>NC_090445.1:527862695-528493235 GCF_031143425.1 Pleurodeles waltl | reverse complement strand
AATTGGAGCAGAAGAGGAGGTCAAGCTTTCTGTTGAACAAGAACCTCCTCTTGTAGAATCAATGGCTCCCAGATCTCCAGCAGAAATAGAAAGGGTACTACTCCACCATTTTCTCCAAGCACCACTTCTGATTGCGATGCTAAGGACATGCAGTGGACCCTGACAGAGTCTGGGAGTTTGCAGGAGAGGTAATGGAAAAAGAAAGTTCCAGATAGTCTTAGAATCATGGAAGGGGATGATGAGGATGATGATGACACAGTCATTGTGGATGCTGCCACGGAGGAGTCCAACATTACTATCCAACCTTCTCCGAGGGACGTGGCACAGGCAGCACCACCAACTCCCATATTTGTAAGGCCCCAGCAGAGACCTGCAACAACCCCTGCGTCAGTACAAGTATGAACTGCAGAGAGGCAGTCGGCACACCCACGACCACCTACATCAAGTTCCTCTTCAGGCATTGGCAGTGTACCAATAAGAAAGTACTCCTTACCAGTTTCTGACTTTTTTACTATTAGGAAACAGGAGGAGAACATTGCCATGTGCTCCATTTGCCACACAAGGGTTCATCGAGGTAAGACTGGTTCACATTATGGAACTGGAGGCCAGACGACCCATATGAAAAAACATCATGCAATCTGATGGGAGCAGCACCTTAAACTAAGGGCTCAATGTAGTCACGGTACAGAAGGTGAGGAGAGTCAGGAAACATCAAATCACGGTGGGGAAGAAGAGAGTGACATCATCCTCAAGCAAAGCGTCCCTGTCCGCAGCAGTACTCCAGAATCACCCACCGCAGCAACCTAACAATGGCACAGGAACACTTATAGTCAGGTGGAGACACCATAGGATATGGTGACTGCACCACAACACACAATGAGCCTGCCACCACCTACAACTGAAAAGTCACCTGTGTCAGTGGCACCACAAAAGAAAGAAAATCCAAGATACAACTATGGGCATGTTTAGGCAGGAGGGGCACTACAACCACAACCACTCAATGGCATGTTTGTACAATGGCAAGCTGGAAAAACTGTTAGGGCTGGACCTCCTTCCTTTTTTGTGTGGAAGGAGTGGGATTCTTAGAGTTTGTGGCAGCCTTATGTCCGAAATTGAAGGTCCCAAGTCGGACCTATTTTGCCACAGTTGCTGTTCCTGTGCTGCATCACAATGTGCTGCAATTGGTTGGACAAGCTTTGCAGCAAAGAGTGTCCACACTATCCACCTGACGATAGACATATGGACCAGTTGTCAGGTGACTGATTACATGTGCATCACTGAACACTGGATCTCTTTTCTGGGGGTAAAGCCAAAGCTATCTACAGGTCTTGCCCTGTAGAAATGTTTAAGACTCTTTTACTGGATTTTCTTCTCCAATGGACCCTGCAATTTGTTTTTCAGATTGAGAAGTCTTTTTTTTTTTTAAAGGAAGGAAGTGTGTCAGAGACTCCAACTTCCTGTTACTGTTCAGCATGTTCCTCCCAGTGCTTTGTCTACCCCTGGTCAGTTTTCACTGTGATTTCGAGGTGGAAGGATCACTCTCTTTGTCTCCTGGATGTACTTTTGGATTTAAGGCACATGTAAGTTCTAAAACTATATTGAATAAGGATGTTGTTTTTTGTTTGCTTGGGCATGCACTAGTATTTCTTTGTACTTTAATTTGATTTTAAAAATGTGTAATGATGGGTGACCTAGAGTTTATGAATGGCCCTAGTTAATATTTATTTTCTATTTCATTGATTTTTCACCTTTTGTAAAAGAAAATTGTTGCTCAGCTCAAACCCTTTTCTACATGTTTCCATTAACAATATTTTTTTAGTATGTAGTTTAGATTTACAAAGGGCCATTAAGCCAGTCGTCCCAGGCCACTACTAGTAATCATCAGGGTATGAAATAAATGTTTTGTTGGTATGTTTTTAAAACTTCATTTAGGGCAGAATGGCATTGGATTACATTTAAAATGTTGGCTATTGTTTGCATTTCATCTCTTTTTGCAAAAAGTGCATATATTGTGGGGTAATAATATTTAATGGCATAAGAGGATGTTGTTTGACCATGTGGCTGACAGCCATTTTGTGCTTAGAGCCAGTGTCCCTTTGCCTTAGCCTTGCATGTGTTTTTCTTTGTTCTTCTTGCTCCTAGTTGTTGTTGTTTGACCATATGGCTGGCAGCCAATTTATGCATGCAGCCAGTGTCACTTTTCCTTAGGCTTGCATGTGTTCTTTGTTTGCCATGCCTCCTTGCTCCTTGTTGTGGCTGTTTGAGCATGTGGCTGGCTGGCTGGCAGCCATTTTGTCCAACCAGCAGTATTCTTTCCCATAGGCGTGCATATGTTCTTTGCTTGTCTTGCCTACTTGCTCCTTGTTGTGGTTGTTTGAGCATGTGGCTGGATGGCTGGCAGGCATTTTGTCTATCCAGCAAGTATTCTTTGCCATAGGCTTGCATGTATTCTTTGTTTGCCATGCCTTCTTGCTCCTTGTTGTTTGACCATGTGACTGGCTAGCAGCCATTTTCTTTATCCAGCCATTGTTCCTTGCTATAGGCTTGCATGTGTTCTTTGTTTGCCATGCCTCCTTGTTCCATGTTGTTGCTGTTGTTTGACCAAGTAGGTGGCTGGCAGCCATTTTGTCCATTCAGCCATTGTCCCTTGCCATAGACTTGCATAAGGTCTTTTTTCTCCATGCTTCCTCCTTGCTCCTTGTTGTTGTTGTTTGACCATGTGGTTGGCAGCCATTGTGTGCATGCAGCCAGTGTCCCTTTGCCATAGGCTTGCATGTGTTTATCTTTGTTCTCCTTGCTGTTGTTGTTTGACCATGTGGCTGGCAGCCATTTGGTCCATTCTGCCAGTGTCCCTTGCCATAGACTTGCATGTGTTCTTTGTTCTCCATGCTTCCTCCGTGTTCCTTGTTGTTTGACCATGTTCCTAGCAGCTACTTTGTGCATGTAGTCAGTGTCCCTCTGCCATAGGCTTGCATGTGTTCTTCATTGTTCTCCTTGCTTCTTGTTGCTGTTGTTTGATCATATGGCTGGCCGCCATTTTGTGCATGCAGCCAGTGTCCCTTTGCCAAGGGCTTGCATGTGTTCTTTGTTCTCAATGCTTCCTCCTTGCTCTTTGTTGTTGTTGTTTGACCATGCAGCTGGCTGGCAGCCATTTTGTCCATCGAGCCAGTGTCCCTTGCCATAGGGTTGCATGTGTTCTTTGTTTGCCATGCCGCCTTGCTCCTTGCTGTTGTTGTTTGACCATGTTGCTGGCAGCCTTTTTTGCATACAGCGTGCAGCCAGTGTGACTTTGATATAGGCTTACGTACAATCATTGATCATTTGGTTTTTAAGTTTCTATTTTTTTTAACATTTTTATTTGTAATGTTAGGTTAACTTTTACATATTTCATTTTAATTTGTATATTTTATTTTTGTTTTTATATCTTTTGTACTTTTTTACTTTTAATTTTTAAATGTCTTTTTAATCGTTATATTTTCTTCTTTTATAATTATTTCTTTTGATTTAAAATGTTATTTAATTCTGCATGTCACCTTGATCCATCCACTCAAACCATTCCATTTAACAATTCATCCATCCGTCCATCCACCAATGATACACAGCTGCACTACAGCATTCAGTTTCTTAGGTGTAATTCCATTTTTCTTGCACACCCTGGCTGTGGAGCACGGCAGACACAGCATATTTAATTTTGTTAGTGATTATTCCATTTCCCCTGGACCACCTTGTCCCCATAGGTTATTTTATTTAAAAGATTATTCCATTTACCCATGCACCTCCCTATAACTAGCCCAAGTGTCTCCTAAAACAGATGGAAATAAGGCAAAATGCTAGATCTGCCTGTTGTGCTGTCTGACTTGAAATTTAATTTTCTTATGGTGTGGTAGGGTGGTTTGCTTTTTCAGTGTTTGATTATAAATGCTTGGTATTTTACATAAGTAAAGAATGACACTAAGATTGCATTTATCTGAACTATTTTCAACCTGCTGCAACAATGCCACGTTTCATTAACTACATGTTTTGCTTGCTTGGTTGTTTCTAGGTGTGCAATTAGAAAAGACGCCCCATCAACCGCAGTACTGCCAAAGAGAAGGCCTACTTCGGCCCACAGGCACTAAACTTTTTTGCTTGTGCATCTTAGTGCCACTGCCAACCTAGAGCTAGTTAAGATGGCCCCAAATAAAGTTGATCCCAAGAAAATGGCCAGTGAAAAGAAACAGCTTTATGCCAGTGGCCTGCCAGCCGCAAGTTTTTTTGGGAGACATATGCCTGCTGCCACACCAGCCTCCGGAGAGGTAGCAATCCCGCACCAACAGTACCACCTCAACCCAAGCCCAAGACCATGTCTGTGAGTAAGGCAGCCACTGCAATCACGGCAATTTCAACACGCAGTGATGTTGAATTGGATTTGTCTTTTTCGCAAAGCAGTACCCAATCGTTTCAGGAAACGAAGGAAAGTGGACAGCAGCTGCAGCCAGATCTTCTTGAAGTTGGAGCAGAACAGGAGGTCAAGCTTTCTGTCGAACAAGAACCTCCTCTTTTAGAACCAATGGCTCCCAGATTTCCAGCAGCAAAAGGAAGGGTACTACTCCACCATTTTCTCCAAGCACCACTTCTGATTTCAGTGCTAGGGACATGGAGTGGACCCCGACAGAGTCTGGGATTTTCCAGGAGAGGTGAGGGAAAAAGAAAGTTCCAGAGAGTCTTAGAATCATGGAAGGGGATGATGAGCATGATGACGACACAGTCATTGTGGATGCTGGCACAGAGGAGTCCGACATTACTATCCAACCTGCTCCGAGGTATGTGGCACAGGCAGCACCACCATCTCCCATATATTTAAGGCCCCAGCAGAGACCTGCAACAACCCCTACCTCAGTACAAGTATGAACTGCAGAGAGGCAGTCAGCACACCTACGACCACCTACATCCAGTTCTTCTTCAGGCATTGCAGTGTACCAATAAGAAAGTACTCCTCCCCAGTTTCTGACTTTTTTACTATTAGCAAGCAGGAGGAGAACATTGCCATGTGCTCCATTTGCTACACGAGTGTTCATCGAGGTAAGCCTGGTTCACATTATGGTACTGGGGACCAGACGACCCATATGAAAAAACATCACGCAATCTGATGGGAGCAGCACCTAAAAATAAGGGCTCAATGTAGTCATGGTGGAGAAGGTAAGGCGAGTCAGGAAACATCAAATCACGGTGGGGAAGAAGAGAGTGACATCATCCTCAAGCAAAGCATCTCTGTCCCCAGCAGTACTCCAGAACCACCCACCTCAGTGACCTAACAATGGCACAGGAACACTCATAGTCATATGGTGACTGCACCACGACACACATTGAGCCTACTACCACCTACATCTGAAAAGTCACCTGTGTCAGTGGCACCACAAAAGAAGAAAATCCAAGATACAACTATGGGCATGTTTAGGCAGGCGGGGCGCTACAACCACAACCACCCAATGGCATGTTTGTACAATGGCAAGCTGGAAAAATTGTTAGGGCAGGACGTCCTCCCTTTTTTGTGTGGAAGGTGTGGGATTCTTAGAGTTTGTGGCAGCCTCATGTCTGAAATGGAAGGTCCCAAGTTGGACCTATTTTGCCAAAGTTGCTGTTCCTGCGCTGCATCACGATGTGCTGCAATTGGTTGGACAAGCTTTGCAGCAAAGCGTGTCCACACTATCCACCTGACGACAGACATGTGGGCCAGCTGTCAGGTGACTGATTACATGTGCATCACTGCACACTGGATCTCTTTTCTGGGGGTAAAGTTCTTGCCCTATAGACATTTTTAACAGCATTCGGCAGAATGCAAACGTAGCCATGTTCGTCATGGAAACATCTTGGAGGATATTAATAGCAAGATGTCTGAATGGCTGCAACCCAGAGGTCTACAAGTTGGATTTGTAGCCATAGGCAATACCAGTAACATAGTCAAGGCCATGGTAGATGGTGGATATTTCAGGGTCCTGTGTTTGGTGCACTGCATCAACGTGGTTGTTCAAGACTTTCTTAAAAAAGAAGACATAGTCAGCCACATAATGACCACATTTAGACACACCTGCACTCATTTCAGCCATTATTTTAAAGCCCAGAAACAGTGGCAGTTTATTCAGTGTTGTAGCAGAGTACCAGTTAAAGCCCTGATACAGGAGGTGCCAACACATTAAAATTCAACCTATATATTTTGCAACGTCTGTTTGAGCAGTACAAACAGATTAATGACTATGTCATTGAAAGGGGAGCTGATGCAATTGGGAGAGCTATGACCATGGATGCAGACAAATGGGGCCTAGTCACATTCCTCACAGGGATACTGCTCCTTTTTGAGGTTTTCACGAGGGAACATAGCAAAGAGGACAGTACCATGGGCCAAGCTATCCCGTTATTGCATCTGCTACAGGAGCGGCTAAGGAAGGTGTCTGAAAGGTTAGCATTTGGGGGTGCGAATGAAAACCCAAAAGCGCATGCTTTGGTTATTAGCCTAAGCTGTTGCTTGACTTGTAATGCAAGGCTGCAAAATGACATCATCTCGTCCGAAGAGT
The DNA here is from genome assembly GCF_031143425.1 of Pleurodeles waltl. Lineage (NCBI taxonomy): Eukaryota > Metazoa > Chordata > Amphibia > Caudata > Salamandridae > Pleurodeles > Pleurodeles waltl. The sequence goes on along the minus strand of NC_090445.1, from coordinate 528,486,684 downwards.
ACATCCGTGCCAGCCTACTTGATCCACACTCCAAAAATTATTTCTGCCATCATTACTTTTTCTGAAGGGGATGTTTCGCAATACAAGAGGTGAATTGTTGAGCAAGCATGAGAACTGGAAGAAGAATGGCTGGAATTTAGAGTCCCACTCTGAAGTTCTGGGGTGCTGCCTTCAACTTCCAGAGAGGGCAGTATTGTCTTACATCCGCCAACCCCACCAACAAGAAAACTGGTGACAACAGCAACAGAAGAATCAGACGCAGCCTCTGTATTGGCTTGGTTTCCAGTGGCAGGTTTTAAGTCCAGAGCAGAAGCCAAGGAAAACATGGTCGAGCAGGTGGCAGCACCAATGACCATTCAGAGGATGTTCCAGAAGTATCTGGATGACCGGAAAGAGAAGTATGTGGATCAAAACCCATTGGTGTATTGGTATGGGAAGATGCACCAATGGCCAAAACTCAGAAGGCTGGCAATAACATTTCTGGCTTGTCCTGTAGCCAGGGTTTCTGCTGAACATGTTTTCAGTGCAGCTGGTACAGTTGGAACAGTCAGAAGGATCAGTCTCTGGACTCGAATTGTGGAGAGATTGACTGTTATTAAAATGAATCAGCATTTTATAACACCTGATTACACCATTCTCGAAACAGCACAGGAGAAGGAAAAGGATGATCGCTAAGAATCAAGTGTGTTAGCTGACCAACGTCTGGGTGACCCACCAGAGTTTGAGGACAAACTCTTCTTCCTGGACTGAGGATGCCAGTGCCATCATAGAACTTTGTAATTATTTGTTCTCTTGTTAAAATTCTTTTTGTCTTTCTTTCTTTGCAGAAAAAAAATTGGAACATTATTTTTGTGTCTGATATATGCTGCCCCACCATTTTATATTCACATATTAAAAGCCTGGATTGGAGTAGGACATGCGTGTAGTGAAGAAAACCCCACATACCCTTCAGGACATTGGAGACAATGCCTGCCTACCTCACATTGCCTATCCGATTTTGTTTTTTACATGATCTAGCAGGGCTGCCCTAGAAGATCACTGATTAAGACAAAAGACTGTCAGTGGCAATGTCAACAATGTGTTGAGTTGCCATCAAAGAGGAGATATTTTGTTCAACCACTGTGCTTGTATTGGAAGAGGTAACTACTGCTAGTACTAAAGTAAGTCTTTTTGCACCAATGAGTAGTGATATGTTGAATGTTTGTGAATTTTTGAGTGATGACTTGTCTATGTGGTGGCTGACATGGAGGGAAGGAGTTCAAGAAATGTGTAAACTTGTTTCTGGGGATTTGCAACGTTTGGGGGCTGATGGGTTGCTATTTTTCTTGAAAGTGCTTGGCCTTTTCAAACGTAGTGAAATTTACCTGCAGGGTCCACTCCTTTGTTTTTTTCTGGTTCCTCAGAACAGACAAATCACTTTAGTTACCAAACACAAATCTACACAAAATACTCCAGTTCTGTTTCCCTGTTTGTTCTAATTGTCATTTCAACTGCAGTGCACTTTACAGGTTTACCTTGCTTGGTTTGGGACTGGGACGGAGTTACTCAGAATCTGGAGGAGAAGGATAGAAGGACTCAGGGTGAGACTACCTCAACAGCTAAAAGGAGAAAGTCATTGACTTCAAAAAGAAACTGTGATGATGGCAAAGACTCTGAGGCCTAGTACTCAATCACTCAGCTCTGTGAACTAGAGAGAGGTGAATTGATTTAGAAATGATGCTGAGTAGTATGTGTTTGCTACATTGCTGGCTCAAACGTGAAACTCCTTATGTTCTTGCTCTGCCTCTAAGTCTTTTTGGTACACTCCTGACTCCTCATGAAGCTTACCTTGCTGCCTTTTGTCCTTCCCCTTTACTCTATACCACAGCTTCTGTTTTTCCTCAATATGCAGGCCTTCTCCTACTCCTTTTCAGCGTCAACAAAACCTGGGAAAGCTCAAGACTCCTGCTTCCTACCGGACAGGTTCAGAGTCAAACTTCAAGCAGGCACCCAGGAGAGACCAACACTCCAAGAAGAATGGAGAGATGCATCACCCAATTTGGCCATACAATATTCTTTCTCTTTTAACAATCATAATTTTTAGAACTGTGTGAGCTATCTTCAATCTTCAATAATTTATATTTTTCAAAAATAGAAGACATAACATTTAGGATATACTATCTAAGACCTCTCTAGGGCAGAAGGACAGAATGTTGCATGCATATAACTGAACTGTGTCATACTTATCCCTTTGTTTCCACTTTCCTTCCACAACAGATTGATGATGGTGTGCTGCTTGCCTAGTACACCAGTGAATATTGCTGTGGTTTCCTTAGTGTAGCGTTTGTCTTTGTCACACCTTTCCCAAAATCCCCTTTCCCATCCATTTTTCGAGCCCCTAACTCTCTTCCCCTGGGTTAATTTTACTCCATAAATTAACCAGACACCGGCTGGGGCGGGTGTGGTGAAAGCGACACCAACTAGCTGCATGACCTTCTGCCTTTTTCTACCTGAGCAATATTCCACACCGGCATAATCAAATCATTATCCTTCATGCCTTGGGTGTGTCTTCCATAAAAGCTTAACCTGGTCCAACCACTGGATCCTGAGCCCACTTCTCCTGACTCCATGTTTTAATTTCCTACATATGCTTTATTTAACTCCCCACCATCACTCAAAAGAAATTGATCTTGCTAGATTTTATTATCATGTCGGGTCTGACTCTTCTTTGATATGTGTCAAATACTGTCATTATGGTAGTCTGCTTTCAGTCTTCCTAAAGTTACGATAGGATGACCCACTAGCTCTGTTATACTTTTCTTTCAATCAAGTTAACAGTGGTGCATAACCCTTTGATTAATCCTGTATTTGGAATGGCACCTTCTGTGAATTTCTGTTAGCATGCTAGCCTGCTACTACTACCACCTACCACCCCCTTAAGAGTTACAATGCCATCTTGGGAAAAACCCTGCAGTAAGAAGAAGATGGCTCCCTTGCATTATCTACTCACGTAAGAAATAAACTGTGGAATTAAGTAGTTAACTTGTTTAGTTAGTATTTGAACTCCTACTAAGGAAGAAGCTGTCTTTTTATGTATATCTAGGTTTTTTAGGCAGAAGAGACAATGGCAATCATCCACTAGTGATCAATATAGTTCAGCTGCAGGGGGCAATAGAGCAAGGGTAACTGTATAAGTAAATCACAGACACTTTTTTCAGCAGATTTAAAAAAATATATGCTACATGAAAAGACAGCAGTGCTAAATAAAACACCAAAATAAATGTTTGGCAGAGGCATAAATAAAGTAAAATAAATGATCCCCTTTTATTTTTGCAAATAGAACACCAACTCCTTCCACTTGCAACAGACCCACCCATCTCCCAAAACAAATAGTCTCATCCCCAAAAAGTCCAACAAATGTACAAGTAACTTTCAAGCCCCATTCCAAATGCCTCGCTACCCTCTCCACTCACAAGTGTCCCTCCCACCAAAACAAAAAATTTAAAAAATGATCCGAAGAAGGCACATCCAAATTCAGGCTAGGCTAGGGTAGGGTCCAGATATAATTGAGGGCAACCCAGAAGTCCAGTCGCTCAATGTGTTGTAGGATGCAGCATTGGAATATGCAGTCCTGGGCCTGGCATGAGGAGGAGGGGCAGCCAAAGCTGTGCTGCAATCTCCTGGTGAATTGGATGATGATTTTCACCAGGAGTAGCTACAGCAGGAAAGAAAAAGGAAAATGACAAATTATAAACTGTGCTATGTTCAAAAATTTTTAAAATAGTACAGTGGCACAGTAGCACTAAATTGCTGGTCCCTTAGGGCGTATGGAATTTGCAACACCCTTGCAGTGAGTATATTAGTAAATGTCAATGAGCAAGAGCCATATGACTTACCAGCGCCCATCCTACTGCCACCAGTTCTCTCCCTCTGACCCCTGCCATGTCCGGCACACTGGTGCTGCCACTAGCCCAAGCACTGGTGGTTGGTGCGGCTGGAAACAAACATTACACAATTTAGTTCCAACAAAATAAATTGAACTATAATAGATCATCACAGTTCAATCTTCTTCTATCATTCACTATATGGATTTTGTTGGTTTTTAGAAAAGCAAGGTAGACAAATGATCAATCGCAAACGTTTTGTAATGGAGAGGCAGAGCTGAGCTTAGTCATTGAAGTGCAATAAATGGGTGGAATACTTTGGTCAATGCAGGAGAACCTTGATGTGGGCGTGGTTGTTAAATGTAATGGGCATGAGCAATGAAACAAAAACCTTCACATACATGTGTAGAGAAGCAGACTTGGGCATACAATCTTGTTGGTCAGGTACCTGTCCCAAAAATCTGTTGTCTTAATATTAAGTACCAATCCGCAAAATTTATTGGGAAGAAGGAAAAGGGATGCCTAGTAAATAGTAACAAAGCAGAAGAAAACTAATACAGGTTGCAGACAGGAGAGAATCAGGTACAGAAGAAACATGTAAATAAATAGATAAATGCAGGGATAACAAGAATTAAACAAAGCTTACATAGAATGAAAATAAGTACAAAAAAAGAAGAGAGGCACAACAAAAATAAAATAAAAATTATTTGAAATTAGGAGTTGTGAAAAATAAAAATAAAAGTAGGGAAATAAAAATAATATCACAGGAAGACTTACTGGGGCCAGGTGATCCACCAGCATCCGCACTCATCAATCAATCAATCAGTATTTGTAAAGTGCGGCTACTCACCCGTGAGGGTCTCAAGGAAATGGTGGGGGGGCCTCATCCGAAGAGCCACATCTTGAGGTTCTTCCTGAAGATGGTGAGGGACGGGCATTGCCTGAGGTGCAGGGGGAGGTTGTTCCAACTCTACGTTGCAGTGTAGGTGAAAGATCGTCCTCTCGTGGTGGTTTTGCTGATGCAGGGGATGGTGGCCATGGCCATGTGGGGAGAGCGGAGGGATCTGGCATGGGTGTGGAAGGAGACATGATGGTTCAGGTAGGCTGGTCCTGCACTGTGTAGGGTCCTCATGTGTTGGCAGATGTGTTCTCGACAAGGGAGGTCCAGAATGAGTCTGGCAGTTCTGGATGAGTTGAAGTTTTTTAATGTTCCAAGTTGAGGTGCCGGCATAAAAAGCGTTGCCATAGTCAAGCTTGCTCATGACTAAGGTGTGGGTGACTGTTTTGTGACAGTCTGCTGGGATCCATCTAGTGGTAGCACTGGCACCCTCTCCTTCCGGACCCATGGTGCTGTTATCCTCTTCTTTTCCTTGGGTGCTGAGGTAAGAAATCAAGATGATAAAAATAAAAGATTAGTGATTCAGTTATTCTCCCCCAAAAAATGTTTGGGACAAACCGGGGCAAATACAGTAACATTGTACTTTTCAAGATCAGTTGTCTGTATGATGGACTCATCTCAAGTAGACCTATTACTTTCCTAATTTCTACACATAAGCCCTACTCAGAATTCCCTAAACTACAAGCCATACTATTATTTAGAAACTTTTGAAGTGGGGCAGTGCCACAAGCCTTCTTGAAGCACTTCCCTACATCAAAAGGAGAGGGCAGGAATGTACTTTATCTACAATAGATATGGTGCATTCCTGTTCTCCTTTCCCCTAAATTGGCCCACAATGGGCTGCAAGGGTGCCTGCTTTGAGAGAATGTTTTTATTCAGGAAGGGATACCTTCCTGCAAATAATTAATCGCAAGAGGAGTTTTCTACCATAACACCCATGGCACTCCTCCCTGTTGCAGGGTCAGTCAATCCAGTGACTTGCATTGTGGAACAAAAACAACAAAAAATAAAAATAAATAACTATTACTCATCACACCCAAACACCTCGACTCCCAGCAGATTGAGTAGTCCTGTTTGCGGTTGATGATGTCCGCTCAATGGTGCATCGACTGCTGCTGCGTGCAAATATGTATTTTGTGTTGCTTTTGACATCATACGCAATGTAAAAAGAGCGCTACAGAGAACTTCGCTCGCTTGAGGAACACTGCGTAATGTGGCAGAGGTTTTTTGCAACTTCGTGGATTTCCATGTAGCGCAACTCTGCTCATTCTGCCCACCCCTATAGATTACCGCTAAGGTAGACCGTAGGTAGCCCCCTGGGCAGGGCATGTGGTATTTAAAAGGTAGGAAATGTAATGGTGTCAAATACTGCTAAACTCGTTTTTTCACCATTGCAAAGGCCTATTTCTCCCTTAGGGTAACATGGGGATTTACTTGAATTATCTGTTGAGTGTAATTTCCCATTGAGAGCAGATAGAGATTTTGAGTTTGGGGTCTCTGAACTCACAACTTAAAATGCATTTTTTGGTGAAGTTGGAAAACTTGAGTTTGAAAATGTTCTTGCTGAACCATTCTCTGCTTCTGCGTGTTTGCTGAATACATGCCTGGGTCACAATGACAGTTAGACTGTTTGGGCATTCACTGTAGACGGTCACACAAAGAGAGCTGCAGTGTACCCTGCATATCCTGATGGCCCATTACCAGGGTGAGCTAGAGTGGTGGATGATGCTGACACTTGTACCTGAATAGGGTTATGTCTTTCCTAACACAAAGCAGTCTCCAACCCCCAGGTGTGTGTGTGAGGCCAGAGCAGTGACACACAGGGTCTTGTGCACTACAAAGACTTCTCTTTCAATTTTACCCACTTCTAAGACAGAAATGGGTATAAGTACTGCACCTCCGACACCACATAGTTAGAACACTTCTGGACTGAAGACATTCTGCAAGGAAGAAGAGCTAAATGCTGCAGGAGGGACTGGCACTCTGCCTGTTGCTTTGTTGTGCTGGCCTGCTGTTTGCTGTTTCTGTCCTGGAGGTGAAAGGACTGGACTTTGCTTCCTACATCCTGCTTTCCAAGGTTCTCCAAGGGCTTGAACTGAGCTTGCCTCCTGTTAAGAAGGCTCAGGGCCATCAAAGACTTCACCTGCCAGTACCTGGGCCCTGTTCCTGAGAGTCCTGACTTGCCAAGTGGTGCCAAATCCAGATTCTGGGCCCTTGGAAGTGAGCTGTGGTGTAACCCAGAAGAAACTAAGAACATTGACTCTATAGCGACTTTGGAACAGAAGCCACTCTCCGACTCTACACCACCAGCTGTCCAACTGTGATCCCCGCTGAGTGCAGCAACTGCCACCTGAAACACTAGCCTGATGCTGCTGCAGTGCCTCCAAAGCCCCACCACAACATGAGTCCTGAGTGCCATGTCACCAACATCTGTGACACACAACTCCAACTCTGCTGCAGGACCTGTGGCCCCATGGTGTGATCGCAACACTACAAAGTCGATACCTCGTGTCTTGACCTGCTGGATTAATTAACCCCGGCATGTTGTTAGAAACTGACGCCTCACCGCCAATGCTGATCGCATCCTCTGCAACCGTAAGGATCCAGCACCTCACCATCCCTGTCTAGCAGTAGGGAACCAACACCTCAACTCACCAGTTGCAGTAAGGAACCAACTCCACACTGGTACCAGCAACACCTCTTTGTTTCCTCATAGTTTTCCAAGGTACTGTACCAGTGGTCTACCTGACTCTGTAGCAGGCCACTCTCCCTCACGGGTGGTGCCGGACAGTTGGAAGCAACTCTGCCAAGACGTTTTGATAGCTCCAGTGGGAGATATGGTGTTTTTAAGCTCTATACTACACTTAACCTTTGAAAATATGTATCTTCAGTTGTGTAGGTTTGATTTTTGTTGTTTTGGTCTGGTTTTACTCAGATAAATATCGGCTATGTTTCTGAACTGTTGTGGAGTGCTTTTGTGGTGTTTTCCCTGTGTTACTCTGTGTTTGCACAAAGACTTTACACATTGCCTCTGAGATAAGCCTAACTGCTTGAGCCAAGTAACCAAGGGGGTGAGACGGGGTTATCTTAGCTATGTGTCTCCTTTACCCTGACCAGAGTGAGGGTCCCTACTTGGACAGGGTGCAAACCACTGCCAACTAGACGCCCCATTTCTAACAACAGGGTTTTCTTTGCCTAAGTTGCTAACTTTTCTGCTTTTATAGATTTCTAATTTGTACTCTGGTGTCGGGGAAATATGTACAAGGGTATTACTGAATCTAGTCAGGTAGTAGGCAAGATATACATAAGGGGATTAGCAAATCTAACCTGGTAGGTGAGGATATGCACACAGGAATTTCTAGATCCAATGATCTCACCGTTATTTACAGATGCATCAGGATAAACATTTAACAAATAAATGCATAAAGAGTCACAAACCTAGGAAAACGTGCAATTGTTATCTCACTGCAATATGGAATTTATCAACAAAATAGAAAGTCTTACTTTGGCATCAAACAACATCTTGTGTGAACCAGCAATATCTTCATTTATACATTAGAACATTGACAAAAACACATCAGTCAACATTTAAGACAAACACAGTCACATTGGTTTACCAGCATCCTAATATCAAAACAATACCAGTTTAACTGGCAGTGGAAAAGCTGACTAGGCCTAAACAAATTAAAGGGAACGGTCTGCTGTAATGCCTTAGCCCTGCAAACTCTTAACGCACATTATCCTGTGAACAAGGGAAGCTGTGCGCTGCACGGGACTAGGGGAGCCTGATAATCTTGTCGATATCAGCTCAAGAGAAAAGATTTCAACAATTTATGTGGAGAAAGAAAGGACTTACTTCACTAAACATAGACCCTTCTTGGCAAAAACACAAGCTATACCTAATCTCCTGAATCCCAATTGTTTTTTTACTCTAACGTCTAAAGTTCCCCTATGTCACATCCAGGGGTCCTACGTGTAATCTAAGTCATGCCCAGCGGTCCAGGTGAAGCACACCTCTTACCTCTTTGAAATGCCGTCAGTGTTAAGAAACTGGTGGCATTGAGAACACCAGGATAGCCTAATAAGATCAAGATGTAGGCCCTATATAACACCCAGAACCTATGCGTGTCAACTGCCTCATGCACAGCAGTCCAAGTGAAGGCACCTCTTAAGACAGAGAGCTGGCCCAGAGTCTTTTGACTATCATTTATGTCGCACCCAGTGGCCCAAGCAGCCACCAACCCAAAAAACCTGTATCATACCCAGGGTCGAGCGTACCGCCTGTGTTATGCTCAGCGGTTCAAGTGATCACCCTTCCCGACGCTGACAATCAAGAAAGTGACTTTCGAGGCCTAGGCTTTTTCCTAACTTGCCACACGCCAAATGCTAGGACTAAGGTTCTAATATAGTCTCTTAGCCATGTGATGCCGGCTTCAGGATGGACCTCCGCGCCGCAGATTTATTAGAACTTCATATAAGTTGCAGTGTCTGCTCACCTTTCTTGTTGCGCAAATATGAATCAATCCAGGGGGGCCCCCTTCCTTTTGTCGCAGTTGGGTCCAAAGAACAAAAATCAGCTCCTATCTGGCTCGCCAAAATGTTACTAGATTGAAAGTTTACCTTACAAAAATAGAGACAAGAGGCATCTAGCAAAACAGGAAATGGTTTATTTAATTAAACATTACAGCCGGTAGAGCAGTAACAGAACCAGGATCTGAGGACTGTCTCTCATTGCACATTGAATGGAAACAAGTTGTATACATTTCTCTGGGTGTAATAAAGTCATACAAAATTCCTTCCTTGGTAAAAAATGCAAACAGTTGTCAAGAAGTCGTAAATACAATTCCAGATAGGGAAGGCAGATGGGCCTCAACCTGGTGTGGACACAATGTGGGCCAGTGAGCACGTGTCCAGTTGTCCAGCCTGAGGTGTCCAGTACGTGTGATGTGTGTGCTATGTCCTGATAGGCTAAGTGTACCTAACTGTATGTGGCACCAAACTTTATGGTGTTTTGGGAATGCATGCGTCCCTCTAGCCATGTGTGTTTTATTAGTAACAATCTCTGGAGACCATTTTAGTATTGCTGCCTATCTGTGGGTTCTGATCTAAGTTTTCAAGTTTGTGAGTTGGCTGCCGGCTAAGTGTTACCCAACCTGTGACCTGTCAGTCATTAACCTTCAGGCCTGGGGCTCAGAGTCTGCCTGACCATGTACCTATGTACTAGGGTTGATGGAGGGTTCACTACGGGGGAATCTAACAGTGGTGATGTGACTCTGTCTATAAAAATGCATAGTTCATATTTAAAGGTGTCTTGTTGTGTGCATTGTCATTTAACAATCCAATATCAACACTAACAAATGCACTTTTCTTCAAAAGGAGCACTAGTTTGTGAGAAAAAACATAACAATCTGATATCAAGAGAGAAAGTGGGAAATCAAGGTAGAGTGAAAGTGCTATCAAGATTACGTAAAGAGTATAGTTCAGTTTTGAGGGAAACAATCTAATAATTTCTCATTCTTCAATCTAGAATTTATGAAAGGTAGCCCTTGGACATATGAAGGCTATGTTCACATGCAAGGAGCCTGGTCTGTCTAGTGTGGACCCTTGAAGGAGGAGGCGTCTGATGTAGGCAAATGGAAGTGGCTGGGAACAGTGGCACATTCCCCCATGTTATGTCCAGCATGCCACCTGGCTGCCCATTGGGCAGCTAAAAAATAGAGCTTGGAGGAGGGGGCACCCAGCTTACCTTTGTCAACTGGCAGTTGCCATTTCTTCAGTGTGACTCTGTGACAACCTGTGCCTCATATAAGTTCTGTAAGTAATGCATCTAATTCCTTAAAGAAAGATCTGGGGGGAGCTATTGGTATGTCACTCAAGAAATACAGAAGTCGGGGTAGCATCACCTTTTTTCAGAGAGCGACATGTCCTGTGGTGTCTAGGGGCAGTTTGACCCAGAAGGTTACTAGGGACTTGAGTCAAGATAGTAGTATGTTTCATTCATTGAAGTCAGTTTGGGAATGGTAGAGGCAGACTCCAAGGGAGTTTCCTGCAAAAGTGCTCGAAGGGAGATAGATACAGTCCATGATCATTACAAGTGGTGGGAGGGTGGCGTGGAGCAGATAGGTTGAGGACTTGTCCCAATTCACCCAGAGACCTGACACCTCAGTAAAGGATCAGAGGGCAGCTAGGATCTGAGTACGGGCCATCTGGGCATCGCACAGGTGTAGAAGGAGGTCATCTGCATATAGCAATACCGTATGTGTTCTGTCTGCTAAAGGTATGCCCCAATGGTCCCCGCTAAGGCGAAGTAGTGTAGTTACTGGTTCCACAGCCATTGCAAAAAGCAGCAGCAAAAGTGGATATTCCTTTTGTGTGCTGTGCTTGAATTCAAATGTGTCGGATATGAGATGCCCCATCTGCACCCTTGACAGCGGTGCTGTGTACAAAAGTCTTGTGTAGGTAAGGAGGCGAGCGTCCATGCCTGCTCGCCTGAGGATATGGAAGAGATAGACCCAGTCTAGGATGTCAAAGGCCCTTTTCAAGTCTAGGACCAGGCAGACTAGGTAAGGAAACTGGGCACTGGACTGGTCCTGCACATGGAACAACCAACGAAGATTTTGGGACATGCTGCAACCTGGAACAAAGCCGTTCTGGTCCGGGTGTATATGATCTGTTTGTATCTAGCGTCCAGTATCTTCCCCAGGATTTTATAAACTGTACCTAGGATAGCGATGGGATGGTGTGATGAAGTGCCCATCCGGCCTCTGCCAGGTTTGGGAATCAAGACTATGGCCCTCATTACGACTCTGGCGGTGGGTGATAAAGTGGCGGTAATACCGCCAACAGGCTGGTGGTAAGTACTGCCAAATTATGACAATGGCGTTGATATCTCCCATAGACAGCCAATGTACCACACCATCAGCCAGGGTGGAAACAACAGCCACCACGGCGGTTGCTGTCAACAGCCAGGCGGAAGACAAAATGTTCCACCTACCATATTAAGACCCTGGAAACCGACCCTGGAAACTGACCCTGGTGGAAACACTGCACAGAAGGGAAAGGACTCACCATTGGAGACACAGGGAAGAACCACGCCGCAATGGAGCCCGAGCTGCATGTCTTCCCCATGCTCTTCTACGTGCAGCTCCACCATGAACACCAATGACAGTGAAGACAACGACGGTGAGTAAGCCGCCTAGCAGACAAGGGAGGGGGGAGGAAAAAGGGAGTGACACACACACGCAACACACACATACAGCTGCAGTACTAAAACATATTTACCCCATACCTCAGATGAATAATGCAAGGACAACAGGAATTTACTGAAGTGAGTGTAATAAGATCAACACAGTATAAATAAGAAATATGCAATGCAACAGATATATAGAATTGTACAGTTCAAGGTACACTGCCCAGTCCTCAGTGTGCGTGGGCCACAGGGCCACAGCCCAAAGTCCAAGGCCCCACTTGTCACCTGCAACAACACGGAGAGAATACTGCAGGGGCATCAGTTGGTAAAGGGGCGGGCACCTCAGAGGGACGGGGGGCACCTCAGCTGGAAGATGAAACAAGAACACTGGTCCTGGAGGGGGCAACATGCCCTGTGCATGGTTCTGGGGAGTGCAAGGCCACAGTCTTTCAAGAGAGTGACTTGCCCACTTGCTCTGGAGGGGGCAACAAGCCCTGTGCTTGGTCCTGGGGAGTGCAAGGCCACAGTCTCTCAAGTGGGTGACTTGCCCACTGGTTCTGGAGGGGGCAGTGTGCCCGTGCTCTTGATCTAGGGAGTCTAGATTTGGTGGGTGTCTTACCCACTGGTTCTGGAGGGGGCATTGTGCCCTGTGCTCTTGATCCTGGGGAGTCTGGGGTTGGTGGATGTCTTACCCACTGCTTCTGGAGGGGGCATCATGCCCTGTGCTCTTGATCCTGGGGAGTCTGGGGTTGGTGGGCGTCTCACCCACTGATTCTGGAGGATGCATTGTGCCCTGTGCTCTTGATCCTGGGGAGGCTGGGCTTGGTGAGTGTCTTACCCACTGGGTCTGGAGGGGGCAGCGTGCTCTGTGTTCCTGATCCTGGGGAGTGCAAGGTCACAGTCTCTTAGGTGGGTGTCATACCCACTGTATTTGCAGGGGGCAGGCCGCACAGCAGCCAATGGAGGCAGGACTACATACTATCCGCCGGCGGTGACGGCTGCTCAGTGGTGGTAGTTGTGCTGCAGCCGCTGGTGGGGGGAAGCTCCAGCCCATCCCCTGCAGCCTCAGATAGCTGGCCACTGGTGGTGGTGGTGGTGCTGCTGGTGGGGGAGGGTCCAGCCCATCCCCTCCATCCTCGGATGGCTGCCCACTGGTGGTGGTGGTGCTGCTGCTGCTGGTGGGGGGAGGCTGCAGCCCATCCCCTGCAGCCTTGGATGGCTGCACAACCATGGTTGGTGTTGGGGGCTCCGTCAGAGTCCCTGCTCCAGGACCCTTGCCCTTACTGCCTGCTGGTGCTGGCTCCTTGCTCTTCCTGGCAGCAGCTGGGGCAGGCTCATGGGTCTTCCTGGCAGCAGTTGGGGCACGCTCCTTTGCCTTCCTGGCAGCAGCTGGGGCAGGCTCCTTGTGCTTCCTGGCAGAAGCTAGGGCAAGTTCCTTGGTCTTCCTAGCAGAAGCTGGGGCAGGCTCCTTGGTCTTCCTGGCAGCTGCTGGGGCAGGCTCCTTGGTCTTTCTGGCAGCAGCTGTGTCAGGTTCCTTACCCTTGAGGCTGCCTGCTGCAGGCTACTTCACCCTCAGCACATGTGCCCTAGATCCTTTCCCACGAGCTGGTGTGGTGACTACTGGGCCCGTGGACTGGGTGGCTGAGATGCTTGCCTGGGTTTTTGTCACCCTTGCCAGACGTGCAGGAGTGTGGACAGAACTGGGAGGGAGGTGGAGGAGGAGGAGGAAGGGGGCACATTGGAAATTGTCGATGTAGGTATGTCTGCATCTGGATAGTGTTTGTGTGAGTGCCTGTGGGATGATGTGTGGTGCTTATGTTTGCCTGTGCCACTCTTGTGTGTTGTCTTGTATGCATGTTCCTCTGCCTGTATGCTTGGGATAGGTTGGAATTGAGGGGAATGGGATTGGAAAGATGAAATTTGTGGGGGACGATTGAAACTGGGACAATGGCTGCCATCAGAGAGAAGGCCAGAGCCTGGATTGATCTCTGTTGGGCCACTAAGCCAGTGTGAATGCCCTCCAGGAATGCATTAGTCTGTTGCATCTGGGCTGCCAGCCCCTGGATGGCATTCACAATGGTTGACTGCCCTACAGAGATAAATCTCAGGAGGTCAATAGCCTCCTCACTCAGGGCACCAGGGCTCACTGGGGCAGGGCCTGAGGTGCCTGGAGCGAAAGAGGGCGCGGGCAACTCGATGAGCGGCTGCTGGGAGAGTGGTGCTGGTACGGGGGTGGCGGCTATACCTGTAGCTGGGGTGGTCAGAGGTGTCCACCACCACCAGGTAGCTTTCACCGGAGGAGGTATTAGTGTCAGAACTGTCCCCTCCAGTCTCAGCTGTGGTGCTCCCATCGCCCTCCGTCCCACTGGTGCACTCACTGTCAGTGGACTCCGCATCCTGGGTCCTGTGGGATGCAGCTCCCTCTGTCGTCGGTGCCTCTGCTCCTCCGCCAGATGATGCTAATGCACATAAGGACAGGGTGACAAAACAAAAGGGGGGGAAGAGGCAAAGGATCCACTTGGTCAATGGCTGCACCAACACCATTGTTAGCAAACACAGCACCCGCACACACAGGGTACAGGCCTACGCACTATTTATTGCACTACCAGTGATATTGCTAGCCACCAAGGCATAGTCAGGGGAACACACGGCTGAAAGCTGCACACCTGGGACCCACGCAGCCCTGACCAGTAGTGGATGCCCACGAGCTAGGTAGCAGGATTGTCCGTTCAGGACACTTGCCACCACCTTCTATGCAATGTCAGGCCTGGCACCCACTGACACACATCCCCCACCAAGATGCCACCCTACCATGAGTATGTTGTGATGATGGGCACTGTACTCACCCTCTTGTGGCTGCTGTGTTGACCTCAAGCGCCCATCCAGCTCAGGATAGGCCCAGCTAGTATGCAGGCCATCAAGGGGGTCAAGGTTCGACGGGCACCCCTTCCCCGTTGGGAGGCCAATCCCAGCTGGGCCTTCACCATCTTCGGTGCCCAGTGTCTCAGGTCCTCCCACAGTTTCCGACTGTGAGTGCTCCGCCTGCCGTAGACCCCCAGGGTCTGCACCTCATTGGCGATGGTATGCCATGTACCCTTCTTTTGATGGGCGCTGACCTGCAGACGGAATACACACACGAAAACAGTATCAGTCAGACAATCCTGCCTGTTACACTTATGGCCCACCATACCCCTTCACATCACCATTTACACACACATGATGCAGCACACAACCTGTACACTGCCCAGGGGACATCCACTGCCCCTTACACAAGGCCTTCACACACCACTCCATGCAGTCATGCCACATGCATCGTGCTCACAGTGTACTCACCTGTTGGTCTGGAGACCCATACAGCTGTCTGAACTGGGGTAGGACCCCATCCACCAGTCTCTCCAACTCCACCGAGGTGAAGGCAGGGGCCCTTTCCCCAGTCATACAGGCCATGGTTGGTTCCAGACACAGGTCACAGCAGCACATGCAGTGCAGGTCCTCGCCTGTGGAAGGTCAGGTAGCAAGTGAGGAATCAGATAGAAAATGGCTGTCACGTCCGCAGCCGTGTATACCGTCAAAGCCGGCGTATATCACCATTGGCCACTCTACCCCATAGGACCCAATGTTAACCAATAAGGAGTTGCACTGCGGTTCTCAAGTGCCTCCCGCAACAGCGCACAATGTCAGCAGAATTACCTCACTTCCACCTATCCATCTACACAGGACAGGCAGACGCCATTTCATGGGGGTGAGAGGGCAGGCCCAGGATAATTACTTCATCACTGTCTAAATCATGGGTACTCGCAAAGATTTTCCCGGGGGCCAACATTTTGGTCTGTGATGTGACCGAGGGCCGCATTGAAGTGAGCAGGGTGGTAGTCGTGGTTGGGGGTGTGTTGGAAGTAAGGTGGGTTTATGGGAGTAAGGCATAAACATCAAGTGGCTGAAGTGCACAAAGTCAAACCAGAAAACCAGACATTATTCTCAGCTTCCCACTTCACCAAACTGTGTGATCCAATGCAATTTTTCATTCCACTTTCCCTCCATTCTCACATATAAAAGGACTAGAAACACAGACTTCATGATGAGTGGCGTATGAAACTTTCACCTGTGTCTGATTTAATAAACAATATTGTTGTTCATTTATAACACAAAACCATGCCGCTTAAATAGCCACATTACCACTGACTTGCCTCTTAGTTCACTATTGGCAGTGTTTCCTGGGTGGGGAAAGAATAAATGTTTCTAGAAACAAACTTCCCAATTTTCCATGTACTGATATAAACTGATTTACCAAGGTGAAACTGTTCTGCAAGTTAATAAAATACACTTTTTCAATTCTGAAGAGACTTATCATATTTTTACCCTTTTGATGCTAAATTAAAGTGTTCCTAAAGTTAAGGGGTGCAGGACACCCTAGTTACATCCTTTTTTTTTTTAACCTCAGGTACAGACCCCTGGTGGACTTGGCAACAGTGGAGGGCAGGCACATAATACTCACCTGTAGACTTGCCAGGGCCACAATCACAGAACTGTGTGCCCAATTGGAGCCTGACCTGATATCTGCTATCTGTCACCCCACTGGGATCCCCCCTCTTGTGCAAGTTCTATCAGTGCTCCATTTCCTGACAACTGGTTCTTTCCAAGTGACAGTGGGCTTGGCAGCAGGAATGTCACAGCCAATATTCTCAATAGTGCTTCCCAGGGTGTTATCTACCCTGATTAAACACATGTGCAGCTACATTGTATTTCCCCAGCTGGAGGATTTGGCCACAGTGAAGGCTGACTTCTATGAAATGGGACGTATCCCCATCATAATTGGGGCAATTGATGGAACGCATATTGCATTTGTCCCCCCCGTCAAAATGAACAGGTGTACAGAAATCATAAGAGTTTCCACTCAGTGAATGTACAGATGGTGTGCTTGGCGGACCAGTACATCTCCCATGTCAATGCTAAGTATCCTGGGTCGGTGCATGATGCCTTTATCCTGAGGAATAGCAGCATCCCAAATGTGATGGGCCAACTACAGAGGCACATGGTGTGGCTAATAGGTGAGCCCTGGTCCCCACCCAGAATATGTTGGTGTATTGGTATGGTGTGGGCCATATGGAATAGCATGTGGCTAAATGTTGTCCCTCAATATTTGCAGGTGACTCTGGTTACTCCAACCTATCATGGCTTCTGATCCCTGTGAGGAATGCCAGGACGAGGGCAGAAGAACATCATAATGAGCCACATGGGCAAACCAGAAGGATCATAGAAAGAACCTTTGGCCTCCTGAAGGCCAGGTTTTAGTATCTCCATCTAACAGGTGGATCCCTTTGCTACTCACCCAAGATGGTCTGCCAGATAGTAGTGGCATGCTGCATGTTGCACAATCTTGCCCTGGGACACCATGGGGGTCATTCTGAGTCTGGCGGGCGGCGGAGGCCGCCCGCCAGACTTCCCCCCTCCAAAATACCGCTCCGCGTTCGAAAGACCGCTGAGGGTATTTTGGCTTTTGCACTGGGCTGGCGGGCGACCGCCAAAAGGCCGCCCGCCAGCCCAGTGCAAAAGACCCTTCCCACGAGGACGCCGGCTCAGAATTGAGCCGGCGGAGTGGGAAGGTGCGACGGGTGCAGTGGCACCCGTCGCGTATTTCAGTGTCTGCAATGCAGACACTGAAATACAAAGTGGGGCCCTCTTACGGGGGCCCCTGCAGTGCCCATGCCATTGGCATGGGCACTGCAGGGGCCCCCAGGGGCCCCACGACAACCCATACCGCCATCCTGTTCCTGGCGGGAGAACCGCCAGGAACAGGATGGCGGTATGGGCTGTCAGAATCCCCCATGGCGGCGCAGCAAGCTGCGCCGCCATGGGGGATTCCCAGGGCAGCGGAAAACCGGCGGGAGACCGCCGGTTTTCCGCATCTGACCGCTGTCAGAATGCCCTGCGGGGCACCGCCAGCCTGTTGGCGGTGCTCCCGCTGACCCTGGCCCCGGCGGTCCGTGACCGCCGGGGTCAGAATCACCCCCCATGTGCCTTTTCTGCAGGCGGATGAGGCCTGAGATGCCCGTGTGGCAACAGTGGACCCTGTGGACAGTGAGGATAAGGAGGCAGAGGATGAGGATGAGGACAACAGATCAGCAGTGATACAACAATATTTCCAGTGACACACAGGTAAGACAGTGTTACTTCACATTTCATTGTCACTATTTTGAAATTATTTGGCACTGACATGCTGTTTTTTCCCACTTCTATGCCCACTTACTGTACCCTTTGGCAATTCATTTTACAGATGTTGGTGCCTCACTATAGCCCCTGGAGTGATCACCGCAGCTAACTACAGGTCTTTCTTATGTGCTCATTTACTGTACAGTTGAATTGCATTGTTTGTACCTGTTTTAAATGAATGTATACTAGAAAAATTTGACATACTCCACACTTGTATTTTTCGAATGGTGTTTTTTTAAGTGCTAAGAAAAAGAGGGGCAAGTGCAATGGGATGGGGTGATGATGGAGGCAATTCGAGGGTATAGTTCCAGTCTGTAGCACAGATACATTGTCCATGGGGACATAGGAAGGGGAGCAATGTCAGTTCAAGGTGGACAGGGTGACAGAGTAGGACACAAGGGTGACAATCAGGAGAGTCTTATTACCTGGTGGGAGTCTTGGCAATAGTCTTTGGCTTCTGCCTGGGTTGTAGGGAACGTTTGCGGGGTGGTTCTCCTTCTGCAGGGGGAGGGGTGCTGGTGGCTTGTGAATCCTGTGGCGGAGCATCCTGGCCACTAGCGGCAGCAGAGGTGGAAGGCAGTTCAGATGACTGGCTAGTCTCAGGGCCCCCCTGGTGTGAGACTGCCTTCCTCATAATGTTGGCCATGTCTGCCAGCACCCCTGCTAAGGAGACCAGGGTGGTGTTGATGGCCTGCAAGTCCTCCCTGATCCCCTGGTATTGTCCCTCCTGCAGCCACCTGTTCTCCTGCACATTGTCCAGGATCTGGCCCATCATGTCCTGGGAATGTTGCTATGCTCCCAGGATCTCAGTGAGTGTCTCCTGGAGAGTCGGTTCCCTGGGCCTGTCCTCCCCATGGCGCACAACAGTCTTCCCAGTTTCCCTGTTGTCCTGTGCCTCTGTCCCCTGAACTGTGTGCCCACTGCCACTGACCCCCAGGTCCCTGCTTGTCTTGTGTATGAGGTGTGTCCTGGGGACCCTGTAGATGTGGACATACTGCTGATTGACTTGTCCTGTGGACAGTGGTATGGGTATGCTGGGTGGGTGCTGTGGTGGTGTTTCCAGATGGAGGAGGCTCTGTGTTGGTGTGTGACTGGGCTTGGGTAACCGACAGTCCAGAGGTCCCTGGTGGGCCAGGTTGGTCATCCAGATCCAGGCTACAAGAGTTGCTGTCATCACTGTGGGCCTCTTCAGTTGGGGGACTGGATATTGCTGGCACCTCCTTTCCAGAGACATTGGCTGGGGTACATGTGGGGATGTAAATGATGTGTTATTGTTTCTGAGTGTGACATATTGTGCATCAGTGGGTTGCCCTCTTTGGTTGTATTTTTGCCCTGGGAGCTTTAAATTGTGTAAGTTGGTATTTGGCGGGCTAACTAATTCTCTCTAGTGTGCATAGGTGATAGGTGTCCATGCAGGGCTGTGAGTGATGTCCATGCATTGGTAGAGCATGCAGGGGTTGGCAATGGGATGAGTGAGATGTGATGGTGGGGTGTGTGGGAGGTGGTGGAGTGATGGCAGTGAGGGTGGGGGTATGTGATGGCATGCAGGTAGGGGGGTGATAGTAGCAAAGAGTTGACTTACCAAAGTCCAGTCCTCCTCCTACTCTAGCCAGGCCCTCAGGATGCATGATTGTCAAGACTTGCTCCTCCCTTGTTGTTAGTTGTGGGGGAGGAGGTGGGGTCCACCGCCATTCCTCTGTACAGCGAGTTGGTGACTTGCTGCAATGGAACGCACTTCCCCCGTAGGTGGTTCCACCTCTTTCTAATGTCATCCCTAGTTCTTGGGTGCTGTCTCACAGTGTTGACCCTGTCCACGATCCTTCTCCATAGCTCCATCTTCCTTGAAATGGATATCTGATGCACCTGTGCTCCAAATAGCTGAGGCTCTACGCTGATGATTTCCTCCACCATGACCCTAGCTCCTCCTCTGAGAATCGTGGGTGTCTTTGTGGTGCCATGGGTGTTGTGAGGGGTGTGTAGGTGAGGGTGTGTTAGGTAATGTGTTAGGGTGTGCGATATGGGGTACGTGAGCGGTGTGTAGGTGTGAGTGGTGTGTGGCAATGGTTTTCTCTGTGGTCATGGTGTCTGTCTCGTGCCAATGGTTTGTAGTCGTAAAGGGTTGTGGGTAATGTGGACGTGTGTTTTATAGTTGTGTGGGTGTGTGTGTATGGTGTGTGTATGGGTGTCAGGTGTGTGTTGTTTGAATTGTCCAATGTGGTGTTGTTTTGCTTGTGTGTGTATTTTGAGCGCAGCTGTATGTACCGCCAATGATTTACCGCCATTGAATGTCCACCATGGTGATTCGTGGATCATAATTTGATGGGCATTGTTCTGTTGGCATAACGGTGTGGGTTTTGATACCACCAGTTTATCACTGACCTTTGGTGTGGCGGAATTGTGCCTGTGGCTGAATAGTGACGGATTGGTGTGTGTGTGCCATAATATGGTGAACGGATATCCGCTGCGGCGGTGGTATGTTGGCAGCAGTCAGCATGGTGGTAAGTGGGATTTACCACCAATGTCATAATGAGGGCCTTAGTGTCCTAAGTAGGCCAAACCTGCAGGCTGCTAACTTTTTTTACTTAAACCTTCATGGTGAGGTGGATGTCAATTCAGAAGCCAAGATTTTTGATTTCCATTTTACAAAGGGGTAGATCCCCAAGGCAGTTGGGCCACTGTAGTTCAGCCCATAAAGTGGGTTTGTTACGGACTACCTAGAACTCTGTTTTATCTCCACTGAGTTTTAGGTTACAACTAGACATCAAATCAATGACTTCTGTTAGACAGGCATTAAGTTGGGTGGAGAGTGGCACTGTATCTGAGGAGATAATTATTTGAATCATCAACATTAAAAATACATGTGCTGTCATGGTGTCTGCCAAAGATTGACCATATACATTGAACGTGGTGGGGATTAATGATGAACCGTGTGGCACTCTGTATTCCAGGGCCAACATGTCTGAGAAGAATTAGTCCTCTCAGACTTCAAAGCATATGTTCATTAAAATGAGGCCAGCCATTTATGTGCTTTGCCAGTGATTCCTGCTTCCTCCAGTCTCTTAATGAGTATTGCATGAGATACCATATCAAACGCAGCTCTTATGTCCAAGAATATAATTGCCGCTGAAGTATTTGAGTACAGGATACTTTCAAGCTCACCAGTCATGGCTAACAAGGCTATTTCCATACTGTTACCCTCTCTAAAGCCAGATTGAAGTGGTTGGAGGATTCCCTGACCCTTCAGAAATGAAGAGAGTATTTTATTAACACATTTCTTTAAAATTTTGCTGATACATGGAAGCAGGGAGATGGTTCTATAACTTTCAGGTATTGAGGGATCGAAGGTAGGCTTTTTCAAACGTGGTTTCAGCATGGTGTGTTTCCATGCTTGGGGTACTTCACCACTCTCTAGTGAGTGATTGATTATATAAGCCAGGACCGAGAAGATGATTTTTCCGCCTTTCAGGAGGATGTTAGTCAGTGCACAGTCCAATGAAGATCCTGACTTGATTGAAGTGAGTAGACTTTCAATGTCTTCCATTTTACTCCTA
Source organism: Pleurodeles waltl (assembly GCF_031143425.1). Classification (NCBI taxonomy): domain Eukaryota; kingdom Metazoa; phylum Chordata; class Amphibia; order Caudata; family Salamandridae; genus Pleurodeles; species Pleurodeles waltl. The sequence continues at coordinate 528,464,973 of NC_090445.1, read as the reverse complement.
GTGAAAGATGGAATATTTTTCTTCACCTTCTCTGCCTCGTGTGTAAATGTAACCTTGGAATTCGTGAGAGAGAGGATCAGCTGAGTGTCATCCGTGTAGGAGACGATGTTGAGGCCGTGGGATTGGACGATGTTGGTGAGCGGAGCCATGTAGACATTGAAGAGGGTGGGGCTGAGTGAGGATCCCTGGGGGACTCCACAGATGGTCTTAGTGACTTTTGACAGGAATGGTGGGAGGCAGACTCTTCTGTTTAGGGCTTTGTGGTGGATTCCAGCGTCGTGGAGGCTTGTTGTAAAGTGTGTGGTGACAGAGGGTGTCGAAGGCTGCAGAAAGGTCAAGATGAGGGCTATGGTTTCACCTTTGTCGAGCCTGCTCCTGATGTCGTCGGAGGCAGCGATAATGGCAGTCTCAGTGCTGTGGTTCTTGTGGAAGCCGGACTGGGAGATATCAAGTAGGTTGTTGTCCTTCAGGAAGCAAGATAGCTGGCTGTTGACTATCTTCTCAATGACCTTCACAGGGAAGGGGAGTAGGGAGATGGGTTGGTAGTCATTGAGGTCTTCGGGGTCAGCTTTGGCCTTTGAGGCGTTGACTTCTGCGTGTTTCCAGCTCTCTGGGAAAATGGCGGTTTCGAAGGAGCTGTTGATGATGGTCTGGAGCTGGGGGCAATGATTTGGCTGGCTTTGTTGAAGACGTGGTGAGGGCAGGGGTCGGCAGGTTAGCCGGAGTGGATGGTGCTCATGGTCTTGGTAGTTTCTTCGTCATTGGTGTGGGTCTAGGCATTCAGGGTGTTGGTGTGGATGGGTGCGTTGGGGTCGGCGTTGGCAGTGGTGGTGGTAGGAAGTGGCATTGTGAAGCTTTCATGGATGTCTGTGATCTTGCGGTGAAAAAAGGTGGCGAGGGAGTCGCAGAGGTCTTGCGAGTAAGGGGGGTCGGCAGAGCAGGAATTGGGGTTAGTAAGTTCCTTGTTGATGGTGAAGAGGTCCTTGCTGTTGTGTGTGTTGTTGTCGATTCATTCTTTGTAGAAAGCTCTTTTGGTGGTTCGGATAAGCTGGTGATGTTTATGTATGGCTAATTTGAGGGCGGTGTGGTTGCTTTCTGTTTGCTCTTGGCGCCAGATCTTCTTGGCTTTACGGCATTCCCTCTTGGAGGCTTGAAGGTCTGCGGTGAACCAGGGAGCTTTCTTGCTGGTGCGGGTATTGGCGTTTTTTCTGAGTGGAGCGAAGGAGTTGGGGCAGTCGTCGAGCCATTGCTTGAGATTGAGGGCGGTGGATTTGGGGTCACTGGTGTAGGGTGGAGGGGCGACGGCGGAGATCAGTTGGTCCTTGGAAATCTTGTTCCACTTGCTGTGAGAGGTCTGATGCTGTTGGTGATGGACGGTGTGTTTCTGAAAGGAGAAATGGATACAGCGGTGGTCAGTCCAGTGGAGTTTGGTGGTGTGGGTGAAGGTGATGTGGCTGGTGGTGGAGAAGATGGTGTTGAGTGTGTGGCCGGCTGAGTGGGTGAGCATAGTAACGAGTTGCTTGAGGCCGAGGTTGGCGAGGTTGTCCAGTAGGGCTGAGATGTTGCTGTCGTCAGTGTACTCCAGGTGGAAATTCAGGACGACGAGGAGCATGTAGTCCATGTAGGTGAGGGCGTGGGTGCTGATTGGGTCGGCGACGGCGTCGCAGAATTGTGAGCGGGGACCCGGGACTCTGTAGACGATGGGCTCCTGTAGGAGGCTGGACTGGCTTGTAGTGAGTACCAAGGGGTACTTGCACCTTGCACCAGGCCCAGTTATCCCTTATTAGTGTATAGGGTGTCTAGCAGCTTAGGCTGATAGATAATGGTAGCTTAGCAGAGCAGCTTAGGCTGAACTAGGAGACGTGTGAAGCTACTACAGTACCACTTAGTGTCATATGCACAATATCATAAGAAAACACAATACACAGTTATACTAAAAATAAAGGTACTTTATTTTTATGACAATATGCCAAAGTATCTTAGAGTGTACCCTCATGAGAGGATAGGAAATATACACAAGATATATATACACAATAGCAAAAATATGCAGTATAGTCTTAGAAAACAGTGCAAACAATGTATAGTTACAATAGGATGCAATGGGGAAACATAGGGATAGGGGCAACACAAACCATATACTCCAAAAGTGGAATGCGAACCACGAATGGACCCCAAACCTATGCGACCTTGTAGAGGGTCGCTGGGACTATTAGAAAATAGTGAGAGTTAGAAAAATAACCCTCCCCAAGACCCTGAAAAGTGAGTGCAAAGTGCACCAAAGTTCCCCTAAGGACAAAGAAGTCGTGTTAGAGGAATAATGCAGGAAAGACACAAACCAACAATGCAACAACTGTGGATTTCCAATTTAGGGTACCTGTGGAACAAGGGGACCAAGTCCAAAAGTCACAAGCAAGTCGGAGATGGGCAAATGCCCAGGAAATGCCAGCTGCGGGTGCAAAGAAGCTTCTACTGGACAGAAGAAGCTGAGGTTTCTGCAGGAACAAAAAGGGCTAGAGACTTTTCCTTTGGTGGACGGATCCCTCTTGCCGTGGAGAGTCGTGCAGAAGTGTTTTCCCGCCGAAAGAACGCCAACAAGCCTTGCTAGCTGCAAATCATGTGGTTAGCGTTTTTGGACGCTGCTGTGGCCCAGGAGGGACCAGGAGATCACAAATTGGATCAGGAGAGAGAGGGGATGTCGGGCAAGACAAAGAGCCCTCTCAGCAGCAGGTAGCACCCGGAGAAGTGCCAGAAACAGGCACTACGAGGATGTGTGAAATGGTGCTCACCCGAAGTCGCACAAAGGAGTCCCACGTCGCCGGAGACCAACTTAGAAAGTCGTGCAATGCAGGTTAGAGTGCCGTGGACCCAGGCTTGGCTGTGCACAAAGGATTTCCTCCGGAAGTGCACAGGGGCCGGAGTAGCTGCAAAAGTCGCGGTTCCCAGCAATGCAGCCCAGCGAGGTGAGGCAAGGACTTACCTCCACCAAACTTGGACTGAAGAGTCACTGGACTGTGGAGGTCACTTGGACAGAGTCGCTAGATTCGAGGGACCTCGCTCATCATGCTGAGAGGAGACCCAAGGGACCGGTAATGCAGCTTTTTGGTGCCTGCGGTTGCAGGGGGAAGATTCCGTCGACCCACGGGAGATTTCTTCGGAGCTTCTGGTGCACAGAGGAGGCAGACTACCCCCACAGCATGCACAAGCAGGAAAACAGTCGAGAAGGCGGCAGGATCAGCGTTACAGAGTTGCAGTAGTCATCTTTGCTACTATGTTGCAGGTTTGCAGGCTTCCACCGCGGTCAGCAGTCGATTCCTTGGCAGAAGGTGAAGAGAGAGATGCAGAGGAACTCGGATGAGCTCTTGCATTCGTTATCTAAAGTTTCCCCAGAGACAGAGACCCTAAATAGCCAGAAAAGAGGGTTTGGCTACCTAGGAGAAAGGATAGGCTACTAACACCTGAAGGAGCCTATCAGAAGGAGTCTCTGACGTCACCTGGTGGCACTGGCCACTCAGAGCAGTCCAGTGTGCCAGAGGCACCTCTGTTTCCAAGATGGCAGAGGTCTGGAGCACACTGGAGGAGCTCTGGACACCTCCCAGGGGAGGTGCAGGTCAGGGGAGTGGTCACTCCCCTTTCCTTTGTCCAGTTTCGCGCCAGAGCAGGGCTAAGGGGTCCCCTGAACCGGTGTAGACTGGCTTATGCAGAATTGGGCACATCTGTGCCCAACAAAGCATTTCCAGAGGCTGGGGGAGGCTACTCCTCCCCTGCCTTCCCACCATTTTCCAAAGGTAGAGGGTGTAACACCCTCTCTCAGAGGAAGTCCTTTGTTCTGCCATCCTGGGCCAGGCCTGACTGGACCCCAGGAGGGCAGATGCCTGTCTGAGGGGTTGGCAGCAGCAGCAGCTGCAGTGAAACCCCAGGAAGGGCAGTTTGGCAGTACCAGGGTCTGTGCTACAGACCACTGGGATCATGGGATTGTGCCAACTATGCCAGGATGGTATAGAGGGGGCAATTCCATGATCATAGACATGTTACATGGCCATATTCGGAGTTACCATTGTGAAGCTACATATAGGTAGTGACCTATATGTAGTGCACGCGTGTAATGGTGTCCCCGCACTCACAAAGTTCAGGGAATTGGCTCTGAACAATGTGGGGGCACCTTGGCTAGTGCCAGGGTGCCCTCACACTAAGTTACTTTGCACCTAACCTTTACCAGGTAAAGGTTAGACGTATAGGTGACTTATAAGTTACTTAAGTGCAGTGTAAAATGGCTGTGAAATAACGTGGACGTTATTTCACTCAGGTTGCAGTGGCAGGCCTGTGTAAGAATTGTCAGAGCTCCCTATGGGTGGCAAAAGAAATGCTGCAGCCCATAGGGATCTCCTGGAACCCCAATACCCTGGGTACCTCAGTACCATATACTAGGGAATTATAAGGGTGTTCCAGTAAGCCAATGTAAATTGGTAAAAATGGTCACTAGCCTGTTAGTGACAATTTGGAAAGAAATGAGAGAGCATAACCACTGAGGTTCTGATTAGCAGAGCCTCAGTGAGACAGTTAGGCACCACACAGGGAACACATACATATAGGCCACAACCTTATGAGCACTGGGGTCCTGACTAGCAGGGTCCCAGTGACACATAACAAACATACTGAAAACATAGGGTTTTCACTATGAGCACTGGGCCCTGGCTGGCAGGATCCCAGTGAGACAGTGAAAACACCCTGGCATACACTCACAAACAGGCCAAAAGTGGGGGTAACAAGGCTAGAAAGAGGCTACTTTCTCACAGCTCCTCTCAGGGTGGTGTTGGCATTGACATAGATCTGGAAGTGCAGGTGTTCAGTGGCATCTAGGGCATTGTGGGTGTTGGTTGAGATCCTGATGGAGCTCCTGTGGACCATGGCTAATCCTCCTCCTGGTTTGTGGATGCAGTCTCTTCGGGTGATTTTGTAGCCCTCAGGGATGGCTATGGCGATGTCGGGTTCCGAGGAGGGGTTCATCTAGGTTTCAGTGAGGAAGGCGATGTCTGGGGAGGTAGATGTGAGCAAGTCCCATAGTTCTATAGTGTGCTTGTGGACAGAGCGGGTGTTGAGGAGGATGCAGCTGAGGTGGTTGTTGTGGGTGGTGTTGTTGCGGTGCTTGGTGAGTTGTGCGCAGGTGAAGTTGCAGGTTCGGCACGCGAATGGTCCATGGGTGAGCCTAGGGGAGGTCTGGACGCAGGCTGTGGGGTGGCCAGGGTTGAGCACGAGGAGATCTTCTGCGGTGTAGTGACGTCTGCCGGTGTGGGGGATGCCTGGGCCAGGGGGACTGGCGCTAGGCGCGGTCCAGGCATGGACAGGTGCAGATGGGCTTGCCTCTGGCATGCCAGCGGCGCGGCCGCACAGCGGCTGCCATTAAGAAGGGGAGGTTGGAGGGAGGAGCAGCTGGAAGGCTGAAGGCGGGAGTGGTGGCAAATGGGGGTGTGAGGAGCGGGGCTGCAGGGGACGCAGCAGCGGGAACGGGAAGAGGCAAAAAACGGCGAAGACGGATGGAAAAACAAAAAGGCAAAAAGCAGAGTCAGACATAGGAAAGGCAACAAGACAGAGTCAGAAAAACAGAAAAGGCACAAAATGTGAAAAAGCGGCACAAATCACATGAGGAAAAATAACAGGGCACACACAAGATACTTACGGCAACCACTAGACACCAGGGATGAGGCGCAGGCGGTTGCCTGCGGGTGGTGGAGGCCCTCGAACTTGCAGCAGTAGCGAGGGTGGGGGCACGGTGGCAGACGGGGGAGCTGCACCGCATGTAGAGCGTGAAACCTGGCCTTAAAACAGGTCAGGGGTCACACTGTGCACCGCGCATCGGCCGCCATTAAGATGGGGATGTGGGAGGGAGGAGCAGCTGGGAGGCGGGGAGCAGTGGCAAATGGAGGCGCAAGGGGGGCGGGTCCGCAGGGGATGCAGTGGTGGGAACGGGAAGAGGAAAAAAATGGCGAAGACGGACAGAAAAACTAAAAGACAAAAAGCAGAGTCAGGCACAGGAAAGGCAACAAGATGGAGTCAGAAAAACAGAAAAGGGCACATAATGTGAAAAAGCGGCACAAATAGCATGAGGAAAACTAACAGGACGCACACACAATACTTACGGCAACCGCTAGATACCAGGAATGAGGCACAGGCAGGTGCCTGCGGGTGGTGGAGGGCCTCGAACTTGTGGCAGTAGCGAGGGTAGGGTCGGGGGAACGGTGGCAGACAGGGGGAGCTGTGTAGCGGGTAGAGAGTGAAACCTGGCCTTAAAACAGGCCAGGGGTCACTCTGTGCACCGCACAGTGGCCGCCATTAAGAAGGGGAGCGCCGGAGGAAGGAGCGGCTGGGAGGCGGGGAGTGGTGGCAAATGGGGGCACGAAGGGGGCGGGGTCGCAAGGGACGCAGCGGCGGGAACGGGAAGAGGCACCTTAGGGGTGAACTTAGGGGTGACTTATATGTAGAAAATAGGGAGTCTCAGGCTTGGCAAATACTTTTAAATGCCAAGTCGAAGTGGCAGTGAAACTGCACAAACGGGCCTTGCAATGGCAGTCCTGAGACATGGTTAAGGGGCTACTTATGTGGGTGGCACAATCAGTGCTGCAGGGGCACAAGTAGCATTTAATTTACAGGCCCTGGGCTCATGCAATGCACTTTACTAGGGACTTACAAGTAAATTAAATATACCAATTGGGTATGAGCCACTGTCACCATGTTTTAAGGGAGAGAGCATGTTAGCAGTGGTAAAGTGCGCAGAGTCATAAAACCAGCAAAAACAGTGTAAAAAAGTGGAGGGAGGCAGGCAAAAAAAGTTGCGAGTGTCAGGTCTAAAAATATTTAAGATTCCCTGAGAGCGTTAATGTATGGGAGAGGTCTATTGCAAATGTGATGTTTTCACATGAATGAGTGGGAATAGAGGAGAATCTACCTTTTAGGTCTTTCTTGAAAATAATAGCCTGCCTGCCCCCTACTTTGTTCTGTCAATCAGCTTTTGCAATAGTGAATTTCTGAGGGAGAGTGACCATGCTGTCTGACATGGAGACATCTTCCAGCCTGGTTTCAGTAAGAAATAATACATCCGGCTAGGTCTCTTCAAGAAAAGTGAAGAGCTCAGTTTTATATGTAGGTAGAGACCTACAATTACCCAGGTAAAACTCCACTTTGGGATTTGTATGTCTGTCATGACTCTGACCCATAAGAGTCCTTAACATCTTGTAGACTTCAGCCCCCACTAAGTGAAGGAGGAGTGTCCATGTTATGTTATTGTCAACTCTCGTAGCTGTGAAGTACATATTGAGGCATTCCATCCAACGCTTCAATGTTGGGGTTTGAGTTTTGGAGGGTCCTGCTATGACAAAAGGTTTGATGATGGTGATGTTTGCCATTTCATATATTGATGCTGAGTTTCACTCTGGGGATTAAGTGTCCCATGAATCCCCCCTTTCATTCCCTAGTGCCTTGTTAATTTCACCCATGGTAAGGAGGTAGAGGTAGTAGGGCTACAGCATTACTTACAGCTGCTGGATCACAGTTAGGGGTGTCTGATGGCCCGCGGCCACATGTGCCCATATGGGCCCCTATGTCAGATGTGGATGCTGGCAGTGGCTTAACAAGCCTCACAGCCCCCACAATGCGGGTGGGCCCTGAGCTCCAGGGGCCCCCTCATCACAGTACCTTGGCCTGAGAGCACCTCAGTGCGTGTGGAGGGGGGCCCCCAATGTACTTTGCAGGGGGGCCCCCTCAAGTTTCATTACGCCACTGGATGCTGGCCACACTCTGAGGTGTCTGTTTTTGTATTTGTCCTGACAAACTGTTTAGCTGCGGGCTGCACTTAATTCCTGCAGGTGGAATATCCAGTGTTGGCAGTGATACTTTTATCCAGATGGAATGTCTGTGGTGGTGATGGTATTACAAACACAGTTGCACACATTTTGTTGGGTAAGCAATACTTTAATCATTGGGGCAGCCACCTCATGTTGCTTCCAGACTTCACCCGGGTGTCTTGGTGTTGACGGTGGGTTGCACAGTCCACCTGAGCCACTACTGACTGGACAGGGCTGCTCTGGTGACAGAGCATGGATGCCATTTTTTTCTGTCTTTGTCACCAAATGTATGTCAGGAAGCTTACGAGGGCCTCTGACATGCTGAAAGAAACACCAGGCAGGTTGTGGTAGTTGCACTGCTTTATTAACAGCAAACAAAGGTCAGAAAACGTTTCAATTGTTCCAACCCCTGCAAGACCTGCTAATATCAGTCCGCGGTGTCATTGAGAAAAAACAAACCAAATAGGCTACTCTAACAGGGACACGCTGCACACCCACTGCCCACACATACTAACGTCCTACTGGCACATAACTAAGAGTGTTTCCCTTAGAAAATGAGACATTTTTAGTGGGTGGTAGTGAGGCATCGGTATAGCAAGTAACTGAGAGGAAGGCTGCAGAAGGGAAGCTAATACCGAATGATGAGGTACTAGCTAGGGTCAGATTTTCTAAAATACTTTCATTTCCCTTTGGCATCGTATCCTGATTTCTAGTTAGTCAACAATTGCCATAACCTGGGGTTTAGCCTGTGCAATGGCGAGCAGTCAAGTAGTTCATTTATTTATATCTACCTGAATACTCTTTGTGGATTCCTGGCAATTGTAAATTGGGTTATATTTGTCTGTAAATGTGCATGTACAGCCTGGAGACCTTTGTGAATAAGACATTGGGTTTCTTTGCTTTCATGCAGCGCATTTGCTCGCCCTTAGGACTACAATTCACAAATATATTGTACATTTACTCGTGTACATTCATGCCTGCATTTAGCGTGATTTACTAATGCCTGAAATTCTCAAAACATTCCAAAAGAGCTCTCAGAAAACTTTTGCTGTTATCATAGATTAGTCACAGTCCTAGGCATTTACACAGACAAAAATGTACAGTTATTTATAATTTTGTAAATGCTTCCCAAATATGTATTTGCACTTGGTGACTTTATTTTAGTTTTTTGGTTTTTACATAAGAAAAATATTACCTCTGGGGAAACATTCTTTTGAGGTTAATCCGTCCCACATTATCTCTCTATAAAGTGATTTACTGCTGCTCCCGATATAAGTAAAATTCTGTTCTTCTTCACGGGAGGATATGGCTGTGAAAGCATTTTTAATGGATACAAACTAAAAGTGTTTGGATGTTCAACACTTTCCATGGCACGCTTGTCATTCACTAACCTCATACTGTCTATGGAATCAGGTTCATTCATACATAAAAGTGCACTATGGTGGTGTAATGTAAGTAGTGAGTAAAAAAAGGAAAGAGTGAACTTTTGATTTGCAACATCCACATCATGCCACTTGCTCACCCAAATAGAGCTTCAACTGGTGATTTTCATTATCCTTACGCTAAGCTTTCCTCGTCGCTATCATTACGGTTGAAGCTGCCGCAGCTGCAGACAGGAGCCGCTGTTTAATCATGTTGTAAAATAAACGCAAACGTATCTTTTGTTACTTTTAGAACTTTACGTTACTCCTCCTTCTCATGATTCCCGCTTATACCAAAGTATACATAATTGGATTGCAGTTCTGCTACTTTAAAATATCGGAAGGGAGGTGAGGAATGCTACTGAGACGAGGAAGGTTTAATCAAAAGGTAATGAAGATTGCGTGTAAGTAATAGGTTCAATACCTCCACGTCAGTACTCCCCGTCAGAGTAGTTACTTTTGAGGATCCATCAAAGGAAAATAGACACCAGAACATAGTTATTGACTGCTATGCTCCAAAGATATTTCTCACAATAGTTACTTCATTGCTGATTTGAAGACAGCAGCACCAAAATTTTCAGACTCTTTAAAAACCAAAACCAAACGATGATGAGACAAAATGTGTTCCTTGTAGAACAAGCTACTGCTATCGAAAATCTCTAGCAACGACACACCCATTGCCTAAGCTTATGAAGTCACCACCACCCTTGTTGACCCCCAAGAACTGTTCCGGGAGGTTCTTGACCTAGTGAAATACAAGCAGGGTAATTGTTTGTAGTACTCATCTACTTATTCTGGTTGTGGAAACGTTTTTTACCTTTGATTGCTGGACGAGGGGAAACAAATAAATATATGATATCCTAACCTTTGACTTCTCCAAATGAACAAATAACGTTGGACTTACTTTTAAAGAAGAAGGAAATCATTGTTGGATAGAGAATGAAAAACTAGTAAGTGAAAATGAAATTGTATTTTAAGGTTGAACTTTGGATTTGTTCATAACACTTTCCTACCTGGAAAGAATCTCCAGTAGGTCACATGAAGAGTGAGGGCCGTCCTGCTGTTGTTGCAACAGGATTCATGTAGACCCCTGGCTGTTGAAAGTGTTGTGCGGTCTCTCAGGATTTCCCACTTCTCTTAGGTAGGTGTGTAGGCAGACAATACATTACACTTACTCCATCAAAACTGATCCTGAAAACCCGAATGACGGTGAATCCTCTGGCTATTTGCCCACAGAGGAAGGCCATCTTCTTGAAGCCACGCACAAGATGCACAAGGCGAAATGTCGGACGATCTATCTCATTGACAAAGTCGACTGGTATGGCCATGGAAACCTCACACACACATACACACAAATGCATGGACACGCACAGACACACACACATGCTCAAATACACACACACTCACAATCTCTCTATATGTACATATAAATAGAAATATCTTCACTGTCAGTTCGAAGAAAAAGGCCACTTCCTCAGATCAGTGATGCTGACCATTAAACATTGTCAGGATCCGTTCTTCTAACCTAGCTAGTATGATTATTTGATCACACCAAGCAGCATTGCCTAGATCCTGACCAGCATTACCGATGATCAGCTTTGCCCCAGTAAGCTGGGTCAACATTATCCCCTGAACCCAGGAGCATAGATATCCTTAATGCTACTGCTGAAGTGTCACAAGGTGCAGGGATATCAGGAGCTTACAACCCAGTCATGATGCTCTGGTTCCTCACTCCCTCATTCTGGTTATCATTGCCCTTCATCATACTCTCTGGTGTGCCTGTCCTGCGCTACACCGGGGATAAAAGTGAGCAAAACTTATACTGCTGCTGCTCATATTGTACTTCTTCAGCATATATTAATACAAATTGGTAAACTTTTTTCACGTTAGAAAATCAACATACTTATGATGTCTAAATGCCACTGTATTTTTACACCGAGTTCTTTGGGCCAGATATACTAAACAATTTTGAGGTTACAAACCACATGCTTCTCTAAATGATGTTGGGATATGTACTAAAATCACTCTAGAGGTGAGAAGAGCCTTTTTCACCATGAAATGAGTTTTGTGGATTGTTATGAATCGCAATCAAATCTGAGGTGTTGATTTGCAATGTTATATCTGAAAGGTTTGTGAACCCAATTATATTCCCCCCATTAATTCATCAAACTGAACACTTTCTTTGAAAGGCAGCACCTCTCCATTTAACTACTTAAGTGCTAAGGCCAAAAACCCACACTCCCTTCCAGTACTGAACCCTATTTTTGATATTTGAAGATTTCAAATTTCACCATACAAATTAATCCATTTTGGCATGTGGGTAGCTGTGGTATTTGGGCCCAGGCTCAATTGGCACACAGATAAACCTAACAGACATGTACATTTAAATGTATGGAGCACAACAGCTGCTTCATTGAAAGTGTCCTGACAGTATGTCGGTAATGGAAGTGCTGTGGCATTTATCCTTGGCAGAATAATGCTTGAAAGGGGTCAATGAATCTTTGGGCCCAGCTTAAGGTTGTGGAGGAAAAATCATTACATTTTACAGCAAGTCAAATCAAATACACCAGTATGGACAATGTGGCCACAAAAGGTAAACTCCAGTCTGAAATAAGGTTAAGGGGTTTTATTACAAGCTCAAACTCATGCAGAAAATTCTCAAAACAAAGTTATATAGATACAGAATCACCAAGGGTTGACCAACATGACAGAAAAGATTCAAACAAACTACCATTAGCAGAACTAAACATTTAACGAAAAGTGTACAGAACATCAGAAGAATCACTTGATGCACAGAGAACAAGCACTGTTCAGCTCTTACAAGCATCAAAGCAAATTAATGTCATTTAAGTTTAGCTAATTTTGGCAATGGAAACCCTACAGAGTAGCCAATCAAGGATTAACATGTGCTGGCCCAAACACATGTGAGCAAAAAGGCAAAAAGCACAAAAAGGAGAAAAATAATTTGGAAAAAGGAATCTGGGGAAACAGGTTACAAGACACAGTGGGCAAAAAAGTAAATAAAAAGGAAAGAGGTCAGCATTTCAGAAGCTCGGTCTTTATCTCTGGGTCAAGGGAAACATCTCTAAGTCTCAGCAAGACATTTCAAAGGGCAAAGGCAGAAAGGGAAATACTTCTCAGAGTCCAAGGGGTTCACCAAGCAATGAAGAGTGGGGAAAACCTGAATCTGACCAAATTCCAACTGTTGAATGATATATTAAAGTTCATAGAGCAAGATGATTCATCAATTCATCACTCCGTATGACACAGAAGATGTAAAATCCAATAGAAATCAATCATGTAACACAGGCTGCAACAAGAAAGTTCCAACAAGTTGCTAACAAGTAGAAAATATTCATTTAGTCTGATCCGTGTGACTTTGATACATTTATGTATGTTGCCAGTCCACAGTTCCGAAAGTATTAGCTTCAAGGCCAAATTCACAAACTTTCTTTGCATAAAACAATAGGACATCTATTACCAAGCTAGCTTTCTCATGAGAATTAAATCTGAAAGAAACGTTCATATTAACAAGAATGACAAAACATTTTCTGAACAGTCACAAAGCAGGGCCTTGAAGACCTCCTTTAGACTAATGTAAATGATACAAAACATCACATTAGTTTATGCATTTAATAAATTAATATGCATTTAGCATCCTAAACCATAACTCAATATTAGTAAGCTACCAGATGTGTTCATGTTACAATACATTTAAGCCAGTAAGATTCTGTTAACCCTTTCATGCAGCTATAGTGTATTAATACAATCTCTACATTTGCACATCACTTTTAAATGACTACTGATGTAAAATCTATTATTGTTTTAGTACACACCATTAGTTTCCATCATTAATTATTGCATAATGACAAATGTATTTTTTTTAAACATGGAATTAAAACACTATACAATATACACCTGAACTATTGCCCTAAAGTGAATGAACATCAATATGGTTTTTCGATGCACCATTTTACACTAAACTATTAGTACTTTGATTAACAAACTACATAAATTGTCACAAATAGTTGATCATTGGGACATTAGTGACAGTAGTCAAATTTTTGCTACATCAGAAGTAAAAGCAACAGTACACTTCATGGAACAGGAAAGTCTCTAGGTTGACCTTAAACAGACTTTCACACTGAATGGATCGAATGTATAAAGGTAAAGTATTCTAAAGAGTAAGACCTAAAAAAGAAAAAATCCCTACTACCAGATCTAGGTTTTTGCACTTTAGGGAAACACAGCAGGTTTTGACTGGCTGAGCAGAGGGCCAGAGAAGAAAAGCATTTTTTTGGAGCCTGTATTGAATATAGCTGGGGCTGTTCTGATGAAAAGCTCTGTGTGTAACCATTAGTGTTTTAAACTTGATTATAGATTTAACCGGTGTTAGAATTTGGGTTACTGGTTGACTGAGGTATGAACCCTGGTCAAACAGCACCCACAGCTCTAGTCAGGGTAAGGTCCAGCCAAACCCTAAATGAACATATGCTCACTCTCTGGTAGCTTGACATAGAGGAGTGAGGCTTAACTCAGAGGAAGTGTATGAAGTAGTTATGCAACACTTAAAGAAGTAGAACACTGAAAATACCTCACAAAAATGAAATATTTTATAGCAGGTTAGAAAAATAGATCCAATTTAATAAATAAACAAGACCAAAATGACAAAAATACCTTATAACCAGGGATATTGAATTTCAAGGTTTTATGTAAAAATAGCGCCAAGCAGCACAAAGCACTATTGGGGATATCTGGTCACCCTAGACCAGGACATAGTCACATGTTCAAACTGACCACGATGAGTGTGGGCCAGCTGCAGGGAACCAGTTAGGCCCAGTGAACAAAGCACCTTAAATTCTTGTTACAGTACGTTGAGAGGATCCACGTAAAAAATGCCTGGTGCAGCCGAAGCAGTGTGTTGGTTCTGACATTCGGCGAGGCTGCAATACAAGTTACTGCTGCATCGATGTCAAGGATCATGTCCATGGGGATTGCGATGTTGAGAATGTGGTGAGCAGTCGAGGAGGTGTGTTGGTTCGGATAAACGGTGAAGCTGTGAAGCGGAGATTTGGCATCGTGAGTGAGAAGCTGTTGCCAGGGGATGCAAAGAGCTTATGCCAGGAAAAGCTGTGTTCAGTGGCGGTTATGAAGGCGATGCTTCAAACCCAAGATGTGGGATGCGGTGGTGGTGCAAGTCTTTCACGTTGAGTCCAAACCAAGTTCAAGTGATCCAGGTTCAATCTTTCTCAACCAGGCAGATAGCAACAGGTCAGCAAAGCAGGAGTCCACCAGATTGGCAGTCCTTCAGCAGAGTCTCCAGACTCACTACAGGGTGTCTGCAGCCCTGTGTATGGTGACAGGACCCTGTCTATTCAGGTGTAAGTGAAGCTGGGTCCAGCTCCTTCCATTCCATCGTGCCAGAATGGCCCATCAAGTCACACCTAAGCCCCCATTGTATGTGGCTGTCTAGGAGGAATACACAAAGCCCAGCTGTCATGGAGACAGGCAGCAGGCACCAAATGGTTAAGTAAGAATGCAAACTTTCTAAAAGTGGCATTTTCAGAATTGCAATTTTAAATCTGAATTCACTATTAGGTAAGATTTTAAATTCTGAATCCAGAGATTCCAAACTTGAAAGAATTATCTCTTCCCATTTGGAAATTACACTTATAAATTGCAGTAAGGCAATTTCAATGTTACTGTATGAGAAACATAAGCCTAGCAATAGTGATAAGCCAATTTAAGAGTTTTTCATTCTTACTTACATACTTACACACCCACTTCACCGAGTGGACCTTCACAACAACCACCACCTACAACCACCATGGCACTGGATTCATGCTCAACACTCACTATAATGGTTAGCTTTCAAACACTGTCATGGAATGTCATTGACCTGCTGGATCAGATTAAATAAATGGTGATCCTCCACTATGCTGGGAAAACCCACCCAGTAGCTGTGATGTTTCAGAAACACTTACTAGGTACAAAGGCCCTGACCGCCGGGAGGCGGCCAATGCGGCCGCACCCTCGCCATGGCCATTTGGAGATCCCCGCTGGGCCGGTGGGCGGAAACCTAGTTTCCACCCGCTGGCCCAGGGGGGATCTCGGCCGCAACACAGGAGCCGGCTCCAAATGGAGCCGGCGGTGTTGCGGCGTGTGACGGGTGCAGTTGCACCCGTCGCGCTTTTCACTGCCTGCATAGCAGACAGTGAAAAGCGGCACTGGTTCCCTGTCAGGGTGCCCTGCGACTCCCCGTACCACCAGCCTTTTCCTGGCGGTTCAAACCGCCAGGAAAAGGCTGGCGGTAGGGGGACTCGTAATCCACTGGGCAGCGCTGCTAGCAGCGCTGCCCTGGCGGATTACTACCGCCGGGGCCATTGTGGTGGGAAACCGCCGGCCCCGGTGGTGCAACCGCGGCGGAAAATGACCTGCAAAGCACCACCAGCCTGTTGGCGGTGCTTCCGTCATACCAGCTCTGGCGGTCTTGTACCGCCAGGGTTGTAATGACCCCCATAGTGTTCATTTTTGTGTGGATTTAGTTATGACCGGTGTCAGAAATTGGGTTCCTAGTTGGCGGAGGTATGCACACTGTCCAAGCAAAAACCACTACTTGTCAGAGTAAGTCACCACATACCATAAATTAACCTGTGCTCACCCCGTGGTAGATTGGCACAGACTAGTCAGACCTACCTTAAGAGGTAATGTGTAAAGTATTTGTGCAACACTTCAAATAGTAAATAGTGACAACATTACACAAAAAGATACCACACCTGGTTAGAAATATAGAGCTTATTTTAATGAACAAAACAAGACCAAAACAACAAAAATCTAAAAGGTAGAAATCAAGATATATATTTTTAAAAGAATAAATATAGTTGTAGTGCTTAAAAGCATAAAGCTCCAACCGGGGCTATCTAGTTGCAGAAGTCTGGGTCAAATCTGAAGTCAGGCTGACCACGATGGAGCACGGGTCCGATACAGGGACTAGCCTTGGCGCACTGAAACAGTTCCCTGGTTAGGAGTTGGTTTACATCGAGAACAAGATGAGAGATGAACAAAGGAGGCGTTGAGTTGGCATCGATCCCAAAGACATAGGTAATGTGTCAGCTCCAAGCTGTGCAAAGTTGAAGATGCATCAGAAATACAGGCAATACGTTGTGCAGGCAACAGTGCGGTGTTTCTAATCCTCACAACAGCAGAGATGTGCTACCGTCCATTGTGAATGAGGTGTCTTTGATCCTCACAGCAGCAGTGATGCATTGGCCTTGATGGAGATGTGTCAGTTCCGAGTGGCGCAATGGTGTTGATGTGTCGCTTTTGGACTGGAGCACTACTTTATACCCACTTTCAGGTGCCTAAGACTTGACTGGCACCACTTGGTAGGGAACAACTCTCAGGTGGCAGAGTCCAGGTGCTGTAGGTGATGAGCTGGAAGTCTTTTGTGTCCCTGAGACTTCCGAAGTACAGGAGGTTAGACAAGCAAGCCCTTGGAGTCAATCTGATTCTGAGTTCTAGTGTTGTGGGTCCAGTCCTTCTCACCCAAGCTAGGAGGGAAGCAGGCAGTAGGTCAGCACAGCAAGAAAGCTGTTCTTCCAGAGCAGCAGTCAAACAGAGTACCAGTTCTTGTAGCAGCACGGAAGTCCTTCTACCTGGCAGAGTAAACACAGGTCCAGAAGTGTACTCAGTTCGTAGGGTCAGAAGTCCAATTCTTATACCCTTCATGCCTTTGAAATCGGGGAGACTTGAAAGAAGGGCTTTGAAGTGCACAGAGGTCCGACCTTCATGCCCATGCTAAAGACTAACTGTAGGGGAGTGTGAAGTCCTTGGTGAGGGGTCAGGACACAGCCTTTTCAGATGTAAGTGTGAGGCTTTGGCCAGCTTCTCCCTCCCATCCTGCCCAGGATGGCCAATCAGGATATGAATGGCCCATCAGTCATACCTAAGCTCCTTTATGTGTGTGTGGCTGTCCAGAGGCATTGCATGAGCCCAGCGGTCGCCCTACCCCGGGTCTGTACCGGAGAAAGGCTACAGGCACACAAGGCAAAGAACAGGAAATTGGCAATTCTTTTCTAAAAGTGGCATTTTCAAAATGTAACACTAAATCTGACTTTACCATTAAAGAGGATTTATCAGTACAGTTCCATAGGTACAAAACATGACATGTGTACCCTTCCCAATCAGGAATTGCAGATTAATAAATGTAATAACAATTCTCCAATGTTATCCAATCGGTAATGTATTCCTTACAGTAGTGAAAAAATAATTTTAGAGTCTTTCCCTACCAGGACATGTAAAACCTAAAAGTGCATGTCTTTCCTTTTAATTAAATATTACGCTGCCTTATGGTTACATAAGGCATACCTTAGGCTTGACTTGGCTGTAATAAAAAGGAAGTTTAAGGCTTGGCAAGGGGGTTGGTTTTGCTTTTAAATTCCAAGTTGACATGGCAGTGTAACACTGCATTCAGACTGCAGTGTCATGCCTGGGACATGTTTGAAAGTGCTACTTAAGTGAGTGGCACAAACAATGCTGCAGGCCCATGAGTAGCATTTAATTTACAGGCCCCAAGCACATATACTGCACTTTACTAGGAACTTATGAGAAAATTAAATATGTAAATTAGCTATACGCCATTCAAACCGTGTATTAGGGAAAGAGCACATGTACTTTAGCACTGGTCAGCAGTGGTAAAGAGCTCAGAGTGCTAAGGCCAACAAAACGTAATCAGCAAAAAGGTGAGGCAAGCAGGCAAAAAGTTTGGGGGAAGACCACCCAAGCCTATCAGGTCTAACAACCAGGTCTTCCATGTGGGGCATACCGTTGAATCCAGATGGGCAGTTGCACTCCCACACAAAACCTTCTCTTTAATGGTGGGACAGGCTTTGATCCACATGGCCTACTACACAGCAGAGGAAGGCACACTGGAGGGGAAACCACACTGCCTCCTGAGTGACCATATCCCACCCCAACTACTGACACAGATTCCTGTGGCCTTCATAGAGGTCACCATGAGGTTCCCGCATGGCACCACCATTATAGGTGAGGACTTCATTGTGACACCTCACCCCAAGCTGGGCTTCTCTTCTCCCTGATCAGAGCATTGGCTGTGAGGGGCATGACTTCGAGATGAAATCAGGCTCAGTAGCCTCTTCGAGGGTGCTCTCAGCATCTGGCAAAGCCACAAATATAAGGGCCCTTAAATTGTACCTTCGAAAGCAAGGAGATCACTAGTTTAGAAAACTGAACACTAAAATTGAAGAAACACTCCCTTATGGGTGCCCCTGAATGGACACACAGCAACTCAAAATAGTCAGAGCATTACTGAGATGGCTAGAGCTCGAAGAGGCCTGTCAGTGTTAGAAAGCCTGCACCAAACAGATGTATGAGCACAGATGCAAAAATGGAAAATTCCTCTACTGGTAAGCCACCATGGAAATGAGGCCCAGGATAATTCCTGGCATCACAAACTCCACAGGAACTATATTATTACTGCAGATGACGTACATGAGGAATTTGCTGCCTACTACCAGGAGCTATACTCGCAACCCCAGCCCAAATGTGCACAAACCAGCCCACTCCTTAAGGAAATAACTCACTCACTGGCTCCAAAGAGCCAATCTTGAGGACTCTATCAAAGCAAACGAAATAGGGATGGAATGCCAGAAATACTCCGGGATCCAGAGGCTTCCTACTGGAATACTGCAACTGTTGCCAAACCACCCTCACACCTCACATGGCGAACCTCTACACTGAAGCAGCACAAACAGGCTCCTTTTCCACAGAACTGGACATGGCCACCACTGTGGTACTTCCCAAATGGAGCCAGTCTACATTTTCACTAGAATTTTGGCAAAAAGGCTTCAGTGAGTATTGTTGCACATTATTCATCCATTAATTGCAGCTTTTTGCCCAATAGAGGCACTCAGCACTGCATCAGACAAGTCAACGTGGCACTCCTCATCACCAATAAGTGATTCATCCCTGTGCATTCCTCTTCGTCGCCTGAGAGAAAAAGTCAACACAAAGGATTGGTCGTATAAAGACCTTCACTACAGGGGTATCGGCCCTAAAAACATTCTGCTCCCTGTCCCCAACAGCTGGTTTTAACAACTCAATTAAGTAATCTGAGCATTTCTATGGAGAGAGTGATCTCCATACATCGCTTAGGATAAATGTCATCGTTGATGTTTGATGGTAGGTTAAGGCTGACCAATGTCAGTCTGTATTATTGGGTGTTGCAACTCTTGGTCATCAACGACTGGCTATACAAGGGCTGGAGCCATCCAGCCTATTGTGCGGAGCTTGCATTACTGGCCTGGACAAGTTCCTAGCCTTATATGTATGTCCCATCTACACGATAAAGCCTACAAAAGTTGTGTTACTATGCTGGCAAGCAGTGCTCCGCTTCACAAGATGGGACCGCAAATTAACATAGCAGGCCCCAATGTGTGATCAGCCGATGACTGTGCCATACAGCCCAGCTGGAGGTATTTAGCCATTGGGACAAGACTGGAATCACATCCTTAGATGTTGTGTGGAGCAGAGCACACATGAAGTCATTGGCTGTATTACAGACACACTTTCAAGTTCGGCACACCCAATTTCAGAAGTACCAGATTAGGCATGAGTTGGCCACACACTTTTCAGATCTTTCAGATTTACCCACATGTAGATTTCTGGAGGCACAATGGCTGATAGGAGTGTCCAAGATGCACCTCATAATCAATTCACTGGACATGTTCGGACCCTTGAACTAGAAATGGAAGGCATGGATGGGGTAATTTTATGGATGCAGACTGAAGAGATGTGCTAGTTGCTCCAAAGAGATTACAATATTCTCCAGACTTCAAACCATTCAACTAAACTACCTACATTCCACTGCCACAAGAAGGTCAGAACACTTCAAATGCTTCTGCTAGACCTTTCCAGATGCAGTTGGGTTTGCGTCATCGGAGCCCACTAACAAGCCTTGGCACATGCAAAGCTCGCAGTTGGCAGAAAATGGTGCTGCCGGGGACCAGGAAGGACCAGGAGGACTCTACCCATGAGGGGGAGTTAGAGGGGGTCCTCAGTGAAACAGTGAGCCCACAGAACACCAGGCAGCACACACAGGAGTCCCACAGGATTGGGACAAGAAAGTTGCAAAAGAGGCCTATGCAGCACTACAACAAAGGCTCCCATGCCGCTAGAGAACCACTCAGGAAGCTGTGTGTCAGAGGATAGAGTGCTGGTGTCTGGAGTTACAACATGCACAAAGGACGTGGAGGAAGGATGCCAACAAGCCTTGGCAGCTGCAAAAGACACAGTGCATGGGGTACTGTCTTGCATGTGGAGGCAAGGACTTACCTCCACCAAAGTTGGACAGCTGGAAGAGAGGACCATAGGGACCACTTCAGTCTACCACCTGTGATGCAAGTCCACGCAGCTCAGCAGGAGAGGGGATCCACGAAGCCAGTCGTCATTGTGGTTAGTGCCTGCAGAAGCAGGGGAGTGACTCCTTTACCCCAAGAAGGATTACTTCTTCCTTCTGATGCAGGCTGAAGACAGGCTGTCCTCAGAGGATGCACAACCGTGAAACTGTTGAAGTTGCTGGCAGGAGCTAGAGATACAATGTTGCAGGAGGCATCTTGCTTCTTTGTTGCAGCTTGTATGTTCCTGGAAGGTCCAGATGCAGTTTCTTCAGTGAGAAGTCGAAGTGAAGGATGCAGAGGATTCGTGCTGCAGTCTTGCAATCCGAATCTGAGGAACCACCCAAAGCAAAAACCCTAAATAGCCCTGAAAGGGGGATTTGTCACCTAACCAGGTAAGCACCTATCAGGGGAGGGCTCTGACATCACCTGCTGGCACTGGCCACTCAGATGCTCCCAGAGTTCTTGCCAACCTTGAATCAAAAATGGCAAGTCCCAGGGATCCTCTGGAGGAGATCTGATCACCACCCCTGGGGTGGTGATGGACAGGGGAGTGACCACTCCCCTTTCCTTTCTCTAGGTTTGCACCAGAGCAGGGACTGGGGGTCCCTGAACTAGTGTGGACTGGTTTATGCATGGAGGGCACCAAATGTGCCCTTTAAAGCATTTCTAGTGGCTTGGTGAGGCTACCCCTCCCCAGTCTGTAACACCTATTTCCAAAGGGAGAGGGTGTAATACCCCTCTCCATAAGGAAATCCTTTGTTCTGCCTTCCTGGGCTCGAGCTCCTCAAGCAACAGGAGGGCAGAAACCTGTCTGTGAGGTGGCAGCACCTGGGGCTGTCTGGAAGAAAGACCTCAGAAGGCTGAAATGGTAATACTGGGGCCCTCCAAGGTGCCCCAGAGTGCATGGAATCATACAACCAATGCTGGCAAAAGCCTTGGGGTATGATTCCAACATGTTTGATACCAAACATGCCAATGTTCAGAATTACCATTATGTAACTGGTCATAGGTAGTGACCTATGTCCAGTACACATGTAAAATGGCATCTCCGCACTCACGAAGTCTGGGAAAATGGGCCTGGAGTTCATGGGGGGCACCTTTGCTAGTGCAGGGGTGCCCTCACACACAGGTACTTTCAACCCTGCCCTTAGGGATGGAGGGCCTGCTATAGGGGTGACTTTTAAGTGACCTGGTGCAGTAAAAATGGAAGTGAAAGGGTGCTTGAACCTTTTCACGCAGTCCTGCAGAAGCCTTTGCATGGGCTCCCGATGGGTGGCAAAATATATGCTGCAGCCCATAGGGATCCCCTGGAGCTCTGGGTACCTAGGTACCATATACTGGGGACTTATAAGGGGGCACAGGTATGCCAATTGTGCATGATAGACAGACGTTTGGGAGAGAGAGCATAATCACTGGGGTCCTGGTTAGCAGGATCCCAGTGAACACAGTCAAACACACTTTTATCAGGCAGAAATGGGGGTAATCATGCCAAGAAAGTGGTTACTTTCCTACATGGCCTGACAAGATGGTGGAGTAGACATGGGCTCCATTAGCTCTGGCAGCCCCAGTTATAATCCAAAATCATCCTGCTCTCATTGCACTACAGAATTGCAGGAGGAAAGGACACCAGTACCTTTCTGACTGGTGGCCTTGGCAGACTTGCCGAACTTTCAACACTTTTCTGCTTTCATTAATATCGCCTGAGTTGAGGTGGAGAAATGGGACCCAGGTGGCCATAGCAGGTAGAGCAGCACCCCGGGAGACTGGTGGATCACCTCTCAGTCTGCGCTCAAAGCTACCTGACTGGGCTCATCTCCTGAAGCAGCAGCCTGTGGTGTGCTTGGAGGGGGCAATAACAGACTCGCTTGAAGGTGCACAGGCCCTCAGCTGAGAGGACATCAAACACTAAGGCCCTCAATATGAACTCAGCAGGAAAACCCTCTGTGCTGACGGTCAACAAAAGGCACGCAGAACTCCCTGTTGGCCACATAAAGAACATTCAGCTGGGCCGGCGGGGGGAAAGCCGGGCCAGCTGAATGCAGGGCCTGAACATTGACGCTGTCTCCAAATGGAGCCAGCACCAATGTAGCAGTGTGGCGGGTGCAGCAGCACCCGTCGCGCATTTCACTGCCCGAAAGTTGGGCAGTGAAATGTGCAACAGGGCTGTGCATGGGGGCCCGAGTCACCCATTCCGCCAGCCTTTTCCTGGTGATGAAAACCGCCGGGGAAAGGCTGGTGGAACCTGACTCATTATCCGGCGGGCAGCGCTGCTTGCAGAGCTGCCCTGTCGGATTTGAAAAGCCCCCAACAGCCAGGCTTCCTGGTGGCAGAAGCCTGGCGGTTGGCAGCATTTAAAAAGTGGCTGTTCTGCCATGTTCATTATATGGCAGTCTGGACCACCACGCGGGGTGGCGATAATTACTGCTGCCGCCAGCATGGAGGCCCATACTGCCATGTTCATAAAGAGGGACCAAATGTCTGTGGTTGGCCTGGATGCAGAGCAGACCTCCCTGAGCAGGTTCTGCTCTAGTGAAATTGCAGGGATGGTACCACGGACTCAAAGGCTCGGTACCAAGTGAAGGACAATGTGGGTCTCCCCTGAGGGCCTTGTGGCACCAAGGGGTCTGGCCAGGCTGCACTGAGCTGAGGTCCCACAATGGGATGACCCAGACTAGCTCGACTCACAGAGGCCCTGAAAATAAATCCCCCAGATGGGGACAAACTCACCCCCTGGGGAGAAGTGCTGTACAACTTATGAGAGGGGCCCAATTAGGAGGCCATGGTGTGATGAGCCTTGGGTCCGGTTGTGCTGGTGGGTAGGGACTCCAAAAAAACACTATATCAGCAGCACCCTGGGGTCCCAGAGAGTCATCACTCCGGCAAACTGAGAAGAACTGAAGTGGACTGTGAGGGGGGCCAAAGACTGGCCTTGCCAGAGACTCAGCAGGTGCTACTTATACAGGATCTTGGAAGACCGGGGGCTCCCTGTGCCAACAGTTGGTCACTGTGCCAGAGCGGACTAGCTGTTGCTGCACACTGGAAGGGACAAACATGGGTAAGAAAAGAGCCTTCAGATCTCAGCAGAACAACACTATTATGCATAACATGACCCCACACCATACTACATGCCTGGCGGAGTCCCAGACGGCAGAGGAGTGGGGGGTCACTGCATAGGAGCCTTCATAGGAGGACATGCTGGCAACTCTACAGAGCTCTCCTGAGGCCCTCAAGGAGAAAATAGTCAAAATTGCTATTGATTGTATTGTATTGCATTGTAACAGTATTTATATAGCGCTTAATACCGCAGACGAGGCGTTGAAGCACTTTTCGGCGAGTAGCACGCTACTCTGGAACCCAACAAGAATTAGTGATGGATTAGTATTTAGAAATATGAGTACAGTTTTAATATTATTATGAGTTAATTTGAGCCGTTGATATGAGAGTTTGTTAGTTAGATTGACTGGAGTAATGAGGGGTGGAGGAGGGAAGAAATCCAGAAGTGTTCATTGGGAGTATATCCCTCATTTACTCATACCAATGGCTTGGGATGAGTAAAGGGGGATAGAGGAGGGAAGAGTCTGTGGAAGGGTTAGGGAGATCATAGTAGCTGGGTGAGATAAATGAGGAGAATTTAGTAGGGTTGTTTTGGAGGTCAAAGTAGTAGAGTGAGATTTGGTGAGTTAGATGTGGAAGCGGAGGTAAGAGCTTAGGCAGAGTTATTTAGGAGATGAAAGTAGTAGAATGGATTTGGGATGAGTCAGAGTGGGAATGGAGGATAGATTGATAGAGACATGACATATGATGATGGGTAGATAAATGTGATAAGATGAGAGCAGGGATTCATAGATACCTAGTATAACAACCTACCCAGGAGCCATGCAACGACCCACGAACATGCCAAGCACAGAACAACATGCACACATACATACATATATATATGTATATATTTACATACACACATATACACACACATACAAACACACACATATGCATACGTATATGTACATACAATACATAATTAGAACCATGGGTAAATATACTTAGTCAAACAGGTTTAAAGAGTGTGTGTATATTTTATTTTTAAGATATAGTAGTGATACATATTTTCTAAAGAACTATACATAACTAGAAATAGACACATAATCAGAAAAAAATATTTATCAACATAGGCATATGCAGTCCATAGTTGTTTGAATATGGTGGTTATGAAGGAAAGAGCCAACTCTTGAGTAGTTTTCTGAAGACAAGAAAGTTATGTGTGGCTCTTATAATTGGAGGTAATGAATTCCATAGTTTGGCTGCTTGAACGGAGAAGGATGTACCACCTATAGTCTTTTTCTTGTATGGTGGTGTTCTAAGGCGGGGTGCCAATCTTGAGCAGAGGTTTCTTTGTTGGATGTATTTGGTTATTTTGTTTCTGATAAAAAGCGGTCCTGTTCCATGTATAGCTTTGTGGGTGATACAAAGCAGCTTGAAAGTGCATCTTCTGGCAATGGGTAACCAGTGTAGTGCTCTCAAGGCAGGGGAGATGTGGGCTTGCGGCTTTACATGTAATAGTAGCCTGGCTGTGGAGTTCTGAATACGTTGTAGTTTTTTCATAATAGATGGAGATGATCCATGGTAGAGGTCATTGGCATAATCCAGTTTGGATAGTACAAGCAAGATAGGAGCTTGCACCCTGTGTGGAAATCGGAGGTGGGGGAAGATGCGTCGCAGAGTCTTCAAGATGATGAAGCTTGTTCATGTTAATTTGTCCACTTGGGCATTCATTGTTAACTTGGAATCCATTGATGTCAACCTGATTCACACAGACTTGAGGAATGTGGCAGAAAGACTTACGGAATGAGGTGAAAGGTAGGGTGTTGGACCTGCCAACTGCAGTGAAGGAGCTGAAGATACAGCTAACCTCATTTAAACTGGCAGTCAACCGGCTGGATGAGAGGGTGGAGGATGCTTAAAATCATGCTTCCTGGGTTTTTCAGGCTAGGAGGAATGTGCTGATCCTTGAAGATTGGATTTGCACTGACCTGTGGCCGAGAAGCCTCTTAGCTGTACTTCTCGTGGAAGAAGTGCATAGGGCCTTGGTGTCGCTGCCTCCACTGTGCATTTCTCCGAGAGGTATTGTTGCCCATGTTTTGAAATACACAGTCCAGGACTGTATCCTGCGAGTAGCCAGGGAGGCAGACTGCTTAGCCTTTGAGAGCAAGACTATCACCATTTACTCTAGGAAGGTGAAATCATGATGGAAATCGTATGCAGAGGTCAAGACAAAGCTCGGAACCCTGAATATACAATATATGTTGCTCTTCTCCACCCACCTAAAGCTGATCTCTCAGGGAAAGAGTCACATTTTTGAGAACCCGAAGGAGGGATGGGCCTGGTTGGAGATGTAAGACAAGGCCAGGGTGAGGCTGGGGCACCCTCACTGCACTGGGGAATGGAACACACAGTGGTAACTTGTGGGCAGCGGGAGTAGGGGGCAATCTAAATGCTGAAAAGTGGCCTGCAGATGGACACCATATATAACAATCCAACCAGACTGCATGATGGACAGAGTAGAGGACTCATCCTCAGAGGACCAGAGAAAACACAATAACGGAATATAGGACATGACTGAGGGGACATTGATTGGAGAGACCAGGGAATCTGAAATGCAACTCCAGAGTGACACTGGCCTGCCCTGAGGCCAACATATTTGGCACACATGGTGTGAGGCTAGCGACACCTACCAATCCCCTGCATGATTTACTGCACTAATATCCTTGGTAAAGTCTGTTTTGCATGACTGGACTCCGGTATTGATGGGCATCGGAGATACCTGGGGCTGAATGACTGGAATGAGATGGTGGGTAGTGCTCTCCTTACAAGAGGAGAACAGCAATAGGTACCACACACCCCAATACCTCACACCCCACACAGGGGACTGATGTGAGGACCCATCACCGGCCTGGCTGTGCCCCTTTGCGGAGGAACAGGTGGCTGACATGCAGTGCTCCTGACCCGTATTAGAGATGGGGAGGGGAGAATTATAATGAGGGGTGAAGGATCTTATGCATGGGAGTTACTAGAAAGAACATTTAGATGTTACACCAGGGCAGAGCTCAAGTTGGGGGAAGGGCGTTGTCTGCCCAGTGGGTTAAGGTGGGATGGCGACATCTGTGGAAAGATGTTGAGGATCAGTTCCCAGCTTATTGATAATGGTCATTGAAGCATGTGCAAAGGGCCCTGTGAGGTATGAATGGTATACAAGACTGAGAGGCCACTGCAACCATCCCATTAGCAATCCAGAGAGGTGGGAGACAACCCTCCGGGCTACCTTAGAATAACCTGAATAGGACTCTGGTTACATGGAGTGTTCATGGGTTAAATAATTGTACTAAATGGTACAGTCTGCAGTCTTACCTGCTGAGATATAAGGTAGAGGTGACACTACTGAAGAAGACACACCAGTTGAGAGCTGAGGCTTTGCGCCTGGCCAAAAGATGGCAGGGACAGTTGTTCACAGCTCCATATAATAAGCATGCAGGAGGGATGGTCACATGGATAGTGGCGGTAGCCCCCTTCCTCCAAAAGAAGCTGCATCTTGACCGCTGTGGGTGCTGCGTCATTGTGGTGGGAATATTGGATGGGTGTGAAGCCTGCTTTGTTAACTCTTATGCGCCCAGCGCAAATGACAATAGCTTCTACCCTGAGATGTTGAACTTAATAGCCCCCTATATACATATGTGATTTATGTGGGTGGGGAACTTTAATTGTGTGCTTGACTAAAGGCTAGGCAGGGCTCCCCCACATTGTAGTGGATCCTGTTTAGTTTTTATGGGAATCAGAAGTTTAGGCTTTGGCTTGCAGGCCTGTGCCCCAGTCACCTAGTGACTTTTAACCTACTTAGCTTGCTCGGTTTTAGCACAGTTATTTAATTATTTCTTCCAAGATGGCTGCCATGTTTATAGTTAGGAAGATGTTTTAGTTTCACGTTATCAGTGCCACTCTCTAAAGGCGTCACTATCAGTGTCAAAGATAAATGAGATACGTAAGTATTTACATCATGTACTTTCCCACTTTCGTGTGACAGTATCATGATGTACATTTTCAGGTAATTGTTCATATAATTACTGCCCCAAGTATATCTTCTTATATATTATTTGGGAACATATGTGTGTCAGGGGTCCCAGATATGTATAACTACATCTCACACAGACAAGGTAATCAGAGGGATTCCTACCAGATGCCATTGATGCTATCTATGCTACATGTTGCCTTGATGCTGACCCAGTCTTCTTGTCCCTGTGGAGTCTGATCTAGACTATGACTCGAACCAAAGGTCCAGCACCAGGGGGCACCTCTTGGGGATCAGGACTCACTCCAGCAGAGGCCAACAGCAGAGCACAGGCAACTCCAGCTGAGTCTGAGTGGCTTGGCAGATGAAGGGCAGAGCTTGTTATGTTCCTGTAGCTCAGAGCAGGAGGCTAGTTAGCTATTCCTTTAAGTCACTCTGATGGTTCTTGGTAGAAGGAGCAGGTCCACACATCCTTCCTTACGTAACTTGGCAGCCTTTCCTGCAGCGGGGCAGTCTTCCAGCAGCAGGGCAGCAGAGCAGTACTTCTGAGTTTTTCACAGGTCCAGAAGTGATCTGAAAAGTTGGTCTGAGGGTCAATTATGGATAACTGGTGCCAGCTTTGAAGTGGGAGAAACTTCTGTACTTCCCCCAAAATTCCCTCCACATCTGGTTCTGAAATGTCCTTCCTTCCACTGCCCTGACTCCTAGGGCTCTGGGTGACAATAAGACTAGTGTAAACTCCTCTCTGATTGTGCTGAGGCAGCCCCTTTAAAGTGCAAGTGTGGTTTGTGACAGCTTTGCCCTCCCATTAGTTCAGAATTGCCCATCCTACCAACATCTGGTCACCTTGGTGATGCTGTATGGGAGGAATACACAAAGGCCAACTGCCAGCTACACCTATTCATGTGACCCAGGAAACAGACTGTAGGCACCAAATGGTTAGGACAAGAAAATGCAAACTTTCTAAAAGTGGCATTTTCAGAATTGTGAGTTAAAATCAGATTTTACTAATAAGCGAATGTTAAATTACAATTCATTTATGACCAACCTTGACATTCCTACCTACTCTCAATCAAACATGACAGCCTCCATGCTCTCAATCAAACATTTTCATTGATTTAATGTAAGAAGGTGACCTGATGTTAACATAATGGAGAGTTGAGCTTTGCAATAGTGAAAAATTAATTCAGGAGTTTTTCACTACCAGGACATGTAAATCTTAAAAGTACATATCCAACTTTGTTAAATAGAAGGCACCATTCCTATTGGCTGTTAAGGGGCCTACCCTATGGGTGACCTAACTGTATTAAAAATGAAGGGTTACATTTGGCGAACATTGTATTTTGCTAGGTCAAAATGTCAGTTTAAAACTGCACACAGGCTGCAATTGCAGACTTGAAATATCTTTAAAAAAGGGCTACTTAACCCCTTTGCTGCCAGGCCTTTTTTTGTGGCTAGTTGGGGCAGTTCGCTCTTCGGCCCACATAACGTTTGTCCACATAAGACACCAACAACAAATTTACGTCCTTTTTTTCCAACATTCTAGGGATTCTAGAGGTACCCATACTTTGTGGGTTCCCCTGGAGGAGACCAAGTAATTAGCCAAAATACAGCAAAAAATGTGTTGTTTTTTAAAAAAAAAAAAAAGGAAAAGGGCTGCAGAAGAAGGATTGTGTTTTTTCTCCTGAAAATGGCATCAACAAAGGGATTATGGTGATAAAATTGCCATCTTCCCAGCTTTCAAGAACAGGCAGACTTGAATCAGAAAACCAAATTTTTCAACATAATTTGGAATGAACAAAATGTAGAGAACGACAAGGGGCAATAACACTTTGGGGGTCATTCTGACCTCGGCGGTAAAAGGCTCTTACCGCCGGTCAGAAGTCCGCCATTCTACTGCCGCGGCCGCGGTAAACCGCCACGGGCATTCTGACCCACAACTGCCAAACCGGCAAAAACCCGACATCCACGGAAGGCCGCCTCATCAGCGGTCAGTGATAAACTGGAGATGGCCAAACCTCCACCGTCACGCCAACACGCCCATGCCATTACGACCCACGAATCCACGCGGTGGTCTTTCATCCGCGGTATTCCATTGGCGGTACACACCGCTGCGCTCAAAATACACACACCTTTACAAAACACAGCCACATTGGACAATTGCAAATACACACACCTGATACACATACATACACCACTCCCACACATCCAATCAACTATAAAACACACACCCACATCACCCACAAACCCCCACTACTAGAATTTCGGAGAGAAGGCGAGAGAGAGAGAGAGAGAGAGAGCACAGCTATCGACAAACCCAACACACACAGGAACACAACATCATCACCCACACTACATCCACGCACAAAACACCACACACCCCCACACACACCACACTCATCACCACAAACACCACCCCACACCACCCCATGGCACCCCAAAGACACCCCAGGTTCTCGGACCAAGAACTCAGGGTCATGGTGGAGGAAATAATAAGGGTAGAGCCCCAGCTATTCGGCACACAGGTGCAGCACACCACAATAGCCAGAAAGGCGGAGCTATGGCAAAGGATCGTCGACAGGGTCAACGCTGTGGGACAGCATCCCAGAAACCGGGAAGACATCCGAAAGCGCTGGAACGACCTACAGGGGAAGGTGCGGTCGATGGTGTCAAGACACAACATCGCTGTGCAGAAGACTGGCGGCGGACTCCCACCCACTCCACCCGAATTCACAGCATGGGAGCAAGAGGTCTTGAACATCCTGCATCCTGAGGGCCTCGCTGAAGTAGGCGGAGGAATGGACTCTGGTAAGTCTAATCTCAACTACTTCACCCCCCCCACCCACCAGCATGCCAACCCACACCCCCGCCCTCACCCCCAACCCCCCAACACACATCCTCTCTGCCAATGTCTCACCAGCACAACCCACCCAACACAACCCCAATCCCTGAATGGCACCACAAACCATGGACACCCATCACCTAAGCATGACCACTGCACATACCCATCCCCCCTCACAAACCACCCTCACAACTCCTCCCACAAGGGAATGCCAGCACTGGGGGACAAGGGCACCCACAAATCGCACGCCATGGCACACACAGAAGCAATAACCATACTCTTTTACCCCTGCAGGGCCCGAACGCCAACACACTGGCCAGGAGGGTCCAGATTTGTCCATCCCGCCCCCAGAACAGGCCCCCAGTGATGACAGCAGCTCTGTCGACCTAGAACCTGATGACCAGCCCGGACCATCGGGGACCTCTGGACAGTCGGTTCCCCACACACAGACACTGGCCACAGCAGACCCAACCCCCTCTGGGAATACCAGCACAGCTCCCACCCAGCGGGCCCATGCCTCTGTCTCGCGGACGCGTCAATCAGCGGTGTGTCCGCCACTACAGGGCACCCAGGCTGACCCACCACCCTAACAACAACAGGGACTTGGGGGCAGTGGTAGTGGGCACACCGTCCAGGGGACAGAGGCCCGGGGAAACAGGGCAACTGGGAGGGCTGCTGTGCGAGAGGGGGTGGACCGGCCAAGGGAACCCACTCTCCAAGAGGCCCTACCCACCATCATGGGAGCATACCACCACTCCCAGGAGACGATGGCGACGGTACTGGCCAGGTTCCAGGAGATCCAGGCACAGCAGGAGGAACGGTACATGGGGTTCAGAGACGAACTCAGGACCATCGGTACCGCAATAGGGACCATCGTCCTGGCCCTCAACCAGATAGTCAGAACATTGGGGGACCATGTGGCACCCCAAAGGGCCCCTGTCACCAGCCCGGACGACGAACAGCCTACCACCTCCGCCGGCGCTAGTGGACAGGAGGCCCCCAAACCACGACACGCCACCAGAACCCCACCTCCTGCTGAAGATCAACCACCCCGCAAGCGGAACCTGAGATCACACAAGAAGACAGAGTAGGATGCCAAGACCCCCGCCAGCATAAGATACCCCCTGATGTTATCCCACTGTCCTACATTGTCACCCTGTCCAACCTTGAACTGCCCCTGCTCCATCCTTCCACAGGCATATGGGCAATGCACCTGTGCTACTGAGAACTGGACTCTGCCATGGACATTACTCCACCCCCACCCATCACCGTTTTACTATCATGGACCTATACGCAGCACTTTAAATAAATCACCAATTGCACTTCAAATGTCAGGAGTCTGCTTGTATTCTTTACAAATGTATTACACATAACGGTGCAATAATGTTCATTTACATTGTGATGACAACATACCAGTGTCAATAAGCATTAGTCCATGGGCAAACAAAGCAGAGGTCATGCTGTGGGTCATACAGCTCTGAAAAGGGAAGGGAAAGTCAAAAATCAGTGAAAAGGAACTGGGGGGATACACAGAAAGTAGAGATGCAGGAGGCCAGAAGTAAATGTAAAATGGCGTGGGTGATTCTTACCTGTGTGCTACTGAAAATACTGTTGTATAACTGTGTCCCTGTTGTCCGTGTCGTCCCCGTCGTCTTCCTCCTCTTCACTCTCCACAGGCTCCACAGCTGCTACAACACCACCATCTGGACCATCCTCCTGCAGGAAAGGCACCTGGCGTCGCAAAGCCAGGTTGTGAAGCATACAGCAGGCCACGATGATCTGGCACACCTTCTTTGGTAAGTACATTAGGGATCCACCAGTCATATGGAGGCACCTAAACCTGGCCTTCAGGACCCCGAAGGTCCATTCTATAATCCTCCTAGTTCGCCCATGTGCCTCATTGTAGCGTTCCTCTGCCCTGGTCCGGGGATTCCTCACTGGGGTCAATAGCCAAGGCAGGTTGGGGTAACCAGAGTCACCTATTAGCCACACAGCTAGCCTGTAGCTGTTCCATCACATAAGGGATGCTGCTATTTCGCATGACATACGCGTCATGCACTGACCCCGGGAACTTTGCATTTAGATGGGAGATGTACTGGTCAGCCAAACAGACCACCTGGACATTCATCGAATGGTAATCTTTTCTATTTCTGTACGCCTGCTCATCGTCTTTTGGGGGTACTAAAGCCACATGGGTCCCATCAATGGCACCAATGATGTTGGGGATATGTCCAAGGGCATAGAAATCACCCTTCACAGTGGCCAAATCACCCTCCTCAGGGAAAACAATGTATCTCCGCATGTATTTCATCAGGGCAGACAACACTCTGGACAAAACCTTAGAAAACATAGGCTGAGACATCCCTGATTACATGGCCACTGTTGTCTGAAAAGACCCACTTGCCAAAAAATGGAGTACTGACAGAACCTGCACTATGGGGGAATCCCTGTGGGTTGGCGGATGGGGGACATCAGGTCTGGCTCCAGCTGGGCACATAGTTCATGTATAGTGGCTCGGTCAAGTCGGTATCGAAGCATAATATGTCGTTCTTCCATTGTCGACAGGTCCACCAGCGGTCGGTACACGGGAGGATTCATCCTTCTCCTCGCAAGTCCCAGCGGACGGTGCCTAGGAAGGACAACATGGAGCACAGAGTCAAGCAACCCACTGGTTCGTTCACACAGCTTGCACAGTACACGAATCGCTATGCATTGAAAGGCTTGTATGAGTGGCAATGCAAGGCCTAGGCCTGTGTGACGCAGTAGAAATTAAGATATGGGGGCCCTTGAAATGGCGGCTGCCTGACCTGTGAAGTGTGACAGTGGGATGTGAGGTCACTGCGCTGGCGTGGCACACCGTGGCGGTAGGCGGTCGAAGACCACGGCGCAAAGCAGCATTGGTTAACATTGAACCCTATGGGTCTCAGGAGCCAATGACGATGTGCGCCGGCGGTCGCGGTACGCACCGCCGCGGTACGCACCGCCGCGGGCGTGACCGCCATTTTCTATCTGATTAATCACTCGAGACCTGATCATCCACAGGAGAGGACCTATACTGCAAGTGCTGCTGTGACC
This sequence comes from Pleurodeles waltl, assembly GCF_031143425.1. Lineage (NCBI taxonomy): Eukaryota > Metazoa > Chordata > Amphibia > Caudata > Salamandridae > Pleurodeles > Pleurodeles waltl. The sequence goes on along the minus strand of NC_090445.1, from coordinate 528,431,326 downwards.
TCGGTCTGGAAGATACAATGGCTGCTGCGACTGGGGAAAGGGCCCCTGCCTTCACTTCAGAAGAGTTGGAGAAACTTGTGGATGGGGTCCTGCCCCAGTATGCGCTACTCTACGGTCCTCCAGACCAACAGGTAAGTCCACTGGGTGCACGTTGAATGGGCTATGCCTGGGTTGTGTATGGTGGATGTAAGATGGTGGGGTGGGGAGCGAATGAGGAGTGCAAGGCATGACAGATGAGAGCATGTGCCACATGGCAGGGTTGGGGAGGGGGGGGGGGAATCAAATCTAACATGCAGAAAATGTTGAAATTTTCTTTCCCACCCTGTACATGTCAAATAGGTCAACGCCCATCAGAAAGTCGACATTTGGCGTGCCATAGCCAAGGAAGTCCGGGACCTGGGGGTCCACAACAGACGGGGCACCCACTGCCGAAAGAGGTGGGAGGACATCCGCCGCGGGACCAGGAAGACCGCCGAGTCACTGCCGGGGATGGCCTCCCAACGTAGGAGGGGTGCCAGTCGTACCTTGACCCCCCTGATGTCCAGGATCCTGGCGGTGGCCTACCCCGATTTGGATGGGCGCGTGAGGACATCACAGCAGACACAAGGGGGTGAGTACCAGCACATTCTGCTATCTTTACACGCAGTGGAGGCGTCTGGGTGGGGGAGGAGGGCTGTGGGTGACATTAGGCCAGGGCGCTTTCTGTAGTGTAGTCCCCTCCTTTAGGCATGGCCCTGTGCCCCCGCCCCACACCTCTGTAGGGTGCCAAGTACAGCAATCCATGGTCCAGCATCACCCATGTGCGCATTTGTTGTCCATAGACCTGTTGGCCTAGTCACAAGTACTGAGTAGTGTACCCCGATTGCGCGGCGTAGTGCATGAGGCTCCTGTGTCGGTCCTCTCCGCCAACGGTGTTGGCAATGCATGCACTCAACCTGTTTTTATTTCTCCCCCCACCCTTTTCCTTTATCTTCTTGTGCATGTGTGCATTAGCATCATCAGGCGGAGGAGAATTGGCATCGGAGCACGAGGAAGCTGCAAGTCACAAGGCCCCGGTGGGCCCTGGTACAGACACCGAGGTCACCAGTGATACGGAGGGCGAGGGGAGCACCACAACGGGGACCCGTGGTGACACCAGCGACACCGACACGTCCTCGGAAGGGAGCTCCCTAGCGGTGGCGGCAACATCCGGGCCCCCCGCCTCTACAGGTACAGCCGCCACCCAGCGCACCAGCTCCGCCCTCCCAGCAGCCCCTCATCCTTCGCTCCGTGCCCACTCGCCCAAGAAGGCGGGCATCTCCTTCGCCCCAGGCACCTCAGGCCCTGCCCCTGTTACCTCTGCTGCCCTCAGTGAGGAGGTCATTGACCTCCTACAGACCATCATTGTTGGGCAGTCTACCCTTTTGAATGCCATCCAGGGGGTAGAGAGGGAGGTGCATCGGAGCAATGCATACCTGGAGGGCATTCATTCGGGTCAGGCTGCCCATCAACGATCGTTCACTGCTCTGGCCTCAGCACTGACGGCAGCCATTGTCCCTGTTTCCAGCCTCCCTCTTCTGACTGCCTCCACCCTGTCTCTGTCTCCTGTTCCTCAGCCTATCCCATCCACACCATCAGACCAGCCTGCACACACCTCAACACCCAAGGGCAGCTCATCCAGACATAAGCACCACAGATCACACAAGCATGCACACCACCATCAGCCAGTACTTCCATCACCAGCACACCCTCCAGTACAGTCCGCACACGTGCAGTCACCACCCCCACTGCCATTTACACGTCCCCTGTGTCCTCTCCCACTGTGTCTGTCACCCCCTCTTCCAAGACACACAAAAGCAGGCAGCCACCCACCTAACAGCCATCCACCTCACGCCATCCTCCGTCACAAGCACCTGCACCCAAAGACAGCACACCTGACTCTCCTACAACCACATCCTCTTCCTCCACTCCCATACCCACTACACCTACCCTTTACATTGGTCCTAAAAAACTTTACCTCTCCAAACTTAACCTCTTTGCCCCACCTGACCCACCCCCTCCATCTGCTAAGAGTCCCAAGAGCACCTCAGCCACCACCAGCCCTGCTTCAAGTGTCAGCATTGTGCACGGGTTTTGGAGTCCACCCTTTCCCAGCACAGATACATCGGCCAGCAGCAAGGGGACAGCCAGCCCCCCCCCTGGAAAGAGGACCCGTAAAATCAAGGGCCGCCGCGAGAAGACTGACTCGGCTGCCCCCAAGGAGCAAAGTCCTGGGCCGTCACCTGCCACAACATCCAGGGGAGGCAAGGGCCAGAGAGCCTCATCGAAGGAGGGCAAGGGCAGCAGGGTGGAGAAGACAGCCAGCAGGGGCGCGGACCAGGAGGGCCCCACAAGCCCCATCCCGGGTGTGAGGGAGGACACCCACGGGCCGAGGACTCCGTCAGCGAAGGGTCCAGCAACTGCACGGTCGGAGGGCGACTAAGCAGGGAGTCCTGGCCAGGTCTGGCTCCCTTGATTGACTGGACAAGGACCGCTGAAGAGGGCCCCGCCGGGCAGACAGGCACCGCTGTAAGGAAATGCCTCCTTGGCATGGTTACCCCCTGACTTTTTGCCTTTGCTGATGCTATGTTTTGAATTGAAAGTGTGCTGAGGCCTGCTAACCAGGCCCCAGCACCAGTGTTCTTTCCCTAACCTGTACTTTTGAATCCACAATTGGCACACCCTGGCATCCAGATAAGTCCCTTGTAAATGGTACCCCTGGTACCAAGGGCCCTGATGCCAAGGAAGGTCTCTAAGGGCTGCAGCATGTCTTATGCCATCCTGGAGACCCCTCACTCTTCACATACACACTGCTTGCCAGCTTGTGTGTGCTGGTGAGAACAAAACGAGTAAGTCGACATGGCACTCCCCTCAGGGTGCCATGCCAGCCTCTCACTGCCTATGCAGGTGTAGATAAGTCACCCCTCTAGTAGGCCTTACAGCCCTTAGGTAGGGTGCACTATACCATAGGTGAGGGCACCAGTGCATGAGCACTGTGCCCCTACAGTGTCTAAGCAATACCTTAGACATTGTAAGTGCAGGGTAGCCATAAGAGTATATGGTCTGGGAGTCTGTTTTACACGAACTCCACAGCACCATAATGGCTACACTGAAAACTGGGAAGTTTGGTATCAAACTTCTCAGCACAATAAATGCACACTGATGCCAGTGTACATTTTATTGTAAAATACACCCCAGAGGGCACCTTAGAGGTGCCCCCTGAAACCTTAACCGACTATCTGTGTAGGCTGACTGGTTCCAGCAGCCTGCCACAACCGAGACATGTTGCTGGCCCCATGGGGAGAGTGCCTTTGTCACTCTGAAGCCAGTAACAAAGCCTGCACTGGGTGGAGATGCTAACACCTCCCCCAGGCAGGAGCTGTCACACCTGGCGGTGAGCCTCAAAGGCTCACCCCTTTGTGCCAGCACCGCAGGACACTCCAGCTAGTAGAGTTGCCCGCCCCCTCCGGCCACGGCCCCCACTTTTGGCGGCAAGGCCAGAGAAAATAATGAGAATAACAAGGAGGAGTCACTGGCCAGTCAGGACAGCCCCTAAGGTGTCCTGAGCTGAAGTGACTCTAACTTTTAGAAATCCTCCATCTTGCAGATGGAGGATTCCCCAATAGGATTAGGGATGTGACCCCCTCCCCTTGGGAGGAGGCACAAAGAGGATGTACCCACCCTCAGGGCTAGTAGCCATTGGCTACTAACTCCCCAGACCTAAACACGCCCTTAAATTTAGTATTTAAGGGCTTCCCTGAACCTAAGAATTTAGATTCAGGAAACTACAAGAAGAAAAAGACTGCTGAGCTGAAAAACCCATACAGAAGAAGACCAGAAGACACCAACTGCTTTGGCCCCAGACTTACCGGCCTGTCTCCTGCCTTCCAAAGAAACCTGCTCCAGCGACGCTTTCCAAGGGACCAGCGACCTCTGAATCCTCTGAGGACTGCCCTGCTTCAAGAAAGACAAGAAACTCCCGAGGACAGCGGCACTGCTCCAAAAGAACTGCAACTTTGTTTCAAGGAGCAGATTTAAAGACCCCTGCAACTCCCCGCAAGAAGCGTGAGACTTGCAACACTGCACCCGGCGACCCCGACTCGACTGGTGGAGAACCAACACCTCAGGGAGGACCCTCCGGCGACTCCGAGACTGTGAGTAACCAAAGTTGTCCCCCCTGATCCCCCACAGCGACACCTGCAGAGGGAATCCCGAGGCTCCCCCTGACCGCGACTGCCTGAACTCCATTTCCCGACGGCTGGAAAAGACCCTGCACCCGCAGCCCCCAGCACCTAATGGAACGGAACTCCTGTGCAGGAGTGACTCCCAGGAAGCCCTCTCCCTTGTCCAGGTGGTGGCTACCCCGAGGAGCCCCCCCCTTGCCTGCCTGCAACGCTGAAGAGATCCCTTGGTCTCTCATTGATTTACATTGAAAACCCGACGCTTGTTTCTACACTGCACCCAGCCGCCCCAGTGCCGCTGAGGGTGTACTTTTTGTGTGAACTTGTGTCCCCCCCTGTGCCCTATAAAACCCCCCTGGTCTGCCCTCCGAAGACGCGGGTACTTACCTGCTGGCAGACTGGAACCAGGGCACCCCCTTCTCTCCATTGAAGCCTATGTGGTTTGGGCACCTCTTTGACCTTTGCACCTGACTGGCCCTGAGCTGCTGGTGTGATAACTTTGGGGTTGCTCTGAACCCCCAACGGTGGGCTACCTTGGACCCAAAAATGAAACCTGTAAGTGACTTACTTACCTGTTAAAACTAACATTACTTTACCTCCCCCAGGAACTGTGAAAATTGCACTGTGTCCACTTTTAAAACAGCTTATTGTGTTTTATGTGAAAAGTATACATGCTAATGTAATGATTCAAAGTTCCTAAAGTACTTACCTGCAATACCTTTCAAATGAGATATTACATGTAGAATTTGAACCTGTGATTCTTAAAATAAACTAAGAAAATATATTTTTCTATAACAAAACCTATTGGCTGGATTTGTCTCTGAGTGTGTGTTCCTCATTTATTGCCTGTGTGTATGTACAACAAATGCTTAACACTACTCCTTGGATAAGCCTACTGCTCGACCACACTACCACAAAATAGAGCATTAGTATTATCTCTTTTTGCCACTATCTTACCTCTAAGGGGAACCCTTGGACTCTGTGCATACTATTCCTTACTTTGAAATAGTGCATACAGAGCCAACTTCCAACAACCGCTGAAGAGGGCCCCGCCGGGCAGCAAGGCACCGCTGAAGAGGGCCCCGCCGTGCAGCAAGACACCGCTGAAGAGGGCCCCGCCGGGCAGAAAGGCACCGCTGAAGAGGGCCCCGCCGTGCAGCAAGGCACCACTGAAGAGGGCCCCGCCGTGCAGAAAGGCACCGCTGAAGAGGGCCCCGCCATGCAGAAAGGCACCGCTGAAGAGGGCCCCGCCATGAAGAAAGGCACCGCTGAAGAGGGCCCCGCCGTGAAGAAAGGCACCGCTGAAGAGGGCCCCGCCGTGAAGGAAGGCACCGCTGAAGAGGGCCCCGCCGTGCAGCAAGGCACAGCTGAAGAGGGCCCCGCCGGGCATCAAAGCACCGCTGAAGAGGGCCCCGCCGTGCAGAAAGGCACCGCTGAAGAGGGCCCTGCCGTGAAGAAAGGCACCGCTGAAGAGGGCCCACCGTGAAGAAAGGCACCGCTGAAGAGGGCCCTGCCGTGAAGGAAGGCACCGCTGAAGAGGGCCCCGCCGTGCAGCAAGGCAACGCTGAAGAGGGCCCCGCTGGGTAGAAAGGCACCGCTCCGCTGGGCCCCGCCGTCTCAAGCACCGCTCTGCTGGGCCCTTCCTGTCAAGCACCGCTCCGCTGGGCCTCGCAGTCTCAAGCACCGCTCCGCTGGGCCCTTCTTGTCAAGCACCGCTCCGCTGGGCCTCGCAGTCTCAAGCACCGCTCCGCTGGGCCCTTCCTGTCAAGCACCGCTCCGCTGGGCCTCGCCGTCTCAAGCACCGCTCCGCTGGGCCCCGCCGTCTCAAGCACCACTCCGCTGGGCCCTTCCTGTCAAGCACCGCTCCGCTGGGCCTCGCCGTCTCAAGCACCGCTCCGCTGGGCCTCGCAGTCTCAAGCACCGCTCCGCTGGGCCCTTCCTGTCAAGCACTGCTCCGCTGGGCCTCGCAGTCTCAAGCACCCCTCTGCTGGGCCCTTCCTGTCAAGCAACGCTCCGCTGGGCCTCGCCGTCTCAAGCACTGCTCCGCTGGGCCACGCCGTCTCAAGCACCGCTCCGCTGGGCCCTTCCTGTCAAGCACCGCTGGCCCATTGACAGTGCCGGTTCTGTGTCGAGCTAGTGTTCACGCTGCACTCGGGGCACCCTGCCTCCTCTATTACCTGTGGAGTCTGTCATCCACCTGATGGCCTGTATCTCTGCACTCCCCAGGATGGCAGAGTTGGCAGACCACCCACTGTAGAGACATGTGAGACTGTGGCTTTGCACTCCCCAGGATGGCACAGTGGGCAGACCACCCACTGTAGAGACTTGTGAGACTGTGGCTTTGCACTCCCCAGGATGGCACAGTGGGCATGGTGGACCCTTCGTGGATCTGGCGTCGTGGACTCATGTGGCTGAGGTGCCCTCCCTTCCCTTCCCCCTGAGGTGCCTGTAGTTTTGTCATCTGATGCCCCAGCAGTGTTCTCTCCAACTGACTCAGGTCTCCTGTGTGGGCTTTGCCCATGTGTTGTTACACTTTGGCCCACGGACAGTGGAAATTTAAGTGACTGTGCAGGACTCATTGCCTATGTTTATCGGTTTCGCAAGGTTCTTACTTGATTTTTTAAAATTCATATTGCTATTTTACCATGACTTCAATGACCCTCTTTTATACATAAATTTTGATTCTCACTTTAATTATGTGTTTGGATTATTCCGGGGGTTTTGGGTGGTGTCACTGTGACTTGGTGCTCTGCATTGGTGTGTAGATAGTTGGGGGGGGGGTCGCATATGTGTGTGCACGTAATCTTTCGTCCTCCCCCCTCCCCTGTGTCGTAGGTGCAGTACTCACCGTTGTCGTCTGCGCCGGCGTTCGTACTCGTGGTAGATGAGCAGGTAGACAAGAGCTGGTAGGATGTTTAATTCGGGTTCCATGCTGTTCTCCATCCTCGTGGAGTGTGTATAGGTGAGCGTTTTCCCGTTCGTAGTCTGTTTCCGCCATGTTTTTATCGGCGGGGCTCCCGCCCCGGAAAAGGTGGCGGATTGGTGAGTTGTGATAGTGTGGGCGGTACATTGTCTGCCGCCTGTCTGTTGGCGGTGACCGCCGCGCTGTTTGTTTGTGCCGCTGTGGCGGTCGGAGTGTTAAAGCGGCGGCCTGTGTTGGCGGTTCCCGCCAGGGTCAGAATTCCATTTTATGGACCGCCAGCCTGTTGGCGGGTTGGCCGCCGCTTTAACACTGACTGCCAGGGTTCGAATGACCCCCTTTGTCTTGTATTCTGTGTTGCCACAAGTCTCCCGATAAAAATGGTACCTCACTTGTGTCGGTATGCCTAGTGCCCACGACAGGAAACATTTTTACATTGAAATCTAATGTGTTTTTTGGAAAGTGCCTAGCTGTGGATTTTGGCTTCTAGCTCTGCCGGCACCTAGGGAAACCTAGCAAACCTGGACATTTGTGAAAACTAGACACCTAGGGGAATTCAGAATGGGGTGATTTGTGGTGCTCTCACCAGGTTCTGTTACCCAGAATCCTTAGCAAACCTCTAAATATGGCAAAAACACTTTTTCCTCAAACTTCAGTGCTGCAAGTTCTGGAATCTGAGGGGAGCCACAAACTTCCATCTACCCATCGTTCCTCCAGGTCTCCCGATAAAAATGATACCTCACTTGTGTGGGTAGGCCTAGTGCCCGCGAAAGGAAATGCCCCGAAACACTATGTGGACACATCAAAATTATCAAATACAAAACCACCTGTCTTTGTGGAGGGGGACACCCGAGTTTTCGGTCCTGGGCTCAGCAGCCATCTAGGGAAACCTACCAATTCCAAACATTTCTGAAAACTAGACATCTGGGGGAGTCCACAGAGGTGTGACTTGTGTGGATTCCCAAAGTTTTCCTACCCAGAATACCCTGCAAAACTGAAATGTTGAACTCTATTTTTTTTTGCATTTCTGTCACACAAACTACAGGAATATGCTGGGATCCACAAAATTCCTACGACCCACTGTTTCCCCACCTGTCCTGACAAAAACGCTACCTCACTTGAGTGTCTGTACCTAATCCCTGCGTCAGGAATGGATAACCCCAGGGTCAAAAGTTGCCCTCATGGAAGGACCAACATTGACCATTGTGTGATCTATTCCTGTCACAGGCACTAGGCCTACCCACACAAGTGAGGTACCATTTTTATCCAGAGATCGCGGGAAATGCTAGAGGGAAGGAAGTTTGTGGCTCCCCTCAGATTCCAGAACTTTCTATCACTGAAATGTGAGGAAAAAGTGATTTTTCTGGCCACATTTTGAGGTTTGCAAAGGATTCTGGGTAACAGAGCTTGGTGACAACCCCACAAGTCACCCCATCTTGGATTCCCCTAGGTGTCTGTTTTTCAAAAATGCACAGGTTTGTTAGGTTTCCATAGATGCCAGCTGAGCTAGAGGCCAAAATCCACAACTAGGCACTTTGAAAAAAACAGCTCTGTTTTCTTTCGGAAAATTCGATGTGTCCATGTAGAGTTTTGGGGCATTTTCTTTTGCCGGCATGAGGCCTATCCACACACGTGAGGTACCATTTTTACTGTAAGACTTGTGGGAATGCTGGGTGGAAGGAAATTTGTGGCTCCTCTCAGATTCCAGAACTTTCTGTCACTGAAATGTGAGGAAAAGGAGCTTTTTTGGCCACAATTTGAGGTTTGCAAAAGATTCTTGGTAACAGAACCTAGTGAGAGCCCCAAAAGTCACCCTATCTTGGATTCCCCTAGGTATCTAGTTTTAAAAAATGCACAGGTTTGGTTGGTTTCCTTAGGTGCCGGCTGACCTAGAGGCCAAAATCTACAGCTAGGCACTGTCCAAAAAACACATCAGTTTTCAATGTAAACATGTGATGTGTCCATGATGCGTTTCCTGTCACTGGCATTAGGCCTACCCACACAAGTGAGGTACCATTTTTATTGGGAGACTTGGGGGAACACAGAATAGCAAAACGAGTGTTATTGCCCCTTGTCTTTCTCTACGTTTTTTCCCTCCAAATGTAAGACAGTGTGTAAAAAAGACATCTATTTAAGAAATACCCTGTAATTCACACGCTAGTATGGGCACCCCGGAATTCAGAGATATACAAATAACCACTGCTTACCAACACCTTATCTTGTGCCCATTTTGGAAATACAAAGGTTTTCTTAATACATATTTTTCACTCTTTATATATCGCAAATGAATTGCTGTATACCGGTATAGATTGAAAACCCTTTGCGAGGTGAAGCTCATTTATTGGCTCTGGGTACCTAGGGTTCTTGATGAATGCTCATTCACATTTAGGGCAACATGTACGTATCTTTTGCAACTCGCAAATTGGTTGCAGCGCTATTTGTGACCTTGCAAAAAGCGAAATGGTATGTTCCAATGCCATTTCAGAGTCCCAAATAGCTATGCAACCAATTACCGAATCGCAAAAAATTGGGACTCGAGATTGCGACTCGCAATTAAGAAATCGCAATTTGCGAGTCGCAACCCACATGTAAAAGGCAGTGGCAAAATGCAAATAGTTGCAAATAGCCTGTTTTGCACACTCAGATTAGAACTGATTCCAAACAGGTGGTAACGAGAACCAAAGTATAAAAGCAGACCCAGAAGGCATCTGGGTTTCTCAAAATGGCTGCACTCTGCGTGACTGCATGGAGGAGGCGAGTTCAGGCTGCCCAGCAGAGGAGGAGGAGGCGGAGACAGGAGAGGATATACAGAACCAGGCAGACGATATTTCAACAAACTCCGGAGGAAATATATGACAATTACAGACTGAGCATCCCAGTCATCTTAGAGATTATTGAACTGCTGAAACTTCAGCTAGAACGCCAGACCTTGCGCAGCTGCTCCATCCCCACACATGTGCAAGTGCTCTGCTCACTGCACCTCTTGGCCTTGGGTAGCTACCAGGGGGTGATTGCAGTTGCTGGTGGGGTGTCCCAAAGTACCCTGTCACGATTCTTTAGACTGTTCTTAGATGCCATACTCACACACATGTCCAGATACCAATACCTACCCAGGAATGAGGAGGAAATACACAACACCAAATTGGACTTCTAAAGAATTGCAAACTTTCCCCATGTAATAGGGTGTGTGAACAGGACAAATATACCCATTTGCCCACCTGCAAATCTGGAATATGTGTTCCGCAATAGGAAATGTACTCACTCACTCAACATCCAGGTGGTATGTGATGCCCATAATGTCATAACTGATATAGTGGCAACGTTTCCAGGGAGCACACATGATGCATACATATTCATGCACAGTGGGATACACCAACGCCTAGAACATGGGGAGTTCGGTGAAGAATATTTATTAGGTACTGTGTAGTACACACCAATGTCATAATTACATGTCACTGCATAACCATGTGAAGCCATGCTCATATCTGCAATTTTGTTCCACAGGTGACAGTGCATATGCTCTGAGGCCATGGATACTCACTGCATATCTAACACCTGCCAATCAGAATGAGAGGCCCTACAACATTAGACATCGGCGTGCCAGAACCATCATTGAGAGGACCTTTGGCATGTTAAAGTCACGTTTCCGATGCCTGCACAAAAGTAGAGGGGCACTCCTGTATGCCCCAGAGACTGCATGCAAGATTGTTGCAACATGTGCCATTCTACATAACATAGCAACCAGACGTGGGCTACGTCTCACCCTAGATGACACAGATTCAGAGGATGAGGAGCAAGAGCTACCACAATGACAATGGGGATGGTAGCATAGCACTGAAGGGCAGACGGAGATGGGACCAAATTGCAACTCACTACTTTGGCAGGTATGTGGCAACCGTTACAGCACTCACAAATGTAAGACACACATAGCCAGATTGTGCAACAAAAAAATTCCTTTAATGTCAGGAGTGTAGTATTGAACTGTTGACGTTTAGCTAGCAATAAAAAAGTAAAAGGTAACAACGTCTGACACATTAATATTGTGTGCCTCAGGCAATCCCAGGTAGGCAACATTACACCCTCTTGCGGCTACGCCTACCATGGCCCATTCCTGGTTGGTCCCCTGATGTCTGGCGGGCACTGCTACTTCGCAGGATGCGTGCATCTGAGGCAGAAATGCTGCTCATGCTTGAGATGTCCTCACTGTCCTGAGGGGTGTCACCAATACCCTGGGAGATCTGTATGAGGTCCACTGCATGACTGATGCGCCCTAGTCCCTTTGCCACATCTCCGGCAAAATGGCTGAGTTCCAACTTTAGCGTAAAAGTGTACCTTGACAGGCAGGTAGCTGTGGTGGCTAGGCGGCCAATGGACTGACTGAGACAGTCCAAACGGGCAGCAGTGTTGCACTCTCTGCACCTTGCATGGGCCCGATCCGCTACCCAGATCATTGATGGTGGTGGTGAGGTTTACTATGTTGTTGTTCATGTTTGTAAATTGTTTTTCAACATTGGCAAATCCCTGTGTGAGGGTCTTTTGCAGTCTGTGCAGGTTCCGGTTCATCAACCGCATTTGTTTATTTTGCAAGCAGTGACTGTTCTGTAGGGATGCCTCTAGTCTAAGGAATTATTCACTTGTGACATCCTCCTCACCTGCAGCTTGTGTTTGACGATGCTGTCTCCATGCAGAACCAGCTGTTCGAAGTGGCCGACTCACACCCATCTGTGGCCCCGGTGTCAGGTTTCCTGTCTCAGTGTCCACATCTGTCTCATCAGTGGTCTCATGTGCATTGTGGGCAATTGGTGTGGTACTGCACTCCCCTGCAGAAATGCTGGCTGCCTCGTCTGCTGTGATGGTGGCATCACCATCTCCCTGCACACTAGGGTCATCAGTGGATACTTGAGGGAGACCTGTGGGAGACAGGGGATACACTGTCAGTGCCTCTCTGATGTGTGGTGTATCAAAATAAATATTCCTTAAAAGTTGGACTTCTGTACTACATTGCCTATAATGCATTGTCCTTTAGGTTTCAATATAGGCATGGAACAAATTTGGATAATGCATGCTTTTGTGTACTTTGGTTGTGTGCATGGTGCATTGAATGATGTAATTAACTGAGATTTGCTACTTACTTTTGGAAGTTCCAGGTGCTGAACTGTCCAGGTCCCCAATTCATACGACAGCCTCTGGCTCCAGAGTGATCTCCACCATACTCTCTATAGCTGTAGGAGGTGGTATTGTGAATGGTCCTCCACCTGTTACTTGCACCTCCCTCATCTGCGCTGCCACCCTTTCTTTGGTTCTGGACCTGAGGTTGTACCACTGTCTGCGTACCTCCTCGATGGTGCAATGGCTGACTCGAATTGCATTGATCTTGCTCTGAATGTCCAGCCAGATCTTCTTTTTCTGTGTGTCAGGGATACTCATTGCTGCCTTCCCAAACAGCACCTCATGGTGCAGGCAGCACTCCTCAGTCAGGACCTCCAGCTCCTTATCAAAGAATTTGAGTTTTCTCTTCCTCCCTGCAGTGGTTGCCTCCTTAGTCTGAGTTGCCATGGCTGCAGTTGCTCCTCCCAGCTGGGTGTGCCTCTGCTGTCTGTGCAGGCTAGACTCCTCCCAGTTACATGGGGGGTTACTTCCTGGTTCTGATGTCATCAAACAGCACCAGGAAGTGTGTTTTCACATTTTGTTTGCACCCGTTCACAAATTGTAACACAGTCGCAATTTGCGACTCTGGGCCACACCCAAATTGCTATTCGACTCCGCACTGAATCGCAAAATGGAATTGCGATTTGTGCTTACATTCCGTGTTGCGAGTCGGGAAAAGAAATTTGCATTGTCGCTATTTCCGACTCGCAATTCTTCTGCTTCGTACATGTAGCCCTTAGGCCCATATTTATACTCTGTTTGTGCCAGATTTGCGTCATTTTGTTTTACACAAATCCAGTGCAAACTTAACTCCACCTGAATACTTTGACGCTAGACCTGCCTAGCGTCACAAATTTGGAGTTAACGTCATTTTAAAGATGCGTGAAACCACCTTGCATCAATGAGATGCAAGGTAGGCGATCCCGTCCAAAAAATGACTCAAACACTCTAGCTAGGGCAAAATGACTCACGGGTGGGAAGCGGACCTGAAAAATTACGCGAAACCTGATTTGCTTCAAATTTTAACGCCTGATGTTAAAATGAGGCAAACACACCACTACTTAAGGAAAACACACACAGGCAACATTACAGACCAACATGACCACACATGATGTGCTACTGATGCAGCTTGCAAGACAACGCCAACCACAGGACCAACGGCGGCAGCAACCACCACCACAGTGTGGCCCACAAAGGCAATACAGAAGGCAGGAGAGACTTTTAAGAAACAGGACAACCCTCCATGGCCTCAGGAAACAGGACATGATTCGGAGGTATCAACTCAACTGGCAAGCCATACAGCAGCTGCTGCGCCATATTGAGCCACAACTAACAGCTAACCTGCAGACTCATACCACCGGTGACCAAGCTGCTAGCTGTCCTGCATATGTTGGCAAGTGGCTCCTTCCAGACAACTGGTGCCCTGGTCGCTGGGGTGTCACAGCCCTCATTCTCAGCTTTCCTAACCAAGGTGTTAGATGCCATAATCTCCCTCACACCCCGCCACATCAGCTTCCCCAACACCCAGCAGAAGTAGCAGGAGATAAAACAGGACTTTCATCAAATCCATGGCTTCCCGCATGTGCTCTGTGCAATTGACTGCACCTATGTCCGCATCGTCCCATCTGCAGCAGCAGAGCACCTATTCAGGAACAGAAAGCACACGCATTCTATCAATGTGCAGGCCATAGTTGACCACCAGGGATTGTTCGCAAATATCTTGGCCAAGTATCCTGGGAGTGTCCATGACTCATTCATACTCACAGCAGGATCACTCAGCACTTCCAGGATGGACAATATGGCAATGACCTTCTTGTCGGTAAGCCAATAAACCTAGCAATATACGCACAGAACAACAGCCCTGTAGGACAAACAAAACATACACCACTACATTGACACGTGGGCAGGGTGACACTGAGGTGTGACACTGGTAGTTATGTTGTACACCCTGACACAATGAGATACATACCTCTGGACAAATGATGGCTGCCACAAACATTAGCTGACACTCCAGAGCACCAAGGGACGAATGTCACAGCCCACAGTGACAAGGACATGGCCTGCACTGTAAGTACAACTTGGAAAATGAGTCATTTACAAATACATTAGGCCACATAGTCAACGGGCCACCCTCCCAAACAGTATGTAGCGTGGAAGGGTTGTGCAATGTGTGTTGCATCAGGTCTAACACCATGATACACATCGCATGATGATGCAAACGCAGATGTAGGTGACATGGAAATACTGAGACAGTCCCAACATCATACATGACTCCTGGGGTGCTGGTTCCAGGTAGCAATAAGGAAGTGGACTGTGCTATGGACACATATTGATTTGCCACCAATGCAAGCGGCACACTGCTGCACACACTGAAAGAGCCAATTAAAATAGCATATGTACATGGAGATGGCCCTTCCTGCACAGATACATTCACCTCCTCAAAGCAGTTAGCCAGGTTCCCTGGAGACAGTTCAGTAGTGTAGGTGCATGGTTGCACATGAGCTACTGGACAAGGGAACAACAAAAGCTTGCCTACAAACAAGTCACACATTGGACAATTGTACATTGTCAATACTGAACAGCTCAGTGCTGCCAACATATGGAGATGTGTTATGCATTGTCACCTACCCAAATCAAAGGGCCTCAGTGTTGCATTTCAGCTGCAAAGACATATGTCTAAATGGATGGGATGTCCAGGCCATGTAGGTCAACCATGTCACCACCACATCTGAATCCGTTGTGTGTGTGGATGTATCATGTCCATTCCAGTGAAAGCACACTAAAGCATGTGGGACACTATACAACACATGGTACATACAAACTGACCAATAGTTCAGAAACCAAATCATAGATCCCAGGTCAATGAGCCAAACACAAGTTGTCATGTCAAACAACCCAGTGCAGAGAAGACCTCACTGAAGCCCAGGATCTCACACAATACCACAGGCACATTTAAGTCACAGACGACACAAGATATCAACTGCCATGCTACATGACATTCCTGTTGTAAACACTAACAAAATACTCACTCCTATCATCTTTTTCAGCCGACCAGGGTTACAGGATCCAGCCATTGATCATGACCCCATTCCGCAACCCAAGCACAGCAGCAGAGCATGCCTATAATGAGGCACATTGGAGGACACAAACCATTGTGGAAAAGACTTTTGGCATCCTGAAGTCCAGATTCAGGTGCCTGGACATTACAGGAGGCAGCCTCCTATATGCACCACACATTGGGGGTCATTCTGACCCTGGCGGCCGGTGGCCGCCAGGGCCACCGACCACGGGAGCACCGCCAACAGGCTGGCGGTGCTCCCACGAGCATTCTGACCGCGGCGGTTCAGCCGCGGTCAGAAGCGGCAAGTCGGCGGGCTCCCGCCGACTTACCGCTGCTCGGGGGAATCCGGAGCGCCATGAGGATTCTGACCCCCCCTACCGCCATCCTGTTCATGGCGGGAAAGCCGCCATGAACAGGATGGCGGTAGGGGGGGTCGCGGGGCCCCTGGGGGCCCCTGCCGTGCCCATGCCAATGGCATGGGCACGGCAGGGGCCCCCGTAAGAGGGCCCCGCAAAGTATTTCAGTGTCTGCCTTGCAGACACTGAAATACGCGACGGGTGCCACTGCACCCGTCGCACCTTCCCACTCCGCCGGCTCGATTACGAGCCGGCATCCTCGTGGGAAGGGAGTTTTTCCCTGGGCTGGCGGGCGGTCTTTTGGAGACCTCCCGCCAGCCCAGGGAAAAACTCATAATACCCTCCGCGGTCTTCTTACCGCGGAGTGGTATAATGGGGCCGGAATTCTGGCGGGCGGCCTCCGCCGCCCGCCAGAATCAGAATCACCCCCATTGTGTGTAAAATAATAGTGACCTGTGCTATCCTGCATAACATTTGTGTGAGGATGAACATCCCATTATATGAGCCGGACCAAGAACTGTCTGAGGAGGAGGAGGATGGTGGCAGGAAAAATGAGGGGGAACAATAGAATATAGCTGCAGGAATGCGCCGTAGACAGCGAAGTGTATATAACGTTTTCACTTAATAGTCACTCTACACACCTTGTGAAGATATGCAAATAAACACCTTACTTGATCACACAATCCTGCTTTGGTGTCTTCATTCTCCATCACATGTACCTTAGGAATGTGAGTATTACCTCAGGGAGCATGTTACAAAGACAAATCTGACTACTTCTGATGCAACATCACATGTGATGTTTATGATTGTACAGCAAATATCACACATATAAAAAATACTCATCTATTGAATGTCACATATGAAGGACACAATCAATGGACCACAACATATGAGTGACATCCACGTTGCCAACATGGTCAACTGTAGCACATGACACACAACTATGACATCTCCAATCATAAGATAAATAAGGGCCCCATTCATGAGGCAGTGGATGTGAAATATCAGAAGTACAGGAATGTATGAACAGACCCCTGACATTACTAAGTGTGACACTTGTAATGTCTGCAAGGAGCTTGTGTGACAAGGGGGGCATCATTTGTGATAATGGATAGCATGATTGTCCCAGGTATGACAAGCAATGTTCACAGCACTTGCCTTATGCAGCCCACCCCTGGAAATTAGTCCTGACACTGCCATGTGTTACATCTCTGCCATCCCATCTCTAGGGGGCGCTGTAAACGGACTATCTGTGTCCTGGGAATCAACATTAACACTCACCCAGAGTCCCTTTCTGACTCCTGTTTGCTTCCCTTTTTGATATTGCATGCTATAGAAGAACTACATTTGCTCCCATGAACTTGAGGTCCCATAATGCACTGCCTGGTAGTCAGTAAGACCTGTAATCTTCTGTCCATTGCTTCCTATGGGAAAAGTCTGGTTGTTCCTTTATACTGGATTCTCTCCTCCAGGACTTGTGAGAGACTGAAGCTGCACACACCTGTGACCTCTCTTGTGCAGCCCAGCCATGTGACTCCGCCCTTGGCTTGCTGCGGCCTGGAACTACTTATAAGCTGCCATTCCCTGAAGCTCATCGTCATGCATTGCAGTTCGAATCCTTTGTGTTCCAGACCCCTTGTTGGATTGTGTTCCAGTCCTGCCTCAGCCTGAACCTGCTCGCTGTTTTCCCAGTCCTGTTTCTGCTTGTTCCAGCCAGAGTCTGCTCCCTGTTTCTTAGTCTTGTTCCTGTTCTTTTCATCCAGAGCCTGCTTTCTGTTTCCCCGCCCTGTTCCTGCATGTTCCAGCTCTCTGTTTCCCAGTCCTCTTCTTGCTTGTTCCAGTCAGAGCCTGCTCTCTATTTCCCAGTCTTGTTCCTGCCTTTACTTCAGCCTGAGCCCATTCCCTCTTCCTGGCTTTGCCTCCTAGTTTGTTCCTTCTGTTTCTGTTTCCTCTTGGGTTATCGTGTCTGGTAAGTGCACTATCAGTCCACACCTGTGTATACGTGTTTTTCTTTGTACTGGGTTGCCCCCTGGTTCCAAGAGGCAATTCCAGCCCCCATCCTTTGTCTAGTGTTGCATGTAGTCTTTAGTGCCTAACACTGACAGGGTGCTATTGCTGTTTTCCAGGAATTGCCACTGTGTCTCCAGCTGGACCCACCAGGGCTAGTCTTGTGTATGTAAGTACAATCCTTGTTTGTGCCCTAATGATCTAGAGACAGAATCACTTCTCCTGCCTCCTTTCTATGGGGCTTGTGGGGTGACTATCTGTAAGAGTAATCTGCACAAAGGCATTGACGTTCCCTGTTGCTGGGGGAAGTCCTGAGCCCTACCCTGTGTACAACCTTATTGATAACCCCATCATGTTTGTCCATTACTGATCCGTTCCTTGTTTGTTCACACTACCATTGCTCTGCCTTCACTTTTCTCTGCCTTACCATAGCTGTCCTTTCCCCTTGTATGCATTTAGCTGCTCTTCTGCTTCGGTACATTACCTCCTTGGGAGATACTCTGTGAACTCAAGGAGTGCCCCTACCAGAGTCCTGACTAGACCCGCCCAAAACCGTGACACCATGGAGCCCAATCCTGACACAGGGTATACATGCCCACACACTTGAACTGGACACTTCTGTGGAATGTACATCTGAAAATATGTGAACACATGCAGCCAGGGCAGCAGGTCCACCACAACAAGTAACATAGCTAATTGTAATGAGTCAAACTGACATGTACCAAACACTTTATAGGTGTAATTTAGACACAGTGTCTCAAACACAGCACACACCAAACATGTACACATGCAAGACATTTGTGTAGTCCACACAAGTCACCATGAACTCATAACCAACAATTATTGACATATGAGGGGTAACAGATCCTACAATGCAATCCTCAGCCATCCTCAATGATACCTGAGTTTTGTTTGTCATCTGAAATGTAATGACCCATAAGTGAAACAACTACACACATCACATGAGTCAACACATGTTACAAACACATACCATGACTTTTGTAGATCACTGATTGCCATCAGATGTAGATACACATTTGGAAGACATTCATACATTTGCATGGTGTCCAAAGTATTGCATGCCGTTCCTTCAGAAACACACACATTGTTGTTACAGATCATTCACACCCAAATCACAAAGTAGCATGCCCTACCACATGTGGAATACTCTATATTATACACTGCAGGCCATTCCATCCTCTCTTCATGTTGATACAGGGTGCATCCATGGTAAATATTAGAAAATCACCCAATCACAGAGAGAGTCAAACATTTTGATGCAAATGAGTTGAAGACACCCGCAAACGCAAACTAACCATACATGGGCCCTTAGCGTAAATTCCACCTGTGCACCACACTCATGCGGATATCCATTGCAATTGAGGTATACATGTAATGTGTGGTATTTTGCCGCACATGTAGGTGATGAGTTGAAAATATTCATCCAAACATTCTATGTGTAAAAAAATACACATGCTGTAAGGGGACAGGAAGCGATTTAATTGGAAATCCTCTTTACATACATGGTACAGTGGGTGTACTTTCACTTTCACTTTACGGTCTGTGCAATTTGTTGACTGTGTTGCTGTGTCTCGGTGTTGTTGGTGTGTTGATTGCATTTATTGTATCTTGTGGTGTCTCTCTTGTTGTGCCGGTGGTGAAATCTGTTTGTTACTTGTACCAGTGTATGTGATTTTGTGTATTTTAGTGTCTTTCATATTGCATTTGTACTGTCAGGTATCTGTCTGGGTGTTAGATTAGTTAGGTTAGTTGGGGTCCTTAGGTTTGGGCAGAAGGTTTCCTTTATTTTCATTTCCTTTCCATTTTTTTCAACATTTACTGTTTGAATTTGTGGTAGAGGGACATGTCAGGAAGGGTGAGACTGACACGCATGAGGGAGGAGGAGCTTGGGGGCTTTGTGTGGCTGGTGTACCACTTCCTACCCATCATGCTCAAGATGGGTGGCTGGGTGATACAGGGGTATCACACAGAGGTGAGACAGCTGTGAGGGGGCAAGGTGCTCTATCACCTGAAGAGGGTGTACAATACCAGCCGGAATAAGCACCATCGAGAGCATCGCTGGGCTGACCTGGTGGCCAGAGAGCAGGATCTGCTGGACCTCTTGGGTGTGGTGATCAGTGGCCCTGTTGGTGAGTATCACATTGACAAATGTGTACAGTAGAATGCTCCTGAGTGACAGTAGTAGATGTGCCGGCGTGCTGCATGCAATGTTTGTTGCCAGGTTGAATGCAACCAGAACAAAATGTTAGTGTCCAAGTACTGAGATTGAGTCCACATGTCTCTACATTGTTAACAATGAAGGTCTAAGGTTTGTTGAGTCATGTACGACTATCTCTTAGGGCCACATGTAAGAAGCTCTTTTTTACCGTCGCAAATGGACCAGTTTGCAGAACTGGTGCGTTTCCGTCCAGAAAAAAATGCTTTTTCCAATGCACAAACCCAATTTTGCCATTCCGCAATCACATTGCCGAATCATAAAACAGGGTTTGCTAGTCACATTTAGGAAGGGGCGTTCCCGTCCTATTTGCGAGTCGCTTTCCGATGTATGATTGTCTTGTGACCGTGAATGCTGTCACAAAACAATTGCAGTTACCACCAGTTTCAAGCTGGTGCTAACCCATTCACAAAAGGGAAGGGGTCCCCAAGGGACCCCTTCCCCTTTCTGAATCCATGCAAAAACATTAGTTCGGAGCAGACAGTGGTCCCCGGACCTGTTTACCCTTAATGAATACAGGCTGCATTTCAAAAAAGAAAATTTAGCATTATTTAAAAGCAGTCACAGACATGGTGGTCTGCTGAGCCCAGCAGGCCACCATCCCTGTGAGTGC
This sequence comes from Pleurodeles waltl, assembly GCF_031143425.1. Lineage (NCBI taxonomy): Eukaryota > Metazoa > Chordata > Amphibia > Caudata > Salamandridae > Pleurodeles > Pleurodeles waltl. Next base: position 528,410,786 of record NC_090445.1, on the reverse strand, counting down.
CACCATTCCCAATGGGTTTGCAAATTGATACCTCCTCATGAATATTCATGAGGTAGGTCATTTGCTACCCCATTTGTGAATTGCAAACAGTGTCATTGACAGTGTTGAACATCAGATTTTCCTACTCACAAATTGTGAGTCGCTAAGTCTCGCTATTTGCGACTCACAAAACCTGATCTTCGTACATGTGGCCCTTGGTCACACATTTCAGGTGCCATGACAACACCTGTGCCCTTGTAATCTGTCAATGATGATCAAGTAATACACTTTCAGCAACCACTTTTCACTAGATCCGGACAGGAAAGTGAGCAATCCATGTTTAGCGCTACATTGTCATCATTACACACACATGATCCCTCACATTATGTTGACAAAGGGGACATACCCAGCTTATGGGACACTGCCAATGGGACATTTGTTACCTACATACAACTGTGCCACATCTGTCATGGACCACTGAATGCATGATAATTGCAGACTGAAAATTGAGTCACATGCCCATCACACAGTAACTCAGTGTCCCTTGATGCACAAGTAACAATACCTGAGTCACTTGTATTGCAGTGCACCAGGGAAGTGCCATGGAAATTTTCAACCAAATACAAATTATGCCATGGAGTACCATCTGAAATGGATTAGCCACATATGGTTGTAGGGTTTAGCACCACATGATTATTAGGCCCAGTTCAGGTGTGCAAATGTGTGGCTATCACTCACCGGAGTGTCAGTGTCAATGTGAGTTTGCAGTGGTATGTCTGTTGTACTGTCTTCATGTAGGATCACCAGCTCGCTCATGTAAAATGTTACACACTGTGATATGTTGTCCACAAGTATGTACAGTGATATGACATTGAGCATATATTTCCATCCATGTCTTACAGGTGGACCTGCCCCCTAAACCATCGGAGAAAGTGGCAAGGTTTCAGGACCCAGGTGTATCCAGTAATTTTGATAATGTCTGTCCCGTGTAGTGATTTCGGCTGTTGTGTGAGTGACTCTTGTGTGTTGCACTCATTGCAAGATATGATGAGCTGGCACGTGGTCAGATAGCTTAGTAGGCTGGATGGTGACATAGTGTTCCATGCAAGGGTTACCCATTCATAAGCAGAGAGTCATATCTTGGGAGTCTTGTGCTGCGCAAAAGGCAGCAGTGTGGGAACAAGGTGATTAGTATCCACATGTAGGCCCACATGTGACTTGGAAGTGCACCAGTGTCAGTATATTGGCACTGGCTCATACCATTATTCTCACAACACAGTGATGCATCAGTTATCCACACAGATTGGTGCATCCCTGTATTGTAATGTACATGTAGGACTGTATGGGTAACTGTCCTCCAGCATGTAGCCCCATAAGTTGTGCTCCATTCACATGACACTTATGTGGTATGTGATAGGTGTGCATGCAGGTCAAGGCCAGACGTGTGCTGGCATCAATGTGGGTGTTTTGGGAATTGTGTTGGCAGATCAGGTGTTGATGGGTGTCCACACCTGGACACATGAATTTAGATGTGAATGGCCTATGGATACCCTATTCCTAGGTGGCAGCCCTCCACACATGTGTTCCACTCACTAAATCCATGTATAAGTGGACATGCCTTTGTGGTTGACCTCAACAGTTGTGATGATGTATTGCAGGCCCATCACCCCATAGGCACAGGGGTAGGGGAACAACATATATGTAGGTAGCTTTGATGGTCACAGTGTAGATGACAGTCATCTCATTCAAGCATGCATGTGTCCCAAACAACACTGACCCCTTATGATTAGCAAATGCATAGCATACTGCCAATTACATTTACTAGTCACTGGTATTGTGTGTTTTGAAGTTGACTCAGATGATAAAGATTAGTGGGCCTGGCCCATGTGAAGTAGTTGCTGCCTTTGCATTGTGACACATTGCACTAAATCAATGTACAGATCACTTTATTTGGTCCAACTCTTGTTGTACTTTGCTTTGGTGTAAATGACATGATGGTCATTACATTCATCAGGGACATTATATTATCTGGACTGTGATTTGGACTGCATGTGCAAATCGAGGCAGAGGGTTAGAGTATCATCTGTACATGCATCACACAGTCAGCTGGGTAAATCTTCCAGGGACAGGATTTGCGGGCTTTCACATCTTTTCCATGTATTACTCCCATCTTGTATTGGGGCAGAGGTTTACTCTGCTTCCTGAGTTACAATAGGGAAGGAAACCTCCACAATTGTTGCGTTTCTATGAAATGTGTGTCCCCCTCGGGAAAATATTTTCAAAAATGGGAAAAAAGTTTTAGAATGTAATTCCGCTGTAAATGTTAATGTATGGTTGTGTAAATGTTCACCATGCACATTTGTGTCTCCCAAAACTATTTTGTATGGCAATAAATGTAGCTATCAAAAGATTTCCAAGAATTCTCATTTGAACCTGTAAGTGTTTCAGAGCTTCCATATGCACTTCTGTGAATTTCCAACAAGTTGAAATATTACTTCAAACGGAGGAAGGAAACTATGGGAGAATGTTTCTGACTTTTTTGTGAAATTGGCCCAGCCAATCTGTCCATGTCTGGATTTTATTTTAACATGGACCGTTCAAGATAAAATCCCTTTCTGCAAAATGTGATAACAAATAAAAAATACAATTGTAAAGGGAGCTATAGTTGGCAACTACAATATCAGCATCTGTTAGAAAAAAACTCTGTCCCGTATTTATACTTTTTTAGCACTGCATTTGTGTCATTTTTTTACACAAAAGCGGCACAAACGTACAAAATACAATTGTATTTTGCAAGTTTGCACCACTTTTGCGTCAAAAAATGATGCAAATGCGGCGCTAAAAAAGTATAAATATGGGCCTCTGTGTCAATTTTTCAAATTAGCTTCTACATATCAAGATGCAAAGATTATTCCCCGAAATCATAGATGTAAATGTGGATGGAAGCGGCTTTAAACACAGATGTATTCAAATAGGCATGTCAGATTTGCACAAATGCTAGGTGCTCCTTTGACCGTTAGCATTTCCCTCAATTCATCCTGAGATGTGAAAGGGAATGAGAAATCTCTGAATAATAGGCTATTAATTTGCAAATATTGGATTTTAACATGCTCACACCTCTTATTTGCATTTCGAAAGAAAACGATACACTGTTCTTCACGCATCAATACCCATCGTGTTTTATGTTTTCCTCCATCCTAAATACAAGAAAAGCCCCATAAAGTCCACCTACATTGTTTTGATGCTTTGCTTTAAAATCTCATTTACAAAGATTCCATTAACAAAAAGTGGTCACTGATTGTTCACCAATTTTTTTGTGAAAGGAAAACTATTTTGTGAACTGACCTATATACACAATCCAGTACACAAAGTACATAACTTAGGGGTTGCTGAACGACCTACGCAATGAGTATTAATTTGCTGCCTCCTGTGGTTGGTAATAAACAAACTGACGGTGACCTGCAAGAAACAGCAAACCACTATGTATGTGACTGTGAAAAACAAATGAGGCTTCAATTGAAAAAGTTTCCTTATTTCACAGTATTAAACCGAGAGTTGGCAGTGGTCTCATGGACCATGGCTTAGCTCTCTCTACAACATTGTTCAAGATTCACAAAGGGGAAGAGGTCCAAAGGGGCCTCCTTTCCCTTTTCCAATCAATTAGCATACAAACTAGGAAGCCAGTACCTTTTTTCAACACTTTGGGACCGGATTAGAGTTGCAAAACATTGATACTTGAGGGTCGGAATTGCTATTAGAAAGGAACGCCCAAAGCTCGCCCCTTCCAAAGAGCTTTTGGCATTTAGAATTCAACTGATTTACTGTATCAGAGGGTTTACAAATGTAAAGGCCTTTGTACATTGGGCCCTATGTAGCTTGGAGGGATTCAGACATGCACCCAAGATTGTGCAAAGAGTTTTTAAATAAATAAACCTAACATTTCAGAGCTAATACCACCTTTTCAACTTTTCCGATACTATTAAACTCTCTGAGTCTTGCTATACATGAGTCATAAAAGAAAAGACGCACGTCATATAAGAGAGCTCATTGCGAAAGTCTGAAAAATATAAATTGTCCTGAAGAAAGTAATAATGCCTTCAGAAACTCGTTGGGGGTACACAGTCTCTACTGTTTTATTCATTTCTTGTTTTACTGATCTTTAGCAATTCATAAGCTGCTTTAGCATTCAAGAAAAAAGGTTATGATAATCTTTGCCTAACCTTGCTTTGATGCTTAAAACGACTTTGTCAGTTTCCATACAAGATGGAGTAAACAGTGAAATAGTTTATTATTTTTTAACAGTATTCAAAGAGACTCAAAAGTGTTCCACTATGAATATGTCAGCATGGGAGGCACGTAGACGGATAGATGAACAGACTTTCAAAGGCATATTATATATCCCCCAGGTCCGCATATATGCGCGCTTGTGCGCGCACACACACACACACACACACTTTATTAGTAGTAAATAATAGTGACAACATCTTTAAATAGTAACACTCACTGGGTAATAATATATTCTGATTATACATTTTCCACTGTAAGCAGCCTGGAGTTTTATTATTGTGGGGTCAGAGGCAATGTGTGGAGAGCAACAAGTCAAAATTCGGATCCTCTGAGTACAAATAAATGTTTTAAATAAGACAGTTGGAAACTACCAGCATACTGCATTGTGACTGGCTACTAGTAGTCAATATCTATTCAGGCTATTCATGACAAGTATAATTCATAGCAAGTACTTAAGACAGCCCTCATTACAGTACCAATCCACATATTGGTACACCTTCTTCCAATAACAGTTACTGTGTAGATGCAGATGTAACAAAATTAGGCCTGGGTGGGGTTCACAGAGTTCTGCTATGCGGAAAATGGCAAAGTGCAGAAAAATTCCACTGCACTCCGTGGAGTTCAGCGAGAGGCAGAGTGCGGTAAGTCGGGCGGCTCGTGTTGATTTTTAGCAACGGGAGTTTGCCCCGTGCTGTAAAAACAGTGCAAACAGCACAAGGGTGAGCACAAGAGGGCGCTGCTTCTTTCTGCTGCTCGAGTAGATTTTCTACTTGAGCAGCAGCTTCCTCTACGCAAGTGGCATGTTTCTCAATGCGAGCATTAGCGACCTGCCACAACCGCCTGCAGTGAGAAATCTTGCCAGGAGGTGGTCTAGCGTGTGATTTTTCTTGTTCACGCTCACCAACCTAATGTTGGTGAGTGTGAGCAAGAGAGGAAACACTCTACTCCACTCTGTGGAGGTTTTTTAAACATTGCTGTCTGTACAGAGTGCGGAGTGGGCAAAACTCTGCAAACTTCAACAGTGGAGAGGAATTCATCACCGCTCCTAAGAAAAATGCCTCTTTTTGCAAGATCACCTCTGAGTTTTTGGATTGATGCTGCTGGTTTTTCAACCATGAAGTTGCACCATGAACTGACAAACAGGCATCAGTGCCAGTGTTTAGACCCTTAAAACATGTATATCTAATTGGTTAACCCACAATTGCCATATGTTAACTTACTTGTAAGTATATAGCATATAGTGCCAATGGTACCTCGGGCCTGTAAGTTAAATGTCCCTCAAGGGCTGCAGCATTTACTGAGTCACCACAAGTGTGACAAAGTAAAGCAAAGCACGACTCTCAGTTTGCCTTTGCAGACTGTCAAAGTGGCTTTCAAACTGCTTAATTAACCCAATTGCAAAGCCAAAAGCTTTCATTTTAATATGTATAAGTCACTCTTTTGCAGGCCTACTGAGCCCTAAAAGTAGGCTGCATTATATTAAAAAGATGATCATGTGTTTTACTATCTTTACATGTCCTAACAGTAAAATCCCAAAGGTATTAATCAAAATGTTGCATTAAACCTGACTGTTAGAAATTGAGTCTTTGGTTGGCAGTCAGGTTACCCCCTGTCCAAGCAAGGACCCTCACTCTAGTCAGGGTAAAGGAAAATCACTCTCAGTTAACCCCCGCGCACCTCCTTGGTATCATGGCACGAGCAGGCAGTCTTAACTTTAGAAGCAATGTGTAAAGTATTTGCACCAACACACACAGTAACTCAGTTAAAATACCACAAAATGACACAACATAGGTTTAGAAAAATAGGTAATATTTATCTAAACAAAACAGGACCCAAACAGCAAACATCCAACATTCACAAGTTATAATTTTTTAAAGATTAAACTAAAAAATAGCGCTTAAAAACACAAAATGCTTTGGTGAGGTGTTGTGACGTTGTTGTGATGGAGTCGTTCCCAACAATCCGACGGCAATGGCACTAGGTACGTAGTCAAGCAGACCCCCAGGTACACTACCTTAATGAAATTTAAGAACAAGCCGGTGCAGCATCGATGGATCTGAGGCGGCATCCGTTCTGGTGCTGTGGGGCAAAGGAGCGGAGGCCTCATGAAGAGGTGTTGGGTCCTTGTTGCGGAGTGGTGGAGGTGAGGTGGCATCGGTGCGAAGTGTTGAATCTGCGCACTTCAGGCAAAGTCGATATCCAGCGGTCACGACGTAGTGCAGCGACTTCCACAGAGTCGTGGACTTTGGCAGGGCTTCAGCAGTGTTGGACCTGCAAGGGTCATCACATTCCAGTGAGGACCACCGCTTTGGTTGCAAGGGGCATCACGGGGGCTTTGGCTGCGGCGTCAGTCCGGAGTCGTCCGAAGTCAGTTTTCTTGGATTTTCACCAGCTTCTCCTTTCAAGGGCCCAGGGACTGGATAGGGCACCCCTTGACAGGGCAGGAGTCTCAGCGGAGAATTCAGGTGATGGTAGAGGAAGTATTTGATGGCCTTGAGACTTCAGAACAGGGGGCAAGCTCAGTCCAAGTCCTTAGAAATTCTTCACAAGCAGGAATATACCACAAAGTCCAGTGTTTGTCCCCTTTCACAGGCAGAAGCAGTAACTGTAGAATATCCCAAAAAAGCACAGTCACCGGCAGGGGCAGCACTTCTCCTGAGCTCTTCTCCTTGACAGAGGTGCCTCTTGATTCCAGAAGTGATCTGATTTTCAGGGGTTTTGGGTGCTCTTCTTATTCCCTTTTCTGCCTTTGAAGTAGGCCTACTTCAAAGAGAAGTCTGTGTTGTTTTCAAGATCCTGCCTTGCCCATGCCAGGCCCCAGACACACACCAGGAGGTTGGAGACTGCATTGCGTGAGGCCAGGCACAGCCATTTCAGGTGTGAGTGACCACTCCTCCCCTCCCCTCAGCCCAGATGGCCCATCAGGACATACAGGCTACACCTTTGTGTCACTGTCAAGAAGAGAGGTGCAAACAGCTCAACTGTCAAACTGACCCAGGCAGGGAATTTAAAAACAGGCAGAGTCACAGAATGATTAAAGCAAGAAAATGCCTACTTTCTAAAAGTAGCATTTTCAAACACACAATCTAAAAAACCAACATCACTAAAAGATGTATTTTTAAATTGTGAGTTCCGAGACCTTAAACTCCAAATTTCTATCTGCTTACAAAGGAAATCTGAGCTTTAATGATATTTAAAGGCAGCCCACATGTTAACCTATGAGAGATATAGGCCTTGCAACAGTGAAAACCGAATTTGGCAGTATTTCACTGTCAGGACATTTGAAACACATAAGTACATGTCCCACCTTTAACATAGACTGCACCCTGCCCATGGGGCTACCTAGGGCCTACATTAGCGGTGCCTTACATGCATAAAAAGGGAAGGTTTAGGCCTGGCAAGTGGGTACACTTGCCAAGTCGAACTGGCAGTTTAAAACTGCACACACAGACGCTGCAGTTCCAGCTCGGAGCCATGTTTACAGGGCTACTAATGTGGGTGACACAAGCAGTGCTGCAGGCCCATTAGTAGCATTAGATTTACAGGCACTGGGCACTTCTAGTGAACTTTACTTGGGACTTACTAGTAAATCAAATATGCCAATCATGGTATAAGCCAATGTACACATACAATTTACACAGGGAAACTTATACTTTAGCACTGGTCAGAAGTGGTAAGGTGTCCAGAGCAAACAAAACAGCGAAAACAGAGTCCAGCACACAGAGGCAACCTGGGAATTAGAGGCAAAAAGTTAGGGAAGACCATGCCAATGATGACAAGTCTAACACTGAATATTTGCTCAAGTCACATTTTTGGATAAATGGCAACTTTAGAAAGTTTCCACTTTGTTTCCCAAAGTTACCAGTACTCATTTATAGGTGCACAAAAGTGGCTATCCTCAAGATAGATGTCTGGTCTCCTAATGAGCGATTAAACTAAAGACCTGGTGATGAAAGAGGTGTGACTTCCTCCTGGCAGGATGGACAAGGTGGGTGTAAGCCCAAAAGGTAAGCTTCACATGGAAAGATATCTTTGATTAGAAAATAGCAGTCACACACAGAAGAGAAAGTTATTTTGTTTTCGCAGACAGGCTGGCATTTCATGGTTGTATGCCACAATTGTACCATAGTCCATCAAAATTTTCTGGAGAACTCAGTCAATCTGAAAAAGCCACTGACCTGGGTCTGGGTCTTTGGAGCCTCCTAAGCCAGTATGGTCTGTATTTTGGGTTGAAGAGTTTGTACATAGACTCCACCTTCCCAGTGCCCCCAAGTACACCACAGAACCTTGCCCTATGTGACACTTAAAAGTTAGTCCTGCTTGATGCAAGACTTAAAGCACTTCCTTAAGCTGGACCAGGTGCTCCTCATAGGTAGAACTAAAAACGGCAATGCCATCTAGATATATTGCACTGAAAGCTTCTAGACCAAGGTGGCAGGTTCATTCTTCAAACCAAATGACATCAATTTAAATTGAAATCTAAATGACATCAATTTAAATTGATAGTGGCCTTCTTGGGTTGAAAATGCAGACCACTCCTTGGCTCCTTGGGTGAGGGCAATGTGCAGGTATCCGGAAGTCAATTCAAATGAACTTAAGTACTTGGCTACCCCCAAATTGTCCATGAGCTCATCAGCTCTTGGCATGGGTTAGCATCAGCTTTAGTGACTGAATTTAGGCCGTTGTACTATGCACAGAGCCTCATCTCAGGTTTCTCACCTTTTGAATTTGGTTTGGGCACCAGCACTGCCGGGCTGATCGAAGAACTGTTAAAGTGCTCAGTCACCCCATACTCTTGCATTTTGGCAACCTCACCCTTAATGCTTGCTTTGACCTGGTCTAACAGTCTGTACATATTAGGTTTGGCAGCCAAGCTGTCAAACCAAATCATTTTTGTTGTTTTAAGTTAATAAATCCATCACAATAACATACACATAAAAAGGGTAACTAAAATATCTTCTAATGTTCTCCCATAACCGCAGTATATAGCTTGTGAATATTTTGGATATAGGGACTAAAACAGAAGAAAAAGTACCCAAATCTAAAACATATATTAGGAATTTAGTCATTACAATCAAAGTGCCAAGGTGCTACTAAATTAGTTCAAGAGACCCTGTTTAGGGCTGTACCCAAGCATCGTGAAGTAGTTTTGCGTGTTGTAAAAAAATGTCAGCAGCTTACAATTAATTAGAGGATCCAAGGGATAAAGGCTCTTCCTTGTATCAGACTGGGAAGTTTGAATCCACGATCATTGAAAATGGATTTCAGCAATAAAATACGGGATGTTTTTAATGCTGGGCATATGCAGATCAGATATATGATATCTTCCTTCATGGCACCACAGAGTCTGCATGATTTTGGGCTTGGGTACTTCCATGTAGGTTGATCAGCCCAGGATGGCAAGGCCATCAGGCGTGGTGCCAGTAAATGATGCTTAAGATACACTGGGTATGTCGTGCTGAGATAGGCTGCCGGCTTTAAACTATTGTAATTATGTATTACCATCCAAACTGTTTTTCAAGATTACTTACCAATTGAAGAATGTAATTTAGCAATTCTCTTAATGGAATGACAAAAGGGGAGATGAGTAGATTTAAGTCCCATAAGTCAGATGTATTTTTTTCCTGCAAGGAGTCCTCAAGTATTTTGCCGTAAATTGAGTTCTGGTCATTGTCCACAGAGTGCCATACAACACTGACCAATCAGTGTGATTGATTGATCCATATTTTGTGCCATGTTTTAATAGTGTGGTGTTTTATCCCTAGGCACTGCTGTATAAGACCAAATTCTAGTTTAACTTGTGCTTGGGATGCATACTGCAAAAACCCTAAAGCTTGCTTGCAAGTTTTTATTTTTAGGTGATCCAGAACTAGGGCATCATTGTTATGCGTTTTGGCACTCCCATGAGCAACCATTGGAAGACGTTTTGCAGCAGTGACCACTAGCAATGGTTTAAATGAAGTGCTTTCCAGTTTCTTTGCAAATACACAAAAGGCATTAGTCAGTGTCTCACTTTTCTTCAAAATATTTTGTTTCTGCACGTTAAAGTTCAATTTATTGTCAACGCATATACCCTGGTATTTATAATTAGTGAATTCTTCTAAGGTTGTGTCTCATGTCTTGACAATGAGAGAGGGTTTAAATCTTTTCCACATGGACATTGTTTTCATCTTGGTGGTATTTATTTCTAATTTATTGGCCAGGGCAAAATTAGCTAGTTTGTTAAGCGATCTTTGGAGTCCCACTCTTGTGTGACTCAAAAGGACGATGTCATCCTCATGTGAGAAATGAGTCAAAATTTGTGGTCCTAATTTCGATGGTTGTGAGTTTATCTCGTCAAGCCTGGGTGACTGTTTGGCCATGAAAAGGTTAAACAGGTGTGGGGCGAGGACAAACCCTTGTTTAAGACCATTGGATGTGGGTTTTTTTAGAGATAGCCTTGTCCCATCCACCAGTTTAATTTGAACCTAGGTGTTTGTATACAATTGCTCAATGGCTCGCAGGGTTTTATCATGTAGACCCCACCACTTTAGCTTACCCAAAAAGGGTTATATTCACCCAATGAAAGGCACCTTTAAAACCTATAAAACATAAAGTAGTTTTTTCTTTATGCACTTGCATTTGTCGACGAGAGTAGTTAGGGCTCATGTATTAAGGATGGTTCCATAACCTTTCCGAAAGCCTGTCTGGTTGAAAGGGACCAGGTTATTGGCATTAGACCACTCTACAAGATCTTCAAGGATTAATGAGGCATAATATTTGGCTTCTGAGTCAATTAGTGCAATGAGCCTGCAGTTTGCTGGCTTTGACCTATTCCTACCTTTGAAGATAGGGATTGACCCTCTCCAACTAGCAGGGATTAGGCCGGTTAACTCCACCTCATTGTACAGCATTGCTAGAGGTCTAGACCAGGGTTCTGCAAAGTCGGTCCTGGAGAGCGGGGTCCATGACAGGTTTTTAGCATATCCACATTTAGAAACAAGATGTTACAGAAATCTACATTTTTCTAAATGTGGATATGCTAAAAACCTAATAATCTGGGTCCAATTTGTAAATGGTCTCTGGAGTGCCTCTGGGAACCGGTGCCCCATCACTTTGCCCTGCCATAATCCCTTTTGCCACCAGAGTATGTTGATAACTAACTGGTACAAGAGAATGATGCTGCACATGACATATTGTAAGTTGGACTGGACATTTTGCTTCATCAGCCCCAGCGAAGCTGCTTGAATCCAAACAATTTGACTGGAGAAGGCGTTGATCAACTAAATTGCTAAGTTTTTTTCAGTGACACTCAAGCTGTTAATTATTTTTATAACCCGACCGATGCCGTTAATGGGTGCTCAAAAGACTCTGGTGTTAGTTCTTTTTGAGTTAAAACGAAGCATTGTCCAGAATTCTTCATGTTTCGCTTTGTGCTCTACCCAGAGCAGTTTTATACTGCCTTTTCAGATTTTTGATACACTCCCATGTAAATCCTGTTGCGCTGAATTTCCTAACCTTTCTGATTTTACCACTGAGGTGCTTTTTTAAGTTCATTGTTTTGCATGAAAGCTTCTCACGTCGCCCGTCCATTCGTTCCTTTCTGAGCCTGAATACTGAGGTGTGTGTTAGCAATACTGTTCAAATCGAAGTGCTGACTTGTATTGAAGTAGCGTGTGAGACTGTACTAGACTCCAGTGAGATTTGTCCAGTTTAAAAGCTTCAGCTTAATTGTGTCAAGATTTCCAAGATCAACTGGTGCTAACAAGTGCCCGCCTGTGATAAAACCCAATTCTCAGTGCTGGCAAAAGTGGTCACTTTGTACAGTACTTTTGACTTTAAAATTCTTTAACTGATTCAGTAGAGTCAGGGTAACAACAGTATAGTCAATTATCTATCCCGATGTTGTACCATAGTAGGTGAACCTTGGGGTGGGGTTGTCATCTTGGGTTCTGCCATTAATTACCCTCAAGACCAAATGCTCAAGTGCCATGACCAGTTCTTTCCTAATTTTCACTGATGGTTATCCTGCAGTTGAACCACTCACATCACATTTTCCACTGCAAAGCTGCTCATCATCATCCGATGTGTGAATTAAGGGCCAGATGTAGCAAGGTCAGAATTTGCGATTCTGAAATTGCGAGTCGGTGTGACTCACAGTTTCAGAATCGCAAATCCTGATGCAGAACGGTGTCTCAGACACCGTCTGCGACTCGCTATGGGGTTGCAAAGACCCTCCTCATAAATATGGGGACCTCTTCCCTTTTGTGAATGAGTTACCACCAGTGTGACACTGGTGGTAACTGAGAATTGCTTTGCGACCACATTCGAGGTCACAAAGCAATTCTGCATTGCGATGCGAGTCGCACATAGGAAGGGAACACCCCTTCCTATTTGCGAGTCACATTCACAATTTGTGAGACGTCTGTTTGCATGGCGTAAACTGAGATTTTTGCAGTTTGCACCGTGCAAACGGCTTACAACATCTGGCCCTAAGTTCCTATTGAAAACACCTGTCGCCAATATTTCCCAGCTGGGATTTGTAAATCTTGTTTCTGTTATCTCATCGATTAGTCTCTTAAACAATGTCAATGAGGATACACATAGACTTTAAATAGTAAAACTGAAGCTGCTGATCATGACAGAAACTGAACTTAACAACCAGTAGGTCTTGGATGGAGACATGTAGTTGCTCAGATGTAATACTTAGTGCAGTGATAGCACAAACCGCAAGACGCCCTCTCGATCTCCCATGCTGGTGGAGTTTCTTGACATTCACATGGTGGGAGATATAACTAGCCAAGTGCCAGGTCTCTTGCAGAGCAATGATGTTGTATTTTCTCCAGTTTGCTAGTGGAAAGCCATCAGTTATTATGTCTTTTGCTCCAGCAATATTGCAAGAGAGAAGGTTTATGGAAGTTGTCTTCACATTGATTCATGTTAAGTTAGAAAATCAATCCTTCCTTGAAGCATTCAGTGCAAATGATCGCCAACACCATCCCTCTATAGGCCCATCCATTACTTGTTTCTTCCATTGAATGCTTGCAGATGTTGAGTGTTAGAAATTGGGTTTTTGGTTGGCAGTCAGGTTACCCTCTGTCCAAGCAAAAGCCCTCACTCTAGTCAGGGTAAGTCACACACTATCCAAGATTATCCTGTGCCCACCCTCTGGTAGCTTGGCACGAGCAGTCAGGCTTAACTTAGAAGGCAATGTGTAAAGTATTTGTGCAATAAATCATACAATACCACCATATAGCACCACAAAAATACACCACACAGTGTTTAAAAAAATATATAATATTTATCAGGATAATTGTAGGTCAAAAAGAATAAAGTTGCAATGGAAAATTGTAGAAATATCACAGGACAGTGATATAAAGTGTCTTAAGTCTTTAGAATGTAAACAAAGTCTCTTTTAAGCACAAGTACCTGGTTGGGAGTGGAAAAATCTCCTCAGAGGGCCACAAGAGAAGAGGTGCGTGGAAAAAGGGTGTGTGCGTCGATTTCTCCCCAGCACACACAGACTTGCGTCGTTATTTTCCACGCGGGGAAGTCGGCGTCGTTTTCCGGCGCTCGGACAGTCTCTTTCTGTGGATCGCGGGGATTACCAGATGTCCCGGGTCTGTGCGTGGATTTTCCTGCTTGTTCTCCGGCTGCGCGTCGGTCTGCGGGGCTGCGCGTCGAAATTACGATCTCACGGCAGCCGTCGCGTCGATTTCTCCTCTAGACTTCGATCTGCGGGGCTGCGCGTTGAAATTACGATCTCACAGCAGGCGTCGCGTCGATTTCTCCTCTAGAGGTCGGGCGGCGTTGTCCTTGCGAGGCCGTGCGTCGGATCTTCGATCGTCCCAAGAGCGTCGCGTCGATCAGCGTCGGAGTGCAGCGTTTTTCTCGCCGCGAGACAAGCTGTGCGTCGAAATTTTCGGCGCACGGAGCGTCCAAGTAAAAGAGAGAAGTCTTTTTGGTCCTGAGACTTCAAGGAACAGGAGGCAAGCTCTATCCAAGCCCTTGTAGAGCACTTTCACAGCCAGACAAGAGTTCAGCAAGGCAGCAGGGCAACAGCAAGGCAGCAGTCCTTTGTAGAAAGCAGACAGGTGAGTCCTTTGAGCAGTCAGGCAGTTCTTCTTGGCAGGATGTAGTTTCTGGTTCAGGTTTCTTCTCCAGCAAGTGTCTGATGAGGTAGGGCAGAGGCCCTGTTTTATACCCAAATGTGCCTTTGAAGTGGGGGAGACTTCAAAGAGTGGCTAAGAAGTGCACCAGGTCCCCTTTCAGTTCAATCCTGTCTGCCAGGGTCCCAGTAGGGGGTGTGGCAGTCCTTTTTGTGAGAGCAGGCCCAACACCCTCCCAGCCCAGGAAGACCCATTCAAAATGCAGATGTATGCAAGTGAGGCTGAGTACCCTGTGTTTGGGGTGTGTCTGAGTGAATGCACAAGGAGCTGTCAACCAAGCCCAGCCAGACGTGGATTGTAAGGCACAGAAAGATTTAAGTGCAAAGAAATGCTCACTTTCTAAAAGTGGCATTTCTAGAATAGTAATATTAAATCCGACTTCACCAGTCAGCAGGATTTTGTATTACCATTCTGGCCATACTAAATATGACCTCCCTGCTCCTTTCAGATCAGCAGCTGCCACTCCAACAGTGTATGAGGGCAGCCCCAATGTTAGCCTATGAAGGGAGCAGGCCTCACAGTAGTGTAAAAACGAATTTAGGAGCTTTACACTACCAGGACATATAACTAGACAGGTACATGTCCTGCCTTTTACCTACACAGCACCCTGCTCTAGGAGTTACCTAGGGCACACATTAAGGGTGACTTATAGGTAGAAAAAGGGGAGTTCTAGGCTTGGCAAGTACTTTTAAATGCCAAGTCGAGGTGGCAGTGAAACTGCACACACAGGCCTTGCAATGGCAAGCCTGAGACAAGGTTAAGGGGGCTACTTAAGTGGGTGGCACAACTAGTGCTGCAGGTCCACTAGTAGCATTTAATCTACAGGCCCTAGGCACATGTAGTGCACATTACTAGGGACTTATAAGTAGATTAAATAGTCCAATCAGGTATGATTCCAGGTTACCATGTTTTAGGGGAGAGAGCATATGCACTTTAGCCCTGGTTAGCAGGGGTAAAGTGCGCAGAGTCTATAAACCAGCATAAACAGTGTCCACAAAGTGGAGGGAGGCAGGCAAAAAGTTAGGGGTGACTACCCTAAGGCTGTCAGGTCTAACATTGAGCCACGGGCATTTTGTGACACACAGGATGAGGATTCAGGTTGGTATATGACCTCTGGGCCTATTGATTCCGAATTTGTTTTCTCAAATAAGTGCCTGTGCCATTGAACCATGTACATTTTGTAAAATCAAATGCACAAGGGCAGAGCCCCAGCCGGTGGTCTGTGTGTGCAGCAGACTTAACAAAGGAGATGGTTAGCACTACTTTGTGAGTTTTGGAAGAGCTATGCCCCAAGAGTTAAACTGCTGTTTTGCATTAAAGATTGACAGAGCTATTTCATCTGATCTCCAAGTCATGAGCGTTTGCTCCGGACAGATTTTGTCATGGGCAAGTAGGAATCTGACTGAGATTAAATCCAAAGAATTAATATGCCGAAGACATGGCACCGCGGCAAGCAATCTCATGATGTTCCTCCCCTTCAATATTTCCTGCTGGCCTTGTGACATGTACTGCAGTTTGCCTGGTCTCGCAATTTGGGTCCCTAGAAAGGTGATTATTATATCTATAGGTATCAAGTTAGCGGTCTGTAGCTGTATTGCGTTGCTTGCTCTCTCTTAACTTCAGATGTTAACTTTTACCATGATCTTTTCATTGGGTAAAGGGTTCATTTCATGCTACCCCACCTGCCTCTTAAATGTAGAACTACTTCCTGGCAAGGTTTGAACAGGGGAAGGGGGACAACACAGCTGCAAGTTGGTTCCAAAGTGTTACAGACCTTCTACTTCTGGGCCTGCTTAGTGGGAGAGCTTGTGCCATTGTCTTCTTAGGAGGAAGCCTGTAGGATCTGTTTAAGAGAGTGGGACTATTTGGGTCATACACTCTCAGGGAGTTGCTGGAACAGTTATTTATTTTATCCCATTGTGGATCCTGTCCATATTGGTCAGTTCTCGTTGACTGAGTCTCCTGTGTTCTGCCGGACCAGCAGAAGGTTACTTGCAGGACTTCATGTGAGCCTTGTGATAGCTGCTTAATTCCTTGTTTCCCAGCCTGCTTGAATTCAGCAGATCCTCACAGAGTCACTGGGAGAGCTGCTTGAAGATCCTGATTGGGTTGAGCAGTTTTCACTGGCTGTGCCACATACACAGTGCCAGACCTATCGGAGGCAGCCTGCCTTGGTACTGGTGGATGTGAAGTGGTTAACTATAGCCCTGGTTTCTCCGACAGCTCTGAGTCATTGACCCTTTGAATACTGGGATATTTTGATAATGAGGGGTCCTGATGGTTCTGTTTGACAGCAATGATAGGATATAAATTACTATTAAGTTCATGACTCATCTCTGTGGGTTCTTTCTTGCCTTCCTGGCGCATTTCTTTCATCTTTTGGTAAGTGCTTGAGCCATAAGTCTATATGGTTCAGCAGTCCTGGACGAAGGCAGTTCAGGGGATAACAAAGCCTGCTCAGTTATCTTCAGGTTCACAGGCATTGTGATGGGCGTGCTCTGCTGGTTGGTCACTTCTATTTTTTTTGGTTGCTGATTATCTATTGTTTGTACTTGAAGGAGGGAATTCCCACCTGGAGAAGGCCTACTAAGGAATGTTACCTTGACATTGGTTTTCATTTAATTTAAAATACTGGTTAAGATATGTGGCAAAGAGCCTAATGTATCAATGATTGGGCTGCATTTGCAAGCATCTTGTTGAGTTTGCTGACTTGTGGCATGTGCGGTAGATATACAATGCGTTAGCTTTTCAAGTTGGGTATTGATACCAGCCATGTGTGACACCATGATGTTCATAAGATCGATCTGAAGCTCCAATTTGTCTGACTGCATATTCAATGCTGAAATTGAAATTTGCAGAATATGTAATAAGAAGGATTATAGGAAGGAGATGTTCTCTGCCTTTTCTTGATCATGGCACTCGTTAGATTGAAGGCTCAGACATGCTTCTCTGTTATTACTACTAGACTCTAGTGTAGGAGCATGAGGGAAGCTCCAGTTTGCCACATCAAGATGATGCCTTGAGCCCAGAAGATTGTGTCTTATTGATTTGGAGGCACTATTTGAGACCACCTGAGCTGGGAGTCTTGAATAACTCAAATAACTTGAAATGTCTATTATCCAAAGAGCTGGACCATTTTTGATTGGTTCCAATGTATTCCTTGGGTCTGCTTGCAGCAGTCAAGCCTGTTGACTTGGGTCGACTGTTGAGTCTACTGCTGTTAAAGTTACACACATCTCATGGTTGGTGATTAAATTAAGAGTCCTAAACCCCAAGGCTTGTACAAGGTCCTCAATGTTCAATATTAAGGCCATCATTACGAGTTTGGTGGTCAGTGGACCGCCACGATGGAGATGGGGGTTGCACTGCAGCAGGACTGGCGATATACCAGTACTGTACTGGGAAGGCACCTGCAGAACAGTCAAGTTTCTGTCCGAACCACCAATGTGGATGAACTGCTGTTGTTGGCGAAAGGCCTCTTCGGGCTGGTGGTCACACAGTTTCTGCCCACCGTATTACGAGGTTGCACACCGCCAGGACTTCCGGGGCGGTCTAACCACCACGAAAATCATGGCAGAAACGAACAACATAAAAGGAAGCACCCACCTTCTGGAACACAGGCATGTCCGTAGGCACCATGGCATGTGAATTGTAAGTCTTTCCAATGCTCCTGCTGGCCATTGACATTCAGGACCACTGACGCCGACATAGACACCGGCCGTAAGTACCCCATCCTAAAACACACTGGAGGGAAGGACATTAGTACACGCACACACACACACGCACAAACACACAGTCACCATACTTACATACGCAGGGAGCCAGGACAAGCTATGTAGCATCAACACCAATGATGCGGTTGTAGATAAAAATGATTGGAAATGTCAAAAATGTCCTGATAAGAACTATTTACATGATGTCACAAGGGCCAGTGCATCACTGTCCAAATGTCCCAGGCACACTGGGCAGGTGAGGAGTGCGTAACTTGACTCCTGACTACAATGTGCAGACCTCCACAGGGCAGGGGCATCAATGGGGCATGCAGGTACCTCAGGGATGTGGGGTGGGAGTGTGTGATCAGGGTTTGGATGGGGGTCCTTCCTCTTCTTCTCAGGCTTCCCCCCCTTACTGTCCTGATTTCAGGGGGACACCTTAGCCTTGCCCCTCTTTCCTTCCTTCTTAGATGGAATGCTGGGGGAGGCCACCACAGCAGGGGGCCCAGATGGAGTGCTATCCGGGCTAGAGGTGTGAGGGGAAGGTGTGTTAGTTGTGGCAGCACAGCAGACTGCTGACTGTGGGGCATGGCTCAGCCCAGAGGAGGACAGGGAAAGTTCATGCAGGTATCTCTTTTTAGGGGCAGCTGGTAGGTCATGGGTTAGGCATTTGGGAGTGGAGGGAAAGAGGATGGTTGATAGGTGTGTACGTGGATATAGTTTGGGGGCTGGTGCGTGGTGTATGAAATGTGTGTGTTGGGTGGATGAGTTTGGGCGTAAAGGTGTACTGGGTGGAGGAGTGGAGGAGACACAGGGAGGTGGCAGGGAGGATGTGTGAGTGAATGCAGGGTGGTGTGTGCAGGTAGGGTAGATGTGCTACATGTTGACTGTTGTGGTGCGTGCAGATGTGTTTTACGGGGTGCATGCATGGGAGTCAGCTGTTGCGATGACAGTGGCAGTGACAGGACATGTGTCTGGATATGGGACTGATGTTGTGGTGTCTGCATGTGTGAGTGGTGATGTGACTGTAAAGGGGGAGTAGGCTGGGGAGTCAGGGTAGGTAGTGGATGTTGGTGTGTGTGCATCTGAATGCTGGGTGTGTGCATGGTGTGATGCATGTGAATGTCCTTGGGCTCTGGGTCTGTTGTTGGGGATGAATGCTGGTATGAAAGTCTGTTTTGGATGGGAAATGGGAGAGGGATGTGGGAGTGGAAACAGGTAGTTGGAGGGGGGACGGAAGAAGAAGGAACATTAGCTGCTGTCAACGAGGAGGCCAGAGCCTGAAAAGATCTCTGAAGGGCAGATAGTGCACTGTGAATGCCTTCCAGGAATGCATCTGACTGTTTCTTCTGGGATGCCAGTCCCTGGATGGCATTCACAATGGTTGTCTGCCCAACAGAGAGGGACATCAGGAGGTCAATAGCCTCCTCATTGAGGGTAGCAGGGCTGACTGGGGCAGGGGCAGAGATGCCTTCGGCGAAGAAGATGCCAACCCTCCTGGGTGAGAGGGCACGGGCAACTGGGTGGGGCACTACAGGGAAGGCAGTGCTGATAAGGGAGCTGGTGGACAAGGATGGTGCAGGCATACGGTGTGAAGGTTCTGCCACCACCGGGGAGTCACCATCCGAGGAAGAATCAGATGATGCTGTAGATGTTCCAATCTCCCCGATGGTTCTCCACTCGCCCTCCATCCCACTGATATCTCTAGGCTCCACTGGCATCAGACCCTTTGGGTCCTGTGGGATGCAGCTTCCCCAATTGCCGATGTCCCTTCTCCTTCGCCAGATGATGCTGTTGCACACAAAGACAGAGGAGCAGATGGAGGAGGGGTGGGACAGTGAGAGACAGGGTGGGAGAAAGAGAAACAGGGAGCAAGTGGTTAATGCCAGCACAACAGCCACATACAAGTCACTACAACATACTCCAGTGCCATGTCATTACCTGTCATGCCTTCACACACACATGCCACTGCAATGACAGCCCATGAGTGCCACCTCAGTCATGCACATGAGTTTCACTGTGACACATTCAGTCCTGTACAGGATGAAAGCCATACCCTCAACACACGGCTGACCCACCCCACTGGCTCATCACTACGATCAGTAGACCCAAACGTTGTACTCTACGGGCGCTTGGAGGCATACTTTCACAGCCACATAACCCAAGCACACATAGCTGTATGAAGTGAAACCTCAGACTTTGCAGACTACACATACACCACATGCCAGCAGACAGCAAATAGGGATATGGCCCCACCAACACTGATTGGATAGTTGGGAGTACAATGTGTGTGAACTCCAGAAGCAGGAACCCTGTCCACATCTAAGACCCTGCTCATGTACTACACAGGTGCCGTGTCATCAATACCACTAAGCAGTAAAGTCAACCCAAACTCACATCCTGCACAGCATATGAACGCATGAATGTAGCACATCTGGCATCAATGTGCCCAAAGCCTAGACATACACTAGCTACCTAGCACACATTCCACAGCATTCACACACTGCACAGGCTGCACCTATCACCCACCACATAACCTAAGTACGAATGTGAACTCACCCTCTTGTGGCTGCTGTACTGACGACCAGCGCCAATCAACCTCCGGGTATGCCACCACCAAAATGCAGGACGTAAGGGGGGTCAGGGTCCAACAGGCACCCCTCCCTCATTGGGAGGACGTCCTCAGCTGTCCTCACCGGTCTTCCTTGCCCAGATTCGCAGGTCCTCCCACCGCTTCGTGCAGTGGGTGCTCCGCTGGGCATGGACCCCCAGGGTCCGCACTTGTTTGGAGATGGCACACCAGATCCCCTTCTTTTGATGGGCACTCACCTGCATGGATAACACGGAGAAAAGGAGACAGTCATGCAGCATGGCATATTAGGGACTGCTTTGGACACAACACAGCCCCTGAACATACTCACATTTCAACCTTCCAGTTGTCCTCACAGCCCTCAGCCAGGTCCTTCCACAAGTCACTCAGCCTCATCCCAAGGCCCCCATCCACATTCGTACCACTCACAGACAGTACAATCATAATGTACTCACCTGCTGCCCTAGTGCCCCATACAACTGGGCACATGGGGTAGGACACCCTCCACAAGCTTCTCAAGTTCCTCCAGCAAGTAGGCTGGGGCCCTATCCCCTGCAGCACGTGGCATCTTGGCTACCAGTGGCAGAACACAGCAGCACACGCAGTGGAGGTATACTCAGCACGAGTGAACACGAGTACATGAAATGGTGGTCACGGCTGCTGCGGACATCACAGTCACCGTTGGCGGTGATCGCCATTGACTCATGTCTCCCATAGGCAACCATGTTAACCAATGAGGAGCTGCACGGTGGTTGCGTCCGCTTACCGCCATGACGTCTTACACCAGTGGAATTCGCTCACTGCCATCTGTCCTGTGCATGCAGGGCAGGCCACTGCAATTTTACTATTAAAATGTGTACAGAGGGGGTATATGAGGTCCATTTAATAGTGACCTGTGCACAGCTCCTCTATGTCCTCACAGTCCTTTATGCACATAATGATTGCCACTCCCTCCTATTCTCAGGTACGGTGGAAGATTGATGGTGAGGAATGCCCCTGTCTACAGGCCCCTGGTCGATCTTGCCAAACTTGAAGAGAGGCACGTCATCCAGTTCTATCCGCTCAACCGTCAGACCATCATGGGTCCTATGAGGCTGTTGGAGCCGGATGTACGGCCTGGTCTTCGTCATCCCAATGCCATCACACCCGCAGTACAGGTGTTGGCATTCCTCCACTTCCTTGCCTCAGGGTCCTTCCAAATAACAGTGGGCTGGGCTGCCGGGAATGTCCCAGCCCATGTTTAGTAACGTCTTGAAGAACGTCCTATGTGCCCTACTCAAGCATATTGGAAGCTATGTCAGGTTTCCCCAACGCGATGATCTGCCCACTGGGAAAGCAGCCTTCTACGCTGTGGCACATGTGCCACATGTTATCAGGGCTATTGATGGGACCCACATTGCCCTGGTGCCCCCCAGAGGGGTGAACAGGTGTTTAGGAACCGTAAAAACTACTACTCAACCAATCAACCAATCTTCTAGTAGTATGTCTCACAGACCTCTACATCACTCAGGTGACTGTCCGGTTCCCAGGGTCAGTGCATGATGACTACATACTGTGGAACAGCAGTATCCCACACCTGATGGCACCACTGCAAAAGGATCATGCCTGGCTCATTGGTATGTATTTTGTCATATGTGTGCCTCTGCATTCTGCACGCTCTACACCACCTTCCAGATTTACCTACAGTTTTCAGTATGCCAATTACCTCTGTGCACACTGGTGACTCTGGTTTTACTTTAGATGTGGTGCTGTTAACTATATTACAGAACTTGTAAATGATTGCTCCTCCTTCTGGCACTGTCACATAAATTGGTAGGGCAATGATCTTCTTGTTAGATATGTGATGGCTGTACATAATGTACTTGATGGACTGTTTTCCTTATGCAGGGTCATCCCCAATTTTTTTGCCTCCTGCCTCCTATTTTTTCTAACCTGTTGCAGTTGGCTCTAGGACTCTGAGCCCTTTATCACTGCTGATCAGTGCTAAAGTGCAGGTGCTCTCCCATCTGAAGTTGGTATGATTGGCTTATACCTAATTGGCATATTTACAGTACAGTGGTATGTCTATACCCAGGGCCTGTAAATTAAGTACTACTAGTGGGCCTGCAGCGCTGCTTGCGCCACCCACTGAAGTAAACTTTCAAACATGTCTCAGGTCTGCTAGTGCAGGGCCTGTGTACGCAGTTTTCTGCCACAGGGACCTGGCATCTAAATTTACTTGCCAGGCCCAGAACTCTCCTTTTACTACATCCAAGTGATCCCTAAGGTATGCCCTAGCTAGCCCTATGGGCAGCGTGCCTTGTATGTAGAAGGCAGGACATGTGCCAGGTTGCATGGCCTGTCCTGGTTGTGACAAACAGCCTATCTTGGTGTCTCACTGTTGTGAGTGCTGCCTTCTCATAGGATTGCATTAGAAATGGCCTGCCTTATGTGTAAGGGGTATTGTCTGATTTATGAGGGGTAGCGTAGGCATGTTTGGCATGGTTGTAATGGTGATAATAAATGCTGCTTACTGGTGTAGGTGTATTTTTTATTACTATTACAGAAATGCCACCTCTAGAAAGTATGCATTTCTTTGTGCTTATGACTCTGGTGTTTTGCAGCTTGACTCCAATCCACGTCTGGCAGTGACAGTTGGGGCTTTGTGCATACTTTTCAGACAGCCTGTACACAGGTAGGGTGGAGAGGTGTATCTGCATACGGAATAGCCTTCCTGGGCTCAGAGGAGGGAGAGGCAGGGCACACCTACATTTGTAAAGGCTGTGCCCTGGCGTCACACAATAGGGTCATTTCCCCCCAACTGAAGTTTGGAGCCTGTGCTGGAGGAGAGAAGGTGTGCTCCCAGAGCGCTTTAAGCGCTGCTCCCTTTCTTCGTTTGCGCTTTAAAAACACACTTTTCAGCTGTGGAGGCATCACTGCCTCGACCCGGGCTGTGTTTCGTGCAGTGCCGGAGTTGCGCTGCCCTTTGTGCCCCCGGGCACAAGAAAATCGTGGAATCAGAAGATAGGAGCGAGCGCGCTCCTATCGTGCCCCTGGGAGTGAAGCGTGCTCCGTGGAACGCCGCCGGGGAACCGGCAGGCACCTACTTTGGTGCCTGCCCTCTCGGACAGCCAGACGGGCCGCTGAGTGTTGCTCCAGATGTTGATTGGGGACGGAGGCCTCATGGGAGGCTCCCCGACCCGCTGGACCCCTTTCTCCTTGTGTCCAGTCTCTCCCTGCCCTGCCGGAGCCGAGGCTGTTTTTCAGCAGGACCGCATGCGGACCGGAAGCCTCATCAGAGACCACCCCCGCCGCCAGTCCCTTTTGTGTGGCCCCTTGTGGGCCAGGGCAGGAATGTTGGCCCGCTTTGTTGGAGGGCCAGTGAAGGCCTGGGGGGCCCTCAGCGATTGCAGGCCCCAGGAGGGGCCCGTCATTGAAACGGAGGGGGTGCGTGGTGCCCCCTCCATCCCAAAAAGTAATTGCTGACCTTGGCCCCCCTCGTGAGGGCCAGTGGAGTCCCGGGGGGCCCCGAATGATCGCAGCCCCAGGAGGGGCCCATCAGTAATACAGAGGGGGTGCGTGCCGCCCCCTCTACCCTAGAACTCACAGGAGGCCCCCGTTTTGTACAGAGGAGCACCGGGGGCCCCTTCTTCGTTCTTTGGTCACTGGAGGTGCCTTCATCTTAAACCATGTACTACCAAAACACAATATATATAACATAAGTTCTTGTTAGAGACTTTATTGTCTTATATGTTGCCTACCTGTTTTTAGGATGGTTCATATGTGTATGCAAATGTTCCTTTTATGGACATAACATTCTAATATGTTTTTCTGACTTGCCATACGTTTTATAATGTTCCTAATATGGGTGTTTATGATATTCTTATGACAAGTGCTTTAGTGTAATAACGTGTTTCCTGACTACAGCTTATGTTGCAGAATACTGAGTAACCTGTGTGTTATATGTGACTACTGCTAGTTTGCAGAGTAACTAATGTGTAACATTCTGACAACTGCTGAGGTAGCAGAATACTACTGATATGTGATGATTTGTCTAATAATTGCATTGTGTACAATACAGTATATTTTCATATACCTTGGTGTTGTGTTTCTTTTGTGGTGGGGATCGTACAAGAAACACAACACCAAGATATATGAAAATATACTGTATTGTACACAATGCAATTATTAGACAAATCATCACATATGGGGTTGTGAGGGGGTGTGTTTTATAATGCGGTGAACAGGTGTGTATGGTGTGTGTATATGTTTCAGGAGTGGGGTATTCAGCCTGTCCAATCTGGTGTTGCCTTCTATTGGCGGTGATTTTCTAGCCCACCGCAGTGCGTACCACCACTGGTTTACTGCCGTGCATGTTCCACTGTGCTGATTTGTAACTCATAATATGGCGGCTGGAATGGTGTCGGCGTGGCGGGCCTGGCGGACGAACAGTCACACTTTCGCCATCTGTGGCACTGGTGGTGTTGGATTTCTGGCTGTGTTTCGTCGGCTTGGTGTTTGTGACCCGTAATACGACAGACACTGTGCCGCCAACACTGGCGGGATGGTGGTGGGATTTTGCATGGCGGTCTTTCCCGGAGACTGCCACACTTGTAATGAGAGCCTAAGTGTGAATGAAACAAATCCAAATTGTCAGTCCGAGCACTTGCATAGCTACCAGTATGATTGACATGTGTAGGGGAGCGGCTTAGAACTGGGCCTTGAACTGTCCTTGGCGTTGAATGGTGATAATTTGAGGTCTGTAGCAATGGTGGTGCCAACCCTTAATCCAGATTGTTCACTTGATCCTTGGGCGATTCTTCGTTCTGACTTTTGTTTAGATTAATTTAAACACTTGGGAGCGTGAACCTGTGCCTGGATTGTAACCAATTTACCCTGTTGTAGATCATTAAGTGCAGGACATTTATTGTGTACCCCCTGTTCAGCATTGGGATTATGACTCTGGTCAGAATAGGTTGTTAATAAATCCAGTTTTTGGGATGTAAGAGGGTTTGGTAGGCCCTTAGTGCTTTCTGTTCTAGAGTATAAAATTGTGGTTGGATCCTTTAGGAATGTAAACTTGCATATCCAGCCTGAATTTCCAAAGAAAGCTTGAAGTGGTCTTATTAATGGTGTGGACTGACCAGCAGCAGACATTGGTTTGATGGATTCCATGCTGGTAGACTTCAATTTCTATTGAGGCTTCTTTTGATTCCGGGTCTAACTCTGCCTGACCTCATGTTCCTTTTGTCAGCAAGTGATTTGAATAACATCTTTCGCCACGCCTGGAAGGGTGCAATAATTGTACCTATTTACAAAAAAGGGGACAGATCGGCTCCAGGTAATTATAGACTGTTCAGCCTTCCAGATAATCTCCAGAAGATTTTTTCCTTTCATGTTTTGGGTAGGCTCAGAGGCTTGATAGGTTCTGGCCCTGAGACATTTGCAGGTGGGCTTTAGGCAGAAGATGGCCACAGTGGATCAGGTCTTCAGCTTTCTTACAATTAAATGGAAGGTGGTGGACCTGGATGGAGGTAGGTTGTTCGTCGCCTTTGTAGATCTTAGATCTGCTTTTGACTTGGTCCCCTGTTTTAAGTTATGGAAGATCTTGGCCAAAATTGGAGTCCCTGGCCCTTTGCTAAACTTGATCAGGGAACTGTACTCAGAGAGTTTTGCCATAGTATGATGGGGGAAGGATGGAGAATTATCTGCTGAGTTTACTGTACAAAAAGGAGTTAGACAGGGTTGTGTCTTGGCTCCCACTCTTTTATTACTTTTCATAAATGCTTGATTTCCGTATCTATTTGATAGCTTAAATGACGCTCTGAAATTGGGTGGGGTCAAGACACTGTGTTTGTTGTTTGCTGACGATACCCTACTCTTATCCCAAACTGCCTCTGGATTATCCAGGCTTCTGGAGAAAATTTCAGGGTTTTGTAGGGACTACGACCTACAAATAAAGAGTACTAAAACCAAATGCATGGTATTTGGTGACCCAAAATTTAGAGCAAAGAAAAGTATAGTGCTGGATTGTAAGGCCCTTGAACTTGTTGCTGATTTTGACTATCAGGGAGTTAGATTAGAAAACTCCCATAAATGATCAGCACATCTGAAAAAGTGCACCATGGCCCTCAAATAAAAGACAGGGGGCATTTTGAGATTTGCTGCTTGAATGCCCACCTTTCCCAACACACCTGCAGTAGATATTTACAAAATGCAGACTAGAGCGCGTTCCTTGTACGGTGCTGAGCTGTGGGCCATGGTAAACTACATGACATAGAAAGAGCAGAGATATTTTTTATTAAGACACTGTTAAAGGTTCCCTTGAACTCTCATTCCTTGCCTATCCAAATGGATCTGAACTTGTACTCTATTGCAGATATTGCTGCTCTGAGACCGTTGCAATATTGGATTTGGTCCACAGCAACCTTAGACCCTTATAGGTTATGGCTAGGAGTGCTCTTAAGAGACCCCCAGGTTGGGAGAATTCCACGGTGTTATTAAGTAAAAAGTGGTTTCTTCAAACTTGGGTTGGGTTCCTATTGGGCGGATCCCTTTCATATCCCAAAAAACGCCTCACATATCTTGAAGGACGCATACTGGGTGAGTGTGCAAACGTTAATTTTAGCAGCTGTTCCATCGGGTACTATGACAAGCAGTTTTTTATTATTTAAATGTCATTATGAGTTTGAGCAAATTTTAAATATTATTTCTCATCCTGTGGCATGTGCACTTTACACAAGATTTAGATTAGGATCCTTACCAGTACATTATCTTACTTCCAGGTGGAAGCAAACTGCTAGTTCAACAGACTCTTGCCCGATGGGATGTAACACTAGGGAATCTATTAGTCATGTTTTCTTCCATTGCCCCCATATAAAAAGAAAAGGGCCTATTGGATAAGACCTATCGCCAATACCATGGGCATTAGGGACTGTCATTTGGCCCTTAGGATTTGCAGAACTAGTACCCATGGTCTGGTGGTGTGTGCTGTGGCAGCGTTTTTAGTGGCAATATGGCGTATTAGAATAATTTTTAAAAATATTAACACACCATTTATTTAACAACATAGATTGTGTTTCTTAATCGATTTAATATTGCTTATTCTTAGTTCCTTGCTTATACATTTGTATTATATCAGGCATTTTTATAATGGGGGAGGAGAACGCAAATGTCTTAGGAATTTAAACCCATTTGGTAAAGTTCGACTGTGTTGATTGCATGACCCAGAGTACAAGTTAATTTAATCATGTTCATGGTATAGGTCCCAAAATTTTAAGAACAATTAAGCCATATGTAACTTTTGACAGAGTACCTAGTGTGCGATTTTTTGCCATGTGCTCTGGTAATGTGGAACCTCTTATCTTGAGGATTTTATTGTATTTTTATATGTTGTACTGTGACTTATGGTTTTATGAGTGTATATGTACTGCTTTTATGGTATCTGTTGCCGAAATAAAGCTCAAATGAATGAGAATGATTTGATTAAGAAAATTGCCGTTGCCTGTGATCTATAGCCTGTTGAGTCTAATAGATGGGGGCTTTAGTGCCAGAAAGCACCACTGGATAGATGACAAGTGCTGCCACACCTCTCCAGTTATCAAGAAACCTTTGTTAAATATGGAGAGGGGGTATGAGCTTGCTAGCGGTACAATGGGGTTGGAGCTTCAATGATCATATATTTATAAGATCCTGAGGGTTGGTTGATCAGTCATAAAACAGCTAACGGTTAGCAGATTAATTATTCTAGCTGTTCCTGTAGTTCATCATGGTCAAAGACTGTAAGGGGGCCGCCAATTGATGAACAACTTGAATCAAGTCCAAAATAGGCCATTACTGCCCCAGAATCAGCTGTGCAGAGATGTGCGGCATGCAGGGTGCGGTCACACCGAAAAGGCAAGCTGCCCAGCCAAATCACCAAAGAAGGCTGACAGCTCTGGCTAGCAGCACAGGTGACACAAGCAACAGAAGCGGAAGTGGGAGGCAGCAGTGTTTGATGGGGCAAAGCCAGGGGAGGGACTTACCAGGTTAGCCAAATTTCTAGAGTCACATGCTCACTCACACCTGCACCCTCCCACCTGGCTTAACACCAGCAAACACCAACCAGCAGAATGCCACCCAAGGAATGCTAATCACTGCCTGCCATGGGTCTGAAAATTAGAGTCTGGTCTGGACTGCTGTGGGCCACTACAGGGCCATTGCGGGCTGCTGCTTTTCACCGCTGTCTCACAACCTCATCTTGCCTCACAATGCCATGATGGCCAAGCTGTTATCTCTATCAACATCATGAACACACCAACTTGTCAGATCTTGTATCAATGAAAACTACCTCAACAAGTAATAACTGTCAGTTTGCTGTTGGCCTGTTAAAGGTGAGGAGAGTGCTACATCATCCACTGAGCAATCCTTAGCATTACTTGACATTAGGTCAAGTAGAGGTTCACTCTCTTCTTCCTCTCTCACATCTGTCACCGTGAGCATAGTCATGTCAGCCCTATCATGGTTGTGTTTGTTTTAGTCTGCTGACAGGTATCACCCTGTGAGGCAATCTTGGCGTACCTATGTCCACCAAACAGGACACTTCCCCTTTCTTTACCAGTATTGGATAGTGCCCAGTCCATTTTACTTGGAGGGCCCTGGGAGCCACAAATTCCGCCACCCACACTAACTGACCTGCTTTGCACCACTCTACCAATGAGGACTTCTGGTCTTATCGCTGCATGACAAGCTTCTGGCTGGTCTCAGGATGATTGTTTGACTTCTTCATGAAGACAGGCCAAGTGCATAGTCTACCCTATCCTGCGTTGGTTCATTGGTGTGCTTCTTCTACCCTTCTTGGACCAAAATTAATGGACTCCGCACAGGGTGACCAAACAAAATTTTAAGTGAGCTGGAGCCCACTCCTTTCTGAGGCATCTTCCTGCAGATAAAGAGCAGAAATAGCAGATGGACACCCCACCTTCCTCTAAGTTTCTTTGGTAAATCCTTGATCATGCCTTTCATGGTCTTTTTGTAATCTTTCATCTAGACCATCAGTCTGAGGATGATAGGGGTCGTGCCCTTGTATTATCACATCCATCCCACGTAGCTTCCAGACATGAAATTAGTATCCCTATCTGTGATCATCTCCTTAGGAAAACCTACTGCGGTGAATGGACCAAATAAGGCTCTTGACATTATGGGTGCAGTGACTCTCCTAAAAAAGCAGGTTCTGGGTACCTCATGGCATTGTCCACTACCACCAGATTTAACCTGTTGCCAGATGCAGTCTAAGCGACAGCGGGTCCAACAATATTGATCCCCATCCTCTCAAGGGAACCCCAACCATAGGTAGTTGTATTAAAGGAGCCTTTGGCTTGGCTCCTGTCTTGTCACTATCTTGACAGGTGACACAGGAGCAATAGAACCCCTTCAGTATCTCTGACATCTGGGTCCAATAAAAGTGATTGACTAATGTTTCCCAAGTGTTAGTCTGGCCTAGATGACCAGCCAGGGGGATGTCATGGGCTAGGATGAACTGTTGGTGGACCACCACTCTGCGGGTTGCCCCAGGTTTGGGGTCCCTTGCCTCTCTGTATAGAACTCCCCCACCACAGTATACCCCATGGGTACCATTGTCATCCCCCTTTGCCTGCTTAAGACCCTCAAGAGTGGGGCAAGCCTCCCTGGAGGGTCCATTTGACCCCCTAAAATTCTGCCAACTCTGGCATGCTTCTCAAGTGGACAACCTTCTCTGCAGACACCAGGTTGCTACTCTCTGGTATACCTTCCTTCTGGGTGTGAGGACTTTTGGAACCTGGCTGCCAGACTTCCTGCCCTTTCTCTTGCTCTTATGGACCTGGTCCACTTCCAGGTTCCAGTTTCCCTGACTACCAGGTAGAACTGTTTGTGTTTTTTTTGTAACACACCTACTCAGGGTGACCAAGCAATTTAGTATAAGCCCTCCTTTGTTCATCTGCTCAAGATTAAGGCCCTCATTATGACATTGGCGGTAAATCCCACTTACCGCCATGCTGACTGCCGCCAACATACTGCTGCTGCGCCGGATATCCGTTCACCATATTATGACACACACACACCAATCCATCACTATTCAGCCACATACACAATTCCCCCACACCTAAGGTCACTGATAAACTGGCGGTATCAAAACCCACACCGTTACACCAACAGAACAACACCCACCACATTATGACCCACGAATCACCACAGCGGACATTCAATGGCGGTAAACAACATACCGTCACGCTCAAAATACACACACTCAAAAAAAACAGCACCACATTGGACAATTCAAACTACACACACCTGACACCCATACACACACCACACCCACACCATTACAAAACACACACCCACAGTACCCACAACCCTTTACGACTACAAACCATTGCCATGAGACAGACACCACAACCACAGACAAGACCAGAGCCACACACCACCAACACCTATACACCCCCACGCACCTTACATAACACACCCCAACACATCACCATACACACCCTTACCCACACTACTCACACAACACCCATCGCACCACAAAGACACCCCAGATTCTCAGAGGAGGAGCTAAGGGTCATGGTGGAGGGAATCGTCAGGGTGGAGCCTCAGCTATTTGGAGCACAGGTGCAGAAGATATCCATTGCTAGGAATATGGAGCTATGGCGGACAATCGTGAACAGGGTCAACGCCGTGGGACAGCACCCCAGAACAAGGGATGATATCAGGAAGAGGTGGAACGATCTATGGGGGAAGGTACATTCCACAGCAGCAAGACACCAAATGGCTGGCGGTGGACCCCTACCTCCTCCCCCACAACTAACAACATGGGAGGAGCAAGTCTTGGCAGTCATGAATCCTGAGGGCCTGGCAGGAGTACTGGACTCTGGTAAGTCAACTCTCTATTATTATCACCCCCCTACCTGCATGCCATCACATACCCCCACCCCACCCTTACTCCCATCACTCCACCACCTCCCACACACCCCATCCTCACATGTCACTCATCCTGATGCCAAGCCCTGCATGCACAACCAATGCATGGACATCACTCACAGACCTGCATGGACACCTATTACTAAAGCATGCACATCGAGAGAATCCGCTAGCCTACCACAGACCAACTCACACAAGTTAAAGCTGACAGGACGAATACAACCAAAGAGGGCAACCCACCAATGCACAATATATCAGACACAGAAACAATAACACTGCATTTACATCCCCACAGGTACCCCAGCCAATGTCAGCAGAGAAGAGGTGCCAACACTATCCAGTTCCCCTACAGAAGATGCCCACAGTGATGACAGCGACTCTGGTCGCCTGGATCTGGATGACCATCCTGGCCCCTCAGGGACCTCCGGACAGTCGGTTACACAGGCACAGCCACACACCACCAAAGTGTATTGCCCCTCAGGAAACACCATCACAGCACCCACCTAGGGCACCCATACCTCTGTCCCCAGGACACGTCAATCAGCAGTGTGTCCACCACTACAGGGATACCAGGGCACACCTCACCCCCAAGACAATCAGGGTCCTGGAGTCAGTGGCAGTGGGCACACGGTTCAGGGGACAGAGGCAAAGGACAACAGGGACACTGGGAAGACTGCTGTGCACCAGGGGGAGGACAGGCCCAGGGGACCGACTCTCCAGGAGGCACTCACCGAGATCCTGGGAGCATACCAACATTCCCAGGATGCGATGGGCCAGATCCTGGCCAACGTGCAGGAGAATAGGTGGCTGCAGGAGGGAGAGTACCAAGGGATCAGGGAGGACTTGCAGGCCATCAACACCACCCTGTCTCCATAGCAGGGGTGCTGGCAGACATGGCCAACATTATGAGGGAAGCAGTCTCACAAAAGCAGGCCCCTGTCACTAGCCAGACATCTGAACTGCCTTCAACCTCCGTTGCCACTAGTGGACTGGAAGCCCCACCACAGGACCAACAGGCCACCAGCACCTCTCCCCCTGCAGAAGGTGAACGACCCCGAAAATGTTGCCTGCGATCCAGGCAGAAGCCAGAGTCTATTGCCAAGACCCCCTCCAATGAATGAGACTCTCCTGATTGTCACCCTTGTGTCCCACTTAGTCAACCTGTCCACCTTGAACTGCCATTGCTCCCCTTCCTATGTCCCCATGGACAATGCGTATGTGCTGCAAATAGACTTGAACAATACCCTGGACTTTCCTCCATCATCACCCCATCCCAATGCTCTTGCCCCACTCCTCCTTACCACTTCAATAAATACCCTTTAAATAAATACAAGTATATAGTATGTCAAATGATTTAAGTATGCATTTGTTTAACCAGGGTCACACATTGCAATTCAACTGTACAGTAATGTACACATAGGATAGACCTGCAGATGGCTGCAGTGATCACACCAGGAGCGATAGTGGGGCACCAACATCTGCAAAATGAGTTTCCAAAGGGTAAAGTGGGTGGGCATAGAAGAGGGAAATAACAGCCTACCAGTGACAAAGATAAACAAAAAAAGTCAATGAAATATGAAGTAACACTGTCTTACCTGTGTGTCATTGGAAGTATTGTTGAATCACTGCAGTTCTGTAGTCCTCATCCTCATCCTCATCCTCTGCCTCCTCATCCTCACTGTCCACAGGGTCCACTGCTGCCACACGGCCATCTCCAGCCTCCTACTCCTGCAGAAAAGGCACATGGTGTCTCAAACCAAGGTTGTGCAACATGCAGCATTCCACGATTATCTGGCAGATCTTCTTGGCTGAGTAGCACAGGGATCCAACTGTTAGATGGAGGCACCGAAACCTGGCCTTCAGGAGGCCAAAGGTACGTTTGATTATCCTTCTTGTTCACCCAGGTGCCTCATTGTAATGTTCCTCTGCCCTTGTTCTAGGATTCCTCACAGGGGTCAGTAGCCATGATAGGTTTGGGTAACCAGAGTCACCTGCAAATATCGAGGGACAACATTTAGCCACACACTATCCCATATGGCCCACACCATACCCATACACTAACATCCACTGGGTGGGAACCAGGGCTCACCTATTAGCCACACCTGGGACTTCTGTAGTTGGCCTATAACATTTGGGATGCTGCTATTCCTCAGGATAAAGCCATCATGCACTGACCCAGGATACTTAGCATTGACATGGGAGATGTACTGATCCGCCAGGCACACCATCTGTACATTCATGGAGTGAAAACTCTTTTGATTTCTGAACACCTGTTCATTTTGCTGAGGAGGGGGGACAAATACAATATGTGTTCCATCAATTGCCCCAGTTATGTTGGGGATATGTCCTATTGCATAGATGCCAGCCATCACTGTGGCCAAATCCTCCACAAGGGGAAAAACAATGTAGCTGCACATGTGTTTAATCGGGGCAGACAACACTCTGGTCAGCACAATTGAGAACATTGGCTGTGACATTCCTGCTGCAAGCCCACTGTCACTTGGAAAGAACCAGTTGCCAGGAAATGGAGCACAGATAGCACTTGCACAAGAGGGGGGATCCCAGTGGGGTGACAGATAGCAGATATTAGGTCAGGCTCCAATTGGGCACACAGCTCCTTGATTGTGGCCCTGTCAAGCCTATAGGTGAGGATAATGTGCCTGTCCTCCATTGTTGCCAAGTCCACCAGGGGTCTGTACATGGGGGTATGTTTCCATCTCCTATTCATCCACAGCAGTAGCAATCTATGGTGCCAAAGAGTGAGTAGCCAGTCACAAACTGTACATTGTAGCCACAACAGTGCAATGCATGATGTCAATGTTTTCAATGTTTTAATGTATATGTGGCACTTGTCCTGGATGTCCAATTGTGTCCTGTGATGCACTTATAATCCAGCGCCCCCCCTTCAAAATGGCGTCCGACTGTCCTGTGTGGAGGAACAGGTGGAAGTGAGGTAATTCCGCTGACATTATGCACCGTTGCAGGAGGCAGTCGGGACCCGCTGCGCAACTCCTCATTGGATAATATTGGCTCCCATGGGGTACATTTTCAAATGGTGATGCACGCCAGCGGTGAGGGTATGCACTGCAGAGGATGTGACTGCCATTTTCTATCTGATCGCTCACTTGCTACCTGACCTTCAACAGGAGAGGACCTACACTGCATGTGCTGCTGTGACCTCTGTCTAGAAGCTACCATGGCTCATGTGACTGGGGAAGGAACCCCTGCCTTCACCTCGGCAGAGTTTGAGCGACTGATGGATGGGGTCCTACCCTAGTACCGACTGCTGTATGGGCCTCCAGACCATCAGATGAGTACACTGTGAGCACGATGCATGGGGTACGAATGCATGGAGTGGTGTGTGTGAAGGCCTCATGTAGGGGGGTTGGTGGATGGCCCCTGGGCAGCAGGCAGCATTTGTGCTGGGCCCTGTGTGTGCGATGTGAAGCGGTATGGTGGGCCATGAGTGTAACAGGCAGGACGGTCTGACTAATACCTTTCCCTGTGTGTATTTCTCTGCAGGTCAGCGCCCATCAAAAAAGGGTATATGCCGTGCTATCGCCAAGGATGTGCGGAACCTGGGGGTCTAAGGCAGGCGGAGCACCCACTGTTAAAAATGGTGGGAGGACCTGAGAAGCTGGGCACAGAAGACAGCAGAGGCTCAGCTGGGGATGGCCTCCCAACAAGGAAGGGGTGCCTGTCGAACCCTGACCCCCCTGATGGCCTGCATACTGGCGGAGGCCTATCCAGAGCTGGATGGGCGCTTGAGGGCATCACAGAAGCCACAAGTGGGTGAGTACAGTTCCCATCATTACAACTTACGCATGGTAGGGGGCTACCTGGGTGGGGGATGTGTGTCAATGGGTGCCTCTAGGACAAGCCTGACATTGCAGAGAGGTCCCATGTTGGGCAGGGTTCTGACATGATATTCCTGCTACCTAGCTTGTAGGCATCCACTACTGGGCAGGGCTGTGTGGGTCCCAGGTGTGCTGCAGTTGGCGGGATGTGTTCCTCCCCATGCCCTTTTGGCTTGCATTATTACTGGTAGTGCATTGCATAGTGCATAGGGCTGTTCCCTGTGTATGAGGGTGGTGTGTACGCCAACGGTGGTGTTGGTGCAGCTATTGACCAAGTGTATCCCTTTTCTCTTCTCCCCTTTTTGTTTTGTCACCCTGTCCTTATGTGCATTAGCATCATCTGGCGGAGGAGCAGAGGCACCGGCGACGGAAGGAGCAGCATCCCACAGGACCCAGGAGGCAGAGTCCACGGACGCTGACGGCACCAGTGGGACGGAGGGCGAGGGGAGCACCACAGGGGAGACTGAAGTGGACAGTTCAGACACAGATACCTCCTACGATGGAAGCTCCCTGGTGGTGGTGGACACTTCTGTGCCTACCCCAGCTACAGGTACAGCTGCCACTCCCCGTACCAGCACCGCCCTCCCAGCAGCCCCTCATCAAGTTACCTTTGCCCGCTCAACCAGGAGGGTGGGCATCTCCTTTACCCCAGCCACCTCAGGACCTGCCCCAGTGAACCCTGCTGCCCTGTGTTAGGAGGCTTTTGACCTCCTGAGATCCATCTCTGTAGGGCAGTCAACCATTGTGAAAGTCATCCAGGGGCTGGCAGCCCAAATGCAGCAGACAAATGCATTTCTGGAGGGCATTCATACTGGCTTGGTGGCCCAACAGAGATCAATCCAGGATCTGCCCTCCTCTCTAATAGTAGCCATTGCCCCTGTTTCCACCTTCCCCCCTCCAACTTCTTCTTTCCAATCCCACCCTCCTCAACCCCAACCTATCCCAAGCACATAGGCAGACGTGCATGCACACAGGACAACACACAAGAGTGGCACAGGCACACACAAGCACCCCACATCATCCCACAGGCACTCACACAAACACCATCCAGATGCAGACATTCCAACATCCACTGCCTCCTCTGTGTCCCCTCTTCCTCCTCCAACTTCCTTCCAGTTCCGTCTACACTCACACCTGCATGCACTACATCCTCATCCACTACCAGAATAACCACCACACCTAGCAGAACACACACTTTACCGGCAGACACCCGTACAACTGCAATGCACACGTCTCCTGTGTCCTCTCCCACTGTGTCTGCACCCCCCAATGTACACAAACACAAGCACTCAGACACCCAACAGCCATCCACCTCACAACAGCATCCAGCCCATGCACCTGCACCCAAACACAGCAGACAGACACCACCTACAACCACTCCCTCTTCCTCCACTCCCAAACCTTCTCCCTCTTCCCACCCCAATGTCCCTAAGAAGGTTTTCCTCTCCATCACTGACCTCTTCCCCACCCCACCTCCCCCCGTCCTTCATGACTGGTCAGGGTGGCAATAACCCAGGCAAGCACCTCAGCCACCCAGTCCACGGGCCCAGTAGTCTCTAAATCGACTCGTGGTGGGAAAGGATCCAGGGCACCAGCCAGCCTCAAAGACAGTGTGCCTGCCCCAGCTGCTGCCAGGAAGGGCAAGTAGCTTGCCCCAAGTGCTGCCAGGAAGGGCAAGGAGCCTGCCCCAAGTGCTGCTGGGAAGGGCAAGGAACCTACCCCAAGTGCTGGCTGGAAGGGCAAGGAGCCTTTCCCAAGTGCTGCCAAGAAGGGCAAGGGGCCTGGTGCAGGGACTCAGTCAGAGCCCCCACCACCAACCATGGCTGTGCAGCCATCCGAGGCTGCAGGCAATGGGCTCGAGCCTCCACCCACCACTACCAGCAGCAGCAGCAGCACCACCACCAGTGGGCAGCCGTCCGAGGCTGCAGAGGATGGGATGGAGCCTCCCCCCACCACTATCAGCAGCAGCAGCACCACCACCACCAGTGGGCAGCCATCCGAGGCTGCAGGGGATAGGGGATGGGTTGGAGCTTCCCCCCACCACTACCAGCAGCAGAAGCACCACCACCAGCAGTAGTCAGCCATCCGAGGCTGCAGAGGATGGGGTAGAGCCTCCCCCCACCACCACCAGCAGCAGCAACACCACCACCAGTGGGCAGCCGTCCGAGGCAGCAGGGGATGGGCTGGAGCCCCCCCCACTAATACCAGCAGCAGCAGCAGCACCACCACCAGTGGGCAGCCGTCCAAGGCTGCAGGGGATGGGCTGGAGCCTCCCTCCACCACTAACAGCAGCAGCAGCAGCACCACCACCAGCAGTGAGCAGCCGTCTGAGGCTGTAGGGAATGGGCTGGAGCCTCCCCCACCACTACTTGCAGCAGCAGCACCACCACCAGCAGTGGTCAGCTGTCAGAGGCTGCAGGGGATGGGCTGGAGCTTCCCACCAGCAGCACCAGCAGTGGGCAGCCATCCGAGGCTGCAGGGGATGGGCTGGAGCTTCCCCCCACCACCACCACCAGCAGCAGCAGCACAACCACTGAGCAGCTGTCACCACCGGCAGACGGTCTGTAGTCCTGCCTCCATGGGCTGCTGTGCGGCCTGTCCCCTGCAAATCCTATGGGAATGACACCCAGCTGAGAGACTGTGACCTTGCACTCCCCAGGATCTGTAGCACAGGGCATGATGTCCCCTCCAGAACCAGTGGGTATGGCACCTACTCACCCCATCCTCCCCAGGAACAAGAGGACAGGACACAATGCCCCCTCCAGAACCAGTGGGTATGTCACCCACTCACCCGATCTTCCCCAGGAACATGAGTACAGGGCATGATGCCCTCTCCAGAACCAGTGGGTATGGCACCCACTCACCCCATCCTCCCCAGGAACATGAGCACAGGGCACTATGCCCCCTCCAGAACCAGTGGATAAATCATCCACTTGAGAGACTGTGGCCTTTCACTCCCCAGGACCAAGCACAGGGCATATTGCTCCCTCCAGAGCATGTGGGCAAGTCACCCACTTAAGAGACTGTGGCCTTCCACTCCCTAGGACCAAGCCCAGGGCATGTTTCCCCCTCCAGAGCCAGTGGGCAAGACACCCACTTGAGTGACTGTGTCCTTGCACTCCCCAGGACAGAGCAATGGGCATGTTGCTTCCTCCAGGACCAGTGGTGTTGTTCCATCTGCTGGCTGAGGTGTCCCCCCTTCCCCGTCCCCCTGAGGTGCCTGCCTATTTTCCAACTGATGCCCCTGCAGTGTTCTCTCCATGTTGCTGCAGGAGACAAGTGGGGCCTTGGACTTTGTCATGTGGCCCTGTCTCCCATGCACTTTGAAGACTGGGCAGTGTCCCTTGAACTGTACATATGTATATACCATTGGATTGAATTTTCGTATTTCTACTATATTTATATTATTACACTCACTTTCATCTATTCCTGTAGTTCTTGCATTATTCCTGAAGGGTACAGGGTAAATATGTTTTCTTCCTGCATCTGATTGTGTGTATGGTGTTGGGGGTGGGGTTGTTGCCTGAGTGTGTCATTCTCGTTTTCCTCCCCTCCTCCCCTGTGTGCTAGGCAGCTGTACTCACGTGATCGTCTTCGCCATTGTTGGTGTTCGTGGTGGAGCAGAACGTAGGAAATCATTGGGAAGATATGGAGTTCAGGCTCCATGGCAGCGTGGTTCTTCCCTGTGTCTCCAATGGTGAGTCCTTTCACTTCTGTGCAGTGTTTATGCAAGGCTTTTGATGTTGTTGGTACCGCCCTGGAAAAGGTGGTGGATTGGGTTGTCTTAAGACGGTGGGCAGAACATTGACTTCTGCCTGGCTGTCGGTGGCTACCGCCGTGGTGCCTGTTGTTTCCACCTGGCGGTTGGTGTGGTAAAGTGGCTGTCTATCTGAATTGTCACCGCCATGGTCATAATTTGGCAGTATTTACTACCAGCCTGTTGGCGGTATTACCGCCACTTTATCACCGACCGCCAGGGTTGTAATGAGGGCCTAAGTTTTCAGTTCATTCTCCAACAGACAGCAAACTGGCATGGCAAGGGACACAACTAACTTCTTCAGGTCAGTAGTCCCTCCCAACTCAGGATTCACCATTGTTTAGGGATGGGACTTTATGTCTTTGTCAGAGATCACCATATGGTGCACATCATCAGGAATGATTTGGTCTGGAGAAACTAGCTTGGCCATGAACATGGTTATGATGGCACCTGTATCCCTCAAAGCCTTGGTCGATGTCTCTCTGATATTCAGATACTGCCTGCACTACTCTATGCTTGGAGACCTGGTGACCAGTCTGTCAATTTCCACCCCACCCACTGGTACTAGGGTGACCACAGTACAGCCCTTGAATCTCCAGGGACAACGTGTTATCCTATTCCAAATCTGTCAATGCTCTTAGGATTACTGCCAGTGGGGGAGGGGGGCATCTTGGTGCACAAAAACTCCTATTTTGTGTCCTGGCTTCCGACAATCAGAACATATCCCAGCATTTGAAGGGTCATAGTTCTTTCCCTGGTGGTCCCTCCTCTTGGATAGGGATGGGTTTCAGATCTCCCCCCCCTACATTTGGTTGGTGCCCTACGGAGAAATCTGATTTTATTCTTTGTTGCCCTTACACTTCCCCTGAAGAGGGACCTGACCCCCCATTCTTGGCTACATCTCCATGGGACTTCTTGAGTACCTTAGAGAACATTTCATCATTTGCTATTTTGCTCAGCTCTTTGGGACTAGATGGCCTTAAATCTGCCAGATGCTGGTTTCTCTCCTCTGTAGGACAAGTAGTAAGAATGCTCTCTTTCACCACCAATTTTTAAAGCCCTTCATATGTCACCCTTTATCCAGCCATCCAGTGCCTTCATTAAAGCATCCACAAGTTTGCCCCTTTGTGGGTTTTACTAAACTT
The DNA here is from genome assembly GCF_031143425.1 of Pleurodeles waltl. Taxonomy (NCBI): domain Eukaryota; kingdom Metazoa; phylum Chordata; class Amphibia; order Caudata; family Salamandridae; genus Pleurodeles; species Pleurodeles waltl. The sequence continues at coordinate 528,370,396 of NC_090445.1, read as the reverse complement.
TGTATTCCTCTGGGATCAAAGCAAACAAGTGTTGCCTTCATGTGTGGGTATGACTCTGCTCCCTCATCCTCAAGTGTCTCCCCACCACTGCTATTAGCGCCCACATCAGTGTTGGCACCCATTTTCCTTATCCTAAGAGCCATGTCATAGGATGCTAGCAACTTGTTGATCTCATCCTCCTCTATAATCTAGGGTACAGTGCCATTTAGCAGCCTTGAATCATGGGCACCCCTTGCAGTTACCACAGTCACCTTCTTGCAGCCACCATTCTTGCAGCCCAGCCTGTCCCTCCTCTCATTGAGGGTCAGTCTCTTCTACTCTAGGGTCACACACCTTTCCTCCAAAACTAGGAAACTCATCTGGGCCTCAAAGTCTCCAGGCTCCCACTCTGGAGGTGTGCTCCATTGTCTTTCAGATATTGAAGAGGCCCTGCATGAGTGTAGGTGGTCATGTTGTCTCCCCCCTATTCTCCTCGTGGAACATTCTCCTGTAGCCGTTCCCCAATGTCTGTGGTAAGTTCATCCTCCAAAAGAACCTGGGCTCTACTAGCCTCTTCCCAGGTTGTGAGGACTTTCTCAAGATTCTCTTTATTGGCTGAGGACCCTAAGTTGATTATCCTATCCTTGTGCAAAGCTCTCAGTTCATTGATCTTGAATATGGACAGGGTGGCTAAGTGGATCTCCATGTGTCCTGAACGTTTGAGCAACTTTTGGAAACTTTGCAAAACTTTTCAACATTTTTTCTGAACTTTTAAAAACTGTAAGGTAACCCTTCAACTGAAACTTACTGGTCCCTGTTACTGGCTCCCTGCCGCAGTTGGTCCCCACAAAAATTCCCTTACAGACATTTTCAAGTTACTTGTTGTGGCTAACCCTGAGCCGCAAGTCACAGTTTATTACAATGATTTACTGGTTTTAGTGAAAAGCTGTAATTTATTGTTACTTTGTCGATAAGTGTATTTGTGAAGACAAAACTACAACCTATTTTTTGGAATTAGTGTTGGATATTCATTGTTTTGTACTTTCATCTTATTCACCAATTTTGATATTTCTTAATGCTTCACACTGGTTTCTTTGATAAAGACTGACTGCTCTGAGCCACAGCTACCCAGGACTGATATAAGGCTTTGCAAATGAATCTGTCTGGGCCTGATACAGTATTCTGACTTTATTAGATGGTGAGGTGGCATAACCACACCATATAATAAAACACTTTCCTCACAACAGAGCTCTAATAACTAATTCACAGAATGTACCTGCAATGGGAGACCTTCTGGAGAGGACAGCTTTAGAGAACTATTCAGTTCTACCCTGGCTAAATACGAGAAAATAGATTTCATTTCTTGAGCTTGAACTTCATGAGGTAGATATATCCTCAATAACATTCCTCTTCATGTAATTGTGTTATATATTCAAAGTGTCCCAATCCCCCATGGATATTGCTTGTCAAAAATAGTTGCCCAAACACTTAAGTTGTAGGAATATCATCATGCAGAAATTCCCAATTGGAGGTGATTTTGAAAGAGCAGGCATATGAATGATGTATCCGAGTAGAATTAGAGTGAAGGCTGCTCTTTCGCAGAGGAGACAGCCTACACTTCGAAGTACTCATGAGCCACCCAAGATGGCTAGTTTGCTAGCTTTATTGCAATGCTTATCTCTTTTTAACGCCTAACTATAACATTGGTTGTTTGGCCAGAATATTGGGAAAAATATTGTGACACAAACATATTGTGACAAAGATATCGGAACATCATGAATATGGTCAACAGGAATACTGAAAGTAATTAGTGCTGTTTTAATATTGTAAAAGTTTTTGATGTAGAAAATATTGTTGTATGTAATATCATTTGTGTCAATTATTGCACTGTGTTTTTGTATCTTTTTATATTTTTTTTAGATTAGTGTTTTCAGTAAGCTAAATATTTGGTTATTAAATTGTTGAAATTGTATATTTAATTGAATTTATATATATAAAAAATGTTTTTTTTAGCTAAAGGAGATTGGTTTTTAGGGGTAAGGGTGGGGAGATTTTAAAAAATGTATGTTTTCCGAAATACAAATGATGCTAAAGAAGGTGAAGATATGCATATTCATCAACTAAATGTTTTTAAATTGTTTTCCCATTTAATATTTATGATTTGTTTTATTTAGGATATATATTAATGTATTAGAATATTTTCAAAAAATATTATTTACAAATATTTTATTAAAAAATGTACAATTTTATATATATATTTTAAATAGCATACATTGTTAATATTTTTTAATTGTAATTTTGTTACAAACATACATTTTACATTAATAAAAACACTTTTACAATAATGTTTGCTTTTGTGATTATTAATTTTGAAATCACATTTTATTTTTTATTTTATAGTTTTGGAAAGATTGAAAAATAATTTCACAACTATTTTAACTGTAATAAAATGTTTTTTGTTTCAATTTACATTTTTCAGTTTGTGTACATGTACACACATATATACATATGGAGGGATGGTTCTCTTTAAATGGACACTCTGTTTGCGCAACTCCATGGTCCAGTTGAAGACTCCTCCCGAAACGTGTAGGCTATTATTTGTATGCACCATGCACTTTAGGCAGTTGGAATATGTAACAAGAATTGAGAAATAAACAAGCTTCATGTGGAACATCAGATTGTGCCACATTCCTGACTGAGCATTGGAGGTGTGTGCTACTGAGAAGCTCTGCATGTGAGGAACTGATTTTCTATATATACACATCTGTATGGATACAGATGTGTGTATGTATTTATATATATGTATATATATATATATATATACATATATTTATATATATGTGTGTGTGTATGTGTGTGTGTGTGCAAGTGGTTGAATGGATGTGTAAGTGGCAGTGTGAGTGGCGGCATAGGTGTGTGGGTGTATCAGAGGGGGTGGGGAGAGAGTGTGTGCATCGGAGGGGGTTGATGGGTTAGTGTATATATAGGAGGTGGGTGGGGGGTGAGTTTGGATGGAGGGTGAGCGTCAGGTGGGTGTTGGGAGTTTGGGAAGCCGTCTACTGGTGACAGGGAAGGAATTCCCTCTCACCGGCAGGGCCTACTGCCATGGTTTTCATGGCATTGCTAACGCCATGAAAACCATGGTGGTAGGCCGGCTCATAATGCCATGGGCAGTACTATGCCTGCTGCCGGGCTGGAGATAGACATCTCTGGCCCGGTGGCTCATACCGCCATGGCCGTGTGAGTGAAGAAGTGGCGGGTTGGCTGCAGCCAATCTGCCAATCTCATAATGTGGCGGTATGTACCGTCAGAAGACCGTCAGGGACATAATGACCCCCTCAATGTCATCCCTGTAGTGTCCAACACATTCCCCAAGTTTACATTAGGTGGAGTGTGAAAAGTAAAGGTCGCTCCTCTAGTGTCCAGCACCTTCCCTTAATATGGTTTAGATTTGAGTGGGAATAGTACATTTCACCTCGTTGGTGTCCAACACCTTCCTCAAGTTGCTATAGATTGGATTGGGAATAGTAAATTCCACCCCTTTAGTGTCCAACACCATCCCCAAATTGGTATACATTGGAGTGGGAATATTGCATGTCACATCTTTAGTGTCCAACACTGTGCTCCAGTATATCTTGATAGTAGTGAGAACAGTAGATGTCACCCCTATAATGTCCAACACTGTCACCAAATTGATATACATACGGGAGGGAATAGTAAATGTCACCCCCGTAATGTCCAAACCCTTCTCCAATTTGGTTTAGCTTACAGTTGGAATAGTAACCTTCTCCTCTTTGGAGCTCAACACCTTCCTCAAATTAGTATAGATTGAAGTGGGAATAGCAAATGTTACCCCTTTACTGTCCAACACCTTCCCCAAATGTGGTTGTAGATAGAATAATAAATGTCAACCCTTTAGTGTCCAATGCCTTGTCCAAATAGGTTTAGCTTGGAGTGGGAATAGAATATGTTACATTTTGATGTACAACACCTTTCCCAAACTGGTTTAGATTGGAGCGTGATTAGTAAATGTCTCCCCTTTAGTGTTTAATCACTTTTTACAAATGATTTATGTTGGAGTGTGATTATTTAGCTTTATTTTTTTACTCTGAAGTTGTTTTTATGTGGTTGAAATACGTTGTGTTATTTTATTTTTATTGATGTTCATAAGTAATATATTAAAAAATAGTTGTACATTTGTAAACAGCATTAATATAAATGACATTGTTACATTGTTTTGTGTAATAAAGGCATGTCACACATATTTCTCTTTTTATTTCTGTGTACAAAGTTTATTTATTGTATATTTCAACATTTTTAATTATAAATATTTGATCTGGAAAACAAGTGTTTTTATAAAGCTAAGGATAAAATATTTATTTTCATTTTTTAGTAATAAAAAACTGTAAATTATGTGTACACAGTTGTGTGTGGTGTATATTTTCAACTTTTATTTTCCATTGTTTAACAGTTTTTGCAAAATTTTTATTTTGATTTATAATCATATTTTCTATATCATTTTAACATATATGTTTTATATATATATGAAATACCTGTGTATATTTTTTAAATTTAATTTATACTTTATGCATTTTTTTAATTTAATTTATACTTTATGCATTTTTTTATCTAGTTGTAAAACCTTTGTAGTTCAAAAAATGACCACAAGATAAGGTGTTGAGAACCAGTGGTTATTTGCACATCTCTGAATTCCGGGGTGCCCATACTAATATGTGAATTACAGGGCATTTCTCAAATAGACGTCTTTTTTACACACTCTCTAACATTTGGAAGGAAAAAATGTAGAGAAAGACAAGGGGCAATAACACTTGTTTTGGTATTCTGTGTTCCCCCAAGTCTTCCGATAAAAATGGTACCTCACTTTTTAGGGGTAGGCCTAGCGCCGGCGACAGGAAATGCCCCAAAACACAATGTGGACACATCACATTTTCACAAAGAAAACAGAGCTGTTTTTTGTAAAGTGCCTAGCTGTGGATTTTGGCCTCTAGCTCAGCCGGCACCTAGAGAAACCTAGCAAACCTGTGCAGTTTTGAAAACTAGACACATAGGGAAATCCAAGATGGGGTGACTTGTGGGGCTTTGACCAGGTTCTGTTACCCAGAATCCTTTGCAAACCTCAAAATTTGGCCAAAAAACACCTTTTCCTCTCATTTCAGTGACAGAAAGTTCTGGAATCAGAGAGGAGCCACGAATTTCCATCCACCCTGGCTTACCCCAAGTCTCCCGATAAAAATGGTACCTCACTTGTGGGGGTAGGCCTACTGCCCGCGAAAGGAAATGCCCCAAAACAGTATCTGGACACATCAAAATTATCAAATACAAAACTACCTGTTTTTGTGGGGGGCACCTGCGTTTTTGGTCCTGGACTCAGCAGCCATGAGGGGAAACCTACCAAACTCAGACATTTCTGAAAACTAGACACCCGAGGGAGTCCAGGGAGGTGTGACTTGCGTGGATCCCCCAATGTTTTCTTACCCAGTATCCTCAGCAAACCTCAAATGTAGCTAAAAAATCAAATTTTTTCCACATTTCTGTGTGGGATCACCGCACCGGGACAAATTTCATACCACCCAACGTTCCCCTCAGTCTCCCGGTAAAAATGATACCTCATTTGTGTAGGTGGGCCAAGTGCTTGTGACAGGAAAGAGCCAAAAACATGTCGAAATTGAGGGGGAACCAAAGGGGGTCCAAAAGGGCAGTTTGGAAAAAAACATTTTTAGGCTGACAAGGGCAGCAGAATTTTTCTACATGGCAGCGTCCCAAAGTCCATAAATTGCAGCTCTCACCATTCCAAGTGGGACGATTTTGAGAGGTAGCCAAGCTCTCATGGCCCAAATGTAAAACCAAAACCAAAAATAATCAAATGTCTTCTTGCTTGCTGTGGGATAAGATGTTTTAGAGTGCGGCGGAGAACTGAAAGACTGTTACCCCTTTCAGTTGGAGTGGGGGCATAACCAGGCCCAAACTGGTTGGTAGCCACCACCCCACTATTTTTTTTATTTTTTATTTCCTGGCATCTAGTAGACTTTCTGCCCCCCTGGGTGTGGATCAGGGGTAATTGCCCCATCTGCCCACTGGAGGGCAGAGCAACTTTGGCCCCATTTATTTTGGGGTGGGGTATGGCCATACCGCCACCCTCTTATTTTTGAAAAAAAAACTTCCCTGGTCTCCGGTGAGCTTTCTGCCCCCCCCCTTGGGGGCAGATGGGCCTTCCAAATATAGGCTAATAACAATAGGCCGATCTGCCCCGGGGGGGCAGAATTAGTCTAAAATAAATTTCCCCCCCCAGGGAGTAACCCTTGCCTAAGGGGTCGCTCCCCTTGCGTGAAATTGGCGCAAAAAAAGTCCCCAATACCTAGTGGTTTCTGCCCCCCTTGGGGGCAGATTGACCTAATAAAAATTGGCCGATATAGCCCCAAGGGGGGCAGAAATGGTCTAAATACAATTTGCCCCCCAGGGGAGTGACCCTTGCCTATGGGGTCACTCCCCACCTTTAAAAAACAAAACAAAAACAAAAAAAAACACAAAAAAATAATCCCTGGCGTCTAGAGGTTTCTGCCCCCCCTGGGGGCAGATCGGCCTAATAACAATAGGCTGATCTGCCCCTTGGGGGGCATAAATGGGCTAAAATAAATTTGCCCTCCCCGGGGAGCAATCCTTGCCTAAGGGGTCGCTCCCCTTCCGTGAATTTGCCGTAAAAAAAACTTCCTGGTGTCTGGTGGTTTCTGCCCCCCTTGGTGGCAGACTGGCCTCATAAAAATAGGCCGATCTGCCCCCAAGGGAGGCAGAAATGGCCTAAATCCTAAATATACTTTGCCCTCAAGGGAGCGACCCTTGCCTAAGGGGTCGCTCCCCAACTCTGAAAAAAAAAAAAAAGGATTCCTGGCATCTAGTGCCAACAATAGGCCTTGGAAAATATTGCCCCCCTTGGGAGCGACCCTTGCCCAAGGGGTCACTCCCCTTATGCCAATTTCCATTTCTAAAATAAATTCCTGGTGTCTAGTGGGCATTTCAGAAGCCGGATCGCTTTACGATCCGGCTTCTGAAATGCTCTGAGAGACTTCAAAGGTAAGGAAATTCCTTTCCTTCTCTTTGAAGCCTCTCAGGCCCCTATCACATGATCGGAAGAGAAATGCATCGCATTTCTCTTCGGATCGCGCTGGAAGTTGAGCTTTCAGCGCGATGGGGGAAGTGGCCTCTGATGAGGTCAGCACGCGAATGCGCGCTGACATCATTAGACATCACTGGGTGGGTCGGGGATGGAATTGAAAGGGCTTCCCCTTCCATGCCTGCTTTGGGGGGGTGGGAAGGAAGACCACAGAGGGAGCACGAGCACTCCCTCTGAGCTCAGTGCCGAGGACGTAATGGTTACGTCCTCGGCACAGGAGCACTGTGCCGGTGGACGTAACCATTACGTCCCCGGCACAGATGGGGTTAAAAGGTGTTATAAGGGTTTTGGCGTGGTGGGCCATTAGGGGGTTTTAACAAGGCAGTTATAGTGCTGATTGTGGGTCTTGTGTATATTTAGATGTATTAGTGTTATTTTTTTGCTAATGTGAAGTTTTGTTGTATGGACACTCTTTTCATATTTTTTTTTTTGCTTAAGTTAATTATATTTTGATGATTAATTGTTATGTATGAGTATTTTTGGGTGTTTAATGGGTTTTGCAGGTGGGTTTTTGTTAACTTTGCATGTTTTCGTTTACAATGTATCCATGGTTTATCACAAACCATTGTTTTTTAATTTTAATTTGATTTTATTTTTGTCAGTTTTCCTGGAGTGTTTAATATTTTTAAACAGTTTTTTATGGTTTCTAAATATTTTGGATTGCTTTGAGGGATTTGTATTAAATTTGTTTCATTTTTGCATTTTCTGGACTGTTTGGACAATATTTTTTCATTTTTAGTGGATTACATATGTGTATAAAGAGAAAGATCAGCAGATACAGAACAGAACAGGAAGTTTTCTTTATTTACATTTCGGTGGGAAATGCCATTTTATATTGTTTGTATGAGTATTACGTGATTGTTATGTAGAATTGTTTGGTTCATGTGTTGCAATTAATTGATGTGATGGATTATGTTTTTTTTTTTTTCTGTCTGCTCGTGACATCACTTTTTACTTTAAATAATTAATATATAGGTTTATTATATCAGTCTTATTTATAATTGGAATTTTAATTGTTTTACTTTGCATTAAAATATTATGGGGGTCATTCCGACCCTGGCGGTAAAACCCGCCAGGGACGTGAACGACGGAAAGCACCGCCAACAGGCTGGCGGTGCTTTCCTGCCCATTCTGACCGCGGTGGTAAAGCCGCGGTCAGAAAAGGGGATCCGGCGGTTTCCCGCCGGATTTCCCCTTGCTGGGCTGAACCTCCATGGCGGCGCTGCTTGCCGCCAGGAACAGGATGGCGGGAACGGGTGTCATGGGGCCCCTGGGAGCCCCTGCACTGCCCATGCCACTGGCATGGCAGTGCAGGGGCCCCCTAACAGGGCCCCAGCATGATTTTCACTGTCTGCATAGCAGACAGTGAAAATCGCGACGGGTGCAACTGCCCCCGTCGCACCCCTGCAACACCGCCGGCTCCATTCGGAGCCGGCTTCTGTGTTGCAGGGCCTTTCCCACTGGGCCGGCGGGCGCTCCCTTGGCGGGCGCCCGCCGGCCCAGCGGGAAAGTCAGAATGGCCTCCGCGGTTCCCGCCAGGCGGGCGGCGCCCGCCGGGCTCAGAATGACCCCCTATATTTGTTATTTATAAATGAAAGGTTTGGTATATTGGTTAAGAAATGTTCAGAGTTTCTGAGGACGTTATTAGGTTACTATTTATTTTATAATATGCTTTTGTTTCTAAGTAATCTACTCCTTTTTTTGTTTGACATCAAATTGTAACATACCGTGCCTTATTTTGGTTTGTTTGCTAGGTTTAGGGCAAATTTGGGTAACAGATTTCTCCATTCTTAGTTGCTGGTAGTTTTGATCTTTTTGTAATACTTTCATAAATACATTAAGGCGGTCATTATGAACACAGCGGGAAACACCGCTGACCTCTGTGGAGACGGTGAACAGAAGATCGCCATTGGCGGTGAACAGAAACCCGCCATATAATGAATCAAAAATCAAATTCTAACAAAAATCACCAGTCTACCAGTCTCTGCCAGGACCTTGTCGGTTGAAATGCTGGACCTCCGACCCCGCCACCGCCGAGCACACCCACACCCCACCCTCCAAACAATGATGCCCAAATCACCTTGGCGGTCAGTGGAGGCCGAACGACCATTGGCAGTTTTTTGGACTGCAATGTGGTGCCTGGATGCCATGGCCCTGACCTTCCGATCCTGAAGGTCGTGCCACAACTAGTCAGGGCACAGGTCCAGCACACACCCATTGCCAGGAAGATGGAGCTATGGCAGACCACTGTCAACAGGGTCAATGCAGTGGGACACCATCCACATACCAGGGACGACATCCGCAAGAGCATGAGCAGGCTGGCCCTTCACACAGTCCTGGACTGTCACCATCTAGCAGCCCCACCCAGGATACCACTGACACCCCGACCACCCAGGCAATTACATCAGCCCAGGGTAACCGTCCCCACACCTGGGTATCCAGGCCACAGTCACCCCCTACCAACAGGCAGGAAGACGATGGCCCCAGTACAAGTGGTACCGCCAGAACTGTGCAGGGGGCACACGGGGCTAGGCCCAGTGGGAGGGCATCAGTGGTCCCGGGGGTATGGCCACAGGATGGATGCTACAGCCCAGGACGTGATCTCTGAGGTCCTAGGAGCCTACCACCAGACCCAGGACAGATTGTCCCAAATAGTTTCCACCCTGGAGCAAAGTCAGAGGATGCAGCAAGCACACCACCAGGAGGCCATGGAGCAGTGTAAACTGCATAATGCCACAATGGCCAGCATAGCAGGTGTGCTGCAGCAGCCTGTCCAAACACAGCCTGAGGCCCACACAGAACAGGAAGCCCCCACTACAGCACAGGAGACAGACCGGACAATAGGAGCATCAGCAGCAACCTCACATGTACTACCCTCTGAGGACACACAGGGGACATCCATCTCATCCCATACAGGCTAACAACAGGCGCCCAAACGGACCCTCAGGCCAAGATATGGGACAGGAACACCTGCCAAGAACAAGGCCCCCTCTAAAAAGTGACTTTGCAAACAACTGTCCACCAACTATCCCACTCAATCAACCACCAAACAGTGCTACCAGTAATGAAAAACTCATGTAAGCATGGATGGACTTACCAATATTGACAACAATGCTGTCACCATGTTGCCATTTTTGATAATCACCATTGACCCACTGCCATCACTGTAATTTGCATGATTTTATCCCTGCACCAAATAAAACACATATCACACCAGATGCGATGTCCCCTGTCATTCTGTGTGGACAAAGTGAAGTATGGATGCAACTGGTTGACAACTCCATTATTTGTACCTGAGTAGCATGGAAGGCACCACTCGCCTTACATGTTGTTGTGCCTAAATATGTTCAGAAAAGAAACACAAAATTGTATTCTGTCCTATGCAGACCTGGACACAGTGGCAAGTAGTATATTCCAACCCCCCCAGATGACAAGGCACACTGACAGTATGATGCACAGACACCAATCTCATCCAATAGTTCCACATAGTTACTGGAAGTAGAGTTGTATCAGTTGGGTCCTGGAATTTACATCTTCCCCTTCCTCATCATCACCATCACTCTGGTCCCCTCTCTGAGGAAGCTGGTCTGGATATACAGCACCCTCCTCCTCCAAGAAGGGGATAGAATTTCTCACAGCCACGTTGTGCAGCATGCAGCAGGCCACCACTATTCTACACACCTTATCAGGCCCAAAGGCCAGGGAACTGCCAGAGATATGTAGATAACAAAATCTAGCCTTCAGGAGACTTATTGTGCGCTCTATCACCCTCCTAGTACGTCCATGGGCCTCATTGTAATTCCTCTCTGCATCTGTCCCAGGATTCCTCACTGGTGTCAGGAGCCAGTGCAAGTTTGGATAGCCAGAATCACCTATAAAAAGGTTAACAACACAACTTAAAATGACAAGCCTCAGAGGCAGACAGGCTGTCTGTCTGCAAGGTGGCAATACGTGACAGAAACACCTATCTATGATCCACCCTCTGTCCTCTTGTAGTTGTTCTATCTTGTGTGACACACTACTGTTCCTCAGCACAAATGAATCATGGACTGAACCAGGGAACATGACATTCACATGTGTGATGTACTGGTCTGCTGTACACACCAATTGAATGTTCATGGAGTGAAAATTCTTCCTGTCTCTGTAAACTTGCTCACTCACTCTTGGGGGGATTGTAGGTATGTGGGTGCCATTGATGGCACCAATTACATGGGGTATGTTGGCAAAGGCATAGAAGTCCGACTTGATGGCAGGGAGGTCAGTACTTTGAGGAAACCTCACATAGGACTGCAGGTGTCGTACAAATGCATTCAGGAATCTTGTCAGTATAATTCTAAACATAGGCTGTGAAAAACCAGCACCCATGCCCACTGTCACTTAAAATGAGCCTGTGGCCAGGAAATGGAGTGCAGAAAGCACCTGCACTTCAGTAGGAATGGCATGCTGATTACGATTTGCCGGAGTCAGTGCAGGATCCAGTAATGCACAAAGTTCAAGAATAGTTGCACGGGTGAGTCTGTAGTTGATAATGATGTGACACTCCACCATAGTCTGCAATCCACAAGTGGTCTGTACACCGATGGGGCCCTTCCTCGCCACAAGGGTCTATACCTAGGAGGAGTTAGAAACACATGTGAGGTACACACATACATGGGCCCGCATTGTCAGTCATTGAGCACTGCTGGCTTGATTGTTGCAACACAAATGCATAATGTGTATGACATAACATCAACTTGACCACAATGATAGATCAGGGCTTGTCAGATGAGACACTGTTAATTGTCACATGCCAATGTGTGTTTGGCGGAACAGATGGGCCTGCATTGTACAGATGGGAGTTTTATAAATGCATAGTTTTTGTCAAAATGTCTGCCCCCTTTAATCCTGAACTATTGTTGTGAAAATAACTTCGGCCGCTAGCGGTTGACGTAATAGCGTAAGGCGGCGTTTACCGTCGTGTGCCAATTTATTGGTTAACATGGATGTCAATGGGGAATCGTAGCGTGTCATGATCGCCGTCGGCGGTGATGGTGCACACCGCTGCAGTGCGTATGCAAACTCATCACCCCAACTTCACTTGACTCCCTGATCTCGTGCAAGCAGGTACTCCACTGAGTGTACTGCTGTGTCCTGCCTCTGGTCATGGAAGTGTCAAGTGTTGCGCGGCCTTCACCCAAGAGGAATTGGAGAGGCTTGTGGATGGGGTCCTGCCCCTGTACGTCAAGCTCTACTGACGGCCAGAGGTACAGGTGAGTAGGGGGATTACATGTGTGCACCTCTGACCCTGGATGGGCCAGGGTTCCTGACATGATGCGCGTGTATGTGCTGTTGTTCTGTTTGTACTGTCCGTCCCATAGTGGATGTATAGCCAGCTGTATAAGTTTGGCCACTGCCTGACCTCTGTGTTTCCTTTCTGTGTGTCCCTTTACGGTAAGCGCCCACCAGAAGAGGGCACGTTGGCATGCCATTGCCAAGGAGGTGTGGACCCTGGGGGTCTACAACCGGCGGAGCACCCACTGCAGGAAGAGGTGGTAGGACCTGGGGCGCTGGGCGCAAAAAATCTGAGCGGCCCAGCTGGGGAAGTCCTCCAAACGGGGAAGGGGTGCCTGTCAGGCATTGACCCCCCTTGTGCTACGCATCCTGGCGGTGGCGTACCCAGAACTAGATGGGCGCTTGAAGGCTGCACAGCAGTCAAAAGGGGGTGAGTACACATACTATATATTTGACCCTTGATGGATGTATGTGTGTGCATTCAGATTTATGTTGTTTAGTTGCAGGGACTCTGACTGATGTCCATCTACATTATGGCCCCCGTGAGGTGTAGGAGTGTTTTGGTCAGGTCTCCTACACGTCAGTTCCTTAAGTTGTTTGGGGAATGGCTGTAGAGCAGTGTTCTGGGCAATAGTCAGGGGCAAAGCCATGGGTATAGCGGTAGGTGTTGCCTGTTTGAGGGTCTTCTGGGTGGGTGTATGTATGAACCACTACATTCACTCCATTCAGCTATTTACAAATGTCTCTGCTTTTTTGTCTCCCCTTCTTTGTTCTCTTGTTTTGTCTGTGTACATCAGCATCATGAGGCGAGGGAGCTGAGGCACTGGCGAGTGGGGATGCAGCGGCACACAGATCCTCTGAGGCAGAATTGTCCGACACCAAGGGGATCAGTGGGTTGGAGGGCGAGGGGAGTACCACAGGGGAGGCAACTACCACCAGAGATAGTGACTCTGATACCTCTTCCAATGGGGGCTCCCTAGCGGTGGCGGAACCTAGTGGGCCCACACCTACTGTGACATCTTCCGCTACCCCAATGCCATCACGCCCTCCCATTTGCTCCCCACCGAGTTGCCCGTGCCCGCTCACCCAGAAGGGTGGACATCTCCTTCGCCCCATGCACCTCTTCCCCTGCCCCAGTCAGCCCTGCTGCCCTCACAGAGGAGGCTATTGACCTCCTGAGAACCATCTCTGTAGGGCAGACAACCATAGTTAATTCCATCCAGGGGCTAGCATTAGAGATGCAGCAGACCGTCTATGCCTATCTGGATGGCATTCACAGTGCCGTGTCTGGCGTACAGAGATCTTTTCAGGCTCTGGTCTCCTCTTTGACGGCAGCCATTGTCCCTGGTCATTCCAACCCCCCTCCAACCTCCTCTACCCCTTCCAGCACTTCTCTCCCTTCACCCGTCCAAAGCACACATTCTGACATGCAGGCACACACCTCAACACACAAGAAGAACACTTCAAAACACAAGCACCACACCTCCCACCACAAGCATTTACAGAGCCAACAGACACATGCACACACAGCAACATCCACTTCTCCCAGTGTGCCCACCTCTTCCGCCTCCCTGTCTGTCCCCTCTACATACACACCCCCAGCCACTGCACCTTCATTCACTGTTGCTGACACTATTCCCGCAGTCACCACAATAGCACACGTTCATATATGCACCCCAGACACCACACCTGCACTCATCACAACTACTTTAGTTGACACATGCAGCACACTCACCAAACTTGCGGACATCCAAACAACATACATACACATCCTGTCTTGTTCCACTGTGTCCACCCCCCTCCTCCTAAAGCACATGAATGCACCAAAACACCCACCCATCACACATCCACCACACCTCAGCATACTGTCCAGTCACCTGCACCCACAACACGCACACCTACACCACTTACGACCACACCCTCTACCTCCACTCCCACGCCTTACTCCAGGCCCAACCCAATTGCACCCAAAAAAGTTTCCTCTCCCGTGCTGACCTATTCCAACCCACTGGACCACCCCGTCTCGTCCCTAAACTTGCACACCTCCTTGCTCTTTCCACTCCTTCCACGTCACAGCTCGCCCCTGTCCGCCCTTCACATTCCTGTGCCCCTTCCCCAGAGAGAAAGAAGCCCTGTGCTGATGAAATTCCATCTGGCTCCACCTGGTCTAAGCACACTCCCCCACCTTCCAAGGCCGAACCCAAAACCCTCCACCTTCCAAATCAAAGCCCCACCCGTCGTAAATCCCCACCCCCACCAACCCTGCCCCCGTTCCCTGAGGTGCCTGGATGCCCCATTGTTGCCCCTATGAGGTGGAGTACCGCAGCACTGATGGGAGTAAGGTTGGGGCCATTGTGGGACTAGTAGCACTATGGACTGGCCATTGTCCTTATTTAGAATTCGTTAGCTCAGACAGCTGAATTAAAAATGTATGTGTGGCCTGTGTTTTGGCGGCACACTCTGTATCCCCGGTCTCTCATTTAATTGGTTATGGGTGTGGGGCACATGTATGTACAGGTTGGATTTGCCTTGTGTCGGGTAAGTACCTCTTGCTGTGGGGTGTATGGCTTGTGCTGCTGTGAAGGGCTGTGGGTGCATTGCGGGGTGGGTGGGGTGGGTGGGTTTGTAATTGTGCCCTTTCTTGCCTTGTTTCATAGGTTGCGGTACTTACCGTCGTCATCTTCGTCGGCGGTCTCGGTCATGGAGGTATATGGCAAGGAGATGGGTTGGCATGATCTGCACTCTCTATCCATGTCTGCTTCAGCGTGTTGTGTGAGCCTCCGGTGAGTGTTTCCTTATATTTGGTTTGTTTCTGCCTGGTTTTGCCTGGCGGTGGTTCCCGCCCCTGAACTTATGGCGGTCTAGTGGTTCATTATTTGATGGGCGGGTTGGGCCTTTCCGTCAACCTGTGGGCGGGCTCTGCCATCGTTGTCGGCACTCCTCTGCTGGTGGTGGGTGGTTTTCAGGATGCCTGTGTATCAGGAGGATCGTTATTTGGCGGTCCGGACCGCTCCTCTGCTGGCGGTTTTTACCGCCAGCGGTGCGGTGTTTACCGCCGTGTTCATAATGAGGGCCATAGTCTAGGTTGGCTTCTATACAATGTGGATTAAGAGGCATTGTACCATCAGTTTACCTTGTTGTTTGTTTTGGCTTCCTGAGCCAATATACTGTTATAGACATTCCACCATGGTATTTGGAATTTTGGTTAGCATCTGTGATCTGAACGATTCAGGCTGTCAACTCAAGTGTCTTCAAAATAGTCTATCAAGTTTATCTTCATTTTGTTGGCAGAAAGCGGTTCCTATTAATAAATTGTCACGGTTGGCTACCTCTGTGACAGGGATATAAGTGTTGCTCCAATGTGAGTTTACCTTGAAAAAACTAAAGACAAGAGGATTTTGGCAAAAAACTGTTTGTTTAATTAAACACTACTGCCAGGAAAACAGTTACAGGAACTGGGTCTGAGGAGTGTCTCAAAGTACATGTGATCTGAGCTGTATTTTATATATTTTTCTGGGCACCATAAAACAATTTCAGCATTCCTGGTTAGGTAAAGAATGTGGATCATTGTCTTGGAGTCATAAATAAGGTCCCTGATAACAAATGAAGGTGGGCCTCAACCTTGTGTGGACACAATAAGAGCCAGTGGGTAATGGGTCCAGATGTCCAGCTTGAGGATCACGGGATTGCTGCGTGTTTTTGTGCGTGCTGTGTTCTGATTGGCCTAGTGCTCCTTATTTCATGCTTCGTCTGACTTTATGGTTAGGAATGTGCATACCCCTCCGGCCATGTGTGCTTTAGTGGGGCCAATTCCCTTGGACCATTCTGGTATTGCTGCACCTATATGTGGGTCTGAGTTTCCTTTTTGTGTGTTTGTCTGACCATTATGTGCCACCTCACCTGTGACCTGCCAATCAGTAACCTCAGGCCTCAGCCTCAGAGACTGTCTGACCACGTATTCCTGAGTCTGTGTTGATCATGAGTTCATGATGGGTGAATTTGATAATAGTGACACATTCCATTTTTATATATGATTGTATCATTGTGCACATCGACATTGACTTTTCCAATATTAACATTTCCCCCTTGAATTTTCAACGACACTATCTAACCCATACTTCACGACAGTCACATTATTGGGGGCTAGTTTTTCTTCAGTTTTGACTGCTCCTACTTCCCTAGTTACATGCATTCTACTCAATTTGAGGAATGTGTTTTTTGAAACAGGAAACCCCCACTTGCAGAAAACATCATAAAAACAATAAAAGTATGAAAACGGGCAACAATGATGTCCACAGACTGGTCAGCCACTGGGGGAGCCAAGAGAACCAGTTAGTGTATCACTCTTGCTCAGGGGTACCTCCCTCCTCACACATGTCTCTTTGTAAACTGCGCAATGCTTTAATGACAAGAGTCAAAGTCCCATTGTCAATGTAATTGCCTGGTATAAATGTGCAGCCGGATGCACCAATCCTGGAATACACTCTTCGCTCCGCTGCGTCATTAAGTTCAACACACATCAATGTTGCATCACCATGAGGTGAACGGCTCTCAGTTCTTTCTTAATTGAATTAATGCTGAACTCAGTACTATTCATCACCTTAGGCATTTCCCACCTGGTTATTTGTAATGCATAGTGAAGGAGGGTATTGGCCCTCCAGCTGATATTTGTGCATCAGAGAACAGTCTGAATTCTTCTGGAATGTCCTTGTACTGAGACCAGCCAAAATAATCAGTAGCTCTTTTTTTTAGCCAAATACAACAGTGGCACAGGCACAGGGGCAAGGGCCAGTGGGAGGGCAATTGTTGGCTGGGGGATGAGGTAGCAACAAGACATGACTGGCCAGGAGGCCGTCTCCAGAGTCCTGGGAGTCTACAAGCACTCCCAGGACAAGATGGGCCAGATACTCACCACCATACAGGAGAACCAAAGGTTTCACCAGGAGGCCATGCAGCAGTGGCAGGCACACAATGCCATCATGGTCTCCATTTTAGGGGTGTTCAAATAACTCAAAACCATCCTGCAGATGTCCTCCACCCAAAATCAGGCACCATCCAGTGGTCACACAACACCTCTGGATTCAACATGTTTCTTAAACCAAAAAACTCAAGCATGATGTGAAAATGTTTGAACTTTAAGATGGAATAACAATGGGCTAACCAATATATTACTGCAGGTCCATGTATCACAGTTACAGGTCTATACTTTCTTGGTAGCCCACATCTTAACAAGGGCATTACTATATTAGAAGAGAGTGTTGGACCTGTTTGGAGTGAAACTCTCAAGAATGTCAGAGTGAGAGGTGTAGGAGGAATCTCCAGAAGGTGTGTAAGTACATCCATTTGGTAGTACCATCCAATTGCAAGGGTGCCAACAGGCATTTCAGAAAGCAGATTGCAAACAAATATGCGACCTAAAGAGGAAAAAAACATAGGATAAGGCTCAATGTTGTAAGCCATGTAGGCCATATCCATACATCAAAAGCAGTATATCACAAACACAGGATGATTGCTGCAGATACCACGTACGTAAAGGCCTGGATTGTCAGTCACACACATGTGTAGTAATGGTAAGATTCTTCAGAGGTGAGATCCTCTACAGAACACCAGCCAGAAAAAGGTAGTTGCCAGACAGCAGCTGACAATACAACATGATATGCCTACAGAACCAGACAAGTCTGATAAGTGTACCTTGCATTTACCCAACTATTCAGACTGACGGCCAATAAACTTGGGTACTTCTATAGGGATGAATCACGATGGCACCAGCATTAATGACATGTAATTGGCAGCAATGCATTTCCACTACCCCTCATGTTAAGTCAGCAACCTTTCAGGTTTGTAAACCACTATGGAAGGCATTAGTCTCCACACACCTTGATGCATGCAAAATTGAAGAACAAACTTGCATCTCCAATACATGGTCCAAGTGCACATAGCATTCAAATCGCATACCTGAAAATCATTTAAAGTAGTGGTGAGTCAGGTAAGTCCTGTTGTGATCTGCTTCCTACACTGCCTCCTTTTCAGTATCAGGGTCACCGGCCTCAGCCACAGCTCCTGCATCAATGTCCCGCTCCTCCAACAGTGGGATGTGCCTTCTGAGGGCCAGATTATGTAGCATGCAGCATGCAACAATGATCCTGCAGACTTTCCCTTGTTGGTACTGTAGGGCACCACCGGCCACATGGAGGCAACAAACTCTAGCTTTTAAAAGGCCGAAAGTATTCTCTATCACCCGCCTTGTCTGACCATGCTCCTCATTGTACCTGTCCTTCCCATCTGCAGTGGGATTTCTATTAGGTGTCAGGAGCCAGGGCAGGTTGGGGTATCCAGAGATACTTGTGTGGAAATGGAAACATAACAACACGAAATAGTGATAGGCATGGTGCAGACTGTGTAGGGAGGTAGATACAACGTCTGACATGGACAGCAGTACACATACCTATGACACAGGCCCTATCTCCCTCTAGCTGTAACATCAATGCAGGGACACTGCTGTTACTCAGGACGTAGGAATCATGTACCGAACCAGGGTATTTCACTGTCACATGTGATATGTACTTGCCTGCCAGACACACTATTTGTACATTGGGTGAATATGTACTCTTCCGCTTTCTGTACACCTGTTCATTGTGATATGTCCTTGTCTGCAAGACACACCATTTGCACATTGAGTGAATATGTACTTTTCCGGTTTCTGTCCACCTGTTCATTGGCCCTCAGAGGTACTAAGGCGATGTGAGTCCCATCAATGGCTCCTATTACATGTGGGACATTTGAAATATTGTAAAAGGTTGCCTTAATAGTGTTCAATTCTGCATGTTGTGGGAACCTTAGGTAACTGTTCATAAGCTTGAGTAGGGCATCCAGCACTCCTGTAACACAATATTGAACTTGGGCTGTAACATCCCTTCCGCCTGTCCCACAGTCACCTGAAATGAGCCACTGGCTAAGAAATTCAGGACTGCCAATACCTGAACTGTTGGAGGAATAGCATGGGGATTTCTTAAGGCTGGGAGGAGGTCTGGCTCCAACTGGACAACCAGGTCCCTGATGGACACAAGGTTCAGTCGATAGGTCATCATGATGTGCCGCTCTTCCATGGTTTCAAGATCTACTTGGGGCCGGTAAACTGGTGCATTCCTCATCACTCCAATTTGGTGGTATCTAGGCAGGGAGACACACAACAATCTGGACATACCTCACAGTGTAGTGACCCATGTATGACATATGACAATCAGGAAGTATTGGTCATTTAAACTGTCTGTCATGTTGTAGAGAAACACATTACTCCACACACCATTCTTACCCAGACATCATAGCAATGCCTCATATTGCCATACCTGTGACAAGGGACGTTCCATATGTTTCACTATACAGATTGTCAATACAGACATATGTAGAAACAACTGAAGTAATGTCAACTGACACCCACTGTGTATTTGAGTGTTGACATATTGTAACCTACAATTAAGCATATTGTGAAGATATGTAGTTAATGACGCAGTGGGAACCCAGGACAGTAATATCACTATGTAAAATGAGAGCCGCCTGTCCTGGAAGCAGAGGACAGATGGAAGTGACCTCATTCCGCTGGTGGCAGTCGTTATGGCGGAAGGCGTCAGAACTGCTGTACAACTCCTCATCGGTTAACATTGACATCTATGGGAAACTGGGGCCAATGACAATCACTGCCGGTGCTGATGGTCATGACCGCTGTGGTTGTGACCGCCATTATCTATGGCCCAGCTCACTTGACTCCTGGTACTCAGGCAAGGAATACCTCCAGTTTGTGTGCTGCTGTGTCCTGTAGCTTGGAGCCACAATGGCACACTCTGCAGGGGATAGGACCCCAGCCTTCACTGCTGAGGAGCTGGATAAACTGGTGGAAGGGGTCCTAGCCCTGTATGGGCAGTTGTATGGGGTTCCAGAGCAACAGGTCAGTACAATGTTCATTAACTTGCATTTCAGGTGGTGCTTGACCTTGAATGTGTGTGTACATTGATATGATGTCTGAATTGGGGTAGTGCATGCACAAGATGTATGTGGTGCTTGGAGTATTGGCAATGTGCATGGGCCATGTATGGTTTTTGTCGCCAAATGTTGCAGCTGTTAGGTATCATCTACATCATGTTCTCCATTTTCTCAATGTTTCCCATGCAGTTCAGCTCCCACCAGAAGAAAGGGTTATGGAGATCCACCACCAAACAAGTGTGGTTCCTGGGGGCCCATAGCCGGCGGATCACCCACTGCAAAAAGTAGTGGGATGACCTGAGATGCTGGGCCTGGAAGACTGTATAGGCCCAGCTGGGGATGGCCTCCTAACGTGGAAGGGGTGCCCGTCGGACTCTCATCCCTCTAATAGCCCGCATACTGGCAGTGGCCTACCCAGAGTTGGATGGGTACTTGAGGGCATTACAGCAGCCTAAAGGGGGTAAGTGCAGACTGTTAGGTGACTCTCCATGGTTGTCTATTGTGTCCCTTACTGGACTTAGGGATTGACAAGGTCAGATCGAATTTGGGGAGTGTACAGTCCTGGTTGTCACTCCAATCAAGTTGCACTGTAATATGTTAGCTATGTAAAGCCATGCTGAAAATGAAGTGGTGGTACGGTACCACATCTAATACCATACATGAAAGTTACTCCAATGTTGAGGCATTTTACTGCCTTCAAACTCTATCCCTGAGTCTAATGTACTTGCCTAAAGTGTTCTTGTTCGCACTGTATTTGGGTAATGACAAGTATGTGTAGTTTTCATTGAAATTGGTATCATTGCAATATGACTGGACATCTGTACAGAAAGTATTCCACACATTTGTTTTGATTTTTTTGAACAGATTTTATTAAAGAGAAGTTGTGATAATAAATGCAGACATCAACGAGCAGAATAGACCTTGATTTCTCACCATGCATGGTAGTATAAATAGTAATTATTCACTCCTTTATGAAGCTAAGAACAAAACTGGCGTCCGCATCTTTGTTTAAGTATGACATTGTCCATCAACCTCAGTAGGTTCCCTTAGCGTCTGTATCTCCTCAACCAGCGTGAGGGTCAGGTTGGCCTAGTTCGCTCGACTGACAAGTTGATGTGCAAGTAACGGTAGATTTGGGCTTCGCCTAATAACTGAGACTATGCGTATCCGTTGATAGTGTGTAGTGCTCAACCAATATGTAGTTAATCCCCCCATCCCCCCCTCAGCCTGTGTCCTGTGGTGCCTATATAGCCTGCCTGGTCGTGCAGAGCCTCCCTGGCCATGCCGGTCGCGCGGAGTGTCCGAACTGGTTCACCTGGGGACCAGCTCCATTCGTTTTGAGTGCCGTGTGGTTTGACACCTGTGGGGGTATCAGTCCGCAAGTGTATTAGGGTGTGTGGGGGGCGTCCTTGCCCTGGTCTGAGTGCTCCCTCTGCAATGCTAGTACAATCTGATCCCAAGCCTCCTTCATCTCAGGGGACCCCAGACCCCTTCTTAATTCTGAGTATAGTGCTGTTCCTTCACTTTCAGCCCATTTTCTAAGCTCTCTTCGCCAGTCATGGAGCCGCAGGCCCCCCAGGGACTTCCAGTTCCTCGCCAGCTCTCTTTTAGCTAAGATAAACGCAAGGTCTTGGAATCTACTAGTGGCCTTATTCCTGGGTGTATGAGGGAACCAATGAAGTATACATCTAGCGGGTGTACGGGTGATTTCAATCTCCATGATGTTGGCTACTTCCGTAGCCACTGTGTCCCAGTAAGTTTCTAGCCAGGGGCAGGACCAAAGCATGTGGAGGAAATCTGCCCCCCCACATATTGCAGCAGGGGCATTTTGCATCTCTTATTCCAAAGTGATCTTGTATTCTAAGTGGGGTGAGATAAGCTCTGTGGAGTATGTAAAACTGTATGAGCTGAAACCTAGCATTTCTGGACACCTTGGGCTTTCTTTCCAATATGCGTTCCCAGTCTGTATCCGGTATCTGAGTCCCCAGATCATGCTCCCACTTCTGCTTCAGTCCTAACAGGGGAATCCCTTCTACTTTCTCAATCATCCGGTAGAGCCTGGTGACCGCTTTATGTGTGCACCCTGCAGACAGCAAATAGTTACTAAGACCGTGTGGAGGAGGTTCGTTAGTTTCCGTTACCCAACATCTTCCAACGGATCGGGTGAGTGCGCGGTGCAGAAGGAAATGGCCCCCCGCGGGAGGTTGTGTTCCTGCCAGAAATCCTCAAAGGGTAGAAGGTTGCCCCCTCTGTACAGCTCCCCTATCCGCATGACCCCCGCATCAATAAAGGTGAGTAGACCCCTCCTCATCCCCACCCCAGGTAGCCAGAGAAGCCAAGATAACGGTACATCAGGAGAATACGGCATGTTCAGTCCCGCCCTACGGATGCATCGCCTCCAGCACCTGCGGATGACAGAGGGTTCAATAGTCTTCATCAGTCCTCTCCCTGAGGCATTAAAAAGGATTCCAGCTAATTCAGCACAGGGGAACCACCAGTACCGTGACATTTTCTCCAGCTCTGCCATCCCCCATCCATCTCGCTAACCATTGCAACTGTGCAGCGAGATAGTAAGCTTCAAAATCAGGCACTGCCAGACCGCCCCCTGCGCGGGGTCTCTTCAGTGTCACCAACGCCACCTGCATCTTTCCCCCCCAGATGAACGCGGAGATCGCCATGTCCAGCTCTCTAATCAAGGCACGCGGCACCCAGAGAGGCAATGCCGCAAAATAGTACAGCAGTCGGGGCAGTGCCACCATCTTGAGGAGGGAGACCCGTCCCGCCACTGACAGCGGGAGCGATCCCCAAAAACTAAAGCTCGACCTCAGAGCCCCCATCGCCCTTCCGATGTTGCCATCTAGAATATCTGGTTGGGAGTGAAATATTCTCACCCCTAAGTATGTGATGCAACACGGTTCCCATATCACTCCGCCCAACTCTGCCGATGGCGCAGCGCTCGCCGCCATTGGGAATAAAAATGATTTTTGCCAGTTGACCCGCAATCCTGATAACTGTCCGAAGCGTGCCAGTAGAGCCTGCGCCCCTTCCCTTTCCGGACCAGTATTTTGTAGGAATAAGAGGAGGTCGTCCACATACAGAGCGATCACATGTCGCAGATTGCACCTGATCAGGCCTTGGTACCAGGCAGCCATCCTGGCTTGAGCAGCTAGTAGTTCTATTGCCAAAGCGAACAGCAGAGGCGACAACAGACATCCCTGTCTGGTGCCCCTGCCAACTGTGTACTGCACCGATATGCACGTGCCCATTCTAACCCTTGCCTTGGGGTCTGTGTAGAGCTGCTTTGTCCATTTAATAAAGCGTTCCCCAAGGCCCATGTGATCAAGGACCCTGTATAGGTAATCCTATTCCAGGCTGTCAAATGCCTTCTCTATGTCTATGGCAAGTACCGCGGATCCCGGGTCAGCAGGGGTCACCGATTCCACGAGGGCCAACAGCTGGTGTACGTTCTGGGCGGTACCCCTAGTAGAGATGAATCCTGCTTGGTCCGAGTGGAGCAGTCGTGTCATGTATGGCAGTAATCTCGTTGCCAGTACCATACTTAATATTTTGTAGTCCGAGTTAAGCATGTATAGCGCACTACTCACCCGTTAGGGTCTCAAGGCGCTGTACACATACTGCTATGGAACCCCTCCTGGCTTTTCCCTGAGAGGTGCCCACTCCTGGGCACCCCCAGGATGAAGCCAGGCATCCAAGGGCTGTTGGGGCCATTGTGGAGATTAAGCAAGCTATTGCCCAGAGTTACAGAGTGGGACCCAATAATTAGATTAGGCACCAAGGCGAGAATTATCTGTTCCAAGGGAATTGAGTCTAAGACCTGCCGAGGCGGGACTTGAACACTGGTCCTGGGCCAGATCTCTGCTTCAAGGTCTGCCACTCTAACCATTGTGCCACACTTCTCCACTGTATGCCCCACCTTCATCAGGAGGTTTACCTGGCTTGAGTAATGGGATGATTAAGGCTTTGCTCGTTGAGGCCGGGAGACGGCCAGTCACTCGCGCCTCTTTATACAGCGTTGCCAGCTTGGGGGTAAGTGTCCATGCATAAGTTGCGTAGAACTCAATGGGCAGCCCATCCGTACCCGGGGTCTTTCCGCGAGCCAAGCCTGCTATACCTGACCCGATTTCCACTATCTCAATATCCCCGCCCAGAGCTTCACGTTCCTCCTCGGTCAGAGCCCCGGGCGGCAGTGCCAACGGGAAATCTTGCAGCTCCGCTCCCCACTCGTGAGACGAGCTGGTGTAAAGGGCAGAGTAATAGTCGTGGAAATACAAGTTTATGTCGGCTTGATGATAGAGCTTTGCTCCCAGTGGGGTGGTGATCTCCATTATGGGAGTCCCTCTCTTGGCGGGGTTGGCCAACCATGTCAACAGCGCCCCTGTTTTATCCCTGTCAGAGTGGGCCCTTGTGGTGTACTGCCTATAGTCAAAGCATCTTAGCATCTCGGTATGCTCTGCCACATTTTCCCTGGCCTCGCGATCCTCCCCAGCCTCTCCGGTTGATCCAATGCACGTTTCTCCAGTGACCTGAGGTCTCTCTCTGCGATCGTGATATCCCGCAACAAGGATTCTCTAATCCCAATGGAAGCCGCCATGCAGCGACCGCGCATCACTACTTTGAATGCCTCCCAGAGTGCCTGTGGCGAAGGAGCGGTGGGTTCGTTGTCCTCAAAGTAGTGGGTTATATTGTTCATGATCTGCTCTTGGAAA
Organism: Pleurodeles waltl; assembly: GCF_031143425.1. Lineage (NCBI taxonomy): Eukaryota > Metazoa > Chordata > Amphibia > Caudata > Salamandridae > Pleurodeles > Pleurodeles waltl. The sequence continues at coordinate 528,345,253 of NC_090445.1, read as the reverse complement.
GCGGGGTCTGCCAGCGAGTCATGCTTGAGCCTCCAGGTAGGTATGCATGCGACGACTCTTGCCCAAGACAAGTGCAGTGATAGCGGATTATGATCGGAAATGGTTTTCCCCAGGTATTCTACTCCCTGCGCCTGTGCATGCACCTCTGGTGTGCTCAGGAAAGTGTCAAGCCACACATGGAGATCATGGGCAGCAGAATAATGAGAATATTCCCTGGATACAGGGTTGAGAGCTCTCCATATGTCTACCAGGTGCCACTCTGCCTGCCAATCTGTGAACCTTCTAGTGAGCGCATTGATTGGGGATTCCCGCAGCGGTTGGTGGGACCTGCCTATGTCTGGGTTAGCCACACAATTAAAGTCCCGCTCTATCAACACCGAGTGTAGCATGTGAGGTGCAAGTATGGCTGATAATTTGTCGAGAAACGTGCTCTGTTCTATGTTAGGAGCATACACGTTAATCAGTGTTATATCTCGTCCGCCCAGGCGGCCTGTGGCCAATACATAGCATCCGCCAGGATCCGTTAATGTGTTAGTGACCTGGAACGGGAGCCCCGCCCCAACCCATATCAAGGTGCCCCTTGCGTATGCAGAGTATGTACTGTAAAATAGTTGGTCCCTCCACCTTCTTTACAGTACTGCACCCTCAGCAGCTGTCATGTGGGTCTCTTATAACATTGCTATATGCACCCCTCGTCTTCGTAAATAGGAGTATACCTTGTACCGCTTGGTCATGTTATGCATCCCTCTTATATTCCAGGAGATTACCTTATATCCCTGCTGGTCACCCATAGCAGAAGCCCCTCGACCATCCCCCACTGCGCAACCGCCCCTGACCAGGCGACCCAGACCAGTGCTTCTCGCAGACATTGTCTCACCACAGGTAAAGCTAAAACAATTCCCCTTTTAAACAAACAGAACACCCTCAACTCCCCTACCCCAGGACAGGTGGTGAAACAGTTCCCCATCCAAACGGTATCAAACGTAAGACAATTCTAGGTAGGCAAGTAGGCAAGATCTCTCGAGCCATCCGAGGGATCAGGCTCGTGGCCCAGGACTAGTTTAAATATTTTGCAGCGTGCCTCGTGGGTCGCATGAGCCATTGGTCCGGAGGTCGTGTAAAAGTTTGGATAGTCGACTTCAATTGCCGGGGCTAGCTATCAAATGATGCAGTTCGAGGTTCCTGGTGTTACTGCAGGTAGCTCCAGGCTTGTTGCAGTCTGATCCTTCGGTTCCTCTCGCCATACCAGTTGAGCATGGGCTGCCACCCCCCAGGCTGAAGGAAGCCACTGCTGCCACGGCTCAGTTTCTCTCTGCTTGTGCCTCCTCCTGTGTGGGCACCACGGCCCTCCGTCTTTGTTCTTTCTCATCTCGGTGTCTGCGGCGGGGTCTGGATTCTCGGGCCATCCACTCCCCGTTGGGTCCCCCCGCTCCTCCAGCTAGTCTCTTGCGTCTTGTGCTGTGTGGAAAAAACACACTCCCCTGCCATCCGCCACCCTCAGCGTAGCTGGGAACAGCATTGCATAGGGGATGTTCAGTTGTTGTAGGTGCTTTTTGATTTCTGAGTACATTGCCTTTTGCCTCTGCACCTCTCTGGAGAAGTCAGGGAAGATACGGATGAGGGAGTTTTCAATCCTTATTTCTCCAGCCTTTCTGGCCTGACTCAGTATGTGGTCCCGGTCCTTGTAGTGCAGCAGGCGAGCTATCACCGGTCGCGGCACAGCTCTCGGAGGAGGGGCCCTCGCAGGGACCCTATGCGCCCTCTCAAGGGCAAAAAAGTGCGAAAGGCCCTCAGGCGCGACATCTTTTGAGATCCAGCGTTCCAGGAACTCAGGGATGTTGCGCTGACCAACTTGTTCAGGGAAGCCTATAATGCAGATATTATTTCTTCTGGACCTGTTTTCAGCATCTTCGGCTCGGACCATGAGAACCTCTGTCTTCCTCTCGAGTTTAATGATTCGGACCTCTGCTGCTGTCAGCTCTGGATTGAGGGCGCTTAGTGCTTGCTCAGTCGATGTTACTCTCTCCGTGAGGCAACATTGGTCCTCCCGGAGGAGGCCCAGATCAACCGCCAGTGAGTCGATCTTTGTCTCCAGGCTCTCCCTGGTGAATGTGATGGCCTGCATAATATCGCCTAGCGAAGGACCCCCAGGTGGGTTCTTGTCGGTGCCAATCCGCAGTGTCTTGGTAGGGAAGGATGGGGTGCAGGCCCGTTGCGCATCCATCTTGCCCACCGCTTCCTTCCTCTTCCCTGTTTTGCCCATCCTGTGTGGGAGAGGGGGATCTCTATTTTTAAGAGTCTGCATCCCTGTTTGCTCCTAAGCAGAGATGCCTGGTGAAGCTGCACTTCTCAACACTTTGCGCTGTCTGCGGGTGAAGCAAACCGAGGTGCTCTGCCCGGCCAGGCGTACGTTCCAATTCTTTTCCCACCCAGGGCCACAGATCGGCATCCAGAGTCCCTTAGCCCTCAGGTCCTGTCTTTCAGCGATTATGGGGAGAGGGTATGTCTCCCGAGGGCCCCACAATCCCTCAAACCGCAGTTATACCTTTCTCGGACTGCTGCTGTCAGGGTGAGTCTCAGTACCCTCCAGGGTCAGAGTATGTTGTCAGCGCCAGCAGGATGGCCAAGTTGTGTGCGCTGGGATCTTGATCAGCCCATGACTCGCCTCACCAATCAAACCGGACTCCAATTCTCTTCACCGGTGCCCGGTGCAGCCGCCATTTTGGGAACAGGCGGCTCCTGTCTACTACTCCCTCTGCTCTCCTGTAGCGCTCCGCTTTCCTCAGGGGGTGGCCCTTGTATTGGTAGCCTCAGTCACAGCTTCTCCCCTCACTTGGCATCTGCTCCATTTTAGCCCATTTGGGGGGAGACAGAGGTTTTTCAAATCAGCGCGGCCGCGATCTTAAGGTCAGGCGCCACGCTGTTATCATAATCACCGCCCTTCCGATCCCGTTTCATCGGCCCCTGAAGTCGGAAACCCCCCCCGGTCCTGAAGCTCCCGGCCTCCGCTCCTCTCCTGACAGGATTTGCTGCTGGTGCTTCGGGCAGCGCAGTTAGGATGGGCTTTTATTGGAGGTCCCGGGCCGGAGCTCTTGCTCGTGGCTGCTCAATCCATGAGCACCAAGCCACGCCCCCCCAGAAAGTATTCCACACATACCTGTCATTTCATTTGTGTAAACAATACCTCTGAAGCCAGATTTGTTTCATCCTGTAATGACTAACACATAGTTGAGTATGTTCATGGATTAAATTGATAGATATAGACAGTTGACAGGCATGTAGGATGTTCAATCATGTGTCTACACTGAAGAGGTAAGGTAAAAGGTGATAACTTTGGTTATGGCTTCTAGGACTCTATTGTTCATAACTGTATCATGGGCTTTTGTTGTCACGACAGGGGCAATTGTGTATCTTGTTAGTATGTGTACTAGATGGGTAGACATTTACCCTTTCCTCCCTTTCTTTCACTCCCACCCTTCTTTTCTGTCTACCTCTGTCTCTATGTGCATTAGTATCATCTCCCAAAGGAGGAAGGGCACTGGCGAATAGGGAGGATGCAGCCCACGGGACCCAGGAGGCTGGCACCAGTGGGGCCAAGGAAACCAGTGGGATGGAGAGCAAGTGGAGCACTACGGGGGAGACTGGAACTACTACAACATCTACTTCGCATTACTCCTCCGATGGTGGCTCCCTAGCAGTGGTGGACCCATCTTTTACCACCCCAGCAACATCCTTGTCTGCTGCCCTCCCTTACCAGCACTGCCCTCCCTGTAGTTCCCCACCCAGTTTGCCTTGCCCGCTCACCCAAGAATGTGGGCAGCTCCTTCGCCACAGACACCTCTGCCTCTGCCCCAATCAGCCTTGCTGCCCTCAATGAGGAGGCTATTGACCTTCTGAAGTCCATCTCTCTGGCGAAGACAACCATCATGAATGCCATCGAGGGGCTGGCATCTCAGATGCAGTAGTCAAATGCCTACCTGGAAGGCATTCGTTCTGCCTTGTCTAGCCTACAGAGATCATTTCAGGCTCTGGCCTCCTCTTCGACAGGAGCTAGTGTTCCTTTATCTTTCGTCCTCCCTCCAGTTATTTGTTCCCAATCCACAACCCCTCTCCATTCACCCATCCAGAGGACACCTATAGACCATCATTCACCCACTACAACAGACAAGGTGCGGAAAGACAAACACAAGCACCACAAATTAACCCACAGGCATGCACACACACAACACTCATCTGCATACACAGCAACAGGCATTTCCCACACTGCTTCCCCCGCCACCTCCTTCCTTACAGTGGCATCACCACTCACACCTGCTGTCACTACATCATCACACCCTGATCCTGCCAGTGTTCCTGTCATACCCTCAGTCACCACAACAGCAGACTCACAGACACCCACCTCACACACCACATCTGCACTCACCACGGCCACCTTCTCTGCCACCTGCAGCACATCCATCTCACTTGCACATACCACTCCAACATTCACTCACACATCTTCCATTCCCTCTCCCTGCATCTCTTCCCCTCTTCTTCCAAGAGACACACACGCATCTGCTCTCCCACCCAATATACACCCACCACTCACATGCACACATTGCACACACCAGCATCCACATACAGCACACCAACACTTCAAATGAGCACTCCCTCTAACTCCACTCCCACCCCTTTTTCATGTGCCCGTCCCGTGTTCCTAAAAAAGTCTTCCTTGCCATCGTTGACCTGTTCCCTACTCCTATCCCACCCTGTGTTGCCCCCAAACATCATGTCCCCCTGCCCTTACCCGGCCCTTCAACTTCCATTCCTCCACTGCCCACTCTGATGTTGCCCCTGCTCCTCCACCGAGTAAGAAGACCACCCCTCCCAGAGCCAAAGTCCCCCCTCCCAAGCTAAAGCAAAAACAACCTCCTTCCAAACCAAGGCCAGCCCCTCTCCCCTCAATCCCACACCCCTGAGGTGCCTACCTGTCCCATTGATGCCCCTATGACGTGGAGGCCTATTTGCTGTCAGGAGTCAAGTTGGGGCAGTAACATGTGGACTATGTGCTTTGTGCACTTCTGCACATTGGACTTACCATTTGGGACTTTTTGTATATTGTTCATTTTTTAAAATAATGTTTCCGAATACATCTGCCCACATTGCTGTGGTAGGCAGGATGAGATACTTGTCCTGGTTTCCTTCTACATGGTGGTGTGACATCTGTGTGCAATGGTGTGTGATGTTTGTGTATGGGTCGTGTCTGTGTTGTTGCATACGCTGGGTAGATGAGATGTGCCAGGTGCATGTTGTGATGTGTCTGAATGCTGGCTTGTGGGATTGTATGGGGTGGTGTATGCCTCCGTGTGTTTGGTGCTGCATCTGTGAATTCCTTTGTATGTTGGATGTATGTGGCATCTCAACTGTGCCATTGTTTGGATGTCTATTCAGTGATATTGAATGTGTGTCATTGCTACATACAGCTTTTTGTTCCTGTGGTATTTCTCAACATGCCTGTCTATGATTGTGTTTAAGTGTTTGTGGTCTAGTTGTTGTTGTGTGAATATGGGGTATTGAGTATGGATGTGTAGGACTGTGTTGGTGGTGTTTGTGTGCGTTGTGCTGTGTGTTTGGCACATGTCTGCTTGGCGTTGTGTGTGTATTAGATACTTGGCTTTTTGGTATTTTGTGTGTATGTAGATGTGTGTGCTGGTACGGTACGTTAGTTTGCATTTGTGTATGTGTGGCCTTCGCTGCCCGTGCTCGGTGTGTGTATTTTGTGTGGGTGTGTATCACTGCCCTTTCCTCCAGTGTGTACTAGGCATACATACGGTTATCATCTTCATCGTTGTCGCTGGTCCTGAAGATGTATGGCGAGATGCAACGCTGAGAGGACTTGCAGTTCATTTGCCATGGAGGCCGCGGAAGCATCGGTGTACCTGGAGGTGAGGGTCTCCTTTCATAATTTCTGTTTCTGCCTGGCTTTTCGTGGTGGTCGGCCAGCCCCGGAAATCCTGGCGGTCTGATAACTCGTAATACAGTGTGCGGTACATTGGTTCCCGTCAGCCTGAAGATGGCTAACGCCGCCACCTGCAGCCCAACCGCAGTGGCAGTAGTGGTGGTAAGTTGGCTGTGTTGCGTTGGGTTCACGCGCTGTGGTCGTAATATGGCTGTCTGCACCGCCAGCCTGGTGGTGGTCTCACCGCCACCACCGGCATTGCGGTCCGGTTTCCATCAAACTTGAAATGAGGGCCTGAATGTTCTGCACAGTGTCAGAAGTGCCCCATCATAATGGAGGTGCTTTTGTCGACATCAAAGGCTGCTGCTGCTAGCGCCTGTTAACATGGGAAACAGCCCTGCATGACTGAGTCTAAGAGCCCTCTGTAGTACGCAAGAGGTTTGTGCCCTAGGGGATATTTTTGTGTCAGGACTGCAGACATGACTCGCCCATTGCTGTGGCTGAATAAGAAGAATTCCTTCTTATAGTTGGGTGTTCATAACATAGAGGAATGTGTCATCTCTGTTTTGAGCTTGCAGAATGCATTGTGCATCTCAGGTGTCCATATTAGTTTCTTGTGGCCAGTTTATGACTTATTTATGTCTATGAGTAAGGGGGCAATGTGCGTGCTGTACTCAAAGACCGACTGCTGGACATAGTTGCATAGTCTTAAAAACATTTGCATGCCCTTTTTCATTTTCAGTGGTGGCATAGAACTGATTGACTTTGCACTTTCAAGCGTGATCTGTTGACTAGCTGCTGACATCAGCTGACCCAGATTACTAACCTTGTGTTTTACATACTGCATCTTCCCCTTCTCTACTTCATACCCTCTCTCAGCAAGTGCTGTCAGAAGGGCTATTGTGTCCTGACGACATCGGTCCTCAGAGGGACTGCATATCAATATGTCATTAGAATTCTGTATCAGGGTGTTATTTGATTGGAAGTTAGAGAGTTCCTTCCTTAGTATTCGATTGAAGATACTGTGAGACTCACAGTACGTTTATGGTAGTCTCCGGTATAGCAGCTGAACCCCTCACAAAGTGACCACTGTCAGGTACTGACTATCATGGTGTGGCAGAATGCTAAAAAACATGCTCTTGATGTCTTTCATGGAGAAATATCAGGCTTCTGTGGGTATTTTAGTATGATGGAGGGATCTGACACCACAGGGAATTTCAGGACAATGATGTCATTGAGAGGGAGCAGGTCCTCCACTAGACACCAGGTCCCTCCCTTACTTTTTTTTACCAGAAATATCAGTTTATTGTGGGGCTTGGATTGTAGGTGTGATACCCTCATTGGCTTCCTTGAAGAGAGGGTTCTGATGCACCGAGGTAGGATGTCTCCTTCTCCCAGTGTTATCTTTACTGGTTTGGCGGTATTGATGAGCCCCACATCATAAGTTCCCTCCGTCCATAACTGTGGCAGTACTGCTAACAAGTCAGACAGAAAAAGCAACTTTATTAGGCATATAATGCCATAAAAGGACAAGTAAAAAATACACAGAAGTATAAAACACAGTAAAACAGCATTTAAAATAAAAACAGCCATTTAGAAGGCAGAATAGGACCAATTTAAAGGGTCATCAGCTTATTTTTCCTTATGTAAAATGCGCATGTAATAAAATTCAAGATAGCACAACATATTTCTATTGAAGCAAGTTTCTGTAAAAATACCATAGCAGCTCGAAAGGTCGGCCTTTTGCAGAAGGGGTACGAAACATGCTATTCTTGTAGCTGAATATAAGGACAAAAATAATCAAATGGCTTGTGCTTTGTTTCATAGAATAATTACAGTGGCATGGAGGAGCTCATGCATCTAAACTTCCTGGATAGGAAATGGAAATGGAAATGAAACATTAAAATGTATTATATTCACCCCTAAACATGTTAAAAGTGAACAGTGATTTGAATTGGTGAACCAAAGTAAATATGACTCTATATAATTTGCTCTTACAATGAATATATAAGACTCCACTGATTTTAACTTTAATTCACTACTCAATCTTTCATTCCTTGAGAATTCAGCATAGCAGTGTTTTACCAGTGCTTTAACATCACGTCTCACCACCAAGCATCACTCCCTATTCCACCCAACATCACACTTCTGTACCCCCATCACCCAACACCACACCCCTCCCCTGCATGCCACACCACCCCACTGCCGCTATCCCCACACAGTCCCTCCCTAATGCACAGATGTCAATCACAACGCCAACCACCACAACTCCCATAATGCATCACTCCCTACACATCAGGAATGCACAGTCCCACTTCACAGTGGAACACCTGCACGGAAAACCATATCACATGCCACACCAACTGGATGCTTTGACTGCGTGTCAACACATGGCAATGACAGCAATGCTATTCACAATCCTGAGCCCTAAATGCTAAATTGAAACAATGCCACAACATATCACAAACAATGTTTGCAGTGCTGCAGCTGTCATTGGGAAGCAAGTCAAGGTACTCCAAGCATCAGACAATGATACCATCACATACATCACATACATCTGCACAATGTAACTCCCTCCATTTCCATCCACAGGTCCCACTGGCACTGCCACCCAGCAGCCAATGCCAGAGACAGACAGCCCTCCCAGGATGAAGGCCCCAGTGGATGTCTGGATATTGACGACTTGCCTGGCCCCTCTGGGACAACTGACCAGTCCAACACCAAAAGCCCCACCCTGGACAGATCTGAATCCCCCACCTCTGTGGGTATCACAGCACAGATAACCCTACATCCCCACACCTGTGTCCCAAGGACAGGTCAATCAGCTGTGTGTCCCACTGTACAGGGACCAGTGTCAAGGCCGCACACCTAAGACGATGAAGGGCCTGGTGCAAGTGGGAGTGGACACCCTGTGCCAGGGCCACAGGAGGCCGGGGCAGTGGGAGAGCACCTGTAGGCCAAAGGATGGGGCACCAACAACAAACAACTGGTCAGGAGGATACTATGGGCAAGATACTCACAACTGTCCAAGAGAACAGGAAGCTGCAAAGGGAATACCACCAGGAGGCCATGCAGCAGTGGCACACCCTCAATGCCACCACAGCCTCCATTTAAGGGGTGCTGAAGTAACTGACCACCATCCTGCATGCGTCCTCCACCCACCAGCAGGCCCCTTCCACTAGCCACATTCCGACTAAGCCCTCCACTTCTGCAGCAGCTAGTGGAATGGAGGCCCTGCCAGAGGACCTGCAGAACACCAGCACCCCTCCCCCTGTAGCTGAGGAACCCACACGCAGGCAAGGGCGTTGTAGGAAAGTCCTCCTTTTTTGCCTGATCACCCTCACTCTTTTTGGATAGGTACTGGTGGTTACTGACTCTTGGCTGGGCCCTGGGTACTGCTAACCAGTCCCAGGGCCTGTGCTCTGTGTAAAATGGATATGCAAATTAGGTTAATTATAATTGGCTAAGTTAACCTACCTATAAGTCCCTAGTATATGGTAGGGCATGTAGGTTTAGGGACCACAGCATAGGTGGTGCACACCTAGGTGCACTGCTGAGGTGCCCAGTGTCATTTTAAAAGCAAGCCTGCCTTGCTGGCTGCTTTTAAATTAAAGTTATATGCAAATTCGACTTTGGAATTAAAGGTACTTCCAAAGTCTTAAACTACCTTATTTTTACATATAAGTCACCCCTAAGGTGTGCCCTATGTGCCCCTAGGGCTGGGTGCCATGCAACTATAAGCAGGGACTTTATAAAAATAGATTTATAAGTCCTGGTGAGGTAAAAACAGCCAAATTCGTTTTTCCCTCATTGAAGTAAATGGCCTTCATAGGCTAGAATGGGCAGACTTTATTTTAAATTTTAAAGTCTCCTTAAATGTTACATACCAAGAATTTGGTATCAAATTAATTGTTGTAATAAATCCCACAACTTCCAGTTGTTGGATTTAATATAACTTGTTCAGGTAAAAAGTTTAGACTTTACCTAAAAAGTTGCCAATTTCAGCTCTGCATTGTTTTTGCTGCTGTGCTCTGATTGGCCAGCCTTCAGCAGCTTCTGCCAGGCTGCCTTGATGAGGTGTGAAGTGGCCTGGCTTCACACAAAGGAATGTGCTTGGGGGAGAGAATCTGCCCACAGCAGATGGTGAGGCAGGAAGGGGGAGGGCTGCCAAACTGGTCTTCAAAGGCAGAGAAGGACATTTGGAGCACCCAGCAACACCCCCACATCCTGCAACCCCAGACAATTAGGTGCCCCCTTGATTAGATTAGGAGAGGGCAGGAGAGGGGTGTGTTTATGATTTTTAGCCACACCAGTGGGTGGGCTCAGCCAGATGTAACCTCCAAAAATCAGATTCATCCATGTTGGATTTTTAGAGACTGTTGCCTTCTGGGATGGATTTTTGCCACACTTCCCAGGAAGTGGTCATCACAGGGGGACGACCCTGTCCCTGATTGGAGAACCAGGGCCCCCCTGCTTTTCACCCAGGAGCAAGGATAAAACTGGCAGACCTGCACCCACACCTCAGATCCCCACCAAATTTCAAGAAGAAGGAACTAAAGGAGAAGAAGGACTGCCCTGCTGGACCCCTGGCCTGCACCTGGAACCTGCACTCAGAAGGACTGCACCAGCTGCACACTTGGGCTTCACCACAAGAAGGACTTTGCCTGGCTTCAACTGGTTCAAGGAGGGACTCCCTGTTTGCTACAGGTGAAAAATTGCTATCCAGAGTCCCCTGCACCAACTCCTGAAAAAGTGACCAGCTGACCACTGTCCAGTGGCCAAAAAGGAGTTTGCGCCAGGTGCATTCTGGGAGTTGAAGTCCGCACCCCCCAAGGACCATCACAGAACTTCTGGACCCTTGGGGTGAGCTGTGGACCCCAAAAGAACCTTAAAAGAACATCTGGGTGAAGCCCCAGAAGTTTGGAGAAGATTTGAAAATTTTTGTAAAAAAGCTCCAGAGAGGGACCGACCCGCCGTGGAAATTCTAGCCGGCTTGCCTCAACCGCGACCCGGCCTGACTTCGTGATTCGTCCCGGTAAAGAAAAACATCAGAAAAAGAGACTAAGGGGGTGATTCTAACCCTGGCGGTCGGTGATAAAGCGGCGGCCAACCCGCCAACAGGCCGGCGGTCAAAAAAATGCAATTCTGACCCTGGCAGGAACCGCCAACACAGCCCGCCGCATTAACACTCCGACCGCCACGGCGGAACAAACAAACAGCGCGGCGGTCACCGCCAACAGCCAGGCGGCAGACAATGTACCGCCCACCCTATCACGACCCACCAATCCGCCACCTTTTCCGGGGCGGGAGCACCGCCGATAAAAACACAGCGGAAACAGACATTTCCAATGGAAAACACTCACCTCGAGGCACTCCACGCGGAATCCGGACAGCATGGAACCCGAATTGAACATCATACCTGCTCTCGTCTACCTGCTCATCTACCACGAGTACGAACTCCGGCGCAGACGTCAACGGTGAGTACTGCACCTACGACACACGGGAGGGGGGAGGAAGAAAGGTTACGGGCATATACATATGCGACCCCCCCAATATGTACACACCAATGCAGAGCAGGAAGTCACAGTGACACCACACAAACACCCTTAAAAAATACAATGACACAACCAAATTTGGAATAAATTTTCATGTTCAAAAAAAGCACCTGGAAATAATTGAGCAACCGTGAAAAATATTTACAAAAACCAAAAATATATACACATCAGTGTATCACTGAAGTAACAAGTCCTGCACATCCTACGAATCTAACATGTCCGTGGGCCAAGGTTCTGCGAAACAAGGGCAAAGCCCACACACGAGACCTGAGTCCTTTGGAGAGAACACTGCAGGGGCATCCGATGTCAAAACTACAGGCACCTCAGGGGGAAGGGAAGGGGGGGCCACCACAGCCACATGAGTCCATGACGCCAGATCCACGAGGAGCCACCATGCCCACTGTACCATCCTGGGGAGTGCAAAGCTACAGTCTCTCAAGTCTCTGCAGTGGGTGGGTTGCCCACTATACCATCCTGGGGAGTGCAAAGCCACAGTCTCTCAAGTCTCTGCAGTGGGTGGGTTGCCCACTGTACCATCCTGGGGAGTGCAAAGCCACAGTCTCTCAAGTCTCTGCAGTGGGTGGGTTGCCCACTGGACCATCCTGGGGAGTGCAAAGCCACAGTCGCTCAATGTCTCTACAGTGGGTGGGTTGCCCACTGTACCATCCTGGGGAGTGCAAAGCCACAGTCTCTCAGGTGGATTACAGAGTCCACTGGTCAAGGAGGAGGCATGGTGGGCACAGTGAACCATAAACAGTGCCTGAGACGGCGGGACCCAGCGCAGCGGTGCATGACATGGCGATGTCCAGCGGAGCGATGCTTGACAGGAAGGGTCCAGCGGAGCGGTGCTTGACAGGAAGGGCCCAGCGGAGCGGTGCTTGACAGGAAGGGCCCAGCGGAGCGGTGCTTGAGACGGCGGGGCCCAGCGGAGCGGTGCTTGAGACGGCGGGGCCCAGCGGAGCGGTGCTTGACAGGAAGGGCCCAGCGGAGCGGTGCTTGACAGGAAGGGCCCAGCGGAGCGGTGCTTGACAGGAAGAGTCCAGCGGAGCGGTGCTTGAGACGGCGGGGCCCAGCGGAGCGGTGCTTGAGACGGCGGGGCCCAGCAGAGCGGTGCTTGACAGGAAGGGCCCAGCGGAGCGGTGCTTGAGACGGCGGGGCCCAGCGGAGCGGTGCTTGACAGGAAGGGCCCAGCGGAGCGGTGCTTGAGACGGCGGGGCCCAGCGGAGCGGTGCTTGACAGGAAGGGCCCAGCGGAGCGGTGCTTGAGACGGCGGGGCCCAGCGGAGCGGTGCTTGACAGGAAGGGCCCAGCGGAGCGGTGCTTGAGACGGAGGGGCCCAGCGGAGCGGTGCTTGAGACGGCGGGGCCCAGCGGAGCGGTGCTTGAGACGGCGGGGCCCAGCGGAGCGGTGCTTGACAGGAAGGGCCCAGCGGAACGGTGCTTGACACGGCGGGGCCCAGCGGAGCGGTGCTTCACAGGAAGGGCCCAGCGGAGCGGTGCTTGAGACGGCGGGGCCCAGCGGAGCGGTGCTTGAGACGGCGGGGCCCAGCGGAGCGGTGCTTGAGACGGCGGGGCCCAGCGGAGCGGTGCTTGACAGGAAGGGCCCAGCGGAGCGGTGCTTGAGACGGCGGGGCCCAGCGGAGGGGTGCAGGAAGGGCCCAGCGGAGCGGTGCTTGAGACGGCGGGGCCCAGCGGAGCGGTGCTTGACAGGAAGGGCCCAGCGGAGCGGTGCTTGAGACGGCGGGGCCCAGCGGAGCGGTGCTCGAGACGGCAGGGCCCAGCGGAGCGGTGCTTGACATGAAGGGCCCAGCGGAGCGGTGCTTGACAGGAAGGGCCCAGCGGAGCGGTGCTTGAGACGGCGGGGCCCAGCGGAGCGGTGCTTGAGACGGCGGGGCCCAGCGGAGCGGTGCTTGAGATGGCGGGGCCCAGCGGAGCGGTGCCTGACAGGAAGGGCCCAGCGGAGCGGTGCTTGAGACGGCGGGACCCAGCGGAGCGGTGCTTGACAGGAAGGGCCCAGCGGAGCGGTGCTTGAGACGGCGGGGCCCAGCGGAGCGGTGCTCGAGACGGCAGGGCCCAGCGGAGCGGTGCTTGACAGGAAGGGCCCAGCGGAGCGGTGCTTGACAGGAAGGGCCCAGCGGAGCGGTGCTTGAGACGGCGGGGCCCAGCGGAGCGGTGCTTGAGACTGCGGGGCCCAGCGGAGCGGTGCTTGAGACGGCGGGGCCCAGCGGAGCGGTGCCTGACAGGAAGGGCCCAGCGGAGCGGTGCTTGAGACGGCGGGACCCAGCGGAGCGGTGCTTGACAGGAAGGGCCCAGCGGAGCGGTGCTTGAGACGGCGGGGCCCAGCGGAGCGGTGCTTGAGACGGCGGGGCCCAGCGGAGCGGTGCTTGACAGGAAGGGCCCAGCGGAGCGGTGCTTGAGACGGCGGGGCCCAGCGGAGCGGTGCTTGAGACGGCGGGGCCCAGCGGAGCGGTGCTTGACAGGAAGGGCCCAGCGGAGCGGTGCTTGACAGGAAGGGCCCAGCGGAGCGGTGCTTGAGACGGCGGGGCCCAGCGGAGCGGTGCTTGAGACGGCGGGGCCCAGCAGAGCGGTGCTTGACAGGAAGGGCCCAGCGGAGCGGTGCTTGAGACGGCGGGGCCCAGCGGAGCGGTGCTTGACAGGAAGGGCCCAGCGGAGCGGTGCTTGAGACGGCGGGGCCCAGCGGAGCGGTGCTTGACAGGAAGGGCCCAGCGGAGCGGTGCTTGAGACGGCGGGGCCCAGCGGAGCGGTGCTTGACAGGAAGGGCCCAGCGGAGCGGTGCTTGAGACGGCGGGGCCCAGCGGAGCGGTGCTTGAGACGGCGGGGCCCAGCGGAGCGGTGCTTGAGACGGCGGGGCCCAGCGGAGCGGTGCTTGAGACGGCTGGGCCCAGCGGAGCGGTGCTTGACAGGAAGGGCCCAGCGGAGCGGTGCTTGAGACGGCGGGGCCCAGCGGAGCGGTGCTTCACAGGAAGGGCCCAGCGGAGCGGTGCTTGAGACAGCGGGGCCCAGCGGAGCGGTGCTTGAGACGGCGGGGCCCAGCGGAGCGGTGCTTGAGACGGCGGGGCCCAGCGGAGCGGTGCTTGACAGGAAGGGCCCAGCGGAGCGGTGCTTGAGACGGCGGGGCCCAGCGGAGGGGTGCAGGAAGGGCCCAGCGTAGCGGTGCTTGAGACGGCGGGCCCAGCGGAGCGGTGCTTGACAGGAAGGGCCCAGCGGAGCGGTGCTTGAGACGGCGGGGCCCAGCGGAGGGGTGCAGGAAGGGCCCAGCGTAGCGGTGCTTAAGACGGCGGGGCCCAGCGGAGCGGTGCCTGACAGGAAGGGCCCAGCGGAGCGGTGCTTGAGACGGCGGGGCCCAGCGGAGCGGTGCTTGAGACGGCGGGGCCCAGCGGAGCGGTGCTTGAGACGGCGGGGCCCAGCGGAGCGGTGCTTGACAGGAAGGGCCCAGCGGAGCGGTGCTTGAGACGGCGGGGCCCAGCGGAGCAGTGCTCGAGACGGCAGGGCCCAGCGGAGCGGTGCTTGACAGGAAGGGCCCAGCGGAGCGGTGCTTGACAGGAAGGGCCCAGCGGAGCGGTGCTTGAGACGGCGGGGCCCAGCGGAGCGGTGCTTGAGACGGCGGGGCCCAGCGGAGCGGTGCTTGAGACGGCGGGGCCCAGCGGAGCGGTGCCTGACAGGAAGGGCCCAGCGGAGCGGTGCTTGAGACGGCGGGACCCAGCGGAGCGGTGCTTGACAGGAAGGGCCCAGCGGAGCGGTGCTTGAGACGGCGGGGCCCAGCGGAGCGGTGCTTGAGACGGCGGGGCCCAGCGGAGCGGTGCTTGACAGGAAGGGCCCAGCGGAGCGGTGCTTGAGACGGCGGGGCCCAGCGGAGCGGTGCTTGAGACCGCGGGGCCCAGCGGAGCGGTGCTTGACAGGAAGGGCCCAGCGGAGCGGTGCTTGACAGGAAGGGCCCAGCGGAGCGGTGCTTGAGACGGCGGGGCCCAGCGGAGCGGTGCTTGACAGGAAGGGCCCAGCGGAGCGGTGCTTGAGACGGTGGGGCCCTCTTCAGCAGTACCTGTCTTCACGGCGGGGCCCTCTTCAGCGGTACCTGTCTGCACGGCGGGGCCCTCTTCAGCGGTGCTCTTCTGCACGGCGGGCCCTGTTCAGTGGTGCTCTTCTGCACGGCGGGGCCCAGCGGAGCGGTGCTTGAGACGGCGGGGCCCAGCGGAGCGGTGCCTGACAGGAAGGGCCCAGCGGAGCGGTGCTTGAGACGGCGGGACCCAGCGGAGCGGTGCTTGACAGGAAGGGCCCAGCGGAGCGGTGCTTGAGACGGCGGGGCCCAGCGGAGCGGTGCTTGAGACCGCGGGGCCCAGCGGAGCGGTGCTTGACAGGAAGGGCCCAGCGGAGCGGTGCTTGACAGGAAGGGCCCAGCGGAGCGGTGCTTGACAGGAAGGGCCCAGCGGAGCGGTGCTTGAGACGGCGGGGCCCAGCGGAGCGGTGCTTGAGACGGCGGGGCCCAGCAGAGCGGTGCTTGACAGGAAGGGCCCAGCGGAGCGGTGCTTGAGACGGCGGGGCCCAGCGGAGCGGTGCTTGACAGGAAGGGCCCAGCGGAGCGGTGCTTGAGATGGCGGGGCCCAGCGGAGCGGTGCTTGACAGGAAGGGCCCAGCGGAGCGGTGCTTGAGACGGCGGGGCCCAGCGGAGCGGTGCTTGACAGGAAGGGCCCAGCGGAGCGGTGCTTGAGACGGCGGGGCCCAGCGGAGCGGTGCTTGAGACGGCGGGGCCCAGCGGAGCGGTGCTTGAGACGGCGGGGCCCAGCGGAGCGGAGCTTGAGACGGCGGGGCCCAGCGGAGCGGTGCTTGACAGGAAGGGCCCAGCGGAGCGGTGCTTGAGACGGCGGGGCCCAGCGGAGCGGTGCTTCACAGGAAGGGCCCAGCGGAGCGGTGCTTGAGACAGCGGGGCCCAGCGGAGCGGTGCTTGAGACGGCGGGGCCCAGCGGAGCGGTGCTTGAGACGGCGGGGCCCAGCGGAGCGGTGCTTGACAGGAAGGGCCCAGCGGAGCGGTGCTTGAGACGGCGGGGCTCAGCGGAGGGGTGCAGGAAGGGCCCAGCGTAGCGGTGCTTGAGACGGCGGGGCCCAGCGGAGCGGTGCTTGACAGGAAGGGCCCAGCGGAGCGGTGCTTGAGACGGCGGGGCCCAGCGGAGGGGTGCAGGAAGGGCCCAGCGTAGCGGTGCTTGAGACGGCGGGGCCCAGCGGAGCGGTGCTTGACAGGAAGGGCCCAGCGGAGCGGTGCTTGAGACGGCGGGGCCCAGCGGAGCGGTGCTTGAGACGGCGGGACCCAGCGGAGCGGTGCTTGACAGGAAGGGCCCAGCGGAGCGGTGCTTGAGACGGCGGGGCCCAGCGGAGCAGTGCTCGAGACGGCAGGGCCCAGCGGAGCGGTGCTTGACAGGAAGGGCCCAGCGGAGCGGTGCTTGACAGGAAGGGCCCAGCGGAGCGGTGCTTGAGACGGCGGGGCCCAGCGGAGCGGTGCTTGAGACGGCGGGGCCCAGCGGAGCGGTGCTTGAGACGGCGGGGCCCAGCGGAGCGGTGCTTGAGACGGCGGGGCCCAGCGGAGCGGTGCCTGACAGGAAGGGCCCAGCGGAGCGGTGCTTGAGACGGCGGGACCCAGCGGAGCGGTGCTTGACAGGAAGGGCCCAGCGGAGCGGTGCTTGAGACGGCGGGGCCCAGCGGAGCGGTGCTTGAGACGGCGGGGCCCAGCGGAGCGGTGCTTGACAGGAAGGGCCCAGCGGAGCGGTGCTTGAGACGGCGGGGCCCAGCGGAGCGGTGCTTGAGACCGCGGGGCCCAGCGGAGCGGTGCTTGACAGGAAGGGCCCAGCGGAGCGGTGCTTGACAGGAAGGGCCCAGCGGAGCGGTGCTTGAGACGGCGGGGCCCAGCGGAGCGGTGCTTGACAGGAAGGGCCCAGCGGAGCGGTGCTTGAGACGGTGGGGCCCTCTTCAGCAGTACCTGTCTTCACGGCGGGGCCCTCTTCAGCGGTACCTGTCTGCACGGCGGGGCCCTCTTCAGCGGTGCTCTTCTGCACGGCGGGCCCTGTTCAGTGGTGCTCTTCTGCACGGCGGGGCCCTCTTCAGCGGTACCTGTCTTCACGGCGAGGCCCTCTTCAGCGGTACCTGTCTTCATGGCGGGGCCCTCTTCAGCGGTACCTGTCTTCACGGCGGGGCCCTCTTCAGCGGTGCTCTTGCAGTATGTCAAGGGAGTCATACCTGGCCTGGACACCCTGCTCAGTCGCCCTCCGACCGAGCTGTGTCAGGCCCCTTCGGGGAGTGAGTCCTGGGCTCTTTGGTGTCGTCCCTTGCAGCCGGGATGGGGCTTGTGGGGCCCTCCTGCTCCGCGCTCCTGGTGGTTGTCCTCTCCGCCCTGCTGTCCTTCCGCTCCTTAGATGGGGCTCTCGGGCCCTTGCCTCCCCTGGCTGCTGTGGCCGGTGAAGTGGCCGGAGTCACCTCCTTGGGGGCAGCCGTCTCTGTCCGCTCACGGCGGCCCTTCAATTTCCGGGTCCTCTTGCCTGGGGGGGGGGCTGGCTGTCCCCTTGCTGCTCACCGAAGTGTTACTGCCGCCAAAGGGTGGACTCCACATGCCATGCACCACTTGCACTGTAGTAGTTGGGCTGGTGGTGGCTGAGGTGCCCTTGGGACTTTTCCCAGTTGGAGGGGGTGGGTCGGGGGAGGGAAAGAGGTCAAAACTGGAGAGGTAATTTTTCTTGGGACCAAGGTAAGGGGTAGGAGTAGTGGTGAGAGAAGTGGAGGAAGAGGATGTGGTTGTATGAGAGCCAGGTGTGCTGTCCTTGGGTGCAGGTGACTGGGACGTAGGCTCTGGTGAGGTGGTTGGCTGTTGTTTGGGTGTCTGCCTGCGTTTATGTGTCTTGGAAGAGGGGGTGACAGACACAGTGGGAGAGGACACAGGGGACGTGTAAATGCCAGTGGGGGTGGTGACTGCAGATGTGCGGACTGTAGTGGAGGGTTTGCTGGTGGTGGAAGAACTGGCTGATGTTGGGGTGCATGCAGGTGTGAGTGTAGACGTCACAGGGAGGGAGGAGGGAGACGAGGAGGACGGGGACACAGAGGTGGTAGTGACTGTTGATATGTCTGCATCTGTGTGTTGTTTGGGTGAATGCTTGTGTTTTCTGTGGTGCTTATGTTTGGATGAGCTGGCCTTGGGTGTTGAGGTGTGTGCAGGCTGGTCTGATGGTGTGGATGGGATAGGTTGAGGTACAGGAGACAGAGAAAGGGTGGAGGCAGATGGAAGAGGGAGACTGGAGACGGGGACAATGGCTGCCGTCAGTGCTGAGGCCAAAGCAGTGAACGCTCGTTGATGGGCAGCCTGACCAGAATGAATGCCCTCCAGGTAGGCATTGCTCCAATGCACCTCCCTTTCCACCCCCTGGATGGCATTCAGAAGGGTAGTCTGCCCAACAATGAGCGTCCTCACCAGGTCAATGAGCTCCGCACTGAGGGCAGCAGGGGTAACAGAGGCAGGGGCTGAGGTGCCTGGGGCGAAGGAGACGCGCGCCTTCCTGGCCGAGCGGCCACGGAGCGAAGACTGAGGGGCTGCTGGGAGGGCGGTGCTGGTGCGCTGGGTGGCGGCTGTACCTGTTGTTGCGGGGGGCACAGATGGTGCCCCCCCCGCCAGGGAGCTCCCAAACGAGGACGTGTCCGTGTCGCTGGTGTCTCCACCGGCCCCCGTTGTGGTGCTCCCCTCGCCCTCCGGATCACTGGTGCCCTCGGTGTCTGTGTCAGTGCCCACCGGGGCCTGGTGACCTGCAGCTCCCTCCTGCTCCGACGCCAAATCTCCTCCGCCGGATGATGCTAAAACACAAGAAGACAAAGATTTAGGGTGGGGGGAGAAATGAAACAAAGTTGAGTGCATGCCTTAGCAATACCCTTTGAGGAGAGGACAGACACAGGTGCCTCGTGCACTAAGTCGCGAACTTGGGGTACACTACTCAGTACCTCTGACTAGGCAAACAGGTCTAGGGACAACACACGCGCACATGGGTGATGCTGGAGCATGGGTAGCTGCACCTGGCACCCTACAGAGGTGGGGGGCGGGGGCACAGGGCCATGCCTAAGGGAGCGGACTACACTACAGAGAGCGCCCGGGCCTAATGTCACCCACAGCCCTCCTCCCCCCCCCAGACGCCTCCAATGCGCATACAGATGGGAGAATGTGCGGATACTCACCCCCTTGTGTCTGCTGCGCTGTCCTCAAGCGCCCATCCAAATTAGGGTAGGCCACCGCCAGGATCCGGGACATCAGGGGGGTCATGGTGCGACTGGCACCCCTCCTAGGTCGGGAGGCCATCCCCAGCAGTGTTTCTGCGGTCTTCCTCGTTCCGCGGCGGATGTCCTTCCACCTCTTGCGGCAGTGGGTGCCCCGTCTGTTGTGGACCCCCAAGTTCCGGACTTCCTCGGCGATGGCACGCCAAATATCGATCTTCTGGTGGGCGCTCACCTGTTTGACATGTACAGGGTGGGAAAGAGACACCGTCACATATCTGCATGTTTGGAGTACATGCCCCCCCCTCCCCAACCTTGTCATGGTTCCCATTCTCTCATCTGTCGTGCGTTGCACTCCCCATTCCCTCCACACCCCACCAACTTACATCCCCCCCCCTCCACACAGGCATAACCCATTCAATGTGCACTGAGTGTACTCACCTGTTGGTCTGGAGGACCGTAGAGTTGCGCATACTGGGGGAGGACCCCATCCACGAGCTTCTCCAACTCTTCTGAACTGAAGGCGGGGGCCCTTTCCCCAGTCGCAGCAGCCATTGTCACTTCCAGACCGAGTTCACAGCAGCACTTGCAGTATAGGTCCTCTCCTGTGGATGATCAGGTCTCGAATGATTGAGCTGATAGAAAATGGCGGTCACGCCCGCGGCGGTGCGTACCGCGGCGGTGCGTCCCGCGACCGCCGGCGCACATCGGCATTGGCTCCTGAAACCCATAGGCTTCAATGTTAACCAATGCGTCTTCGCACAGCGGTCTTCGACCGCCTACCGCCACGGTGCGCCCCGCCAGCGCAGTGACCTCACATCCCATTGTCCCACTTCACAGGTCAGGCATCGGCCATTTTAAGGGCCCACATGGCTTAATTTCTAATGCGTCACACAGGCCTAGGCCTTGCAATGGCACACATACAAACATATCAAACCATACATTTACCTGTATTGTGCAAGCTGTGTTGTACGTACCTGTTAGTGGATTGACTCTGTACTCCATATTCTCCTTCCTAGGCACCGTCCGCTGGGACTAGCGATGAGAAGGAGGAATCCTCGCGTGTACCGGCCGCTGGTGGACCTGTCGACAATGGAAGAACGCCATATAATACTACGATACCGACTTGACCGTGCCTCCATCCATGAACTGTGTGCCCAGCTGGAGCCAGCCCTGATGTCCCCCATCTGCCAACCCACAGGAATTTCCCCTCTGGTGCAGGTTCTGTCAGTCCTCCATTTCTTTGCAACTGGCTCATTCCAGACAACAGTGGCCATGTCATCTGGGATGTCTCAGCCTATGTTTTCCAAGATCTTATCCAGAGTGTTGTCTGCCCTGATGAAACTCATGCGGAGCTACATCATTTTCCCAGAGGAGGGTGATTTGCCTACAGTGAAAGCTGATTTCTATGCCCTTGGACACATCCCCAACATCATTGGTGCAATTGATGGAACCCATGTGGCTTTAGTCCCCCCAAATGACGATGAACAGGTGTACAGGAACAGGAAGAATTACCATTCAATGAATATCCAGGTGGTCTGTTTGGCTGACCAGTACATCTCCCATGTGAATGCCAAGTTCCCTGGGTCAGTGCATGACGCGTATGTGATGCGAAATAGCAGCATTCCCTATGTGATGGAACAGCTACAGAGACAGCGTGTGTGGCTAATAGGTGACTCTGGTTACCCCAACCTGCCGTGGCTATTGACCCCAGTGAGGAATCCCAGGACCAGGGCAGAGGAACGGTACAATGAGGCCCATGGGCGTACTAGGAGGGTGATTGAGCGGACCTTCGGGCTCCTGAAGGCCAGATTTAGGTGCCTGCATATGACAGGTGGATCCCTAATGTACTCACCAAAGAAGGTGTGCCATATCATCGTGGCGTGCTGTATGCTCCACAACCTGGCTTTGCGACGCCAGGTGCCTTTCCTGCAGGAGGATGGTCCAGATGGTGGTGTTGTAGAAGCCGTGGAGCCTGTGGAGAGTGAAGAGGAGGAAGACTCTGAGGACGACACAGACAATAGGGACAGAGTGATACAACAGTATTTCCAGTAACACCCAGGTAAGAATCACCCACGCCATTTCACAATTGCTTATAGCCTCCTGCATCTGTACTTTCTGTAGTTCCCCACAGATGTTTTTCATTAATTTTTGCCTTTCCCTTCCCTTCTCAGTGCTGTCTGACTCAGTACCTGACTTCTGCTTGGTTCGCACATGAAATACAGCGTATTGACATTGGTATGTTGTCATGACTAATTGACAGAACAGAAATTGAACAGAAATATGTAATACATTTGTTAATAATACAGCATGACTCAAAACAGATTTGTGTGCAAAATGTGATTTATTTACAGTGCTAGATATCGGTACATGTGATTCTAAGGGTGATGGGTGGGGGTGGAGGAATATCCATGGCAGAGTCCAGTTCTCAGTCTCACAGATGCATTGTTCTTTTGCCTGTGGAAGGATGGAGCATAGGCAGTTCATGGTTGGACAGGGTGGCAATGTGGGACAGTGGGAAGACTTGAGGGGGTATGTCCTGCTGGCGGGGGTCTTGACATCCTACTCTGTCTTTTTTTTTGGTCTCAGGCTCCTCTTACGGGGTGGTTGTTCTTCAGCAGGAGGTGGGGTTCTGGGGGGCTGTCGAGGTGTTGGGACCTCCTGTCCACTAGCGCCGGCGGAGGTGGTAGGCTGTTCCTGGTCCGGCCTAGTGACAGGGGCCCTGTGTGGTGCACCATGGTCCCGCAACGCGTCCTCTATCCTGTGGAGGGCCAGGACGATGGTCCCCATTGCGGTCCCGATGATTCTCAGCTCCTCCCTGAACCCCATGTAGCGTTCTTCCTGCTGTGCCTGGATCTCAGTGAACCTGGCCAGTACCGTCGCCATCGTTTCTTGGGAGTGGTGGTATGCCCCCATGATGGTGGTGAGGGCCTCTTGGAGAGTGGGTTCCCTGGGCCTCTCCTCCCCCCCCTGTCGCACAGCAGCCCTCCGAGCTACCCGGTTTCCCCTGGCCTCTGTCCCCTGGCCGGTGTGCCCGCTACCACTGCCCCCAGGTCCCTGTTGGTGTTGGGGTGTTGGGTTAGCCTGGGTGCCCTGTAGTGGCGGACACACTGCTGATTGAGCTGTCCTAGAGATAGAGGCATGGGCCCGCTGGGTGGGAGCTGTGCTGGTGTTGGCAGAGGGGGTCGGGTCTGGTGTGGCCTGTGGCTGCCTGAGGGGAACCGACTGCCCAGAGGTCCCTGATGGTCCGGGCTGGTCATCAGGTTCACTGTCGACAGAGCTGCTATCCTCAGTGTGGGCCTGTTCCGGGGGTGGGATGGACACTTCTGGACCCTCCTGGCTGGTGTGTTGTCGTTCGGGTCCTGCATGGGGTAAGAGAGTTTGGTTATTGTTTCTGTGTGTGCAATAGCGTGCGTGTTATGGGTGCCCTTGTCCCCCAGTGCAGGCATTCCCTTGAGGGAGGTGTTGTGAGGGTAGTTAGGGGGGGGGGGTTAGTGCAGTGGTCATGCTTAGGTGATGGGTGCCCATGATTTGTGTTGGCATGCAGGAGTTGGTGTTGGGATGGGTGGGTTGTGCTGGTGAGACATTGTCAGGGAGGATGTGTGCTGGGGGGTTGGGGGTGAGGGTGGGGGTGTGGGTTGGCATGCTGGTGGGGTGGGGGGGATATAGTAGTTGAGATTGGACTTACCAGAGTCCATTCCTCCGGCTACTCCAGCGAGGCCCTGAGGATGCAGGATGTTCAAGACGTCTTGCTCCCACGATGTGAATTCGGGAGGGGTGGGTGGGGGTCCGCCGCCAGTCTTCTGGACCGCGATGTTGTGCCGGGAGACCATCGATCGGACCTTCCCCGTAGTTCGTTCCATCTTTTGCGTATGTCCTCCCTATTCCTGGGATGCTGTCCCACCGCGTTGACCCTGTCCACGATCCGCTGCCATAGCTCCGCCTTCCTAGCTATACTGGTGTGCTGCACCTGCGAGCCGAAGAGCTGGGGTTCCACTCTTAGGATTTCCTCCACCATGACCCGGAGTTCTTGGTCAGAAAAGCGTGGGTGCCTTTGGGGTGCCATGGGGTGGTGTGGGTGTGGTGTGGGGTGGTGTATGTGATGATAAGTATGTTGGTGAGTGGTGCTTTGTGCTACTATGTGGTGTGTGTGATGGTGTAGTGTGCCTCAGTGTGTCTTGCTTTGAATTGTCTGCTGTGTCTCTCTCTCCTTCTCTCAGTAATTCTGGTTGCAGGGGTTTGTGGGTGATGTGGGTGTGTGTTTTATAGTTGGTTGATTGTGTGGGAGTGGTGTGTGTATGTGTATCAGGTGTGTGTATTTCAAATTGTCCAATGTGGCTGTGTTTTGGTGATGTGTGTGTATTCTGACCGCGGCGTTGTGTACCGCCAATGGAATACCGCGTTTGAATGACCGCCGTGTGGATTCGTGGGTCGTAATGGCATGGGCGTATTTCTGTTGGCGTGACGGTGGAGGTTTGGTCATCTCCAGTTTATCGCTGCCCGCTGATGTGGCGGCCTGCAGTGGAGGACGGAATTTTGGAGGTTTGGCCGTTGTGGGTCAGAATGACCGTGGCGGTTAACCGCGGCCGCGGCGGTGTTATGGCGGTCTTCTGACCGGCGGTAAGGGCCTTTTACCGCCGAGGTCAGAATGACCCCCTAAGTCCGAAGGTAAAAAGTTGACCGGGACCTCCCAGCCATCGTATCCGAGAAGGGCTCCACGGACGTCGGATCAAGATCCAGGTTTACCCCG
Organism: Pleurodeles waltl; assembly: GCF_031143425.1. NCBI lineage: Eukaryota > Metazoa > Chordata > Amphibia > Caudata > Salamandridae > Pleurodeles > Pleurodeles waltl. The sequence continues at coordinate 528,320,759 of NC_090445.1, read as the reverse complement.
GTCGAAGGATTTTCATCTCGAAAAAACGACTAAGTCCGAAGGTAAAAATCTCCACCGAGGAAACCCACATCGCGTATCCGGACAAGGGCTCCAGGAGGTCGGATTCAACTGGCAGGTTCGTCCCGGTGAAGAAAAACTTCAAGATAAAGACTAAGTCAGAAGGTAACTTTTTAACCGAGGCCTCCCCCGACTTGTAGCCGAGCAGGGCTCCATCGCGGTCGGCCTGAAACTTTGACTTTGCCCCGGTCCTGGTGCAACCAGATGACCCGATTGGCGCTTTTTGTTTCTAAGCGCTAGAAAAATAATAATTCTTTAAAAATTCATATCTCCGGTTCCCCTGAACCGATTTTAATCGTTTTTGTGTCATTTTAAAGATAAAAATATAAACAATTTTTATAAATTGGTTTTGGATTTTTAAACTGTTTCCTGTGTTTTATTTAATTACTGTTTTGTGATATTTGAATGCTTTACACACTGTCTCCTAAATTAAGCCTTGACGCTCGTTGCCAAGCTACCAAGGGTTGAGCTGGGATTAATTTACTGAGACCTAACTGTACCTAGGTGGAGGTTAGTGGCTTGTTGCTAGGTGTAGGTACCTACCTGCCCTTACTAATAACCCATTTTCCAACATTTTTGGTGGCAGCGGTGGGATCCTGTACTTGTGTTCAGTATCTCGTTACAGTTTTAAGTAAAACAAATTAAAAATCCTTTAAATTGTCTTAGTGCAAAAAAATTTTTTTTTTAATTTTTACTTTTTTTCTTCTTTTTATTAATTATTAATTTGGATTAATTTCAATTATTGAATTTTTGTAATTTTTCTAAATTCTTGTTTCCAATTTTTGCAAAAAGTTTTTGTTGACACAAAACTAGGGAACCATGGAGCTTGATCTGGCTAGCCTACCCACACTGACAGTAGTCCAGCTTAGGGGGTTGTGTATTGAAAGAGGGTTGCCTGCAACCACTGATCTCTGGAAGCAAATCCTGATAAAATCCCTGACAGCATCGGCTGAGGCCCAAGTGGTAGAGTCGGAAGAAGCTCCAGAGGAGGGAGAAAGAAGGGAGGATGCTAGCTCTAACCACTCAGGGGAGGGAAGGCATCTGAGCCTAAGTGAGGATGAGGAAGAACGGTCCTCAGTAGATACAGTCACTAGGGGCAGACCCAAAGCTAGTGGTAGGAAGGGGGTCCCTTCAGGAGGAGAGAACCCATCCATCAGAGAAAGAGAGCTGGAGGCCCAGCTAGCATACATAGCTTTGGAAGCAGAGAAGCTGGCCCTAGAAAAGAAAAAGTGGGCAAGCAAAGAGAAAAGAGATGGTGGCAGCGATAAAGAGGCTGAGGTGTCCCTGGGTGGGGGTTTTGCCCCCAGATTACCCAAAGGGGTGGTTCCTGCCTATGTAGAGGGGGATGATATAGATAAGTGGCTGGGGGCCTTTGAGAGGGCCCTCCAGATGAGGAAAGTCAAGCCTCAGTACTGGGGTTCACTTCTTTGGGAGTTAGTTCCCAACTCTGGGAGGGATAGGCTCCTAACCATGAGTGGGGAGGATGCAGACTCATACCCCAGTATGAAGAGTTGCTTGACTAAAAAGTTTGGTCTGACCCCAGAGCAGTATAGGCTCAAGTTTAGGGACACCCAAAAGACAAGCACCCAGTCCTGGGTGGACTTTGTGGACATTTCAGTAAAGGCACTGGAGGGCTGGATACAGGGCAACAGGGTAAATACCTTTGAGGGGCTGTACAATTTGATTATGAGGGAGCACCTTCTAACTAATTGTGTCCAAGAGAGGCTCCGCCAGTATCTGGTAGACTCTAGGTTGACCAACCCCAGAGAGCTGGGGGAGGCAGCAGATGACTGGTTAAGAACTAGGGTTAACCAGAAACCCCCAGGGGGTGATCAGAAAAAGGGAGGACATGGTTCTTCTCAGGGGAAGAACCAGGGGAAAGATGATAAAAAGCCCAAAGAGTCCTCACAAGAGTCCCCAAAAACTTCTCAGGGAGGGGGAGCCCCGAGCCAATTCACTTTTAAAGGGAAAGGGTATCAGGGAAAGAATTATGATCCTGCTAAAGCAGGAAGGTTTCAGGAGCTTGCTAAGGCCGGCAAGTGTTTTGATTGTCATCAACCTGGACATAAACGAGGAGATGCTATCTGCTCCAAGAAGCCCCCCACTGGTGGGCAATCCCAGGGGATTGCTAGTGTAGGGTTGGGGGTGGAAGTTGGCCCAGGGGTGGAATCAGGGTACACTGAGGTCACCTTAGTATCCGTGGGTGGGGTGGACATTGCAACTATGGCCACCTTACCTCCCATCATGGAGAGGTATAGGCAGAGGCCTAAAGTCAATGGGACTGAAGTGGAAGCTCTGAGAGATACAGGAGCCAGTGTGACAATGGTCACAGAAAAGCTGGTTTCTCCAGAGCAGGTCTTACCTGGTGTCTTCCACCAGGTGACTTATGCAGATAGCAGAACCAAACTCCATCCCATGGCTATGGTGAGTCTGGAATGGGGAGGTGTGACTGGCCCTCAAAAGGTAGCTGTAGCTCCTGCCCTCCCAGTAGAGTGTCTGCTGGGAAATGATCTTGAAGCATCTGAATGGTCAGAAGTGGAGAGAAGGGTCCATGCACAGATGCTGGACCTCCCTGAATGGGTGTGTGCTGTGACCAGGTCACAGGCAGCACAACAGGGAAATGCTGGACACTTGGAACCTGGAACAATGGGCCAAGCCTCCAAGAAAAAGAGAAAGGGCACTGGGTCTGGATTGCCAGCCCCAACAAGTACAGAGGGTCAGGAAGAATCCAACCCTGAGGGGAAGGATCTGAACTCTGAGGGAGGGACACTTTCCCTGCAAATTATGCCTGACTTGGCAGAACTGCAAGGGGCAGGTGGGCCCACCAGAGAAGATTTGTGCCAGGGACAAAGAGAGTGTCCCACTCTTGAGGGCCTGAGGCAGACTGCTGCCAGGCAAGAACAAGGGGATACCAGTGGGTCCCACAAGGTTTACTGGGAAGATGGAGTTCTCTACACTGAGGCAAGGGCCCTCAAACCAGGGGCTACTAGGAGAGTAGTGGTCCCCCAGAAGTATAGAGAATTCCTCCTTACCTTAAGCCATGATATCCCCTTAGCTGGACATTTGGGACAGACCAAGACCTGGAACAGGCTGGTCAACCATTTTTATTGGCCCCAAATGTCAGAAAAAGTCAGGGAGTTTTGCAGCTCCTGTGTCACCTGTCAAGCCAGTGGCAAGACAGGAGGCAAACCAAAGGCTCCCCTGATACCACTGCCAGTGGTTGGGACTCCCTTTGAGCGGGTGGGGATTGACATTGTTGGCCCCCTAGACCCACCAACTGCTTCAGGTAACAGGTACATTGTGGTGGTAGTGGACCATACCACCAGGTACCCTGAGGCATTACCCCTCCGGACAGTCACTGCTCCCACAGTGGCTAGGGCCCTACTTGGTGTGTTCACCAGAGTGGGATTCCCAAAGGAGGTGGTCTCAGATAGGGGCACAAACTTTATGTCAGCCTATCTGAAAGCCATGTGGGATGAGTGTGGTGTTACTTATAAGTTCACCACCCCCTACCACCCACAGACCAATGGTCTCGTGGAAAGATTTAATAAGACCCTGAAGGGCATGATCATGGGTTTGTCTGACAAACTCAGGAGGAGATGGGATGTCCTCCTCCCATGCCTGCTGTTTGCCTACAGAGAGGTGCCACAGAAGGGGGTAGGATTTAGCCCCTTTGAGTTACTGTTTGGGCACCCTGTAAGAGGCCCATTGTCCTTGGTGAGAGAGTCTTGGGAAAAGCCTCTCAAAGAATCCAAGGAGAATGTGCTAGATTATGTACTGGGCCTGCGGTCACGCATGGCCGAGTATATGAAGAAGGCAAGCAGAAACCTGGAGGCCAGCCAGGAGCTCATGAAGCTCTGGCATGATCAAAAGGCTACCATGCCTGAGTATCACCCAGGACAGCTGGTGTGGGTTTTGGAGCCTATGGCTCCTAGGGCACTTCAGGCCAAATGGACTGGGCCCTATCCAATTCTGGAGAAAAAAGGTGAGGTCACCTACTTGGTGGACCTTGGCACCCCCAGGAATCCTCACAGGATCCTGCATATAAACAGGATGAAACCCCACCAGGACAGGGCAGACATGACCATGCTAATGGTCACTGATGAAGGGAAGGAGGAGGAGGGTGAACCTCTGCCAGACCTCCTGTCCTCAAAGGCAAAAGATGGGTCAGTAGAGGGAGTGGTACTCTCTCCCAAATTGACAGATCAGCAACAAAAAGACTGTAAGCAAGTTTTGGGACAGTTTGCTAGTCTGTTCTCCCTGACCCCTGGACTCACCAATTGGTGTGTCCATGATGTTGACATTGGTGACAGCTTGCCTGTCAAGAACAAGCTGTACAGGCTTTCTGACCAGGTCAAGGCCAACATCAAAGCTGAAGTGGCTAAGATGTTGGACCTCAATGTATTTGAGCCCTCTGATAGTCCTTGGTCCAGTCCAGTGGTACTGGTGCCCAAAGCTAATCCCCAAGGTGGGAAGAAAGAATTGAAATTCTGTGTGGACTACAGAGGTCTAAACGCAGTCACTAGGACTGATGCTCACCCCATACCTAGAGCTGATGGGCTCATTGACAGGTTGGGGGCTGCCAAATTCCTGAGCACATTTGATCTGACCTCAGGATATTGGCAGATTGCCTTAAGTCCAAGAGCTAAGGAGAGGTCAGCACTTTCCACACCAGAGGGCCACTTTCAGTTCAAGGTGATGCCCTTTGGCATGAAAAATGCTCCTGCCACCTTCCAACGGTTGGTGAACAGAGTCCTATCTGGGTTGGAATCTTTCAGTGCAGCTTATCTGGATGATATAGCTGTATTTAGTTCCACCTGGAAGGACCACCTGGTCCACCTGAAGGAAGTGCTTCAGGCCCTGCTTCAAGCAGGCCTGACTATCAATGCAAGCAAGTGCCAGATAGGGCAAAGCTCTGTTGTGTACCTGGGCCACCTTGTTGGTGGAGGCCATGTACAACCTCTCCAGCCCAAGATCCAGACTATCCTGGATTGGGAGGCACCAAAAACCCAGACTCAGGTCAGGGCCTTTCTTGGCCTGACTGGGTACTACATGAGGTTTGTTCAGAATTTTGGGACCATAGTGGCCCCTCTGACTGAGCTTACCTCCAAGAAACAGCCCAAGAAGGTCATTTGGACCCCAGAGTGTCAGAAAGCTTTTGACACCATAAAACAGGCTATGTGTCCAGCACCAGTGTTATTGGCCCCTGACTATAGCAAGGAGTTTGTAGTACAAACAGATGCTTCAGAGGAAGGGATTGGGGCAGTGTTAGCACAAGCTAATGAAGAGGGCCATGATCACCCAGTTGCCTTCATCAGCATGCAACTACTCCCTAGAGAGAAAAATGGAGTGCCATTGAGAGGGAGGCCTTTGCTGTGGTCTGGTCCCTGAAGAAGTTGAGGCCTTACTTGTTTGGCACTCACTTCCGTGTACAAACTGACCACAGACCTCTCAGATGGTTGATGCAGATGAGGGGGGAAAACCCAAAACTGTTAAGGTGGTCCATTTCCCTACAGGGGATGGACTTCACAGTGGAGCACAGACCTGGGACTGCCCATGCCAATGCAGATGGCCTTTCCAGGTTTTTCCACTTAGCTGATGAGGACTACCAGGGTGTAGGTTAGTACCCATCACCTTTCATCTGGGGGGGGGGGGGCAGTGTAGGAAAGTCCTCCTTTTTTGCCTGATCACCCCCACTCTTTTTGGATAGGTACTGGTGGTTACTGACTCTTGGCTGGGCCCTGGGTACTGCTAACCAGTCCCAGGGCCTGTGCTCTGTGTAAAATGGATATGCAAATTAGGCTAATTATAATTGGCTAAGTTAACCTACCTATAAGTCCCTAGTATATGGTAGGGCATGTAGGTTTAGGGACCACAGCATAGGTGGTGCACACCTAGGTGCACTGCTGAGGTGCCCAGTGTCATTTTAAAAGCAAGCCTGCCTTGCTGGCTGCTTTTAAATTAAAGTTATATCCAAATTCGACTTTGGAATTAAAGGTACTTCCAAAGTCTTAAACTACCTTATTTTTACATATAAGTCACCCCTAAGGTGTGCCCTATGTGCCCCTAGGGCTGGGTGCCATGTAACTATAAGCAGGGTCTTTATAAAAATAGATTTATAAGCCCTGGTGAGGTAAAAACAGCCAAATTCGTTTTTCCCTCATTGAAGTAAATGGCCTTCATAGGCTAGAATGGGCAGACTTTATTTTAAATTTTAAAGTCTCCTTAAATGTTACATACCAAGAATTTGGTATCAAATTAATTGTTGTAATAAATCCCACAACTTCCAGTTGTTGGATTTAATATAACTTGTTCAGGTAAAAAGTTTAGACTTAACCTAAAAAGTTGCCAATTTCAGCTCTGCATTGTTTTTGCTGCTGTGCTCTGATTGGCCAGCCTGCAGCAGCTTCTGCCAGGCTGCCTTGATGAGGTGTGAAGTGGCCTGGCTTCACACAAAGGAATGTGCTTGGGGGAGAGAATCTCCCCTCATCAGATGGTGAGGCAGGAAGGGGGAGGGCTGCCAAACTGGTCTTCAAAGGCAGAGAAGGACATTTGGAGCACCCAGCAACACCCCAAAATCCTGCAACCCCAGACAATTAGGTGCCCCCTTGATTAGATTAGGAGAGGGCAGGAGAGGGGTGTGTTTATGATTTTTAGCCACACCAGTGGGTGGGCTCAGCCAGATGTAACCTCCAAAAATCAGATTCATCCATGTTGGATTTTTAGAGACTGTTGCCTTCTGGGATGGATTTTTGCCACACTTCCCAGGAAGTGGTCATCACAGGGGGACGACCCTGTCCCTGATTGGGGAACCAGGGCCCCCCTGCTTTTCACCCAGGAGCAAGGATAAAACTGGCAGACCTGCACCCACACCTCAGATCCCCACCAAATTTCAAGAAGAAGGAACTAAAGGAGAAGAAGGACTGCCCTGCTGGACCCCTGGTCTGCACCTGGAACCTGCACTCAGAAGGACTGCACCAGCTGCACACTTGGGCTTCACCACAAGAAGGACTTTGCCTGGCTTCAACTGCCCCAGAAGTTTGGAGAAGATTTGAAAATTTTTGTAAAAAAGCTCCAGAGAGGGACCCACCCGCCGCAGAAATTCTAGCCGGCTTGCCTCAACCGCGACCCGGCCTGACTTCGTGGTTCATCCCGGTAAAGAAAAACATCCGAAAAAGAGACTAAGGGGGTTATTCTAACTTTGGAGGAGGTGTTAATCCGTCCCAAAAGTGACGGAAAAGTGACGGATTTACCACCAGCCGTATTACGAGTCCATTATATCCTATGGAACTCGTAATACGGCTGGTGGTACATCCGTCACTTTACCGTCACTTTTGGGACGGATTAACACTCCTCCAAAGTTAGAATAACCCCCTAAGTCCGAAGGTAAAAAGTTGACCGGGACCTCCCAGCCATCGTATCCGAGAAGGGCTCCACGGACGTCGGATCAAGATCCAGGTTTACCCCGGTCGAAGGATTTTCATCTCGAAAAAACGACTAAGTCCGAAGGTAAAAATCTCCACCGAGGAAACCCACATCGCGTATCCGGACAAGGGCTCCAGGAGGTCGGATTCAACTGGCAGGTTCGTCCCGGTGAAGAAAAACTTCAAAATAAAGACTAAGGGCCTCATTATGACCCTGGCGGGCGGCGGAGGCCGCCCGCCAGGATGCCGCCCTCCAAAATACCGCGCCGCGGTCAAAAGACCGCGGCGGGTATTACAAGTTTTCCCCTGGGCTGGCGGGCGGTTGCTGAAAAACCGCCCGCCAGCCCAGGGGAAAACGACCTTCCCACGAGGATGCCGGCTCGTAATCGAGCCGGCGGAGTGGGAAGGTGCGACAGGTGCAGTGGCACCCGTCGCGTATTTCAGTGTCTGCAAGGCAGACACTGAAATACTTTGCAGGGCCCTCTTACGGGGGCCCCTGCCGTGCCCATGCCATTGGCATGGGCACGGCAGGGGCCCCCAGGGGCCCCGCGACCCCCCTACCGCCATCCTGTTCATGGCGGCTTTCCCGCCATGAACAGGATGGCGGTAGGGGGGGTCAGAATCCGATTCTCCCGAGCAGCGGAAAGTCAGCGGGAGACCGCTGACTTTCCGCTTCTGACCGCGGCTGAACCGCCGCGGTCAGAATGCTCGTTGGAGCACCGCCAGCCTGTTGGCGGTGCTCCCGTGGTCGGTGGCCCTGGCGGCCACCAGCCGCCAGGGTCAGAATGACCCTCTAAGTCAGAAGGTAAATTTTTAACCGAGGCCTCCCGCGACTTGTAGCCGAGCAGGGCTCCATCGCGGTCGGCCTGAAACTTTGACTTTGCCCCGGTCCTGGTGCAACCAGATGACCCGATTGGCACTTTTTGTTTCTAAGCGATAGAAAAATAATAATTCTTTAAAAATTCATATCTCCGGTTCCCCTGAACCGATTTTAATCGTGTTTGTGTCATTTTAAAGATAAAAATATAAACTATTTTTATAAATTGGTTTTGGATTTTTAAACTGTTTCCTGTGTTTTATTTAATTACTGTTTTGTGATATTTGAATGCTTTACACACTGTCTCCTAAGTTAAGCCTTGACGCTCGTTGCCAAGCTACCAAGGGTTGAGCTGGGATTAATTTACTGAGACCTAACTGTACCTAGGTGGAGGTTAGTGGCTTGTTGCTAGGTGTAGGTACCTACCTGCCCTTACTAATAACCCATTTTCCAACAGGCGTCCATCCAGACATCCTGCAGGACCTGATGACATGATCAAGACCACTGCCAGGAAGTGAGCATCACCTGAACATTCTCCCTTGTCTGCCACTGACACACCCTGTTGACTGTCCACTATCATGTATCCATTTTCCCAAGGCCACTTGGATACTGGACCTGGACTACCTACAGCTGGCACAACTAATCTAATGATTACACCCACCATGACCCCGCTCATCACACATTGAACTTGCGATTAACATTTAACACCTTTGATCACAGCTACTGCCTATGTGTCTTTATAGTAATGAGTACGTTTTGCATATCATGACAGTCAAACCATTGTCCTGCAAATGTCTGTGAGACAGACAGAAGGGGGAGCAATATGCAACAAGGTTGATGGTAGAGCAGAGATATTCTGGATACATGTGTCAAGGGAGCCACCAGGCAAGCCAGGAACCAGAGTTGCACCACATGTATGCCCTGCAAATAGACCAAGACAGCCACAACTATCATGATAGGAGTCACTGTAGGCCACTCAACACACATGCTAAACAATGTCCCAATCCCTAGTGTGAATTGTCATTTGGAACCACAAACCAAATGCCCATGTCAGGTCTACAACTCCAAGACATCCATACCCATTAGTCATTCCCTCACAGCTGACAAATCTCAACTAAAGGCATGTTTCACAGGCTGTGCCAGTTGGGTTACACATTCTCCCATTGTGGACTGTGAGGATGAATAGAAATACTGATGACACCACTAGGTTTGGCACAACAATTGCAGTTGGCAGAGCAGTACAGGGAACATAGCACATGGACAATAAATTGCATGAATGGTGCAACAATACAGCAGAGGGGAAATAGCATTCACCTTTGAACTGTGACACCTCCTCTCATGAGCAAAATGCCCCCAAACCCACCCAGAGGTTGAGCTGCACTCCACACCTTCATTGATGACAGACACCATGAGGGGCTTTGTCCCAATGCATCCAGGTGTACAGGTAACATACAATACACATGACACATACCTGTTTCTCATTAGAAGTATTGTTGAATTAGCCCTGCTCTGGAGTCAGCTACCTCCTCATCATCTTCCTCCTCATCACTCACTATGCCCCCTTTATCAGCCGCTGGTCCAGCTGCCACCTCCTCTACATCCAGCAATGGGATGTGATGCCTTAGGGCCAGATTGTGCAGCATGCAGCATGCAGCAGGCAACAACAATCTGGTAGACCTTAGGTGGTTTGTAGAGTAGGGCACCTCCAGAGACATGGAGGCAGCAGAATCTGGCCATTAGTAGACCAAAGGTCATCTCAATGACACGTCTCATTCTGCTGTGGGCCTCATTAAAATGGTTTTCACCATCTGTTGTCGGATACCTCACAGGCATCAGCAGCCAGGGAAGGTTAGGGTACCCAGAGTCACCTGTGTGCACATAAGTAGGACCCATCTCAATACCGGATAGGACATAGGGTAGATTGAGAAGTGAGGTGAGATGAGAGGGGCACACATCCTATTGGATACATACCGATGAGCCCTGCCCGATCCCTCTGTAGTTGTGCCATTATGTGTGGGATGTTGCTATTCCGCTGAATGTACGGGTAATGTACAGAACCAGGGAACTTGGCCATAACCTGCGAGACACACCACCTGCACATTCATGGAATAAAAAGTTTTTCCCATTCCTGTACACTTGTTCATTTATCAGGGTGGAACCAAAGCAATGTGGGTGCCATCTATGGCCTTATCACATAAGGGACATGTGCCAAATCATAGAAGGCAGCCTTAACAGTGGCCAATTCGCATGTTGAGGGAACATGATGTAGCAGGGCATTTGTCTGAGCAAGCACACAGTACATCTTTCAACACATTGCTGAGCATCAGCTGTGACATCCTTTCTGCCAAGCCTACTGTCTTCTGAAACGAGCCTCAGGCAAAGAAGTGGAATACTGACAACACCTGCACTAAGGAAGGGATGGCATAGGAATGATGTATGTCAGGCAACAGATCAGGCTCTAATTGGCTACACAGCTCCATGATGGTCTGATGGTTCAGACGATGCGTGTGAATGATGTGCCTCTCTTCCAGGGTAGCCAGGTCGAATAGGGGCTGGTACATAGGGGCATGTCTCATCAACACCATTGTACCATATGTGGAAATAGGAGAGAGGAGAAGTCAAAAGTTGATGTATGCAATGTGTCGACATTGTCAATCAATGCAGTAGTCACTACATATCATCCATGACACACATAAAATTAATCTACTTTTCACTTATTGCGTGTAAAATGGCAGCTGCCTGTCCTGTATGCACAGGACAGTTGGAAGTGACCCCCTTCCTCTGGAGTTAGACATCATGGCAGTAGGCAGTCTAAACCGCCGTGCAACTCCTCATTGGATAACATTGTTGCCTATGGGAGACTGGGGTCCATGGTGAATACCGCAGGTGGTGACGTAATGTACGCAGCGGCCATAACCAAATTTACTGTTTCATAGCTTGCTTGACTCCTGACACTCGCGCAAGCAAGACCCCACTGAGTGTGCTGCAGTGTTCTGACTCTGGAAGCCAATATGCCATGTCCTGCAGGAGAAGGGGCCCAGGCTTCACCCAGGATGAGCTACACAAGTTTGTAGATGGGGTCCTACCCCTGTATGGACAGTTGTCTTGGGGTGAGTGTTTGAAAAGTTTCAACACTCCGTCCATCATCCTTTTGTGTTGTTACAGTTGTATGGGACACCAAAGCAGCAGGTGAGTCTCATGTCACTGTCATGTGTGATTGTGAATTGACTGTGCATGAAAGGAGTTTGGATGAGGCAGATGGAGTGGAAGCATGGATATGGGTGAGGAGTCTGAGAGTCAGTGGTGTGATAACACCTGAATATGGTTATGAAACGTGTCTGATGTGTGATGTCCACTGCTGACCCTGTGATGCCAATCTACATGACTTTCTCCTTCTGTCATTTCCTGTACACCTTACTCAATAGAATCTTGCATGGGTAGGTAGCATACCCACTAATCCATTGACAAATAGCACAGTGACATCTGGCCCCATTGTAACTATCTACACATACAGTACATGACAGCTGATTGAGCACACACTAATGTCCTCGGTCACAGTGGTAGACTGATACTGATGACAATGCCCTGACACCTCACTTCTACTGATGCTGATAGTAGCAGCTTGGCTCTTAAAACTTGTTGAGGGTCACCACACAATTCCCAAATTGGAAGTAAATGCCCTCATAACTCACTGTCTGCATGGTATGGGCACACATCTATTAACCAATCCTGTCAGGGTGGCTGATACACATAGGCCCTCATTCCTACTCTGGCGGGCGGCGGTCGCCGCCCGCCAGGCGGGAACCGCCATATGGCCGCTCCGCGGTCGAAAGACCGCTGGGGCCATTCCGACCTTCCCGCTGGGCCGGCGGGCGCTAACATTGTTAGCGCCCGCCAGCCTAGCGGGAAGGCGGCCTGCAACACTGAAGCCGGCTCCGAATGGAGCCGGCGGTGTTGCAGCTGTGCGACGGGTGCAGTTGCACCCGTCGCGCTTTTCACTGTCTGCTAAGCAGACAGTGAAAAGCATGCTGGGGCCCCAGGACACCCGTTCCCGCCAGCCTGTTCTTGGCGGTGAAAACTGCCAGAAACAGGCTGGCGGGAAGGGGGTCAGAATCCCCAGGGCAGCGCTGCTTGCAGCGCTGCCCTGGCGGATTCGCCCAGCCGGGGGAAATCCGGCGGGAAACCGCCGGACCCGGTTTTCTGACCGCGGCTTTACCGCCGCGGTCAGAATGGGCCAGGAAGCACCGCCAGCCTGTTGGCGGTGCTTCCGTCATTCGCAGCCCTGGCGGTTTTTACCGCCAGGGTCGGAATGACCCCCATAGTCATTGTGCTACTAACAATGACCTATACTACATCTGTCCACTACTAGGAAACCCAAAGCCATACAGGCAGAACATCATCGAGGTGTGGGTGTGTGCTCACCCCCTTGTGGGTGCTGTGCTGGCCTCAAGCGCCCATCCACCTCAAGTTAGGCCACCACCAAAATCGCCAAATCCCCTTCTTTTGATGGGCCCTGACCTTCATACCAACACGCACCAACATCAACAGACCCAGATCGCAAGGACAAACACAAGCACCACAAAAGACACCACTGCCATGCACACACACAACCGACACATACAGACACAATAACATTCACTCCCTAAGTTGACTCTCCCATCACCTCCCCCTCACAGACACTACACAACTCATACCTGCAGTCCCCATAGCATCATTTCCAGATCCTGCCGCAAGTGCACTCATTTCCACTGTCACCACAATTGCAAACCCCCATGCATGCACCCCACATACCACATGTGCACTTAGCACATCTGTCAACACCCCCACATGCAGCACATCTACCCTACCTGCAGACACCACCACAACATACATTCACATATCCCCCGCCACCTCACTGCATCTCCTCCCCCTCCTCCCACTATACCTAAACACCCACACTCACACACCCAACATTCACACAGCACACACATGACATCCACACTCGCACCTGCATCCAAGGCACCTCACCGTACACACCTCACAACCACTCCCTTTCCCTCCTCTCCCAAACGTTACTCCCATTACTAACCTTTTGACCCTAAAAAATACCTCCTGCATAAGTTCTGCCTGTTACCTCCCACTGACCCAGTCCCTGCTCCCCCAAGTGCCCTGTTCTACTCCCCAAACCCCTGCCTTCCACCTCTCAGTCCTCTCAAAGTGCATCAGAAACTAGCCATGCACCTCCCCCACCTAAGACATCTACCCCCACCAAGGCCAAGGTTACCCCTCCTAAAGTAAAAGCTAAGCCTCCTAACCCAAAATCTCAATCCAAAACAAAAGCCTCACCTCAACCCACATCAAATGACCCCCCCTCGAAACCCAAACCTAAGGAGCCCCCCTCAAAACCCAAGCCCCACCTCGACTCCCCATCACCCAGGAGGTGTCTGCATGCCCTATTGATGCCCCTGCCATGTGGAGGCCACTTTGCTGTCAGGAGTCAAGTTGGGGCCATGGACATTGCCCTGTGTGCCTGGGGCACATGTTTCCGTTGGACTGGCCATTGTGGGCCTATGTTATTTATTGTTTTATTTATTATGAAGATTTTTCTTCAATATATCTGCACCAGGGACCCCTTGGTGTTGTGGGTTACATACTTGTCCTTTGTTTCCTTCAACATGTATGTGTTGCATATGTGAGATCTATTGTGTGTGGTTTGTGTGTGTGTATGTGCACCTGTGTGTTGGTACAGGTGTTTGTTTATGTGTGTGTGGCAGATGCTAGCCATGCCGGGTATGTGTGTGTACTAATGCCCTTCCCTCCAGTGTGTGCTAGGCAAGTGTGCTTACGATTTGTGTCTTTGTCGCTGACACTGGTTCTGGAATTGCATGGACAGCAGGAGCATTGGGAAGACTTCCAGTTTGGGTTTTATGGCAGCTGCGACCTGCCTGCGTTTCTGAAGGTGAGTGTCCCCTTTTATATTGTTTGTTTCTACCAGGCCTTTCGTGGCAGGGCAACCACAGCAGAAATCCTGGCGGAAACATGCTGGCCTGGAGATGACTACCACCGGCCGCAACGGCCGCCCTCACTGGTGGGACTGGCGGTGACTTGGCTGTGTTCCAGTCAGATCACCAGCATGGTCATAATATGTGGTCTGCTCTGCCAGGACCACGGCTGCGCGACCATCACCACCGCTGCGACGGTCCTCAGACCATCAAAGTCATAATGAGGGCCTAAGTAATGCTTGTTGATTATGCATATTGCATCCCACCTGCTAAACTTGTGCTAACTGTAACTGCCAAAACATGTGCTCTTCACAATGTGATCTGTATTGAACATGTTCCACAATCAGGAGGATAATTGTTAATTTCCTTAACAAGCAATCAACTGACAAAAGGCACATGTATACATTTGATTATTTAAGGATGCTTGCTTCAAACCTATTGCTCTGCTCACCTGTTTCCAGTCAAGTCAAGTTCTAAGTTCTACAGCCTGCCTCCAGTCGAGTTCCAGTGAAAGTCAAGTTCCTTGTTCTCCAGCCTGCCTCTAGTCAAGTTCCAGTGTTTCTCGTTCTCCAATCAACTTCTAATCGAGTTCTAGCATTTCTGGTCCTTCGGACAGCCTTCTTTTGAGTTCCGGCGATCCTCACCCTCCATTCGGCTTCGAGAGGAGTCCCAGCTCTCCTCTTCCATTTTCTGCCACCAACCCCAAATTTCCTGCAAAAGAGAGAATATAAGAAAGGTGAAAAAAAACAGTGTGGGTTTTCTGAAAATTTCAAGCAAGTAACTTAATTTCAAGGTAAAGAATGATTAATTGCTTGAATGAAACAAAACAGAGCTCTGTCTTTTAAATAATTTATGACAATAAGAACTAGCGTGATTTATCCTTTGAGTGGGAATTCAAAAAAACATTAAACAAACATTAAGGAAGATGTATTTCCTGTAACAAGTGCTCCCCTGATAAATAGGAGACTAGAAATAGAGCAAGTTTATCAAACCTATTATTGGCAAGACAATACCCCAGAACACAAAGAAGCCCTTTATTTAAGTTGATTATTTTTTAATTTAGACATTGCTTCAGAGACTCTGAAAGTATTGTAACAAGAGGAAGAGACTTGTTCAGCCTTATGGAAATGTATGCACAATGTGTCAACAATAACTGACATTATGCTATGTACACTAGTTTATGCAAGTTCAATGTATTAATGAACTAATTCTTTTGCAGCCCAGAATCCTAAAAACCAAGAACCCAGTATTTTGAGAAATCAGAATTCTTTACACCCAACACAACACGCTGCCTAGGGTCCAGCAGTCCGATTCTGTAGTCCACAAAGCAGAAGCTGGTATTTTCTATTTTTCTCTTCCCAAAACCCCATCCCCCTTGAGTACTTGCGAGAGGGCAATGTACTCTTCATCACAGTCACGTTAGTCCTCACTGGTATTGGGGAATTGTCATCACTCCATCGGAACACCTAGAATACACTTAAGTGGCTCACACAGAACGAAAGAGGAACTGTAGCCTCTGACCCAGCATTTGCATTGATAGTGAGAACAGCATTAGTGAAGGCCATCAGGTGGGCAGATGTCACTCTTATTGGCCGATCTGTGCAGAATCGGCAAGTTAAAGACATAAGTCATGATAGGGAATCCCAGGGGTTGAACAGGTAATTGTCCTACCTTTACAGAAATGAAGAGCCATGTTTAGTTTGGCCATTAAGACCCTCATTACAACCCTGGAAGTCGGTGATAATGCGGTGGTAACACCACCAACAGGCTGGCGCAAAAAAAATTTGAATCATGACCACAGGGGAAACCGCCAACACAAACAGCCACTTTAACACACCGACTGCCACAGCGGTAGCAACAAACACTGTGGCGGAAACCGCCAACAGCCAGGCCGGAGACAATGTAATGCCCACTGCATTACAACACGCCTATCCACCAGCTTTTCCGGGGCGGTACCAACGCCATCAAAAGCACAGCAGAAGCAGTACTCTGAAGGGAAACGACCCACCTCTCGACACTCAAGGAAGAACCACAACGCCATGGAGCCCGAACTGCAGGTGTTCCCCATGCTGGTCTACTTTCTCATACACCAGGAACGCGAACGCCGGCGAAGACGACCACAGTGAGTACTGCACCTAGCACACAAGGGAGGGGGGGGGAAGAGAGTGACACACACACGCAACACCCCCATCCCCAACGCCATACACACAAACAGATGCAACAACATTACATATACCCCCGTAACACTCAGGAATAACGCAAGGACAAAAGGAATGGAGTAAAATTAGTGTAGTATTATACATTTTTCAAAATACGTTCTCAAAGCAATAAACAGTATGTACAATATATACAATATATACAAAAGGAGGGACATACAATATATACAAAAGGAGGGACAATGCCCACTCCAAAATGTCCGTGGCCCACTGGGCCAAACCACATAGGCCAAGGCTACACTTGACTCCTGCCTCAATACAGAGAGAACAGGGGCATCAGTACGAAAACACACAGGAACCTCAGGGGGACGGGGAATGGGGGAGGCGCCTCAGCCGGAAGATGGTACAACACCACTGGCCTGGAGGGGGCTCCATGCCCACTGCTTGGTCCTGGGGAGTGCAAGGCCACAGTCTCTCAAGTGGGGGGACTGCCTACTGCTTGGTCCTGGGGAGTGCAAGGCCACAGTCTCTCAAGTGGGTGGTTTGCCCACTGCTTGGTCCTGGGGAGTGCAAGGCCACAGTCTCTCAAGTGGATGGCTTCTCCACTGGTTCTGGAGGGGGTCTTGTGCCCAGTGTGTTTCATCCTAGCAAGGAGGGGCTGAATGGATGGCTTCTTCCACTGGTTCTGGGGGGGGGGGCTTGTGCCCAGTGTGCGTCATCCTGGCAAGGAGGGGCTGAGTGGATGGCTTCTTCCACTGGTTCTGGAGGGGGCCTTGTGCCCAGTGTGCTTCATCCTGGATGGGGCAAAGTCACAGTCTCTCACCTGGGTGTCACACCAACAGGTGTTGCAGGGGCCAGGACGCACTGCAGCCCATGTAGTCACCACTACACACTGCTCGCCAGCGGTGCTGCTGCTCAGTAGATGCCAGTTGCGCTGCAGGTGGCAGTGCTGGCAGTGGTGATGGTAGCCTCGAGGCCTTCACCTGCAGCCTCAGACGGCTGCCCACTGGGGCTGCTGCTGCTGGCAGTGGTGCTGCTGGTGGCGGGGCATGTTGCAGTGCTGACCGTGGTGCAGGTTGCGGTGCTGGCCGTGGATGGGATGATTTATGTTTGTATTGTGCTGGGCCATAAGGTAGCAAATAACACAGAGTGATATAATATATATGGTGTTAGATAAGGGTGAACATTGCTGCTTTTGCAGCATTGGTGGTGTTGTTTATATAGTGTTGAATGACAGTAATTTATTGTAAGTTTGTATATAGGCACTGTGGCCCTCATTATGAACATGGCGGTCCATTCCGCTCCGCCGGCAGTAGCGGTAGAAACCGCCAACAGAGGAGCAGTCCGGACCGCCAAATAATGAACCAAAAGAAACACAGGCATCCCGCGAACCACCCACCGCCAGGAGAGGAGTGCCGACGACGACGGCAGAGTCCGCCCACAGGCTGTCGGAAAGGCCCAACCCGCCCTTCAAATTATGAACCACCATTCCGCCACCAGTTCTGGGGCGGGAACCACCGCCACACAAAGACAGGCAGAAATGAACCAAATATAAGGAACCATGCAACGGAGTCCCACAGAACTCGCTGCGGCAGCCATGGATAGAGAGCTGCAGAACATGCCAGCCCTGCTCCTTGCCATAGACCTCCACGACCGAGACTGCCGACGAAGACGACGGCGGTAAGTACCCCAACCTACGAAACAAGGGAGGAAAGGGCACAGTTACCTACCCACCCACTCCACCCACCCTGCTACGCCCCCCCAACCCTTCCCAGCAGCACAAGTCATACACCCCACAGCAAGAGGTACTTACCCGACACAAGGCAAATCCAACTTGACCATAGTACATACAAAAGCCCCACACCCATAAAAAATTAAACAAATGACCAGGGTTCAACGGCGTGCAGCCCAAACACAGGCCACACAGAAACTTTAATCAGAAGCTCACAGAGCCAAACAGTATAAACAGAGCCAATTGCAAGTCCGTATAGTGACAATTGTCATGGGCCACAACGGGCCCAACCTGACTCCCACAAGTGCTTGGTACTCCACATAATGGGGCACCATATGGGCCTCCAGGCACCTCACAGAAGGCAGGCAGGGGGTGGTGGGAATTTTTGACGGGGGTGGGCCTTTGACTTTCGTTGGGAAGGTGGGGGGGTGGGCTTCTCCTTTGAAAGGGGTGGGGGCGTTTTGGCTCGGGTGGGGCTGGATGGCCTAGGCTCTGTCCGGGCCTTTTTCTTATCTGGGGAAGGGGCACAGGAATGTGAAGGGCGGACAGGGGTGGGCTGTGATGTGGAAGGAGCGGAAAGGGCAAGGAGGTGAGCACATTTGGGGCAAGACGTGGTGGGCGAGTGGGTTGGAAGAGGTCAGCACGGGAGAGGAAAAGTTTCTTTGGAGCAATTGGGGTGGGCGTGGATGAGGGCGTGGGAGTGGAGGCAGAGGGTGTGGATGTATGTGGTGTAGGGGTGCGTGTAGTGGATGCAGGTGACTGCCCAGTATGCTGCGGTGTGGTGGGTGTCTTGGTGCGTTTATGTGTTTTGTGAGGTGGGGGTGGACACAGTGGGAGAAGACAGACAGCTAGTGTGGATGTATGTTGTGTGGGTGTCTGCAAGTCTGGTGAGTGTGCTGCATGTGTCAACTACAGTAGAGGTGGTGAGTGCAGGTGTGGTGTATGGGGTGAATGTATGGCTGTCTGCTATTGTAGTGAGTGCAGGAAGAGGAGCAGCAACAGTGAGTGAAGGTGCAATGCATGAGGGTGTGCATGTAGAGTCGGACAGACAGGGAGGCGGAAGAGGTGGCCACACTGGGGGAAGTGGACGTTGTTGTGTGTGCATGTGTCTGTTGGCTGTGTGAATGCTTGTGGTGGGAGGTGTGGTGCTTGTGTTTTGAAGTGTGCTTCTTGTATGTTGATGTGCTTTACAGCGTGTCTGAATGTGTGCTTTGGACGGGCGAAGGGAGTGGGGTGCTGGAAGGGGTAGAGGAGGTTGGAGGGGGGACAGAATAGCCAGTGAAACTGGCCGCCATCCAAGAGGAGGCCAGAGCCTGAAAAGATCTCTGTAGGGCAGACACAGCACTGTGAATGCCATCCAGATAGGCATTTGTCTGCTGCACCTCTGATGCTAGCCCCTGGATGGCATTGACAATGGTTGTCTGCCCTACAGAGATGGTTCTCAGGAGGTCAATAGCCTCCTCTATGAGGGCAGCAGGGTTGACTGGGGAATGAAGAAAAAACTGAAGACTTAGCTTGCTCCTAGCGCATGCTATCCTGTGACCAGGGGAAGCTCTGCGTAGTACACAGGACTAAGTGAGCCTGATAGTCTGTCAATGTCAGCTCTGGGACAAAGATAATAACAACTTATGCAGAGAAGAGGAATAACTCAACAAGCACAAGCCCTTCTTGGCCAAACAGAAGCTGCACCCAATCTCCTAGATGTTTCCCTTATGTTCAAATAACACCTTATATGATAACCAAGGGTAAGGTGTACCATCTGTGTTACACCCAGCAGTCTAAGTGAACACCTTTCACTTCTTTCAGATTCCAACAGAGTTAGGAAACCAGTAGCACTGAGAAACCCCTTTTAGACTGAAAAATAAAATTGAGGTGCTGGCCCTATATCAAACCCAGGGCCCCCACCTACCATCTATGTTATGCTCAGTGGTCAAAACGGTGAGGCCTCAGCCCTGTATCTTATCCAGGGGACAAGTTTACCATCTGTGTCATGCCCAGAAGTCCAAGCAAACAGCACCTCTCATGACTGAGGTGCCGGCCCTATATCACAACCAGGGACCATGAGTTCCATCTGTGTTACACCCAGCAGTCTAAGAGACAAACAACATTCACCTTTCCTAGTGTGCTGAATTTTGAAAAAGGTGATTTGTGCAGTAACATCTCCAAGGCCGCCTTGCAACTACTCATTTCGGACACATAAAATAGGTAACATGCCAGATTTCTGTCAGTGGCAGGGCACTTAAGTTAAATGTTTATGCTTCTTCCTAATTTGTCATGCACCAAATGCTGGGGGTGAAGGCTCTGATGTAGTCTCTTACCCTCTAACGTTGGCTCCAGGACAGACCTCCTCCCTGCGGATTCAGCAGAACTTTCAATCAGGTGCAGCATCTGCTCACCTTCCATATTGCGCAAATATGAATCTGTTCTGGCGGGGTCCCCTTCCTTCGGCTGCAGTCAAGACCAAGGTACCAATCAGCTCCTATCCTGCTCACCAAAATGTTGCTCGAATGTGAATTTACCTCAAAAAAACAAAAGGCAAGAGGCATTTGGCAAAACAGGAACAGTTGGTTTAATTAAACACAATAACCCTCATAATGAGGCTGGCGGTCTGAAGACCACCAGCCTCGCGGTCTCACTGCTGCCAAAGAGTGCCACGGTCGGACTGCCGTCATGACCACTTTTCAGTTATTTTTGTTATTTAGGTTGTCATGTAAAAGGAAAGATTCCTCATTATGTGTAAGTGTTATGTGTTCAGGTATGTGTATGTCTTGGTATCTTCTGGGGGCAGGTGGGCGTCACTGTTGGGTCTTTTAGTTTGTGCAATTAAATGTTTTAAAGTAGAAATAGGTGGTGATTGGCCTGTGATATGTTCAGGGTCTTTAGGTAGTATATCTTTAAAGAATTTGCTTATGGGCTCCTGAAAGATATCAATTGCCTCTCTTACATCCTGCAATATCTCTCTTACTTCTATTTCTGTTATAATTAGAGGGGGGGGGTGTTCTCTCTTACATGAATTACAACATCATCTATTTTATTTGCACTTCCATAGCATGCATTAGAAGAACAATTAGTACATTTCCAGTTTATTGTTTCTTTTGATACAGTTTCTTGCATGTAGGCGAAGCCCATGTGATCTAGTAAATGCTTTCCTTTCTGCAAAGTGATATACTTTCCAGCCTGTGTCATTGTATCTAAAATTAGTGTAATAGTATACATATATAGAGCATTTTAACATTTGTATATTTATTAATTACATTTAAATCTATGCAACCACTTCTATTGTGTGTACTTACATGTATGTTGTGTATAACATTTTTCACAGAATGTTACAGTTTTTCTGTTGGAGGTGTTCTCATGTGGAACAGGTGCTTTCTTTTCTGTTGGAGCAGAACAAAGTTTCACTGTAAATGTTAATTTGTTGTTAGTTTGTAGATATTGAGGTTGTTAGGTTTATTTTAGCTCGTTATTTTGGGGGAACTTATAATTTTTATTAATTTATGTATACTTACTTTTTATATCTTTTTGATGGTTTTTGATAGATGTTATTTTCAGGAAGTTTATAGCTGATTCCAGGCATGGGTTTTAATTTTAGCAAGTCTATGTAAAATGGTAGAAGCTGGATAGTATTTTATTTATTACTTGCTATTTAACATTTTTAAGTTTAATAACAATTACGTTTCAGTTTAAATATAAGTTTACTCAGTAAGGTAGCTATTGAAATGTAATTTTTTAAAAATATTTAATGGTTTGGTGAGAAAATCCAGCAGAGTTTCCTTGTCTTGCAGCGTTTGTGGTTTTTGAATTAGTTACTTGTTTAAATTAGTATGCCTTTTATATTGTTGATGTAATTGTCTGTACAAAATCAGTGTCAAGTTCATTTTGTTGTAGACTTGCTTTATCCTCCACGCCATGCATTCTATTTAGTTTGTGTTGGGTGAGGTATGTTACTTGAAGGTAGCTGAACTGAGTGTGGCAGTGTTTTATGATACTGCATGAATATGTTCAAGGGTCCCCATCCACTCCTTGGCCTACTACTTTCTTTATGAATATGTTCATGAGTGCTCACTCAATCCTTGGACCAGAACTCCCAACCCACCATTCCCTTCTATTTTCATTTTCATTACAGCTGTGTTAGCTTTGTTTTAGTTATAATTAATGCTGATTTGTAAAGCCAGGATACTAATTTATGTGCCCCCTCCAAATCTAAGAAAGACCTGCAGCACCGCATGTGTAGGTGACTTGGAGTGGTCTGCTGTCCAAAGTGTTTGAATCCTGTGGGACACCATTGCACATGTAAGGAATTGCGACTTCAGGAGACCAGACTCTGGGAAAAGTGTCTCAAGAGTCCAAAATGTACCCTCTGCAAAACAGTCCACCATTGTGATCAAGTCTGCTTGTGTCCACCTCGCCAACCCACACACTGTGCAGAACCCACCTCTAAATTTTGAAAGTCCAACCAGCCAGTTTCTGTGGTGCATACAATGGGTTCCAGTGTGATTTTGTGACAAATTTCTGCCAGCCGCACAAGGTAATCTTTTAGCAGTGTGGACAGAGGTCACCAGAGGAACCACTCCTCTAGCATGAGGGCCATCAAGGTTACCTTTTGTTGCGACATTCCAAATCACCCCAACTTCTACTGGTTGAAGCCTGACTGCTCATCAGGCTAACAATTGTATATGATCCTCTATATGGTACAATTTAATATCAGGGACTCACATCCTGGTTATATGTTGCATAGTATGGATGGAAACCTACTCCCTGCTGCCAATTTATGCAAGGTGGGTAGCAGTGAATTGTGAGTCCTGCACATGAAAACTAGACACCTCAGGGAATCTAGGGTGGGGTGACTTTCATGGGTCTCACCATGGTGACTTATCCAGAATACCTTGCAGACCTCAAACTTTGACTAAAGAAAACACATTTTCCTCCAATTTCTGTGATGGAATGTTGTGGCATCTGTCAAGAGCCAAAAACGTCCTTCCACCTTGCAAGTTTTGTGATAAAAATGGTACTACACTTGGGAGGGTAGGCCTACTGCACATGAAAGGAAACAGGCCAAAACAAAACATGGATACATCAAATTTTTCCTCTCAAAATTGACCCTTTTTTTTACAAAGTGAGTATCTGTGGATTTTGGGCCCTAGCTCATCCAGGACCAAAGGAAGCCCAGCAAACATGTAATTTTTTTTAACACTAGACACCCAGGGGAGTCCAGGGCGTTATGCTTTGTATGAATCCCACACATTTTTTACCCACAATTCCCTGAAAACCTCAAGCTTTGCCTAAAATTCCACATTTTTCTTGCATTTCTGTGATGTAAACTTCTGCCACACCACCGAACTCCACTGGACCGACCACAGCTGCATTCACTTCTCCTTCGAGAAACACATGACACACCATCACCCACAACGGACTCCCCACAGCAGATGGAACAAGGTCACCGAAGACCAACTGATCACTGCCCTCTCCCGGAACCCACCTATCGACACCACCGCCACTGACACAGCGGCCCGCAACCTCAGGCAATGGATTAACGACTGTGCCAACATTGTCGCCCCAATCAAGAATTCTTCCAACAGACACACCGACAGAAAGGCCTTCTGGTTTACCGCCGACCTCCAAGAATCTAAGCAATCATGCCAAAGACTCGAAAAGAAGTGGCGACAAGATCAGACACTGGACAACCACACATCCACAGACACCACCAA
Organism: Pleurodeles waltl; assembly: GCF_031143425.1. Classification (NCBI taxonomy): domain Eukaryota; kingdom Metazoa; phylum Chordata; class Amphibia; order Caudata; family Salamandridae; genus Pleurodeles; species Pleurodeles waltl. Next base: position 528,296,884 of record NC_090445.1, on the reverse strand, counting down.
CTCATCTGAACCGCCAAGAGAACCGCCTTCAAAGAATGCATCGACAGCAATGCACACAGCCACAAGGAGCTCTTCAACATTGTGAAGGAGCTCTCCAACCCCGGCTCCAACGTTAATGAAATCCTGCCATCACAAGACCTCTATGACTCCCTAGCCACCTTCTTCTACCGCAAGATCGCAGACATCAATGACAGCTTCAGTACTCACATCGCCCCGTCAACCACCGACACCAAAGACTCACCACCCACCAGCCTCCTGCTCTCCTGGACCCATGTCAATGACAACGACACCATCGAAATCATGAACATCATCCACTCCGGCTCACCATCCGTCCCCTGCCCTAACCACGTCTTCAACAAAGCAAGCTCCGTCATTGCACCTCAACTCTAGAAGATCATCAACAGTTCCCTCAAGACCACCACCTTCCCGGAGAGCTGGAAACACAACAAGATCAACACCCTACTCAAGAAACCCAAGGCGGACCCAAAGGACCTCAAGAACTTCCAGCCCATCTCCTTGCTCCCCTTCCCAGCAAAAGTCATAGAGAAAGTTGTCAACAAACAACTGACTTGTTTCCTCGAGCAGAACAACACTCTGGACCCATCCCAATCCGGATTCCGCAGCAACCACAGCACCGAAACTGCCCTCATCGCCACCACTGACGATATCAGGACCATACTGGACAAAGGCGAAGCCTCGGCCCTTATCCTCCTGGACCTCTCAGCCATATTCAACACCATCTGCCACCACACCTTAACAACGTAGGAAACCACGACAAAGCCCTGGACTGGATCACCTCCTTCCTCACCAGCAGAACTCAGCGAGTCCGCCTCCCTCCATTCTTCTCTGAAGCCAACAAAATCATCTGTGGCATACCACAGGGTTCATCCCTCAGCCCGACCCTCTTTAATGTCTACATGGCTCTGCTCACTAACATTGCCTGATCTCACAACCTCAAATCCATCTCATACGCCGATGACACCCAACTGATCCTTGCCCTCTCCAAGGACCCCGCCACCACCAAGACCAACCTCCACAAAGGAATGAAGGCCATCGCCAAATGGATGAAGAACAGCTGCCTGAAACTGAATTCCAACAGGACGGAGGTCCACATCTTTGGCTCCACCCCCTCCGCTTGGGATGACTCCTGGTAGCCTGCCACACTGGGAACCGCACCGACACCCACCGACCACGCACGCAACCTGGGATTCATCCTACAGTCTTCACTATCAGTGACCCAGCAAGTCAACGCCATCACCTCCTCCTGCTTCAACACCATCTGCATGCTCTGGAAGATCTACAAGTGGATCCTCACTGAAACCAGAAGAATGGTCACCCAACCCTCGTGAGCAGCAAGATGGACTACGGAAATGCCCTCTACGCAGGAACCGCTGCCAAAGTCCAGAAAAGATTGCAACCCATCCAGAACGCCTTTGCAAGCCTCATTCTGGACATACCCCACCACTGCCACATCACAACCCACCTGAGAGACCTACACTGGCTCCCCGTCAACAAGCGAATCACGTTCAAACTCCTCGCCCACGCTCACAAGGCACTGCACAACACTAGACCAGAATACTTCAACAGACGGCTCTCCTTCTACACCCCAACCTGACAGCTTTGCTCCGCCGACCTTGCCTTCGACACCGTCCTATGTATCCACAGAACAACCGCCGGCGGCAGATCGTTCTCCCACCTCGCCGCCAAGACGTGGAACACTCTTCCCACCCACCTGCGTCAGACTAAGGTCCTCCTTACCTTCAGGAGACATCTCAAGATATGGCTGTTCGAGCAGTAGCAACCACCCCCCCCCCCAGTGCCTTGAGACCCTCATGAGTTATTTGTGCGCTTTACAAATTCTCTGAGTGATTGATTGATTGGAAATAGCAGAAATCCACAAATGTTCTAGCACCCAGCTGTGTCCCACTTGTCTCAATAATAATGCAACCTGACTTGTGTGGCTGGGCCTAGTGCATGCCACAGGCAAGCATCAAACCAAAGTCAATGGGAGTCTTGTGGAGTGACTCTCATTGACCCTTGTATGATTTGTGCCTGTTGAAGGCACTAGGCCAAATCACACAAGTAGAGTAGCATTTTTTGAGAAAGTACCAAGCCCCCATGGCTGGCAGAGAGGAGCAGCAATACGGGCTAGCTGGGATAATCATACCACCAAGCCAATATTTTTACTGCCTCTACTTTGAAGGCTACTGAAAGATAATATTGTCATATGCTCACCTCGCAGCACTTGAAAAAACAACTTGAACTGACCTCTGGTCCTCACTGGACAGCATTGCCCTGGACAGCGGCGGTGGGGGCCTCAACATGGGTTGGAGCAGCAAAAATGGGAAGGGGGAGCAAGCCGAGGGAGGTAAGTGGGCAGCACCAGACAAGGGCAGCAACATCGAAGAGTGGGTAGGTGTGGAAAGAAGCACCATGCACAAGGCGAAGTGGGAAGAGGGAAGAAGAAATAGTACTTCATCACAGAATTAGCAGTGGACAGGACTAATTAAGTTGAATCAATCTATGTTTGGTCCATGCTCAACAGAAAGGAAAGCAAGTGATACCTGACAGGTACTGGCCGATTAGGAGTCAGCAAAGAAGAGTTATAATGAAGCCAATGAATGGTAAGCAATGGGCAAGCTTCAACCCTTCATTGTAAACAAATTGTCTCCCAAGCAAGGGTGCATGCACCTCTTTTGCTATCGCGGGCTTGACCTAAAACACACAAAACTGGGACAAAAGGAGAAAGAGAATAAAATCAATAGCTACAATGAAAGAAAGCAGGGATGAAAAAAAGAGTAAGATAAACAAGCAGGGAGTGTCTGAGTGTGGAAGAAAGATTCATGAAGTGAAATCGAGTCAACTCAGCCTTGGTATTCAGCAATACAACTTTGCTAAGGCATTTGAGCAAAACTTTTGACACCAACACTTATTTGTTTACAATTTGAGCACTGGATATTGTAAAGTGAGTCCGTACCTCAAGAATTCCACAATAATAGGTGAGGATAAATGCTGAATACTTTAATATCTCCAGTAGGAACAATAATCCTGCAACATCTGTCAAAGAGGATCCTGAGCAACTGATCCTTGTGAACCTTCCCCATTCTCCTTTATTACCTCCCGTGCATTCCAATTCCTGCCTGTCCATTCCAAACTTAAACATAGCAACAGTGACTAACATTTCAATGTCAACATGTATGCATACACATGTCAACCAGTTATACATAACACATGCATGTTAACTGTAACGCATTTGCACAATAACATTTGTAACACATCTTCTCCCCTTAAAGAAACGAAAAAAAAACAGAAGAAAAGTAAATCACTTCATGACCTAATCATAAAATCTAATTGGTAACTTGCATGTTCTGCCACATCTTCCTTGCTTCAAATACATACTTCTATCACCACAAGCTGAACTTAAAGAATCATACTGATTGCAGTCTGTGATAGATGCCAGTTCTCTCCCGCACCCAGTTATAGTAACATCTAGAAATACATTACTTCCTTCTTCCCTATCCTTCACGTATTTGTTCAGGTTCCCTTTAAATGGCGAGCCACGACTAAGATTCCACACAGTCCTGCAGTCAACACACACAGCCTTATTAAACACTTCTGTAACATGCACCAGGTCTTAACAACATGCTAAGCCTTTACCTCTAACTTTATTCTTTTTGACACAAACAAAATCACCAGTCCTCACACACTGTTTGCTAGAGGCACCCTTCTTTTTGCTCATTTCACATTTAATTTTATGCTTGTAATTTTCTACAACCTTCCTAATCTTTTGGAAATCTACCTCCACATAACTCTCCTTTTTAGTCATCAACCACCATGGAACAAGATTAGTACTGGGCTTGTGTCCCCTAGCAATTCAGATGGACTAACCAAAGTCCCGTAATTGAGGGCTGTCCTATACGGCAGTAGCATAGATCGTATAGCATTTCTCCAATCCAACTTTCCTTTTATAGCCAGCTGCATGACACCCTTCACTACTCTATTGTATACCTCCACTTGACCATTGTATTCAGTGTGGAACACCAAAGTTTTCTTTTGAACAATACTCTGGGTATACTTGCTAACAAATTGTGGTCTATTGTCAGTAACTACGTCCTGTGGAATTCCTTCCCTACAAAACACTTCATCCATAAATTACACTACAGCTTCTGAAGTGACTTCCTTCACTATCTTAAACTCTGTCCATTTGGAGACATAATCCACAATAACTATACCAAATGCATCCTGCCTATGGAAAACTGCAAACAGACCAACGATATCTATGTTCAACTTCCTTTAAGGTACATCAGGGAATTCAACAGGATGAGCATCAGTAATAAAAGCTAAGGCAGATTTGTCACTAGGAGTACACACACAACGCAATCTAACCTGATGCTCCACCATAACATCTATTCCTGGACACCAAAATGTTTTTCAAATCCATCTTCTGGTATTAGAAATTCCCATGTGTCCTTCATGGGCACTATGAATGATATTTCTTCTTAAACCAAACAGTTGCACATATGTACTCCTCTCACAACAATGCCATTTTCAATGGCAAGTTCCTCACATACTTTACAAAATCCCACTAACTCCCCTGGAACATGATGTTCCTCAGGCCAGCCGTTCTCAGTAACTTCAACAACACAATTCAAAACCCACTTAATTTCCTCATTCCATTTTAACACTAATCAAGTTAGTATTGTTTAAAATGAAAGCCACTTCACAGTCATTCAGTTCACCTTTACTGGACTTCTCCTATGCTACTGGTAACCTAGACATGGAATCTGCATGAACATTATTCTTTCCTGGCACATGGTCTATCTTATATTGAAACACATGCAACGTAGATGCAAGCCTAGAAAACCTGCCATAATGTGCCCTCCACCTGATGACGTCATGTATATAAGCAGCTTTTGATTGGTCTTACTGACAAACCTGGCACCCCAAAGGAATATTCTAAAATGCTCTGAACCCCAAACACATGCATATAACTCCCTCTCAATTACTGAAGTATTTTTTTACCTCACAAAGTGTCCTCAATGCATATGCAACAATACATTCTTTTCATTTGTCCTGTTGCATAAGTACTGTTGGACTTTTTTGCTTATGGAGGGTCATCCCCAATCTTTTTGACTCCTGCCTCCTATTTCTTCTGACCTGCTGCTGTTGGCTTTTGAACTCTGAGCACCTTACCACTGCTGACCAGTGCTAAAGTGCATATGCTCTCTCTGTAAATTGTATGTAATTGGTTTATCCATGATTGGCACATTTGGTTGCCAGTGCCTGTAAATCAAATGCTACTAGTGGGCCTGCAGTACTGGTTGTGCCACCCACATAATTAGCTCTTTAATCATGTCTCAGACCTGCCATTGCAGTGTCTGTGTGTGCAGTTTTAACTGTAAATTCGACTTGGCAAGTGTACCCACTTGCCAGGCCTAAACCTTCCCTTTTCTTACATGTAAGGCACCCCTAAGGTAGGCCCTAGGTAGCCCCAAAGGCAGGGTGCAGTGTATGGTTAAGTTAGGACATATAGTAATGTGTTTTATATGTCCTGATAGTGAAATATTGCTAAATTTGTTTTTCACTGTTGCAAGGCCTATCCCTCTCATAGGTTAACATGGGGGCTACCTTTAAATATGATTAAAGTGTAGATTACCTTTGGGAGCGGATGGACATGTGGAGTTTGAGGTCTCTGAGCTCACAATTAAAAATACATCTTTTAGTAAAGTTGATTTTAAGATTGTGCGTTTGAAAATGCCACTTTTAGAAAGTGAGCATTTTCTTGCTTATACCATTTCTGTGACTCAGCCTGTTTGTGGATTCCCTGTCCGGGTCAGTTTGACAGTTGGGCTGGTTGCACCTCACACTAGACAGTGACACAAAAGGAGCTGGGGTGTATTCGGCATTTCCTGATGAGCCATCTGTGCTAGGAGGGAGGAGGGAGGGGAGGAGTAGTCACTTACACCTGAAAGGGCTGTGCCTGTACTCACACAATGCCGTCTCCGACCCCCTGGTGAGTGTCTGGGGCCTGGCCTGGGAAGGGCAGGATTTCACATTCAAAAGAGACTTTACTTTGAAGTAGGCCAACTTCAAAGGAGAAATTGGGTATAAGAAGGGCACCCAAAACCACAGATATTAGATCACTTCTGGACATCAAGAGGAACGTCTGCCTGGAGAGGAGCTGAAGAGCTGAGGAGAAGTGCTGCCCTGCCAGTGACTGTGCTTTGTGGAGCTATCCTGCAGTTGCTGCTTCTGCCAGAATAAGAGGGCAAAGACTGGACTTTGTGTGCCTTCCATCTTGTGAAGAATCTCCAAGGGCTTGATTTAGAGCTTGCCTCCTGTTGTTTGAAGTCTCAGGGACAGCAAAGACTTCTCTCTGCCAGCACCTGGAGTCTCTGGAGAGACTTCTGCTATGACAAGTGGTGCCCTATCCAGTTTCTGGGCCCTTGAAAGGAAAGCTGGTGGAAATCCAAAGAAATCGACTTCGGACAATTTCGGGCCGACGCCACTGCTGAATCCGGTGACGCCGCCTGCACCCGACTCGGTAATCTTCACTTGAACACAACGACCTTCGCAGGCCCGACGCCTCTGCAGCCCCGCTGAAGTCCCCGACTCCATGGAAGTCGCCGCACCACGTCGTGACCGACACCGCTCGAAGTGCGCGGATTCAACATTTCGCACAGACGCCGTGATCCCCGACTTCGCGCATCGACTTGTTTTCACTCTTCACCAAAGGTACTGTACTTGGGGGTCTACGTGACTCCGCGTCCGGCGCTGCTGGTGTCGGCTTGTTGTGAATTACTCTGTCACTACGCCGTGTTAACATCTCATCGAAGCATTTTGTGTTTCTAAGTGCTATTTTTTAGTTTAATCTTTAAAAATTCATACCTTGACTTGTGTATGTCAGATTTTTTTCATTTTGGTCTTGTTTTGTTTAGATAAATATTTCCTATCTTCTAAACTGGTGTAGTGTCATTTTGTAGTGTTTTCATGAAATTACTGTGTGTGTTGGTACAAATACGTTACACCTAGCACTCTGAAGTTAAGCCTACTGCTCTGCCAAGCTACCAAGGGGGTAAGCAGGGGTTAGCTGAGGATGATTCTCTTGCACCCTGGCTAGATTGAGGTTCCTTGCTTGAACAGTGGGTAACCTGACTGTCAACCAAAGACCCCATTTCTAACAAGTACTCCTTCCAAACCACAACTTCTTGCATTCACAACATGTTTTTGTCAATGGCAAATGTTTTCAAACAAGGTGCTTCAGCTGTGTATTGCTTAAGATCTTTGAATGTTTGAGTCATACAATCCTTCCATTGAAATTTACCTTTTTTCTTTAGTAAACACTAAATGGATCCACCGTAGTGGTGTAGTATTGAAAAAATGTCATACAGAATTCAGTCAATCACAGGAATGCAACCAATAGCGTTTTTTTCCTCTCAGGAACGGGAGCCTTTAAAATGCTATCTATATGACTGTGTTTACACTTAATACCTGCCCCACTGATCAGATGTCCTAAATACTCCAATTCCAGTTATCTGTGGTTACATTTGTTTATTTTTGGAGTCAGACCATTATTTGACAGTAGACTTAGAACATTATACAAAGTCTTATCATATTCTTCTAGATCACCTCCAAAAAGTAAGATGCCATCTGGGAACACCACTGCTTCAGTAAACTATTAAAGAGTTTTTTTCATTGACCTTTGAAAGTCTGAAGCAGCACTTCCTAGTCCAAACACCATTCTACAGTAATGGAAGAGACCCTATGGATTAATAAAGGATGTCACCATCTTAGATTTATCTTCAAGGTTGACTTGGTAGTAAGGGCTAGCTAAATCCAAAGTTTAAATTATTTTGTGCCTGCCAGTGTTGTAACCAATTCATGCATGTTGGGAAGAGGGTCAATCCAAATGGCATTGCTTAGGCTACGTAAATCAATACAAAGCCTAAATTCTCCTGCAGCCTTAACTGAAATGAAAACTGGAGACACCCATGAAAATGCAATTATCCCTTCCCTACATAGCTCTTTCAACATACCTTTAAGTTCTCTCTGTCGGTTAGACATAGGCGGCCCTCCTCCACTGCCAGGCTGCCTCCGACAGGCAGCCTGACGGTGGAGGGAATCATTACCCGACAGGGAAACACTGCTGCCCCTTGGATAATGATCCCATCTGGCAACGGCCTTTCCCTGGTGGGAAAGGATGGTGGAAGGGGTGCTCCGGGCCCCCCCTGGGGGCCCCTGCACTACCCATGCACTTGGCATGGGCAGTGCAGGGGCCCCTGTGCAGTGGCCCATTGTGAAGGTCACTGCCCAATTTATGGGCAGTGATCTGCGTGACGGGTGCAGCTGCACCCACCGCACAGAGGCATTTACGGCGTCTCCATGTGGAGCCGCCGGCAATGTCCCGGCCATGCATTCTGCTGGGCCAAAGGGCAGAAACAATGTTTCTGCCCGCCAGCCCAGCAGAATGTTCTTTATGCTGCTGGCAGGGTCCCAGGGGAGCTGGCGGTCAGTTAACACCGCTGTGTTCATAATGATGGCCTAAAACTGGGGGATTCGACCTAGGGCCCCTCTTAATGTCTAAAGGCCAACCTAATAGTGATTGTCAATTTCCGGCTATGTACACTTTCCCATGGGTATGTCACCCAGAAAAATCCATTGTTTGGCTCACACTTTAAATAATATTATGATCTTGAATAATATTGTCAGAACCAGTTATCTTTTCTTCTGTGTCATTAATAAGATTAACCCACGTAGGATTAGACCTGCGCACTATACTAAAATGTCCCTTTTTGTTCCACTTGGGACATACGTTATCCTTAGCCAGACCGTATTTTGAATTTCCTAAATGAGACAAACTACCTATACCATGATGCAAATTTCCTTATAGGTTCATTTTTTGTGACAATTTTTTTTTAATTTGTCCCCAAAGGTTTAGCAATATAAACACCATTATCCATGGCATCTCTGCTTTATTGAACAGATTTGTCTGAGTATTCAATTGCTTTTGCTATTCCAATTGCTTCATGGAGTGACATGTCAGCACTAGTCCATAACCTCTCTTGTATTTTTTTGTTATTTGTTTACATTAAAATCTGATCTGTTGTTCATAGTTTATGTGTTCAAAATGACTAGTTGATGCTAACCTTAATACAGAATCAAATCATCAACTCACTCATTCAGTCCTTGTTTTCTGGAATGAAATTTGAATCATTCCATTACAACATTTTTTTTCCTATCATACCTTACACACGTGTCTAGAAGCATATCGGTACACATTTAAATTGCCTGGATTAAGATAGGTAAATTGTTATATTTCTCCTGAACAAACACGTCTAAACAGTGTTTAAGTAATGCCAGTTTCATTTCTGGTCCACCAACCATCATCTTCTAGCACCTCTACACACACTAAAAGTACTGCTGCCCATATGTCCTAGTCCATGGCTGGTTCTCTGTTCTAGGAGAAAAGAAGGTGGGGCACAATATTAGACATATTTACATTTAATGTGGATAATTACTGATGTACTAAATTTTAGTTACTAGAAGTGCTACTTAAAAAACAAATAAGGAATGTTGTCATAGTAGTCTGTGGTGTACGCATCACCTTGAGATTGTTATGTGTGTGACATCTTCGTTAATAATCCTTGCTTACTGATATGAATTAGTTTCATCCGCGTAATGCCGTCATCCATCTTTTCTGGCAGTGATAACTTCGGATGGATAATAATTAATGACGAGACGTTTGCTGTGCCCAAAGCAAATGGTTTCCCACATGAATGTCAATTTCCTGAATGATGACGTGCGTGGGGGCATATCGTAGGATAGCATAATGTAATGTGGGCATGCCCAAGTTGTCTTTGCCGATTTGGGGAATACCTACAGCAACATGAGGCGTGCGGGGATGGTCTGCTGCTGTTTTTAATTCATGTGTGACTCCTACCCAATCCTTACTTGGCTCACCAGGACACGCACAACACCTATTGAGCGCTCTGCAACGGTCTGCCTGGCACGCTCAATCCGTCCCTCCAACCACAAGTATAATCACCAGCGTACTTCCACAATAATTTAAGATCTCCAGCAGAAACAAGAATCTTCTAACATCTCTTGAAGACGATCCCGAGCAATTGATACTTGCGAACCTTCCTACGCTCCTTTATTACCTCCCATACACTCCACTGCCTGTGTGTCCATACCAAACATAAACATAGCAACAGTGACTAACATTTCAGTGTGTGCATACACATGCCAACCAGTGATACATAACACGCGTGCGCAAAGTCAACTGTAATGCATTTATACAGTAACATATGAAACAGGTATATTTATGATATTCACAAACATTTTTCCAATATATTAATACCACATTTCTGGACATCCACCTTACACAAAAATGACTCAGGGATTCATGCTGCAATAAATTTGAATAGGGAGCAAATCGCACGGTGAATGTAAGAAGGGGTGGTATTTAAATAAAATACCGACATAGGGCTGTCTAAGACTATTGTATCAATGACCTCCTATGTAGTATGTGGCACGAGAACAACACAGGGGATTTTGAGTGGTATCTACTGCCGTTTCTAAATGCAGCCTTGATTATTCAAGAACTGCACACATCCTCATCCTTCATGTTTTTTTCCAGATGATATTTGTTTTGTGGCTCTGACGGCGCTTTTTGTACCTTCGTTGTTATTTTTCCATACACTCAGTTCCTCGGAATTGCTATTTCAGTGTCTCCCTTTTTTCTCGGTTATGTCTGGCTGACGCTTATTGACATTCAGCAACATGTTCCTTAGGGTTATGTCTCCAAGGTTAAAATTGTGATGGCATATAAGGCTCTGGGTCTGAAGTTTGTTCTTTGAAGCCATTTTTTTAATGGAAGCCATTGGGGAAGATGCTCGGCAATAAGTTAGTGCCTGGAATATTGACTTTGCAATTTAGCTGAGGATCTGATGGCTTACGCTTTCTTCTTGGAGGGAATATTTGGAGCACTGCCAGTCTACAACAGATAAACTTTGTGAACACAATCAAGGGGTTTTAAAAACAGCATAAGCGAGTGCATTCATATTCGTAGCTGTTAAATCTGTTTGTACTTATGCATGTGCAAACAGGTGCATGACTGTGCAGTGACAGATAGGATAGTGCTTCAGAACAAAAGTGACCAAAGGGTTTAGCCTCATGAGAATTTTAGGATTACTGTGGCATTCTAAATCATTTTTTATGCAATGGCTTTCCTCGGTATGCGTGTAACTGACCCAGATATATGTCAATGAGAACTGACACTGAAGAGCAACCACTTACACTGTACAAGAAGTGCCGCCCTGAAAGCAGTGCTTAATTTCTAAAAGAAGGAGTTCAGGTGCCTAAAGCTTTTCAGGTACAATTAAACAGCACGCCGGATACGAAGGCAGGGAGTCTTAAATCCAACTCTTTAACGCTTCTTTAATCAACTACCAGACACTCCTTGCCCCTTTTCTCACTCTTTCAGGTTCCTGGGTTCTGCGTTTGCGAAAAGTGTTTGTCTTTCCTTTCCTCTGCAGTTCTGGTTTGTGTATTTTTCCCTTTCTTGCTCTCACTAAATGTTCGAATAAGAAAAAAAATGTGCCGGTCCCCAAAAATAATTGCTGGTGGCTCCCACTGGCAACCATCAGCTCGAATTAAGCACTTACGGAAATCACCATCTACCCAACGGTAGTGCTTTTACTGGGAATCTGGCAGTCCAGAGTAAAGCTTTCTTAGGCTCCTTAATAACTTCGTTAATTAATAGGGCAAGATTTAAAGACTCCACCTGCTGTTACACACAAACTGATTGAGAAAGCCAATTGCACCCCAGTTTGAACTTAAGCCTTAAATAGCGTGTTATGTGATCGTTTGATTGTCGAAAAATGATATTTCCACTATGAAATAATTCACTCACACACAATTTTAGATCTCACAGGGACGAGGAGTCGGCAGTATAGTGAGTGCATGTCTTCGAAAATAGTGACTTTTAGTTTGTAGAAGTTCACAAACTAGCGTAAAACACGTTCACTTCGAACATATCTTCAAGGACATGACTTAGGGGGTCATTCCGACCCCGGCGGGCGGCGGACGCCGCCCGCTGGGCGGAGACCGCCAAAAGACCGCACCGCGGTCAAATGACCGCGGCGGTCATTCTGACTTTCCCGCTGGGCCGGTGGGCGATCTCCAAAAGATCGCCCGCCGGCCCAGCGGGAAAGCCCCTCCAAAGAGGAAGCCGGCTCCGAATCGAGCCGGCTGATTTGCAGGGGTGTGACGGGTGCAGTGGCACCTGTCGCGATTTTCAGTGTCTGCAAAGCAGACACTGAAAATCTTTGTGGGGCCCTGTTAGGGGGCCCCTGCACTGCCCATGCCAGTGCCAGTGCCAGTGGCATGGGCAGTGCAGGGGCCCCCAGGGGCCCCACGACACCCGTTCCCGCCATCCTGTTCCTGGCGGTAAAAACCGCCAGGAACAGGATGGTGGGAAGGTGGTCGGAAACCCCATGGCGGCGCTGTAAGCAGCGCCGCCATGGAGGATTCCCTGGGCCAGGGGTAAACCGGCGGGAAACCGCCGGTTCCCCTTTTCTGACCGCGGCGGCCCAGGAAGCACCGCCAGCCTGTTGGCGGTGCTTCCGCGGTCGTTGGCCCTGGCGGTCGGTGACCGCCAGGGTCAGAATGACCCCCTTAGTCTGTCTCCAGGTTGTGAACTGGGTGGAAAAAAACGAAATTGCTGAATATGTAATGAAATGAATTACATTTGCCCAAAGAGGATAAAAAGAGAACACTTTTTAAAGTACAAATGTACCTTTACTTAAGGATTTATACAATCAGAAATGCACGGCAGCATTAAATAATGATGTTCAAATGCTTATGTATGTGAGCACTCTTGGAAAGCTGCAACTGTCACAGAATATACTAAGTATTTCGGTAGTGTTTGAAGAGTGAAAAAAAATGTTTGAAATTAAAAAAGATAGTTCTGTCATCATTCCATATATAAATATTGTGGCCTACATATCGTTTATGAAGATATGCTTGTGCGTTGGATGTAGATTTTTTTTTATTATATCAAATGCAAAGAATATTGCAAACAATGTCTAGGGGACAATGAGGCAAATGTACAAGCCCCTAACACCACCTTAGCACCATTTGTTTTTACTCTAAGGTGGCGCTAACTAGTGCCCCACGCAGTGCCATATTTACAAAGTGGTGCAAAGTAAACATTGCACCACTGTGTAACGCCTTGCAGCACATTATACCTGTGCCACGTATAATGTATGCAAGGCAGGGTGTTCCCCTGTGGGGTGGGCCAAAAAAATGGCACAGTGAAATCTACAAGATTTCAGTGTGCCATTCTAGCATCATTTTTAAACGCCTGCCCATGGCAGCCGTTAAAGTGTTGCTAATAGCCTATGGGCCTCCCTGTGCTTTGCTGGTTCAATGCCAATTTGTTTGCCGCTGTTGCCCTAATGTGCACCATGGTGTACTATATTGTAAATACTGTGCTATCATGGTGATGTTAGGAGGGGTCAGGGTGACGCAAGAAAACTGGCACATCAAGTTCCTTGTAAATATGCCCAAATATTTTTTGTCAGACTATATTCAGGTCACAATATTATAGTACCACTCAGTCACCATTATTGAGAATGTGGGCTGTGCTAACCCAGTTCATGGCACTGCATGCCACAATGAGCCTTTGGAAAAAAGTACAACTGTTTCAAATTTGATCAGAGTTGGTATGGGATTCTACATCATTATGTTGAGCTCTAGCGCCTCATCAAATGCAGTCAGAATGTAATATTTGCACTCCACATTTAGATCGGTTGAAGACACACAGTTGAACTCTGTTGTGCTAAATGTATTGACTGAGCTTTGTCAATGTTGAAACTTCTTCTACCTTTTTGCACAGCTACTTTCCATTGGCATTGTTGAACCATGTCCATTTTCTCTAGGTGCAAGGTAGGTTTTACAAGGAAAGTAATTTTCCACAGAGCCAGGAAACATTCAATGACATCTGCCACATTATGAATAGGTTTTTATGTTTGTTTAGTCTGCTTTAGAAGCCTTGGGGTATGCTTGGTAGCACACCTGTGAGGGGGATGCCTGTATTGGGGTGAATCCAACTAACAAAGGTTTTCAGAAAGGGATTACACATTTATGGATACCTAAAAGTGAAACACTCTAACATCAACTTTTTTTTTAAATTAAAGCAGTGCCAAAGCATTTTAACAATATGATATGTGATAGGGAATTTTCAAATAAGGCCAAATCAGAATGAATGGAATATATAGTAAGCTATGAAAAATGAAAAACAAAAGGTTTTCATCAGAAAGGTGAAAAAGGGGTACAGTAGCATTGGTGAATATTGATGCTTATGAAAAAGAAATTCCAACACAAGTGGCTGACTCAGAATCTGATAGGAAATGTGGTAAAAAGAAATGTGCTCTCAACATCACTTTTTGGGGACTACTTATTTATTGGGAAACAACACATTTGATTAATTTAGTGCAGCAGAGAAAAGGTATCTAGACAATAATTTCCCTACAGTCCACCATTTATTTTCTACCATGTTGATATTGGATTAATCAATGACAATGCACACAAGACATTTTCTTACATGAACAAAGTGGCATTACCACTATTAGATTTCCCCATCATAAACTCTCCATCAACCCCAGCTCATAGGTGTATGGTCAGGTTGGCTCTGCGACCCAGGCCTGATGGTTAATGACTGACAAGTCACAGGTGGGGTGACACTTAGCCAACAGCCAAACACAAAAAGAGGAGAACTTGGATCAGATGCCACAGATAGTTAGCAACACTTCAATGGCCCCTGGAGATTGTCCCCAATAAAGCACACATGGCCACAGGGATGCGTGCATTCAAAAAACACCATAAAGCTAAATGCCACAGGCGAGCCAGATAGGAGCTGATTGGTTCTTTGGACCCGACTGTGACCCAAGGAAGGGAACTCTGCCTGGACAGATTCCCCAGTGCGCGACAATAAAGGTGAGCAGACAGCACAATTGATTGGAGGTTCTGCTGAACCTGCACAGCGGCGGACCATCCTGAAGTTGCCATCACACGGGTAAGATACTACAACAGAGCCTTGGTCCTAGCATTTGGCATGTGGCAAACTAGGAAAAAGCATAATCTGCATAAGTCACTTTCTTGGTGGTCTGCATCGGGAAGCTCCCTTGAGCCACTGGGCTGACGAGCTCTGGAGCATGCCAGTGAAGAGGTATTGAAACCGAATGATTAATGGCAGCATTTCCAGCACCCCGCAAACTTGTTCTCTGCTGAAGAAGGGATTAACCCAGAAACACATGTGTCCAGAGATGCACAGCAAAGGCTGCACCTATTTGGAGGTGAAATATTTAAAAGTAACTGAGTTCGTTTTTTGAGGAAACTACATTTATCATGATGCAATGGGGCAGATTATTTGCTGGGATGTTAGGCAGGTGTGCTCCTAACTGTTTGCATCGGGAAGAGTGATCACTTGGACCACTGGGTTTAACATACACGGTACGCTTGACCCTTGGGTGTGATACTGGAATTTTGGGTTGCTGGCAGCTTGGACCGCTGGGCGTGATACTGATGAGATGCATAAAGCTCTGGGTGTGACATAGGGCCAGCTTTCTGGTTTAAGATGTACCTTCACTTGGACTGCTTGGTGTGATGTAGTCCGTATGCATAGGCTCTTTGTGTGATATAGGGCCCACATCTCAATCTTATTAAGTTATCCTTGTTATCTAAGTGCCACCGGTTTCTTAACACTGGTGGTGTTTGAAAGAAGTGAGAGGTGACTTCCCTAGGTCCCTGGGTGTGACACAGATGGTACCAGGATCCCTGGGTGTGACATAAAGGGAATTCAGATTTTAAGGTACTAGAAGTACTGGGATCCAGGAGATTAGACATAACTTGGGTTTTTGCCAAGATGGGTCTGTGGTCATTTATGGAAGTCCTTTCTTTCTCCACATAAATTGTTGCAATCTTTTACCTGGAGATGGTATCAGTAGGACTATCAGGCTCCCCTAGTCCCGCACAGTGCAGAGCTTCCCTTGTTCACATGATAACGTGCTCTAGCAGTGGGCAGGGTTAAGGTATTGCAGATGGGCTGTTTCCCTGATATTGTAGGCCTAGTCAGATTTCCCCCTGCGAGTTGAAATGGTGTTGTTTTGATATTAAAATGCTGGTAGACCAATGTGACTGTGTTTGAATGTTGAATGTTGTGTTTTTGTATATTTGTCAATGTATTTATGAAGATATTGCTGATTTACACAAGTTGTTGTTTGATGCCAAAATACGGCTTGCAATTTTGTTGCCAAATTCCAGTGCTGTGAATTAACAGTTGCACTTTTTCCTAGGATTGTGATTCTTCAGGCATTTGTTTGTTAAATGTTGATTTTAATGCATCTGTGAATAACATTGAGCTCATTGGATCCAGGGAACCCCATGCTATATCCTACCCCACCAGGTTAGATTCTGCAATCCCCTTGTGTGTATATATTTCCCACTTCCTGAGTATATCCAGTAATACTCTTGTACATACTTCCTCTTCACCAGAGCAAAATTTAGAATTCTATAAAAATATAAATGTTAGTAAATTAGAAAATAAAAAATGCATACAACTAGAAAATTAGAATGTTCATAACTTTAAAATACCCTAAAACATGTAATACTAAAAGATTAAAAAGACTACCCAAATTCCACCATGGAATCCCGTTATATCACATGCAGAGTAAGTTCCCCACTCAGGTTAAAAAACGTTGCAAGGTCTACCACAAGTTACATACACACACCAAAGCACACACATTCTCATGGCCAAAGGAGGGAACTTTCAACACTAATATAATTGCACACACAATGCCATATGTGCAAACAAAATATACAGGGTAAAGGAAGGACAAAAAGGAAGCGTTAAGAGAGATCTGGGCTATTTTGGAGTTAGTCCAGTCTGATAACCTTGACCTGCTGCTAGTAAGCAAGGGCTCTGCACCTCCCCTGCCGTAGGTATGTAAATAGGAGCTTGCCCTCATGCCTGAAATCACTGCGTTAGGATATACTAACCTGCCAGTTGAGGGAGCTCAAGGGGCCCCTATTGAATAGCAGACTATTAGGTCTAGGAATGGTGGATCAACAGGTCAATGAGCTCTAATAGTTCCTATACCACTGCAGTACAGCACTGAAGCTCCCCGAAGCTCGCCCCGCTGCCCATCACAATCATCAGACCGGGCCTCAGAGGCTCGGAGAACACCTAATTTCGCTGGTCAGAGGGGCAATCCTGGGTGAAATGGCTCATAGTAGTCACAACTAGAGACGATGAGGGAAGGGATTGCATTTTTAAAGGATCCGTCAATGAAAGTGGGTGCTGCCAGGCCCGAACGTGATGATCACAGGCTTACCCCTTGGGAGGTAGTAGCAAGAAACAACTGGAAATTCTTTGTACATTCATTCTCTGGCTTATTGGCAGACTAAACTGGGGAAAGAACACATTTTTCAGATCCTGGCCTAGATGAGGGTCATTTGAGCCAGAGGACATGGCTATGGCAGAGGACTGAATCAGGTATGGGAAGGGAAATCGCTATCGAAATGTCACCTACATGCAGCAGTGCCTCATAAAATAGGAGAGAAGGCAAGTCAAGGCAAGAAGGATAGAGAAAAAGGGCAAGATGTGGTTAGGTTGAGACCCGGTCATTACTGCAAAATTCCTGAGCTGGAAGCAGATGGTCCTCATCAGAACAGCTGTGACTCCAATGATGCAGAAGGCAGCAACACCAAGGGGGCTTCTATTACAGAGGTTCAGAGAGGACAAAGCACATAGTAGCAGGATCTGAGGAGTTAGTAAAGGGGACTCCCAATGCCAGGACGGGTCATAATCCCCTTTCCGCTTCCAGAGCCAGATAAGTCACAGAATCAATGTGGGTCAGCCCTGTTTCCAGTAGATGTCACACACTCACCCATTTTTGCATGCCCCATACTGTCAGTAACTCTACAGTCAGAGGAAGAACCCAACATGACAGTACTTGTAAATAACATGCCCTATTGCTTCCTATTAGATACAGGGGCTAAAAAAGCATGCTTAAAGGAAGTGATTGTGCCCTTGTCTAAAAACGTCATGGACACGCAGGGATTTTTGGACACAGTCATGAGGGTCCCCTTCACAAAACTCCTGGAGTTTGACGTGGGAGGCAGCTGCATGAAGGGATGGCCGCTATATCAGCCATCATCCCCAACTAATCTCCTAGGGAGAGACTTAATGGCCAACATTAAAATGACCATTAATTTCTCTAAAGATGGGACAATGACCTCTTTAGCCCTTGAGGTTACCCAATCAAGATGTATGTCTTTAACCTGCCCTGTGAATTTGTGTTCAACTAAGAGGGTCACTTTGACACGGACACCAAGAGGAGGCATTGCTATGCCTAGAGGCTGTTGAGGTGCAGTCTGTGTATGGGTCCTGCTGGCCACTGGCCAGACAGAGGCCATGTGGGCATGCATCATCTTTGTCATACCTGGTTTTAGTGTACGAGAAGTAATTGATGAGAAACTGTTCAGTGAATATCCAGGAGCCTCCGTGATAATCTTTGCCGAGCTGTGCAGTGGGACACCATCGTCTATGGCAGTACTGACAACAGGACTTGTCAGTAGTGCCACCACAGCTATAGGTGGGGGACCCCTATGACATAGGACTCTTCAGTTCCACCAAGACGGTAAAGATAGCATTGAGAGAAAGGGACATCCTACCCCAGATGCATCAGTACCCTCTTTCCAAGAAGGTTGGTGAGGGTATAGCTCCCACTGTATAAGCACTAACAGTTCAGGGGGTCCTCTACGAGTGGTCTCCACTTGCAATACACTGATCTTCCCTGTCAAGAAGAGTAAGGGAGGGACCTGGTGCCTGTTACAGGAACTGCGATCCCTTAACTACATCATGGGGCAGGAATTCCCCATGGTACCAGACCCCTCCATCATACTAAGCATTATACCTGCAAAAGCCCACAATTTCTCTGTGGTAGACATCAAGAATGTATTCTTTACCATTCTGCTGCCTCCTGACAGTCAGTATCTGCCCAAGTTCACTTTCTGAAAGTTTCAACTGCTATATTAAAGACTGCTACAAGGGTACTTTGAGTTCCGTCAGTACCTTCAATAGATTACTGAGGAAGGACCTTGCCAACTTCCGATCAGATAGCATCCTGATACAGTATGCTGAAGACATCTTGATATAAAGTCCCTCCAAGGACCAATGTCGTCAGGACACGATAGCCCTCCTGCATTTGCATTTGCAGAGAGAGGGTACAAAGTAGAGAAGGGGAAGCTGCAGTACATACAAAAGGAGGTTAGTTTCTGGGCCAACTGATATCAGCGGCTGGTCGGTGGATCACACCGGAACACACGGACCCTATCAAGTCTATGCCACCACCGAAAACAAAGAGGAGCATGCAGATTTTTTTGGGTCTGTGCAACTACGTTCGGCAGTGGTTCTTCGATTAAAGCACACTCTTTTTCCATTTACTTGAGGCCATGAAAGAGACGAAAGTTGGCCATGTGGAATTAGCCTGGATGCCTAAGATGCACAATGTCTTCTGCAAACTCAAGACAGAGATCGCCCATTCCCCAGTGTCAGGGATGCAGGATTGCATGAAGGAATTCTTTATATTCAGCCACAGTGACAAGTAGTCACATCAGCAATTTCATACACAGAAATATTCCCTGGGGCACAAGCCCCTTGCGTAGTACAGCTGTCTCTTAGACTCCATCATGGAGGGTCTCTCCCCATGCGAGTAGGGGATAGCAGCAGTGGACTTTGCTGTTGACAAAAGCACCTCCATGGTGATGGGGCACTGCTGACACTGTATGTGGAACATTCAGTGTCTGTTGTCATCCAGAAGAGCAAGACCACATTGACTATGCAACGTGTTTTGGGCTGCAAGTTGATTTTCTCCAGGCCATCACTTAAGGTAGTACGGTGCCACCTAGTAAACTAGGCCACATTCGTAGTCCAAGAGGTTCAGGAGGGGGTGGAGACTCATGACTGTGTGACATACACGCGGAGAGGTTCAGCCAGGAAGAGAAGCCCCCATCCCAGATCGAGCCGGCAGAGGTACGCACC
Organism: Pleurodeles waltl; assembly: GCF_031143425.1. Taxonomy (NCBI): domain Eukaryota; kingdom Metazoa; phylum Chordata; class Amphibia; order Caudata; family Salamandridae; genus Pleurodeles; species Pleurodeles waltl. Next base: position 528,276,777 of record NC_090445.1, on the reverse strand, counting down.
CTGTCCAAGTAGGGACCACAAACCTAGTCAGGGTAAGCCACAACACAACCTAAATTATCCTGTGTTGACCCTCCCTCTTAGCTTGGCACAGAGCAGGCAGGCCTAACTTAGAAGGCAATGTGTAAAGTATTTGTTCAATAACTCATACAGTAACACAGTGAAAACACCACACCAGTATAGGAAAATAGATATTTATCTAAATAACATAAGACCAAAACTGCAAAAATCCAATTTGCACAAGTCACAATATCACTTTTTAAATGTTTAAATGAGTATCAATCCTTAAGAACCAGTGGTCTTATCCTTTTAACTCACAATACCTGGGATGCAACAAAAATAAAGATGCAGAGGAGATGTGTAGTAAAGTAAAAAGATGCATTGATTTTTCTGGTGTGGCAAAGGTGATGCATTGTTTCTTTCCACACTTCCAGGCAATTTGTCATTTTCCATGAGCACATCCTTGGTTCCTCACTGCAGTGGGGATATTTTGATGTCCAAGGATAATAAATGGAAAACCCAAAATATGTTGAGCAAAGGCAACAGGCACTGCGACGATCCGGCAGGCAATGCAAAGATTTTTCAGCCATGAGGCAGGCGTGCTGTAGATCAGGCATGTATTGCGTCAAATTTTGCAGGCGTTGCATCGATTTTCCAACGAGTTGGATTTTCTTCTCTTTGGTGAAGTGTTTAATAGTCCTGTGATCTCAGAACAAGAGGCAATCTTAATCCTAACCCTTGGTGTGAAGGCAGGGCAACTGGCCTTTGAGGTGTAAGTGAGGGCCCCTTCACTCTTCATGCCCAGGGAAACCCATCTCCATGCATATGAATGAAATGCAGCTGAGTGTCCTGTGTTTCTGGCTGTCTGGGTGAAATGCACAATGGGAGCTGTCAACCAGCACAGACCATATGTGGATTGGGGATACGCACAGATGGTAGTAAGTGCAAACTGCCTACTTTCAAAAAGTGGCATTTCTGAAATAGTACGGTAGAATCTTCACCAATAAGCAGTATTTCTCTCTGCTATTCTAATCATACCATCATCATCATGTGAGCTTTATTTTGGCAGTAACTACCATAAAAGCAATACAATACATATATAAAACCATATTTGTCAATACGACATATAAAAATGCAATAATAAAACCCTAGGATAAACAAATGTGTGTTACCACGGCCCAGGACATGCAAATCAGACACTAAATTGCTCTATAAGAAAATAAATATGAGTTGATTTTCCTTAATCTTTATAAGCCTGTGGCAAAAGTACTTAAACAAACTTCTGTTCTAGATCAGACAAATAACACGGTGAAAGCTGGAGCGAAAATATTAACATTTCTAAGACCTTATGAGTTTTTCCCTGTATTAAAAAGAGATCTAATAAAAATACAAATATATAATCAAAATCTAAAAATAACAATGTTAAATCAGTTTAAAACACAGTCTCCACCCTTAAGTAGATGTTATGTCAATAAAAACTTGCTCTAATACGCCATGCTCAAACTTCACCATAGCACACACCACTGGCCCATGGGTACTGGTACTACAAATCCTAAGAGCCGAATGGCGATCCCTATTTCCCATGGAGTTACAAAGAGGTCTTATCCAGCTGGCCCTTTTCTTTTTATATGCAGGGCAAAAAAATAAAAGATGGCTAATTGTTTCCCTAGTATTGCACCCCAGCGGGCAAAGATCTGACAAACTAACAGTTTGCTTCCATCTGGAAGTAAGATCATACACTGGTAGGGAGCCTAATCTAAATCTTACATAAAGTGCACATGCCACAGGATCTAAAATGATATCAAAAAAGTGCTCAAACCCATAATGGCACTTGAATGATAAACAATTGTCCGTCATGCTACCCGACGTAACAGCTGCTAATGTAGATGTTTGTACACTCATCCAATATGCATCTTTCACAATCTGTGGTGCGTTTTTGGGAGATGCAAAGGATCTGTCCAATAGGAGCCCGGCCCAAGTTTAAGGAAACCTCTTTTTACATACTGACACCATGGGATTTTCTCAACCTAGGAATCTCTTAGAAGTGCTCCTAACCATATCCTATAAGGATCTAGCACTGCAGCGGACCAGATCTGAATCCAATATTGCAGCAGTCTCAAGGCAACAATATCAGCGATAGAATACAAATTTAAATCCATTTGAATAGGCATGGTAGGAGAACCTGAGGGAACTTTTAACAGGGCCTTAATAAAGAGATGCTCTGCTCTTTCCATATCCTCGAGTTTACTATGGCCCCAAAGCTCAGCACCATACAAGGCGACAGCTCTAGCCTGCACTTTCTAGATATCCACTGCAGATGTAATAGAAAAGGTGGGCGTTCTAACAGCAAATCTCAAGATGCCCCCTGACTTTTGTTTAAGGGACATAACAGCCTTTGACAGGTGTGATGTTCATTTGTGGGAATCTTCTAGTCTTATTTCCAAATAATCAAAATCACTGACAAGTTCCAGAAGCTCACCATCCAGTACTATATTCTTCTTTGCTCTAAATTTAGGGCTTCCAAATACCATGCATTCTGTTTTGGTGCAATTAATCTGTAAGCCATAATCCTTACAAAACTTCGAAAATTTCTCCAAAAGGCTTGATAATCCAGAGGCAGTTTGGGAGAAAAGTAAGGTATCGTCGGTAAACAACAAACACGGTGTCTTGGTACCGCCCAATTTCGGAGCATCATTTAGGCTATCAAATAAATACGGAATACAGGCATTTATAAAAAGTAAGAAAAGAGTTGGGGCCAAAACACACCCCTGCCTAAAACCTTTCTGTATGAAAAACTCATCAGATAGCTCTCCATTCTTCCCCCACCTTACTCTAACAAATCTCCCTGAGTACAGCTCCCTAATCAAATTGAGCAAGGGGCCCGGGACTCCAATTTTTGCAAGAGTCTCCCATAACTTAGGACGGGGTACCAGATCAAAAGCAGATCTGGGCTCAACAAAGGCGACAAACAGTCTAACAACATCCAGGTCTACCACCTTCCATTTAATTGCAAGAAAGTGGAAGACCTGGTCCACCATAGCCGTCTCTTGCCTAAAGCCTGCCTGCAAATGGCTTAAGGCCCCGTTCTTTTCCATCCACGGTCTAAGCCTACCCAAAACCTGGAAGGAAAAGATTTTCTGAAGATTATCCAAGAGGCTAATCAGTCTATAATTTCCCGGAGTCAATTTGTCCCCTTTTTTTATAAATGTAATCATACCAAATATCACATGTCTAAGCCTCTCAGATCAGAAATGTCCAATGAAAAGCATATACAGGAATCTCCAATGCTGACCTATGAGAAGAGCAGGCTTCACAGTAGTGAAAAATGTCTTTAGGTGTTTTTCAATACCAGGACATTTAAAACATGTAAGTACATGTCTTGCCTTTTACTTACGAAGCACCCTGCTCTATGGGTTACCTGGGGCCTACTTTAGGGGTGACTTACGTAATAAGAGGGGAATTTAAGGTTTGGCAAGTCGTTTTAAATGGCAAGTCAAAGTGGCAGTGAAACTGCACACACATGCCTAGCAATGACAGACCTGAGATGTGGTTGAGGGGTTACTTCTGTGGGTGGCACAATCAGTGGTTTAGGCCCATTAATAGCATTTAATTTACAGACCATGGGCACACCTAGTGTACTTTACTAGGGATTTGAAGCTAAGTTAAATATACCAATTGGGTATGACGGGAGAGAGCACAAGCACTTTAGCACAAGCAAGCAGTAAAGTTTGCGGAGTCCTACAAAAAATGAAAGAAGATCAGAAAATTAGACGGAGGCAGGCAAAAGGTTGGGTGAATGCAACCCCAAGGCTGTCAGGTCTAACATACATCTGTGTAGAATTAGGGTCAAAATACAACTTACAGGAGTAGGGCCCCATAGGGTGGTAGTAAATCTGAGCCTCCATGAGACCAATCCTACAGCATTGTACCTTCTTACAGAGCCTAGCCATATTTGAACTGAGCTAGACAGGATACACAGGAAGAGAGTTATAGGGGAGGACATTGTTTGGCCCTGAGATGTTCACAAGAAGAGATTCTTGGAGTTACCTAAACCACCTAGCCAGTGCACAGACACTTCCACTCCCACTTTCATCTGTGGTACTAGGATGACCCTTAGCATATCTGGGACTGTCTTTGTTAGTAACAAATGTACCCCAGACATGGAGTTTCAATGCAGGGCCGTCCAACTCAATGACCTGAAGAGAAATGGGTCTCATAGGGGGGAGTTAAACAATAGCATAGATATCCTGTGTCAGGAGATCTGGGACACTGAGATAGACAGGTACATGTTTATACCTCGAATTGTATGGAAACTCACATTGTATTCCTTATGTCTCAGAGACAAAGGAACCATCTCCCGCTGAGCATGAATAGAAACTGTCACACAATACAGCACATTCCAGACATGCAATGGGGCACCTTCATGCTGATGGACACCTACTGGCAGTGCAACAAGTTTGCTTACATCCAGCTCGCTCCTGGATGGCGTAGCCTCTGCTACCTTATCACCATACACACCCCAACCTTGTCTTTCCTTGAAGAAGGTCTGTCTGAACTGTACCAACATCCATTGAGGAAGAAAACAACACTGTTGTATCAGGTTTGGAGGAGAAGAGCTGCTGATTATTTTGGCTGAGCCCAGTAAAAGGACATTACTGAGGAGGTTAGACTGTTCACTGACACCCAAGTATCGGTGAGAGGGACCATACCCTTCTTCACCTTACTGACAAAAGCAAATGTCTGCTGGTTGAAAATAACATAGTGGGGAATGCTCAGATTGATGAACAGTGCTGAGCTCGGCCTTAATGCAATAAAAGAACAACTGGGAGCCCTCCGTCTCATGGTGATGTAACATCGATATGCCTTGGACTTGATGAATGCAGTGGAAGGTGGGGTGTATGTCAAGATCGGTGCATCCTGCTGTACTTTCATACCTGGCAATGACATGGACAATGGAACTTTGACACCTGCCATTCAAGCATTGTACCGACTACAGAAGGACCTTCATGATGAAGGAGGTGACCCTGAGCAGGAGTGGGTATACCAATGTTTAAGGGAGAGAGCATAAGCATTTTATCTCTGGATAGCATTTCCACCGTCTCATTAGATCTCTCCATTTATTTTTCCATTATCCTTTTATCTATAACCCTCTCACTTCTCTTACTCGCCCACATTTTTAATTTGCAGTTTGCACCCATAAACTCATTTCCTAGTTAAAAGGTGTGTGCCAAGTGCTACCTCGCCTTTTCATTTGCTTTACTTTCTGCAAGCACCATTTCTGATAGATGACCCCTGATACGTGCTCACACTACTCAGAGATGCAGGGTTGAGTGACTACCTGTTCACCTCTGCTTATAAGGGGGACAGTGACGTTCTTCCAGATAATTTTTTGGATGTTTCTTGTTGTGTCCTCCTTTTTCATTTCTCTCAGAATGCTTTTCTATCTATACAGATCTTCAGTACAGTCTACATAACACATGACTTAACAGCCAAAATAAGTTTTGAATAGTGCTGTAGTTAGTCTCATAATGCTACTCGCAAGGAACAATTTGTAGTCTCATGCCTGTATACCCCCTGAACCTCTCAAGCCTGCTTTCCACTCTTCCAATTGAGTTTGAACTAAATCACCTTTCCCATCACCATTTCCAGACACCTTTTAATATTCATCTTTTTATAAAACAAATGTAGCTATTTGCACATGTAGGTACTTTCCTTCTTTATATTCTCTCATTAACCCTTACTCTTTATCTTTTCTACTAAAAGAAAAGGAGGGCTCAGTACTGCTCTGGTTGTGTAGAATAGAGGAACTTCTTATTTGGGAAGTATTCGGACATCTCCTTCCCCATTAGTTAAAAAGGCAATGCATGAACCATTCTCCACCCTACAGGATGCCTTTGTCAAATGTCGATGGAACACTCCAATGAGGATTCTTTCCCAATAACTCCCCTCATTTTCAAACTTTAACTCTAACAAGTCTTTGATAAATCTAACAACCACATCTAAGCTTATTTGTTGACCAAGCATTTGAAAAGGTCAGCATGATGCATCTCCCTGTCAGTGCAAGTGCAATGAAAAACACCATAGAATGCCTTTTAAGTGTGTTGCACTGGGTTCTGCCCCAGCTGTATACCCAGATTTTTTGCTCTTCTGATCATCTGGTTTTTGGACTTTTTACTCTGGGTGAGCCACACTACTGGTGTCTCACCCATGGTAATCACATGGTAAATGGACATGTGTTTTTAATCAGTATTTGCCCTTGAAGATAGGGCTGTTGTGATGCAGCAAGGATAAGGGATACTTGGCTGGCTAAACATGAACAAGTGTGCACACACATGCGCATATATGTGGGCAGGCTGCATGGGGTGACTACTGTTGTGTGCAGCCTGGTAATAGCACGCAGGTAGCTTGGCGCAATGGGAACTCTTCAGGTATAGGTATTCACCTGGGATAGGTTTCATGAGGGCAGTTTACACTATTAGGGGAAGTCAGCGTGCTTTACTATTTTAACTATAGTGACACTCCATTAAACACATAGAGAAAGAACTGCCCTAGAGTGTAGTGTCCTTCCCCTTGGCCTACAGAGACAACTGGCCTCTTGATTTAGAGTTAAACCTGTGGGATAAAATCCAATTTGCAACTTCCAAAATGATAACTGTACATCCTCTGGGTCATTCCGAGATTCCATATTTTCCTGGCTCAGCTCAGGGTCAGAGCCTACGCTTTTTGTCACCCTGCTGTGTCTAGTAATTACCTTTTCTACAGCAGCTGGAACAAAGGCCAGCCCCAAACAAAAGGGAGGGAGGAGGTGAGGTGGAATGATCTGTATCAATCCCCCAGCTGTCACACTACACTGGGGATAGGCCTACCCAAGCCACTGAACAAAAGAGAGTGCTCAGACAACTGGAGTTAAACGTTAGCGAGAGATGAAGCTGAGACCCCAGGATCTGATGTGACCAGTAGCTCCTTGAAGACACCATTTTGGATTGTCCCAACATGCTGTCAAAAAGGGTTGAGACAAGGGTGGACAGGTGATGTGGCACCCCAGGATTGATTAGGGGTGCCTGTCTTCTGGAGCCTTCCTTTCCCCTTTACATAATCTTGCACCAGGGTAAGACTCTCTCTTTCCTGTGGATTTTCTACCCACCATGCTGCTGGATCCTGCGACTACCATGGAGAATGGGAAGGAGGAATCACCAACACCTACTCAGGCCCCATGTCTCTATCCAGTTGACCGCAGGATCAGTGGGTCTCCACAAAGGCCAGTGAGACTTGCCCAATTTACTCCCCCTGGGGCCCAATTGGAGGAAGCCCTGTACTTTCCTGTGCCCACCAACAAAGCCACAAATGAGAACTGGGGCAGGGAACCAGGAGGACCAGCTTTTCGAGGACTGCATGACTTTAGCGGTGAGCAGGGTTGGTGCCACTGCCCCTGGTGGATAGAGCTACAAGGAGTAAAATGAGCCCAGGTTTGTCCAAATAGGCCCAATGGGGCCCGAGTTGTGGCATTTGTGGGGACCTTTTATCTACTTTCCTGCTCTACTGCTGTGTTAACAATTTTCCCCCGGTGTGGACCAGGGCCAAAGGGACGGTGCAAGAAAACTACCTCTACTCTATTGGGGAAGGGGGTGTGTGTGGGGCCCCCTTCCTGTTTCAGCCCACCAGGGGACCCCATCCTACAGGTCGATTTTTAGTTCAGGGGCCGGGACCCAATCCCCAACCCCCAAACCCCATGTACTCTTATTTCCTTCTCTACCTCCCTGGATAAGACCCAGACCAATATGAGAAAAAACGTTCATAGACCCTGCTTCCTATTTTTACATCTTGGCCAGCTATCCGAAGAGGCACCCGTATGGTCATGCAGAGCTCAGGTCTCCAACAGTTGTCCTTTGTTGTAGCTGTGCTGACCTCTCCTTTGGCTTCAGACTGTCAGCTGCCTTGCAACAAGTAGGCCATGCAACTTGATGCCCAGGGCATGCATTCAAGCAACAAGGCCTTCACCCTGTATGCCACAGTAAGTGTGTATTCTTTTTCTTATTCTTGCAACATCCATTCTATCAAGAGGGCACATTACTCATTTCTGTCCAAACCAGACCCTTGGGTTCTACAGAAACAGTCTGGTTACCTCACAGACTTTTTGACACTCTCTGTCAGGCTATATTTGCCCTGCTGCTCCTTTTTATTTGGAAATAGGTGAATTTGTATAGCGCACAACTCACCCGGCATGGTATTCTGATACTGAAACAGGTGCTTATGGGACAAACCAAAACAGGCCTTCAGTTTCTTGTTGAATTCAAGTACTGAGTAGGAGGCTTTCAGATGTAGGAGCAGGTTGTTCTTGTCTTTAGGACTGAGGTAGGTAAAGGCACAGTCGCCAGATCCGGTGTCTGTTATGTTTGTGCATTTTTATGCAGTTGTTGAGGTATGTGGGACGAGTGGTGTAAGGCTATGTATGTGTGCTTGATGGGTTTGAAGAGTGCCCATTTGTTGACTGGGAGCCAGTGAAGCTCTTTCAGGTGCACAGTAATGTGAGTGTGAGGTGGAAGGTTGATGATGAGCAGGACTTTTCATGCTTAAGAAAAGGGTTACTATTCCAGCTCCAACAGAAGACATTTTGTAAGCTCTGTCTTCCTCATCTACAAGAAATAAAAGGGACTCAGCCCAACATAAGCCTTCCTTGTTTAACCAGTGAATAGTTTATCATCAGTTCATTTTTAAGTGCAACCACATTTCTGGGGACCGGTAAGTAAGTCTTGATCTGAAGAGTGCCTAATTTCCTAATTTTGTCTCCCCGTAACAATACTCTGCACATTTTCCATTAGAAAAACAAACTTGAAAATGTTGCTGTCTTCATGTTGTTTACACTCCATTCCTTCTCTTAATGGTGGTGCACACACAAGCCAGAGGAGTCCATCTAGTCATGTTTTTAAATGACATTCTAGTATTGCAGCAGTTTGCTTCTAATCTTTCCCTCCATCTTGTGAAGACAATAATAACCTCTCCACATGAACTAGACTTTCTTGTGAATTTTGAAAAGTCATCCTGCTCTCAATCCCAGCCCACAAACTTTCTAGGGTTTACAGTTGACACCGTTGCCTGAACCCTGACATTTCCCTGCAAGTAGATTTCATGCACTAAGCAATAATTTCAAGTCAGCCTTAGCAGCCCCCTCTTTACACATGAGATTGCTGTCTTGTGTGATTGTCCTTTTAGGGGCCTTGATATAAGCCAGTTTCTGGCTCTGCTCCATTATCAGGTTTTGCAGAGGTGAAAACCAACCTCTTGCATCAAGGCTTCTACTACTCAAATCTTATTAAGTTGGACAATGAATCTTGCATAGAGCTGTAGTGGCGGCTCCTCAACATGGAAGCCTGGAATGGCAAGGCCATTCTCTGGCTTCTCACCATATGTGTTCATCAACAGGCATGTAAGCAGATCTGGCTGGTCTGCTATCACTGGTACCCTTTTGATTGGAGGCCTGTGGTCTCCAACTGAAAAGAAAGTATTGGGCTCATTATGAACATGGTGGCGGTGGTGGAAATCACTGCCACCGGCATGGCGGTCTGGACCTCCATATTATAAACAAAGGAAGAACACCACAGATGGCCCTCCACCACCCTACCGCTGACAGGCAGCCTGACAATGGCAGATTTCTCTATCTGACAAGCTCCGGATAAAGAACCCTTGTTCCCTCACCCTTTCCCTGGCGGTTTCCCCTGCCAGGGAAAGGCTGGCAGAAGAGGTGTTCCGGGACCCCCTTTGGGGGCCACTGCACTGCCCATGCACTTGGCATGGGCAGTGCAGGGGCCCCCTGTGCACAGCCCGATCGCGCAGGTCACTGTCTGATTTACGGGCAGTGATATGTGTGATGGATGCTGCTGCACCCGCCGCACTCCGGCATTGATGACCGCTCCATGTGGAGCCGTCGGCAATGTCCTATCGCAGCATTCCGGGGTCTTCTAAGGGCAGGCGGTCTGTGTTTAGAACGCCAGCATAAACACAGCGGGGAATCCCCCAGTGTTCATAATGACTCCCTATATATATATACACATTAGGATTTCTAGCAGGCACCTTTGACCCCAAGAATTTCCCCAAACACATGTCTCCCTGTTGTATCCTTCTGAGGATGAACAATCATTTCACAGTCAGACACATCAACAAGCTTGGGGGTATGAGATCTAAATTGGTGGCAGAGCTGTACAAAAACCTTTGAGATTATTGCCTTCACAATAACCTCCCAGTGATGGTGAAGTATTTTCTAGGCCTCTTCAACTCCACAGTGTATTGGTTTTCTGGACACTTCTGTAACTCCAGGAACTAGATGATGGATAACGACTTTTTTCTCCACATCTCTCTGCTCCGGGGTCTGAGTGCTAACCTGGACCTATTTGCATCCAAAATGAACAGGCAACATCCAGTCTTTGTGTGCTGAAGTCCACATACTGCAACACCTTTATCAAGAATCACTCTTCATTTCACCCATTAGCAATTCCTCCCTTTGTTCTTTCCTAGAGATCCCAGAAATCTCCTTGTTGCTAGAACTTTTCTTTGCAGAATGGTGTTGATTCCTCAATGGTTCTCCCAGGCATGGTTCCCTCATCTGCAGGAGCTAGCCATGGATATTTCTTGCTTTCACCCGACCTTCGGCTCTCTGCTTCTAGATCCGGAAGAAGGATGCCATGCCCTCGAGCTCCAGGGCTACCTTTATCTTTCAGCATTGGTACCCTCTAAGGATCCTCATGATGGTAAGCTTATTTGGGGGTGGCTATTGACCTGAGTGCCAGGCAGTTGATGTTTCTAGAGATCTGCCTGCTAGGACTGACTTTGTTGGTGCTCTGGGACAAAACCTCTCTCGTTACTTGCTAGACAACATACTCTCACTCTTTTTGCTAAAGGCATCTTTTATTTGACCATCAAAGTGTACCATTCTTCAGTTGCAGCCCATATTTTCCTCTTTAAGGCTATTTTGGAAAGACCATTTTGTCTGCCATCTCATGAAAGAAGTTTGCCTTTGAAAACCTCCCCTCTATTTAACACCTTGTACATTTCCACTATTCTATCTTTACGATCATCTGGATTTCTGAACTGAGGTACTTCTTTGAGAGACCTGTACCTCAAACTAGTCTTGTTATTGTGTCTTATCTGTTGTAGAAGAGTTGCAGACAATAGAGTTGTGTCCCACACTGGCCTGAACTTTTATCCAGTAGAAGTAATTTTGCACATCTCTGCTCACACCAAGACATTCTCCAGTTATGTTCTGTACGAAAAAAAATTATTTCTCCTTTCTCTCTCTGTTGTATCTTATCCTCAAGATTACATCTTTCGCACCTTCTCCCTCTATGACTCTTACCAGTGCCTCCTCTCATATAAGAGCCATGACAACCTAGTTTCTTCCTATACCTTGGCACATTTGACTTAAGCTCACCATGCCCATAGCAGGCAGGTCCTCCCCATGTCGGCAGTGGGCATTCACATCTTTTGACTTTCAAAGTCTTTTCTGTGGACTCCAGACTAGCAACATATTTAGAATAGCTGCCTGGTTGTGTGCTACTACATTATGACCTCCTATCTGAAACCCCCTGAACTTATGAAATTTGAGCCCTGGCTAGGCCTGGACCTTGTCTTCTGGTAAAGTGGGGATTATACTACCCTCATTGTCTTTATTAACATTTTAAATTTTTCTTAAGCTAGGACAATTCCCTCTCACTGCTGAAATATATGCTGATATTTTTTTATCAGTAGGCCTGCTACTTTTTCCTTGATTGGGTAAATTAACTCTTTGCATATCTTGGACATATCTGTGATTTAAGGAAAACTTTGATAGCACATTTTCCTCTTAACAAACATTGCAGCTCCCTTAACCGTTACTGAGTTTAGGGTAAGAAACCAGTAAAGACTTTTGAAAAATGTATCAATGAGTGACCATTGATTGGTATGGAATGTAAAGTGAACTCTTGATCCATCCCCTGCAAAATCTACATCAGACACTTTAAGATTATCTGGCCTAACACATTTGTATCCTTTATGTGGGGGTTAGGTATATTAGGTATGGTATTATTACATTCTGACATGATGCAATGATTTTCATAAATCCTACATTTATACACTATCAGCATAATTGTTCTAACCTGTTTTAGGACAGAATCTCACTATCTAACAGGAAGAAGAACCAACACAGCATTACAATGTATGTTGATGTTAAAATATTATTTCCTGTGATGCTGACAGCTCCTGTGTTTGCAGGGTTCGACTTCACCTATGATCTAAAACGAAAATCATTGTTTTCACGACTATCACTAAGTGGAGTGACCGATTTTCTGATAAGTTAAACATTGTTACATTCGAAGCCTGAACAAGCCACAGTTTGATTCTGAAAAATGCAATTGCATTAAGTAAATTGTGTTATTGTTCACTGCGTTCCAAATTAAATCATTATGACAGCTGCTTAACTGTGCACTAAAGAATTAGTGAAGCCATGCAAACCAATTGATCATTCCCTCTTGTTTCCTAGAACATTATTTGCTAGAATTGAGTACTTCTGATTTAAAAATAGATTTAATCAACTGCTTTATTAGTCTCTGAAATAGCTCCACCTAATTAACAGAAGAAATACTGGAAGACAAATTGGGACATTGAAATTGTGGCTCTCTAGGAAATGCTCCAGATTGCCTTAATAAGGTTCAAGCTCAGTGTTCTTGAAACTTTAAAGATGTGTCCTGTTAGGGTATATTTTTTACAACAAAATACTTTGCTTGGTGGCATTACCAATCAAGTGCTTTGTATTTAAATAAAGTTGATCAGCACTTTTTGCCCTAATTATGGATCTAGAGACGAGAATGTGGACATAGTAATTTGATTTGCTGCCCTATGCCATGCTGTGGCAGATCTTCACTTGTAGAGAAATACAAGGTAATTATTAGTCAAAGACATATATCTGTATTGCTGTTTCTTCAGTTCCTGGCCACTAATATTTTGAACTAGCACTGGTAGTGGTAAATGTCATTACAGCCAAACACAATAGCTAAAGTAACACATGCTTGAGACACCTTTTGAGAGAGACCTGGAGATGTTAGGTTTGCCTGAATGGGTCAGCATGACCACACAGTCCATGGCTGCCCGGGAAGGGAGTCAAGCGCATCTATAGCCTGGAACAATAGAACAGACAGCTGCACTGAGGAAGGGCAAGGGGCTCGGGAAACTGGCCCCAGAAATTCCCCCGGTGGTTGACGGGGTCCCAGAAGAGGAGGCCCCTGATCCAACTGGGGAAGATATTGCCGCTCTGGGTAACTTGCCTGAGCTTGCTGGCTGGCAAGTGGAGGATGGGCCAACCAGGGAGGAATTCTGAAAAGCGCAGAAAGAGTGCCCTACTCTTGAGGGTCTGAGGCAACTGGCCTCAGCCGAAGCAGCAGGTGAAGCCTCTGGAGATCACCACATATATTGGGAGAATGATCTCCTGTACAGTGAGCCTAAGGTACCGGCCGTTGGGGCAGCATGTGTGCTGGTGGTCCCCCAGTGCTACTGGGCCTTAATACTGGGCCTGGCTCATGACATTTCCCTGGCAGGACATCTGGGGCAAGACAAGACCTTTGCCAGGCTTGTCACCCACTTTATTGGCCACAAATGCAGGTAGCCTCAGATGCTTTCTGTAGGCCCTGCCCAACCTGCCAGGCTTGTGGGAAGACAGAGAAAAGGTTCAAAGCCCCCCGATCCCACTCTTTGAAAGGGTGGACATTGATGTCATTGGTCCCTTGGACCCTAAAACTGCCCTAGGCAACAGGTTTATCCTGGTTTTGGTGGACCATGCCTCCAGCTATCCAGAGGCAATCCCTCTAATGACAGTGACTGCACCAGTGGTGACCAGAGCTCTAATGGGGATATTTACCCTTGTGAGGTTACCAAGGGAGATTGTGTCTGACAGAGGCACAACCTTCATGTCAGCGTACATGAAGTCCATGTGGTATGAGTGTGGGGTAACCTACCGGTTTACCACCCCTTACCCTTCTCAAAACAATGGACCTGTTGAAAGGCTCAACAAGACCCTGAAAGGCATGATCACTGGCCTGCCTGAGGCCATGAGGCGTAAGTGGGACGTCCTCTTGACATGCCTTCTCTTTGCTTACAGGGAGGTGATCCAGAAAGGGGTGGGGTTCAGCCCCTTTGAACTTTTCTATGGATACCTTGTCAGGGGACCACTAAGACAAGGAAGTGTGGGAGAAAGCTCCCAGGACCTCCCCAGGATGTGGTCAGTTACATGCTGGCCCTCCGCAACCCGATGCAGCATTTCTGGAAACAGAGCAACCTCAAGGACAGTCAAGAGGTGATGAAGGAATGGTATGACCAGAAGGCCACCCTGGTAGAATTCTCACCTGGAGACAAATTATGGGTGATGGACCCAGTAGAGCCTAGAGCTCTCCAGGACTGCTGGACTGGCCCATTCGAAGTCAGGGAGCGAAAGGGGGATTTGTGGTGGAGAACCCTTAGGGGGTTCAAGACCCCCAGAAACCACCTAAGGGTTCTCCACCACAACCAACTGAAGCCTCATTTTGAGAGGTCTGAGATCAGCATGCTTCTTGTGACAGATGAGGGCATGAAACAGTAGAGTGAGCCTCTCCCCGACCTCCTCTCTGCCAAGGAAGGTGATGGGTCAGTGGAGGGTGTTAAACTCTCTGACTCCCTGACTCTAGATCAGAGAGGAGACTGCTACAAGTTGTTGGAGCAGTTTTCTTCCCTGTTCTCCGTCACACCTGGGCTCACACACGTGTGTCAATGATATTGACACAGGAGACAGTCCACCTGTAAAGAATAAAATTACAGGGTGTCAGATAAAGTGAGGTTCAGCATTAAGGATGAAGATGCCAAGATGCTGGCTCTTGGGGTGATAGAGAAGTCCAGCAGTCCTTAGCACAGCCCAGTGGTGTTGGTTCCCAAGGCTTCCGCCCTGGTGCCAAGGCAGAACTTAGGTTCTGTGTGGACTACGAGGGTCTCAACTCTGTTACAAAGACAGATGCTCACCCCATCCCCGAGCTGATGAGCTCGTGGACATGCTAGGTGCTGCCAAGTTCCTTAGTACCTTTGAACTCATGTCAGGGTACTGGCAGATCACCTTGACTAAACGGGCTCAAGAGAGATCTGCTTTTTCAACTCCTGAGGGCTATTACCAGTTCAGAGTAATGTCCTTTGGATTGAAAAATGCCCCCACTACCTTCCAACGGTTGGTTAATGGGGACCTAGCTGGCAAGGATGCCTTCTGCATAGCCTACTTAGACGACACTGCCGTCTATAGTTCAAGCTGGGAGGAACACCTGCCCCACCTCAAGGAGGTGCTTCAGGCCCTGCAACAGGCAGGCCTGCCTATCAAGGCCAGCAAGTGCCAGATTGGGCAGGGTTCCTTGGTGTACTTGTAACACCTAGTAGGTGGTTGCAAAGTGCAGCCCCGCCAGATCAAGATTGAAACTACCAAGGCCTGGCAACCACCTAGAACTCAAACAGAAGTGAAGGCCTTCTTAGGACTCACCGAATATTGCCACAGATTTGTTAAAGGATATGGCACCAGAGTAGCTCCCTTAACGGAACTGACATCCAAGAAACAACCTAGGTTGGTGAATTGGACAGAGGCTCCCGTGCTCAAGGCACCAGACTACTCCAGAGAATTCATTGTGCAGACAGACACTTCAGAGCATGGCATAGGGGCAGTCCTAGCACAGCTGAATGTGGCGGGTTTAGACCAACCATTAGTCTTCTTTAGCAGAAGACTATTACCACGGGAACAGAGGTGGAGTGCTATTGAGAGAGAATCATTCGCTGGGTTCTGGGAACCGAAGAAGCTGTGACCATACCTGTTTGGGACTTACTTAAGGGTTCAGATAGACCACAGGGCCCTCAGATGGCTCATGCAAGTGAGGGGCGAAAATCCTAAAATCTTGAGGTGGTCCATTTCCCTACAGGAGATGGACTTTACGATGGAGCATTGTCCGGGGATTGACCACACCAACGCTGATGGTCTCTACAGATACTTCCGCCTTAGCAATGAGAGCTCCCAGGAGGTTGGGTAGCTCTCCCAATTTTCAGCTGGGGGGACACATGTTAGACCTGATACCCGTACGGTGGTCACCCTCAGCTTTTCTCCTGCATCCCTCCACTCTTTAACACTGTTTTTGCTGGTTTTAGGAGTCTGCTCACTTTACCACTGATAACCAGTGCTACAGTGCATATGCTCTCTCCCTTAAAACATGGTGACATTGGCTCATACCCAATTGGCTTAGTTAATTTACTTATGAGTCCCTAGTAAAATGCACTACATGTGCCCAGGTCCTCTAGATTAAATGCTACTAGTGGGCCTGCTGCACTGATTGTGCCACCCACAAAAGTAGCCCCTTAACCATGTCTCAGGCCTGCCAAATCGACTTAGCATTTGAAAGTACTTGCCAAGCCTTAAACGCCTCTTTTTCTACATTTAAGTCATCCCTAAGGTAGGCCCCAGGTAACCAATATGACAGGTTGCTATGTAAGTAAAAGGCACGACATGAACTGTATGTCCTGGTACTTTAAAACTCCTAAATTCGTTTTACACTGCTTTGAGGCCTGCTCCTTTCATAGGCTAACACTAAGGATACCCTCATAAAATGCTTGAGTGGTAGATTCTAATTAGAATGGGGTAAACAGGTCATATTTAGTATGGCCAGAATGATAACACAAAATCCTGCTGACTGGTGAATTTGGATTTTATATTACTATTTTAGAAATGCCACTTTTGGAAAGTGAGCATTTGTCTGCACTTAAAACCTTCTCTACCTTACAATGCACATCTGGGCTGAGCTCGTTGACAGTTCCCTGGTGCATTTCACTCAGACAACCACAAACACAGAATGCTCAGTCACACCTGCACACATCTGCATAATTAATGGGTCTTCCTGGGCTGGAAGAGTGGAGGGCCTGACACTTACATTTCAAAGGACAGTGGCCTGCCCTCACACAATGGACTGCCAAACACCCTACTGGGACCCTGGCAGACATGATTGTACTGAAAGGGGACCTTGTGATCTTCTAAGCCACTCTTTGAAGTCTCCCCCACGTCAAAGGCACATTTGGGTATGTAAACTTGGTCACTGACCCTACTAAGGTAGACACTTCTTGACAAAATACCTCCTGGGAAGGAAACTTTGAACCAGAACCTGCAACCTGATAAGAGTAGCTGCCTGGCTGCCCAAAGGACTCACCTGACTGTTTTGCTGTAAAGAACTACTGCCTTGCTTTTGCCCTGCTGCCTTGCTGACCTCTGGCTCTGCTGAGAAGTGCTCTCCAAGGGTTTGGTTTGAGCTTGCCTCCTGTTTCCTGAAGCCTCAGGGCTAAAAAGACTTCATCTCTGCAAAGAACTCCTTGTGCGGTGAAAATAGACTCACAGGCTGCCAGAAACGACACACAGTCTGCCATGCGGTAGAAAAATCACTGCATCGCCAAACCAGAACGATGCAGCCTGGGTCCCTGAATGGAGATTGACGCAGCGCCAGCGATGCAACCCGAACTTCGATGCACGGCCCACCGGATCGACGCATCGCTGAGCCGGAATGACGAAGCCTAACTTCCTGCAAGGGGAATCGTCACAGCGTCTGCTGTGCAACACAAATTTCCCCACGTCGCCCACCAGATCAACGCAGCTTCTGTGACTTCGTCCTGCACACACAGGATTTCTCCTCATCGTCCCCAGGTCATCGAAATACCCCACAACCTGAAGAGGATCCAAGCCTGCACCGGAAATCAATGCAAATGTCTTGCTGCGTGGAAAAACATCGACAGATCGTCTATGTGTGCCCGGAAAAACCGATGCATACCTCCCCGTTTTCCATGCATCTCCTCCTCTGTGATAATTTTGACACAAACCAGGTACTTTGTGCTTTCAAGAGACACTTATTGCTTTTCCAGAACTAAAGACCCTATTTATCATTACAAAAGTGATATCTCAACTTTATTTTTCAAACCTTGATTGTTTTTAGCTTAATCTACTCAGATAAACATTCTATTGTTTTCTAAACCTGTGTGGTGTATTTTTGTGGTGTTATACTGTGTTATTGCATGATGTATTGCACACATACTTTAAACATTGCTTTCTACGTTAAGCCTGACTGCTCAGTGCCAAGCTATCAGAGGGTGGGCACAGGGTAATTTGGAATGTGTTTGACTTACCCTGACTAGAGTGAGGGTCCTTGCTTGGACAGGGGGTGACCTGACTGCCAACCAAAGACCCCATTTCTAACAGCATGTTTGTCTAAATTGGGGAAACAGGGCCTGAGTTATGGCATTCTGAAGTTTGGCAACCTTTGACCTACTTTCCTGCCTCAGAGTGTGTGATTTCTGCTGTCCTTTCAATAGCCACCCTCCACTTTCAGTAATTGGCCAGGTCCCACAGGATGGTGTCCCCAGGGCCAGAATCGGCCCAGGGAGAGGTGTTGCATGCCCCCCTCCACTTGCATTAGTTGCCTGGGCCCCAGGGTATGGCGTCCCCAGGGCCAAAATCGGCCGGGGAGATGGGCCGCACAGTTCTCTCTCCTTTTATTAATTGGGGCGGTCTTGGCAGATGGGGTCCCCGGGTCTTTAACTGTCCTGAGGAGGGAGCTACATGCCCCTTCTCTCAGGTTGCCTGCATATGAGGGCGGGCTACAAGGCATGGCTAAAGGCCAGACCCTACAAAAGACCCCCACAGACCATGGCTGCAGGCTCTGAGAGGCGCAGTGGTGAGTACCTGCAGCCAACGCACTTTTGCACACATCCGAAGGCTGTGTGTGGAGCAGGCTTGAATGCCTGCCGGGAGCTGGATGCTGGATGAGGGGGCAATGCAGCTCCTCTCCCCGTGGCAAACTCCCAACGCACATGGCCGAAGGCCATGCACGATGGGGGTTGGATTAACGTAAGGTAATTAAATAATACTTACATTTCAATAAACCCTAGAAATTTGGTGAAAAAACAAAGGTTACATCGATGTTATAGTAAGGAAACAGAATTTAAAAAACCTTGGACATTTACTAGGAAAACAAAGGCTACAGAGCTGTTATAGTTAGGTTCATACATTACATGCACAAACCACTGAAATTCAACATTTATAGTTATACTTACTTCAAGAAGCTATAACTCATGCTTTAAGATGACTTTAGCTCAAGCCCTCACCAGTAGGTAGTTATAGTTAGTACCTTGTTTCCATAGGAAAAGTGTTTTTTATTTTGCTGTGATGTCAGTTATCACATCACCAACCATGTCATGATTGATGTATTATGAGGTCATAAGCTGTGGTTTGTGGGCATAAATTGTAATTAGCTCAGGTAACTATAACTGCAGAATTTCTATGATTTTGTGTGGGAAAAATTTTAACCTAACTATACTGATCCTTTAACCCTTTGCTTTTACACTGAATATATATATGCACAGTTTGTTTCTGCAATAATTTAACTGCTAATGTTTAATTGATAATTTTATTGACATTATAAAAGTTGTCATGAGTGCTGTAATATCTGGGTTAATTAGCAGTGTATGATGAGAGCACGAGTTATGAGTTATAGTTACCTTAGGACAGGAGTTAGCTTCATACATTACATTACAATTTTATTTGGTACATCTTCCAATAGCAGTAAGCTGAAGAAATATGTGTGTTACTATCTGTTGCCTTAAGGGTGGAAGGCTCCCTGATACTCGAGTATTGGAGGTCATTTAATACCCCTAGTGTCAAAACCTCATTAGATAAAATGAGGAGGACCAAGGAGTTTGAGGAGGCATATGCTCGACATGTTGGGAATATCAGTCGACTCACAGCTGTTTGGGAACAGTTTGAAGTTTTGGAGAGTAATGTGATATATGTTTTTTATGTGTTTGCTACCCCAATTCCTCCAGGCAATTTTAGGATAGTATGCGGGATGGTATCACATGTTTTTTTTTTTTCACTTTCATATTGAATGTGCTTTATTATGCTTACTCTTCAGGATGCAGGTAAAATGTATGAGCTTGCTATTTCAACTCTTTATGCACTTTCAAGATAATTAGTGCCTGATTTAAAGACCCTGGCACCACCTTACCTCTGCCATAGCATAATTTGTTTACGATAAGGCAGCGCTAATGTGGCTTTTTACATGCTCCATATTTACAAAGTGGCCCAATGCATGGATTGCACCACATTGTAAACCTTTGCACAACATTATGCTGATGCCAGGCATAATGTATGCGGGGGGGTGTTCTCCAGATAGTGGCAGAAAAAATGGCATAATTAAAGTTATGCCATTTTTGTCTGCAGTTTTAACACCTGCCCAGAGAAGGCATCAAAAGGGGCCATGCCACTAAATACAATGGGCTCCTATGAACTCTGCAGGAGTGGCGCCAACATTTTGGAGTTACTACTGCAGAGTACATCAATAGCATCAGGAATTATGATGCTATTTCCCTCTACCCTGTGCCATTGTGCACCATACAATAAATATACATGGTGGCGGTAGATGGGCACTAAGGGGCGCAAGGAAAGTGGCGGTGCACTAGGTGCAGCCCCACTTTTCTTAATTCAACCCCTTAATGTTTGGGACTGTCTTGCATGTTTTTGTCTTGCACTTTTATACTGTATGCACTTTAAAATGTCTATTCTTCAAGGATGAAGTCAACATCCATGTGATTACCTATGGTGAGTATCAAATCAGAGGCATTGCCCTTTTTAATTTAGAATTTTTGCACTGTATTCCATGGTTTTTGCATTGCTGCCCATTATTGCACTGTATTCTGTATTCTCAGTGTCATCTATGTACTGGGAAGTTACATACCTGTAGTTTAGATGGAGCTTTCCTAGTTAGGTAGGAAAGGTCTTACTAGGATTACTCACATCTGTCACTACTGTGTTTCAGAAATAAGAATTGGTTATGCAAAGGTATGTCAAGATAACATACTATGAATCAGGCCCCCTTCCATATCAAAGGTTATACTATGATTTGCACTCTTGCACTTTGTCACTTTAAGATCCAGTGCTGCTAATTACACAGTGAAGTAATTTTAATTTCTCAATTGGTGTTAGGCCCAATTGTATTGTACTTTTGTTTAAATGTGACACAGATGTATTTAGTAAACTGGATGCAGTATAGGATGTCATATACACTGCACTATGTAATCTGACTTTCTGCATGCTGCGGGCTATAAGTTGGTTGTATCTGCTCAATAATAAAAAACAAAACAAAGGTTGGAGTTCACAGGACTGACTAGCCATATTCTCCTACTAATTTGTGGACATTATTGATAAGGAAGGATAGGAGGATAGGCCTCTAAGACCTCCATTCCCTTTTTTGTTGTTTAGAACATGGGCATCTATCGGATCCTATCTTTTCTAATTTAGATACTATTCAGTCTGATAGGTCTGATCATTACGCTTTTCCCTGCTCATTCTCAATTTACTCCCAACCTCACTACAAGGTCAAATAGTGTATGTTCCATGGGAGATGTTGGGCTAAGTTTGATGTTCACAAATGGAATGCGTTGTTAGAGGAGTCTTCACCCATTTTATATAATTCAGTAGAGACGATGCACAAAAAATTGATAGCTGGCTTAGATCCTTTGCAGATATGATGGCGCCCATTAACAGTAAACACCATCACAGATCCTTACCCCCGGCACCATGGTTTATGGGCTCCTTATATAAGGAGAAGAAAGTTTGTAAACATTTAGAGAGAATTTGACATAAATCTTATCTCCACAGTGATAAGTTAACTTATAAAAGTGCTTAAAAAGTGCTTTAAGATCTTTTCAGGAAAACTGTTGTTAAGGCTAAGGCCAATCACTTTATAGAGAAAATTACAGAAACTAAAAACTTTCCTAAGACATTCTGTAGGGTGATGAAGTCACATCCGGATTCGTCCAAACCAACCACTAATGTCTCTCTTTCTCAATCACAGTGAGATGAGATTTTTCAATATAAACACCTTTTTACCCACAGTAAAGGAACATGAACCTACTGGTGCCTCCAGTGCTAGGACTTTAGTAACACATTTTGAGCCTATTGACCTATCCTTTGTACAGCTTTCCTTATTAACCTTGAAAGCGGGCTCCCCTTTGGATCTGTGCCCCCCAGACATTTTAGGTAAGCTTTCTCAACAAAACCTAGAGCTGATTGTCCACCTATTGATTCATCCCTACTTAATGGGGTAGTCCCTAGTTGCTGAAAAACAGCTATAGTCACCCCTTTGCTGAAAAAGTCTAATGCTGATCCACTGGTATGGTCCAACTATTGGCCTATTTCACTATTATCTATGTTTTCAAAACTGTTAAAAAACATGTGAATCTGCAATTAACATGACTCACAGAACAGAATGAGCTACTCCATTCCTCTCAGTTGGGTTTTCGTGCAGGTTACCACCGCGGTTACCAGTCAATCTGCATTGCTTGGAGTCACTGAATTTTTTAGACATTAATTGAATGATGGAGGGGCAGCTGCACTCCTGCTTCAGGACTTGAGTGCAGCGTTCGACAATTTGGACCATGATATTTTACTCAGGAGACTCAGTGGCTTGGGCATACTGGGTAAGGCACTCGTCTGAATTAAATACTTTTTGAAGGGCCGTTTTTTTCCAGGTCCACTCAAATCAATGTAGATCTAAGCCATGTGCTCTCATGTCAGGTGTGCCTCAAGGCTCCATCTTGAGCCCTTTACTTTTTCATCTTAATGTGAGGCCACTGGCTGACATCTTCGAGGATTTTGTCCTCACTCTCTTTTCCTCTATGGATGATACCCAGATTGTGGTTTCAAAGGATCAATAACCGTGGCTGCACTTCCTCTTTGTCTACAGCAAGTGGCAAATTGGATGGCTGCATACTTCTTGAATTTGAATGGTGATAGGACTGAGGTACTACTTTTGGGTAATTCCTCTATATCCTGGGGCCTGCACCTTTGGCCGGCATCCTTGGGCACCCCTCCGCTCCCTGCCTCCTTGGTAAAAAGCCTGGGACTGTGGTTAGATGAGGAGCTGTCAAGAAAGTAACATATAACTAAGGTGGCTGCCACCTGTTTTGGAATCTTGAAATGGTTGAAAAAAATCCTTTATAGTATTCCATCTACAGCACAGCGCACTATAATTCAAGCCTCAGTTATGCCAAGGCTGGAGTACAGAAATATTGTTTATCTTGGAGTAACAAAAGCCTTATTAAAACATCTTCAGATAGTTCAGAACCCTGCTCTCTGCCCTTTGCTTCACCCAGGACAGCTTATTAGCTCTGCCACCTTGCTAAAATTTTACGATTGGCTGCCTGTGGACAAGTGGGTGCATTGTAAAGCACTCTGCTTCATGTATAAATGTCTTCACATCATTGCCCCTCCTTATTTTAGTTCTGAAGTTACCTTCTATGTGTCTGGGCGTACTCTCAGATCAAGCTACCAGAATTCAGCTGTTGTCCTTAGAACTTGGAGGGTTCCCCAAGGTAATCGTTCCTTCCGTGTCTTGGGACGCAAACTCTGGAACAACCTTCCATTATTCTTGAAAAACTTTAACTCCCTTTTGGGATTCAGCAAACTGTTGAAAACTTGGCTGTTTGCTCGAGTCGTTGACCAGTCATTTCATCTCCACAGAACAATGTGTGCACTGTGAGCTTATAAACTTGTCATCATAAATTTGGTTCATCAGGGTTAGACAGACTTTAACCTCAGAGGTGATAAATGTCTCTTGAGGAGGGCACACTTTACAGAAAATACCCACAAAAGGGAAATATTAGTGAATCTGCAAGCACAAACCTCATCTGAATATCAGGAAGCAGAAAACAGCCAAGCAGAGAAGGACAGAGCCAAGGAATGATCCACAGCGAAGATCTAATTTGCTAGAGGAAATAGTCAGGGAAGAAAAAAGAATAGAAAATGGTTAATCAGAGAATGAAATGCACTGCGACAAATCAAGTCCTTCCCAAGACTGCCTTATACATGCTTGAAAAGGAACTGCCGTCACAGGAAGAACTTCCGTGGCACACTGGATTATAATATTCCAGTAACAATAGACATCCTACCATGTGGGTTCCATTTTATATGGTTTTGTTCTGCCCCTCTCTAAAAATTCCTGGCGTCCATTCCGCCACACAACCAAGCATCACCCTGACATCCACTGAAACATCACCACTACAACCCAAGCGCTGTGTTATCTGCAACCTGCGCAAACCTTTTGGATCACCATGAGCGTGGAAGTGGCGAGGTGGCTCCAAATTAGGGGAGCTCCATGTCTTTCTGGACTTCTAGTTTTGCAACGCACTGAGGTAACGCAGAAAACAGAGTTCTTCCCTTTCTGAATCTACACTACTATAGGTGAGGTCTCAGCACTCACTTCCTCACAAAAGAAAACTTGAGGAATGTTCAAAAAAATAAAATGTACAAGATTTATCTGGGTGCGAAGTCAACTCATGTTAGGTAATCTTAATGAACAGTAGGTCAGCTGATGCACCACCCTGTAAACCTGCTACTTTTGGCCAAGCCTGCTCACACTTACTCTCCTCCCCCAGGCGGAGTTTCAGAGCCAGTGTGATGTTGCAACCATTTCGAGCATGTCATTTGCATTCTGTTCGTTCATCAGCAGTAATCCGTGAATAAGATGCAATTGGGTAAACAGTGATAAATTAGAGCACTACATCACAATATGTTTAAACATAAGTAGGTGAAGGACGCCTCTAAAAGTTTGTAAAGATATCAGGTGGTGTGGTTAGACTTAAGATTATATTGTAGACTAAAGTCTGCTTACAGTCCAGATGCATAGAAGCGGCAAATGCAGAGATTGCTTTCATTATAAAAGTCAGGATACTTTAAAATGAGGAATGGAATCAAAACATTAACTCCTTCACTGCCAGGCCGTTACCCCTCCTGTGGCGAGCCTTTTTTTGGCTATTTGGGGCAGTTCCCGGTTAGGGCCTCATAACTTTTAGTTCACATAAACTACCCACACCAAATTTACGTCATTTTTTTCCAACATCCTAGGGATTCTAGAGGTACCCAGAGTTTGTGGGTTCCCCTTGAGGACACCAAGAAATTAACCAAAATACAGCTTTTTTTTTTTTTAATGGGAAAAGGGGCTGCAGAAAAAAAAAATTGTTTTTTTACCTGAAAATGGCATCAACAAAGTGTTTGCTGTGCTAAAACCACCATCTCCCTAGCTTTCAGGAACATGCAGACTTGAATCAGAAAACCTAATTTTTCATCATAATTTTGGCATTTTACTGGGACATACCCAATTTTTACTATTTTTTTTACTTTTAGCCTCCTTCCAGGTAGTGACACAAATGGGTGTGAAATCAATGCTGGATCCCAGACAGCTAAACTTTTCTAAAAAGTAGACAACATTTGAATTCAGCAAGGGGTAATTTGTGTAGATCCTACAAGGCTTTCCTACAGAAAATAACAGCTGAAATAAAAAATTGAAATTGAGGTGAAAAAAACAGACATTTCTCTCCACATTTTACTCTGTAACTTTTTCCTGTGCTGTCAGATTTTCAGATATTAACATATACCGTTATGTCTGCTAGACTCTTCTGGTTGTGAGAGCATATAGGGCTTGTAGTTTCATCAAGAACCCTGGGTACCCAGAACCAATAAATGAGGTGCACCTTGCAATGGGTTTTCATTGTATCCCGAGTATACAGCAATTCATTTGATGAAATATAAAAAATTAAACATAAGTATCAAGAAAACCTTTGTATTTCTACAATGGGCACAAGATAAGGTGTTGAGAAGCAGTGGTTATTTGCACATTTCTGAATTCTGGGGTCCCCATACTAGCATGTGAATTACAGGGCATTTCTCAAACAGACGTCTTTTTAAACACTGTCTTTCATTTGGAAGGAAAAAAAGTAGGGAAAGACGAGGGGCAATAACACTTGTTCTGCTATTCTGTGTTCCCCCAAGTCTCCTGATAAAAATAGTGCCTCACTTTTGTGCATGGGAAAAATGCCCACAACAGAAACATCAACATAGACACATCACATTTTTACATTGAAATCTGACGTTTTCTTTTGGGAAGTGTCTAGTTGTGGATTTTGGCCAATAGCTCAGCCAGCACCTAGGAAAACCTATCAACCCTGCGCACTTTTGAAAATTAGGCACCTAGGGGAATCAAGGATTGGGTGACTTGTGGGCCTCCCAGCAGTTTGTGTTACCCAGAATCCTTTGCAAACCTCAAAATCTGGCAAAAATAACACTTTTTCCTCACATTTCGATGATAGAAAGTTCTAGAATCTGATAGGACCCACAAATTTCCATCCTATCCAGCGTTC
Organism: Pleurodeles waltl; assembly: GCF_031143425.1. Lineage (NCBI taxonomy): Eukaryota > Metazoa > Chordata > Amphibia > Caudata > Salamandridae > Pleurodeles > Pleurodeles waltl. Next base: position 528,250,536 of record NC_090445.1, on the reverse strand, counting down.
CACCAAGTCTCCCAATAAAAATGGTACCTCACTTGGGTGGGTATGCCTACTGCCTGCAACTGGAAATACCCCAAAACACAACATGGACACATCACATTTTCCTAAAGAAAACTGACCTGTTTTTTTAAAAGTGGCTAGCTGTGGATTCTGGCCTCTTGCTCAGGCGCCACCTAGGAAAATCTAGCAAACCTGAACATTTCTAGAAACTAGATAGCTAGGGGAATTCAGAATGGGGTGTCTTGCTGGGTCCTCACCAGGTTCTGTTACCCAGAATCCATTGCAAACCTTAAAATTTGGCAAAAAAACACTTTTTTCCTCACATTTAAGTGATGGAAAGTTCTGCAGTCTGAGGAGAGCCACAAACCTCCTTCTACCCAGCGTTCCCTTAGGTCTCACAATAAAAATGGTACCTCGGTTGTGTGGGTAGGCCTACTGTCCGCTACAGGAAAGGCCCCAAAACGCAACATGGAGACATCACATTTTCCTGAAGAAAACTGAACTGTTTTTTGTAAAGTGCCTAGCTGTGGATTCTGGCCTCTTGCTCAGGCGGCACCTAGGAAAATCTAGCAGACCTGAACATTTCTAGAAACTAGATAGCTAGGGGAATTCAGAATGGGGTGACGTGCTGGGTCCTCACCAGGTTCTGTTACCCAGAATCCTTTGCAAACCTTACAATTTGGCAAAAAAACACTTTTTCCTCACATTTTGGTGATGGAAAGTTCTGCAGTCTGAGGAGAGCCACAAACCTCCTTCTTCCCAGCGTTCCCCTAGGTCTCACAATAAAAATGGTACCTCAGTTGTGTGGGTAGTCCTACTGTCCGCAACAGGAAAGGCCCCAAAACGCAACATGGAGACATCACATTTTCCTGAAGAAAACTGACCTGTTTTTTGTAAAGTGCCTAGTTGTGGATTTTGGCCTCAAGCTCTGCTGGCGCCTAGGAAAACCTAGCAAACCTGGACCTTTCTGAAAACTAGACAGCTAGGGGAATTCAGAATGGGGTGACTTGTGGGGCTCTCACCAGGTTCTGTTACCCAGAATCCTTTGCAGACCTCAAAATTTAGCCAAAAAACACTTTTTCCTCACATTTCGGTGATGGAAAGTTCTGGAATCTGAGGGTAGCCACAAAATTCGCTCTACACAGCTTTCCTCTAGGTCTTCTGATAAAAATGATACCTCACTTGTGTGCATGGCCCTGGTGCCTGCAACAGGAAAAGGCCAAAAACATGTAGAGATTAAGGGGCTAGCACAGCGAGTATATAGGCACAATTTTTTTTTTTTATTCATCTTTAGGCCAACTCTGCTTTGGTGACCTGCACAAGTGAGGTATCATTTTACTTGGGTGACTGAGGGGAAGGCTGGGTGGTAGGAAATCATGCTGGCGCGGTGATCCTACAAAGGAAAGTGAGGATAATATGTTTTTTAAGCACATTTTGAGGTTTGGAGAGGAATCTGGGTTAGAAAGTTTTGGGGAATCCACGCAAGCCGCACCTCCCTCGATTGCTCTGGGTGTCTAGTTTTCAAAAATGTCTGGATTTGGTAGGTTTCCCTAGATGACCGCCACACCTGGGACCAAAAATGCAGATGACCCCCCTCAGAAAAATAGATAGTGTTGTAATCGATCATTTTGATGTGTCCACGTCCTTCTGTGATGTTCCAAACACTAGAATTGTGAAAAGAAATACACTTAGGTTATGTTAAGAAGACCCCTTACCCACCAACACAGTTGGTGGCATACTTTATCATCGGGATCCCACCTGAGACACCTAGCATGTCATGGGTGTGCTCCGACACCTGATTACACTGGATCAGGTTTTGTCATTTTTACCACACAGTCATTTTTATCAAACATACTACTTGGATTTGGCACGAGGGTGAGTGATGGTTCAGCAGATCAAATTTTCTTAACAAGAGATTTCACAAAAATGAAATTCAATGTTAATAACAGAAATGCCAAAAAACTGAACTAATGACTCACAGCTCGTGAGCTATAAAGCCGTGGCAGGGCACCAACCGCTTTACAGTCCATTCACACACCTTTCATACATGACATGCACAAGACCATTCATGCCGTCAGCCGTGGGGCCAACACATTACAACACTCACATTAAAAGACAGCGACATTCAAGGGCCCATCACTTTCATACCCCCACATGCCTGATACAGCAATCACACCAGCTGATGGGAGTGTGTGGACTAGCGTTTGGCTGGCAGTGTGTTGCAATGGCCAACAGCAAGTCACTATTTACACCGCCAGCTAAGCGCCACTCCACGCACATTATCACTTTTTTTTTAAACAACAAAGAAACCACTAACATTATTAGAAATAAGTACAAAACTACAAACACAATAACTGTAACTAAATACCTGACAGTAATGGAAACTGTGAAACGGAACATTTGAAAACATAAAACAGCCAGTTTACACTCATGGTATTTCCCAATAATTCTTTTGAGTGTGCTAACTCCTGAAACAGCCACCCACACACAACCCAGGCTTTGAAGGACAATTTGGGCAGTACATACTAGTCTCCCTCCGGATACCTCTTGGAGCACAGACTCTACATTTCTTAGTGGGCAAGTCTTTTTTGCGAGTGGGAGGAACGTGATCAGGAAAGTGGTGATCTTTCAATCTAGCCACATCCTCCACCACTGCTACTCCAGGAACTCTTGCCTGTTCCACCACAGTACACTTCTCTATCACTGACTCTTACAAATGTCATCTTTGACTCCAGAGAACTATCCTTAAGCACAATAAAAAGCATTAAAAGTTGCCAAGTGGAGTAGGTGAATCGCTAACTTATTATACCAGACTTAAGACTTACGAACAGCAGTATAAGGTTCCAACCTCTGATCACCTCTATCTACACCTCCCATGTGCTTATTATAATCTAAAATGCACACAGGTTTGCACACTTCAGCAACCTGGCCCCAAACAGTCACAGGGGAATTACTCTCATCATGGATGGTACTTAGCATGTAGAAATCCCTCCGGTGTGTAAATTTCAGAGCTAGCAGCTCATCATTCTGCCAAGCACTGCACTGTCCCCTCTCAAGTTTTTTACAGACATGCTCCCTTGGAAACAATACCTTGAACAACTGCACTCCAGTGTAGAAGTTATCTACGTACAAATGATGACCTTTGTTAAACAGTTGTCTACCAAGTTCCAACACAATTTTCTCACTAACTCCAAAAGTGGGCGGCCAACCAGGGAGGTCAATACTGGAATTCCTACGAGTGTAGACCCGGAAATTATACACATATCTTGTACTGCTTTCAGACAGCATATACAATTTAATTCCATACCATGTCCTCTTGCTAGGAATGTACTGCCTAAAAACCAAAGGACCCTTGAACAGGACCAAAGACTCATCCACAGCTATTTCTTTGGCTGGAACCTCTGAAAACAAATCTACAAAATGATCAATGACAGGCCTAATCTTAAAAAAAGACGGTCAGAATCAGGGTCATCTCGTGGCAAGGCTAAAGCATTGTCAACAAAATGCAGCATCCGAAGAAGAAGCAGATACTGATTACGACTCATGGTTGCAGGAAATATAGCCGTTGCTATAATTTGACTATTAGACCAATAAGTTCCTTACCAACCCCATCGAAAAAGTCAAACCCAAAAACATTTTCATCTCTTCCAAATTTGTGGGAATCCACTGGGTAGCTCTAGAGTGTGGCTTAAGTCTGGCACCGTTGTCCCACAAATACTGCTCCACATACAAATTAGTCTGCTCAACAATCTCTTCCAAAAACACATCCTCCATAAACAAATGAAAGAAATTGACAGGCAAAAAGTTTTCCGTATTGACTCTACATCCGGGAGACCAGTAAAGGCAGACAACTATGGCTGCTCAAAGTTTGGGGCAACCGAGAGTTCAGGTCTACCAATGGGAAACCTTTCAGTCCCAGGCTGCTGCACTATTGGCACATCAGTGTCCTCCTCTAAAACAGGCCCTTCATCTGCACTGAGAGTGGCTTCCTCATCAGAAGATTCCTCTCAGACAGGAAATTCACTGCCAGAATCTCTCACTTCCTCCTCCGCCTCAGATGCAAAGTCAGTCTCATAATCATGATCAGACAATGACTCTAAAAGCATACCAACAACCTGCTGAGTGGTCTTCCTGCAGCTAGCCATGATCCTTCCTGTGAAAAGTAACTAGACAAATGCACCACCAACAACCAGCACTGTGTAAGATAAATAATAAACAAAGTGTAGTTTATTACTTATCTTACAAAGAGATATGTACTGAAAAACACTACCACTTACTTGCCTGAAAAACCTACTCACCAGCAACTACCAATGAAATCCACTAAAAAGAAAAAAAGAAAAGCAAATTAGACATAGGACAACACAAATATCGTTGTTCACAAATCTAAGGGCAATTTCACACATAATACTGCATTTAGTACACCACCTACAAACATGTCCTTCATGCATGGCAACAATACTCCTTTGGAGTAAATTGTTTTTACCTACCTAAAACACGCAACTACGTAAACCACAGGTCAACCACTGCCAAAACCGAAACGAGCCACAGCAAAGGAAGCAAAAGCTTTGAACTAGAACAAAAATGAGAAATAAACTGTTATAATCATAAATAAATACCCCAAAACACCGCACCATCAAGCATTTAGAAATATTCTCTTGTGCCTAAGTGGATTCTGCCCTTCTTAGGGTCAGATGGGCCTACAAAAAATAGGCCGATCTGCCCCCAAGGGGGGCAGAAAAGACCTTTAGTAGTGTGCCACCATTGGGTAGTGACCCTTGCCCAAGGGTGCCATCCCAAATAAAACAACTTTTGGAAGTAAAATCACTCTTGGTGCAAAATAAACAGGATTGCAGTATCCTATTTAGAACTAAATTCATTTTGCATTGCACATTTCATACCTAGGATTTTCTGCACTGTCCCCAAAGAATACTGAGGAAAGGTTCTAAATAGATGCACACACTAGTCTCGCACTATACCTCATTGAAGAGTTTCCATTCATCGGTTGCTAAACTGTTTTGCCATAGATCATTCAAACCAATGAAACACTGAGGAAGATACCTGGAAGTTCGATGTCCAAGACTCTGGAATACTCTCAGCCCCTACTTGAGATCGGACAACAACCACGTGTTTCAGAATACTGGGCATACCAGCGTATAGACTATAAAATCGAATGCATCCTCCGTAACAGGTTCTAAGATGCAGAACCTCAAACAAGGGCAACCATCCTACTTATTCAAGCTCATTCTTCCACTATTCACCTAATTATTTAGCATACATACAAACCACCAAATTTTTGCTGATGGTACGCTGAGTAATTTGCATCTTTATATGAATTTCCACCTAAATTTTTTATTGGACCTATCCCTTGTTATTTTTGCACTGAGACCGATTTGTATCTAAATTAGATTTTTCACTAAAAGTGACTTTGCTCTCGTAGTAAATTTTCACCTAACTGTACTTGTTTGCCTAAATGTTATTTGTACTTGGAAAAGTCCACACACCTTTCCATATTGCACCAAGAGCAATTTTTCACCTAATGTGAAATTTTCTCCTAAATGTCATATCACAAGCCTGCTTACTTTGTACCAATTCTGATTCTGAATTTAAAAGGGATTTTGCACCTAAATGTGAGTTGTGATCTTAAAAGAATTTCACACTCTAATGATGTTGCACCAAGGTTGTTTTAAAATTACATATCAGGCTTCAATTAAATGTGAATTTTCCTCTCCATGTAATACCACAGCCCTTCTTATTTTGTACTAACAGTGCTCTTACTCTAGAAATTATTTTGCAGTTAAACGTGAGTTCAATCCTTGAACTGATTTTGCACATAAATGATTTGTACCCCTAAATGTTTTCCACAGGTTGGCTTTGCACCAAGGGGGATTTGAACCTCAAGGTGCCATGAACTAAATGTGATGTCAAACTGATGAAAAGCTTCACATCTAATGTGACATCTTACAATCGTATTACCATTCCTCTGATATTGAACCAACAATGACTTTGCACCTAAATGGGCTTATATTAGATGTGAGTTTTACATCCAAATATTTCACCACACAATTGTTAATGTTGTGCCAAGGGTGACTGTACATCTCAATGTTATTTTTCACCTAAACAAGTTAGAACACCTAACCGTGTACCTCCATACACCAGCATATTTATACTCTGTTTGCGCCAAATGTGTCAGAAATTTTGACGCACATTCGGCGCAAATCGTGCACCATATTTAAACTTTGACGCCCGCGGACGTTAAAATTCCTCGGTGTACGTCATTTTTTGGATGCGGGAAACCGCCTTGCGTTAATGAAATGCAAGGTAGGCGTTCCCACCAAAAAAATTACTTTAAGGCCTGTGCGCCTTATTTATACTCCTGCGTCATAAAGTTTTAACACCTGGGTGAGGGCAGGCGTTAAGGGACCTGTGGGCTCACTTCCATGGTCTCTGACCATGGAAGGAGTCCAGAGGTGCCCTTCCCTGCCCCCAGGGACACCCCCTGCCACCCTCGCCCACCCCTGGAGGACATCCATAGATGGGGGGACCCATCCCAGGTAAGTACAGGTAAGCTGAGGTAAGTATTTTTTTTTTGAAGTGGCATAGGGGGACCTAATTTGGGACCCCCTAAATGCCACTGTGCCCAATGGCCATGCCCAGGAGACAGAAGTCCCCTGGGCATGGCCATTGGGCAAGGGGGCATGACTCCTGTCTTTGCTAAGACAGGAGTCATTTCAATAGGGGTTGTGCGTCAAAAAATGGCACAAGTCCGGTTTGAGGCATGATTTTTGCCTCAATCCTGACTTGCACCATTTTTTGACGCACAACCCCCATTTTCCCCTAAGCCGGCGCTGCCTGGTTTGAGTAATTTTTTTTTTACTCTGACCAGTCCGCAGCGCCGGCTAACGTCATTCCTTAAATAAGGCGTCCGCATGGCGCGTAGGAATGGCGTTAGCCGGCGATAACATTTTTGACGCAAACCAGAGCCCGCGCTGGTTTGCATCAAAAAGTATAAATATGGGCTTCAGTGTTTAAATGTGATGTTTGACCTAAACGTTATTTTGCCCCTAAAAGTAAATTTGCAATTAAATACGCTTTTGCAGTTTTGTGTGTGCTTTCTTCTACAAGTAATTGTTCCATTTTTCTCGTGATGTTGCATCAGGGGTGATTTTTCACCTAAATGTGATTTAACTCCTGGATGTGAAATAACAGACCTGCTTACTTTGCAATCGGTGAGTTTTTTGTGGTTTTTCTTAAAAGCGAGTGCACCAAAATGTGATTTTGCAGATAATTGTGCCTTGTATGTCTATATGATTTCCATAGTCTTGCTTATTTTGTCCCTAAGGTGATTTTTGCACTTTCAATCACATTCATCCACATTTCCAAAAACGAGTGTCAAGAACTATACATCCTTCAAACATTCCCCATGTGTCCTATCCTCCATACTTTTCCAAGCATACATACATCCACCCAAATGCACACAATAATCCTTTCAACCCACTAACAAACATTCACCCCTCTATGCACACACTATGTAATCACGCCCACCCATCTCGCCACCAATAATTTCTGAACCAACTGGCATCAAACTGTTCATATAACCGCACAGCTATACGTCCAAAAATCCATGCACCGAACCAGCATCCACTGCCCGTGCCTGTATGTGTGTTACTAACTTAATGTGAATGTGTATGTGTGTATATTTGCATCTGTGTTCTCCGTGTGAATCCCTGGTAGATTGTTTCCTATTTCTGCAACCAAACATATAACACCACAACGTGTGTTTTCATCCAGTGCTTAATTTGTGCTTGTTGTTTCAGGTTCCCGGCACTGGCTCTCTTTGTTTTGATGGCCCACACTTATTTTTCTGCCTCAAGCATTTACTGCGAGCAAAAGACACATAGGGGAATAGGAAGAAAGAGAAAAACGAAAAGACGTCACAATGGGAGACTGCACTAAGGCCCCTATTTATATTTTTTTGTGCCGCATTTGCATCATTTTTTTTAATGCAAAAGCGGCACAAACTTACAAAATACAAATATATTTTGTAAATTTGCGCCGCTTTTGTGTCAAAAAATGCCGGAAATTCGGCGCAAAAAAGTATAAGTATGGGCCTAAGCTGCAAGAGTGAGCTGAAGGTGTAGGGAATGGCTTTAAATGGATTGAAAAGGCCAAGATGGGTTCAGGATTAGGCTGCCTCAGTATTCCGTGTTGGCACATTTAATTGCAGCCGCCGCATGTTTAAGTGGAGGGCTTTGAGCACCAGAACATTTTTATTTACAAATTAAGCACTGTGGTTATGACACCAAATAACATAAGAACCTAATATACATTTTATAATTAATTTTACCACTATCCATATTGTAAAGCCATTTTTGCTGTTAATTATTTCGTTTTCTGAAGTGTGCAGTGTTATTGTACACCTTAGTAGATGTCTTACATAATAAGTGCATGGACTGAATATGCAGTCTAATTCCTAAATTACATGTGTGTTCACCCAGAGAAATGAAAGTTTTGGATATATTTTGCACCTGTAAGGATGCAAAGAACCGAATAACATCATGCTTTAGGCACGGCTGTCTTTTAATGTCGTTAGAAGCAAAGTGGATAAATCTAACCACCAGTTTTTTACACCAGCCCCCCCATCTGTTTGTTTAATTTGTATGGGGGTTTCCTTCCCCGAGGCCGCGAGTCAAACTGCGCCCATGCAAAAGATGGCCTAACGATAATTTTATTCCAGGTGCAAATGAGGATAAATGCTCCCATTTTGGTGGCCCTGCAGCACTTACGTGGGACTAAATTGCATGAGTTATGAACTATTTTAACATTATGATCGAACAAAATGCAAGCATTGCATTGGGGCTGTCTGCGTCGCACACCCACCTGCTCCATTCCTTCAGACGCGTTTTGCCTGATTGCTGAAAATGATGGATTCTGTATCTCAGACCTTAATCATCCTCCCAGTTGAGTCGCTGATGAGGTGTGAAAAATATTCCCGTCTGGCCCTGTCTGTTTCCAGGCCCCACTGGAACCTCGCTCACTGACAGCAATGACTCCCCAGCACCAGCCAGACCCACTCACTTAATGAGAATTAATCTGCCGGCAGTTCCTCAAGGACACCTCCTAAATGAGGGAGTTTGACAGGGTGTGGTTGTGCCTGAAATGTGAGTGTGCTGTGAGGCTTGCGAGACAAGTCAAGATTTTGTATTTTGCTTTAGGAAACAGAGCAACAAAAAATAACCGTTTCCCGACTTTCAGAGCTGATGACTTGTCCTGACTGCTTTGAGAATGGAGATGTGCTGCATGCCTTGGTGTTCCATCATGATGACAGCTCATGAGAAACTGTTTTTTCCAGCTGCTTTACATTATGTGGGGATGTCTCGCGCCAAATAGTCCCATCAATCCGGGCTTGTCAGGCCTTGTTGTCCTTAGAGTGGTCAAAACAATGTAAATCTAGACAGGCTCACTGAAAAACCATTACAAGTGTGAGAGAGCGCGGTATTTCATGCAATTAACTATTGCCAGCCGGTTCTCAGGGAGACGGGGTGCGCGCATCAAGTGACCCCAGAAATAACGAGGACTGACAGAGCAGCAGATTTAATGCATTCACCTCTCGGAATCTTCCACAGCGGGCCGCGAGACCCGGTGCAGAGGATGTGGAGCTGGCATGCGTCAGCAGTGCATCTCATGTTTAGATTAATGCCGTGATTTTCTGTGGAAGTCCAGATGATTTAAAGAAAAATTCTATTTGAAACAACATTTTAAAAAAATACTACTGGATTTTAAGTCTCTTTTAACTATTATTTTAGTGCTTGTCACTCTCTCAAACTACAGCTAAAGTTGTGTATACTTAAAAAGAAAAACCTAAAAACTATGGAAATTCCACAGTTATAGTAAACAGAGCAAAATATTACTCAGTCCCCATTGATGCCTGTTAGAAATGGGGTTTTTGGTTGACAGTCAGGTTACCCGCTGTTCAAGCAAGGACCCTCACTCTAGTTGGGGTAAAAGAGAATCACCCTCAGCTAATCCCTGCTTACCCCCTTGTTAGCTTGGCAGAGCAGTAGGCTTAACTTCAGAGTGCTACGTGTAAAGTATTTGTACCAACACACACAGTAACTTAATGAAAACACTACAAATTGACACAACACCAGTTTAGACAAATAGTAAATATTTATCTAAACAAAACAAGACCAAAACAACAAAAATCCGACACACACAAGTCAAGTTATGAATTTTTAAAGATTAAACTCAAAAATAGCGCTTAGAAACACAAAATGCTTTGTTGGGGTGTTAACACGGCGTCGTGACGGAGTCGTTCCCAACAAGCAGACACCAGCGGCGCCGGACACAGAGTCTGGTAGACCCCCAAGTACAGTACTTTTGGTGAAGAGTGAAAACAAGTCGATGCGCGAAGTTGGGGATCGTGGCATCTGTGCAAAATGTTGAATCCGCGCACTTCGAGCGGTGCCCGTCACGACGTGGTTCGGCAACTTCCACGGAGTCGTGGACTTCAGCGGGGTTGCAGCGGCGTCGGGCCTGCGAAGACCGTCGCGTTCCAGGGAAGATCACAGAGTCGGTTGCAGGCGGTATCACCAGATTCAGCAGCGGCGTCGGTCCGAAGCCGTCCGAAGTCGATTTCCTTGGATTTCCACCAGCTTTCCTCTCAAGGGCCCAGGGACTGGATAGGGCACCACTTGTCAGAGCAGGAGTCTCTCCAGAGACTCCAGGTGCTGGCAGAGAGAAGTCTTTGCTGTCCCTGAGACTTCAAGCAACAGGAGGCAAGCTCTAAATCAAGCCCTTGGAGATTTCTTCACAAGATGGAAGGGACACAAAGTCCAGTCTTTGCCCTCTTACTCTGGCAGAAGCAGCAACTGCAGGATAGCTCCACAAAGCACAGTCACAGGCAGGACAGCACTTCTCCTCAGCTCTTCATCTCTTCTCCAAGCAGAGGTTCCTCTTGATGTCTAGAAGTGATCTGAAGTCTGTGGTTCTGGGTACCCTTCTTATACCCAATTTCTACTTTGTAGTAGGCCTACTTCAAAGTAAAGTCTCTTTTGGATGTGAACTCCTGCCTTGCCCAGGCCAGGCCCCAGACTCTCACCAGGGGGTCGGAGACTGCATTGTGTGAGGACATGCACAGCCCTTTCAGGTGTAAGTGACCATTCCTCCCCTCCCTCCTAGCACAGATGGCTCATCGGGAAATGCCGACTACACCCCAGCTCCTTTTGTGTCAATGTCTAGTGTGAGGTGCAACTAGCCCAACTGTCAAACTGACCCAGGCAAGTAATACACATAAAGGCAGAGTGACAGAAATGGTACAAGCAAGAAAATGCTCACTTTCTAAAAGTGGCATTTTCAAACGCACAATCTTAAAATCAACTTTACTAAAAGATGTATTTTTAAATTGTGAGCTCAGAGACCCCAAACTCCACATGTCCATCCACTCCAAAAGGGAATCTACACTTTAATCAGTTTTAAAGGTAGCCCCCATGTTAACCTATGAGAGGGACAGGCCTTGCAACAGTGAAAAACGAATTTAGCAATATTTCACTGTCAGGACATATGAAACACATTACTATATGTTCTACCTTAACCACACACTGCACCCTGCCGTTGGGGCTACCTAGGGCCTACCTTAGGGGTGTCTTACATGTAAGAAAAGGGAAGGTTTGGGCCTGGAAAGTGGGTACTCTTGCCAAGTCGAATCTACAGTTAAAACTGCACACACAGACACTGCAGTGGCAGGTCTGAGGCATGATTATAGAGCTACTTTTGTGGGTGGCACAACCAGTGCAGCAGGCCCACTAGTAGCATATGATTTACAGGCCCTGGCACCTATAGTGCACTTTACTAGGGACTTACTAGTAAATCAAATAAGCCAATCATGGATAAACCAATTACATACAATTCTATACAGAGAGCATATGCGCTTTAGCACTGGTTAGAAATGGTAAAGTGCTCAGAGTTCCAAAGCCAACAGCAACATGTCAGAAAAAAGTGGAGGCAGGAGGCAAAAAGATTGGGTATGACCCTGCATAAACAAAAAAGTCCAACAATGCCCAACTCATGACCACACACTTACCATTACTGGTGGTAAAGGTCTCCTCACTGAGGATATCACAAAATTGATGGCAATACTGGTACGATCACATAAGTCGTCAGCAATGACCAAGGTTGAGGAGGAACAAGGGCTGTGAGAAGGATGTGTACGAAAGCTACTTCTTCTGCTCAGTCCCTACTAATCATAGCCGAGTAACAAGCACATTTGTTGCTGCAGACTGTGAACTTAGAGGTTAATGAAAAAGGAGAGGTGTACAGGGCTCAAAGTTATGAGTAGCTACACCAGAATTTTAACTTGATGCAACTGATTTGGAATGTGGCTGCAGGGTGAACCCCAAGGCCACACCTTGTTCCCAGGTCCCACTGTGTACAGCGGAATCTGTGTGCTGTGGACTCACAATTTTGTTGGTGTCAAGTCTGCTGTTAGACCTGTTTTCCGGCATACAGAATGGAGTAATGCTCAGGTCTTTGGAGGTATATTATGTGCTCTTGAACCACATCTCCTGCTTTCTCCTAATGCAATTTCTAGATGCTGAGTGCAGATCTACCCCCGACAAGATCACCGTATTGAAAGACATGAACAGTTGCTGTTGGAGAAATGATAGATGTGTGAAGTCCATTTTGGGGTGTCATATTTGATTATAATGCTAGTTCTTGTTCAGTTCCTTGGAAGGATGTATGATGGAAAAACACATGCTTATTTCATGCATGCTTTAACAACGTGGTCTTAACAAAGAAGCATCTTTACCACACATGTTTACCACGCATGCATTTACAATTAATTTTGTTGTAAAAGCATGTTTGGTAGAGGAACATACGTGGTAAATTCTCCCCAGGCCTGTCCCCTTACATCTGATACCATACTCCACCCCATCCAAGCCCTTAAAACCTCCCCTTCCATAACCTACTCTGAGCCCTAAACTCCATCACCCTGAGTCCTAAAAGTAACCCTGCCCTAAAAACTACCCCAATCCCCCACCCTTAAACCAGAAACCTACCCCACCTGGACCTAAAAACTCCCCCACTCCCCCCTGAAACCTAAAACCTACACCAACCCACCCGCCCTGAACCCTAAAACCTAACATGCCCTATTCTAAAATGTACCCCAATCCCCCATCCCTGCCCTGAACCCTAAAACCTACCCCAAGCTATCCTAAAAACTACTCGATCTCCCGCTCCACCCTCAACCCTAAAACCTACCATGGTCTGTCCTAAAAACTACCACCCTTCCCTGTACCCTGATACTTACCTGCACTGTCCTAAAAGCTACCCGACCCCCTGCCCCACCATGAAACCTAAAACCTACCCCACCCTGTCCTAAAACGACATGAACACCGACCACCACCCCACCCCCACCCTGAACCCTAAAACGTACTCTGACCTGTCCTAAAAACTATCCAACTCCCGTCCCCCACCCTGTACCCTTAAACCTACCCCATCCTGTCCTAAAGTCTACCCCGGTCCCCTGACCCTGCCCTGTCCTAAAAACTACCCCAATGCCCCTTACACCCGGCCCTAGCCCCAGCCCCACTTACCTCTTTCTCCTATGCTGTTTCCTGTTCCGCCCAGACAGCTAGACAGCTCTCTCTGCCGTTTCCACGCATAAGCGTGGTAAAAACATGCATGCTAAAGGCATGCATGCTCGACGCATATACGTGGTAATGGCCTTGTGGTAAATGCAGAGCATTGCATTGACAGTGTAGTAAGTGATGTTTCCCCTTGGTTGGTGAAGTGAGGTCAGTTTTATGGTTGCTGCTGCACTGTGAAGAAACTGATCCGTCTTCGGTTTGTCTTTTGTGGTGGTCTGTGGCCATTCAGAGCCATATACAAATTTGAGGTTGGTAATGGAGTGAGAGTTAAGGAGTGGCTGATTCTGGTACAGCTGTTGGGTAGGATATATGATGGAACAACACATGCGTCAACAACGCACCTGAACAACGCAGTCGGAACAACAACCGTGTTGTTTCCATGAATGCCTTTACCACGCATACCTTTACAACGATTTTTCATTATAAAGGAATGACTAGTAAAAGCATGAGTGGATCAGCATGCGTGATTTTCGCATGCCACTCCACCCACCCTATAAAGGCAACTACACGACCCCGCCACCCGACCTAAAAACACAACTACCCTGACCCCCCACCCCCAAAAATAAAACTTCATAACCCCTCCACCAGCCCTAAAAATAAAACGACCTCAACCCCCACCTGCCCTAAAAATAAAAGTACCCGACCCCCCACCCACCCTAAAAAACACTACCCTGACCCCCCACCTGCCCCTAAAAACTACCCTGATACCCCTACCCACCCTGAGCCCTAAAACCTACCCCGACTTCCCCACCCTCCCTAAAAACAACCGCCCCACCCCAAAAATAAAACTACCCTGCCCCTAAATACAAAATTACACCAACCTCCCACCCCGCTCTAAGAATAAAACAACCCTGACCCCCACACCCGCCCCAAAAATACAACTACCCAAACCCCCCTAAAAACTACCCCGATACCCCCACCCACCCTGAGCTCTAATACTTACACCAACCCCCACCTGCCCTAATAACAACCGGCCCCCTCCCCCAAAAATAAACATACCCCTAAAAACAAAATTACCCTGATCCCCCACCCCACCCCTAAAAACCCAATGCCCCACCTGCCCTAAATACAAAATTACCCTGACCCTCCCCCCCACCCCTACAAAACTGAAGCACCACCCACCCTAAATACAAAATTACCCCGACCTCCACACGGGGAAAACAAAATTACCCTGACCTCCCCACCCCGCCCTAAAAACCATAGTACCCTGAATCCCAGCCCCTGCCCTAAAAACTACTCCAGCCCAACCCCCCCTAAAAACTACCCCCAACCCTTCCCCAGCCCCACTTACCTGGCCGCTTCATACCCAACTCCCGCCCTGCCCCTAAAAAAAATGACCCTGACCCCCCACCCCTGCCCCTGAAAACCCAACCCCCACCCACCTTTAATACAACATCACCCTGCCTCTGCCCCTAAAAACCCACCCCCACTTGCCCAAAAAACAAAATTGCCCTGACCTCCTCCCCTAAAAACAAAATTACCCCAACCCACTACCACTGCCCTAAAAACAAATACCCCCAGCCCCACTTACCTGACTGCGTCCTCTCCTGATGCTAACTCCCTTTTTCTCTGCCTTAACCACGCATGCTTGGTTAAGGCAGAGCAAAAAGGAGTCCTTGTTAATGCAAGCGTAGTTCCGCTTGCGTTAACCCCCTTGTCTTGGTTCTGGCGTAGTTGTTCTGGAAGTTTCCTACTGGGTAGCTAAAGTGATGGGACAGTGATGGTAAAGCCCTAATTGTACAGGAGTTATTCAATGACACAACTTTTAAGGCATTGTGAGGAGGAGAAACCAGGCTTTTCATGAGGCAGTTTATGGGTACCAAGGTCTATATAGCTTTAGCATTATAGAGCAGCAAAAGCAAATACAAATCATCAATCAATCAGATTTTATAAATCGCAGCTACTCACCCGTGAGGGTCTCAAGGCGCTGTGAGGCAGGGGGGAGGTAAGGGTGGAGCCCCATCTGACGAGCCACGTCTTGAGGTTCTTCCTGAAGATGGTGAGTGTTGGGCTTTGTCTGAGGTCTAGGAGCATGTTGTTCCAACTATTTGCTGCAATGTAGGTGAAAGATCATCCTCAGGCGGTGTTTTTTTCAAATGTGTGGGATAGTGGCCAGAGCAACTTGAGCAGAGCGGAGGGATCTGGCGGGCAAAGGCTGGCAAGACTGAGTCTCAAGCTCTGTGGCATGACATAAGTATGCGAATAAGGTTAAGGGTAGAAATTGGCAGACTGGGAACTGGAATAATTTTGTTATTTGGTGCAAGACAGGTACTAAGCCATGTGCTCCCTGGTTTATATTTTTAGAACCAGTTATGCAACTCAAAATCTGGATACATTTCAACAGAAGCTTCCAGGTCCTGATATGATGAACCACAAAAGACCCACCAAACAGAACACAGTACTTCGGATGGAAACCTTTTGGCGGAACTCATTATTTTCAAAGCTGCTCTTAAGGTAGCAGCAGATAAGTTAGAAAACACAATTGAAATCATGAACATCGGAGTTTAATTTCATTATGGCCGAGGTACTGTTGCTACGATGAGGACACTCTAAACAATACTCTCATCGGAGGTCAAATGGTGCAATCAATTATTTCGTTTATTTGTGAACAATATGGAATACATTTCAATTCCTTACTTGCGTCCAGTGATTTGAAGTATTTGTGGTCGTGTCAAGGCTTGAATCTGCCAACAATGTTAGCATTTTTTCGAAGCTCCAGAATCTACTGAATGAAGCTGTTGATGTATTACTGAACATAAGACAGTGAGATCATACAACCTCAGGTTTGCGTCCTTTACACTTGATACCCTTTGCTCAGAGATGTACATTTAATTTAATGCCCATTGTTTACAGCATGTTAGGGAGGTAATACAAGAATATATTACATACAATACTAAGTAGAAATGCCTATTATGGTCATTTAGTTTTTTTGGTTGTCCGGGATTATATTGGATGCCCCACGTTTGGAGGACAATGGGCCAGATGTAGGAAGATTCCAATTTGCGACTTGCAAATTGTGAGTCAGAGCGACTCGCAATTTGAGAGTCACAAATTGGAATGTAGTATGGTGTCCCTGACACCATCTGCGACTCGCAAGGGAGTCGCAAAGGCCCACCTCATTAATATTCATGAGGTGGGTCACAATTTGCGACCCCTCTTGCGAGTGGCAGCATTCACAGGGATGGTGGCCTGCTGCCGACAGCAGACCACCATGTCTGTGACTGCTTTTCGATAAAGCAGTTTTTTTTCTTTTGTAATGCAGGACGTTTTCCTTAAAGGAAAATGAGATGGATTACAAAAACGAAAAATGAAACGTTTTTGTTTCATTTTTTCAGAGCAGGCAGTGGTCCTTAGGACCCTTTCCTAATTGCGACTCGCAAACCCGTTTTGCGATTCTGTAACCAAGATACCGAATCGCAAAATGAGTTTTGTGCATTGCCTCCCCCTAAGGAAACACCAGCACAGCACCCACCGAGCGGGCCCATCCCTCTGTCCCCAGGACACGTCAAGCAGCAGTGTGTCCCCCACTACAGGGAAGCCAGGCAAACCCACCAACCCAAGAACAGCAGGGACCTGGGGGCAGTGGCAGTGGGCACACAGTTCAGGGGACAGAGGAACAGGAAAACAGGGGAACTGGTAGGACTGCTGTGCGGCAGGGGGAAATCAGGCCCAGGGAACCCACTCTCCACGAGGCCCTCTCCAACATCATGGGAGCATATCATCATTCCCAGGAGACGATGGCAACGGTACTGGCCAAGTTTCAGGAGACCCAGCGGCTGCAGGAGCAACAGCATTTGGGGATCAGGGAGGAACTCAAGTCCATCAACACCACCCTGGTCACCATTGTAGGGGTGCTGAAGGACCTTGTGAACACCAGGAGGGACACTGTGGCACAACAAGGGGCCCCTGACACTAGCCTCGATGATGAACTGCCCACCACCTCCGCCGGTGCTAGTGGACAGGAGGCACCGCCACAGGACCACGACACCAGCACCCCACCCCCTGCAGATGGAGAACCATCCCACAAATGGTCCCTGAGATCCAGGACAAAGACTGAGAACAATGCCAAGACCCCCGCCAAGAAATGAGACCACCCTGAATGTCATCCTTCTGTCCCACTTTGTCACCCTGTCCATCCTTAAACTACCCTAGTTCCACTTCCTATGCCCCTTTGGACAATGCACCTGTGAGACAAATAACTGGACTCTGCCATGGACATTCCTCCACCATCACCCCTGACCATTTTACAACCCCCTCCACTAATTTGCATTTAAATAAATACCCTTGAATCACAAAACAATCTGGAGTCAGTCTGTGCTTTCACAAATGTGTATTAGCAATAACTGAGGAAAATAGCAATGTCCATTGTATTGTCAACATACGTATATCACACAGCTCTAGTCTATGAGGTAACATAGCAGAGGTCACACAGTGGGACCCACATCTGTGAAATTGAAAGGCAAAGTGACAGGTCAGGGTCCATACACTGGGTGAAAGTGACAGACATATGATAGGTCTAACAATTGTATGAGATGTAGGAGGCAGTGATGTCTTCTTTCCTGTGTCTCACTGGAAGTATAGCTGGATCACGTTGTTTCTGTTGTCGATATCCTCTTCTTCTGCCTCCTCTTCTTCACTGTCCACAGGCTCCACAGCTGCCATAAGACCTCCTTCTGGACCATCCTCCTGCAGAAAAGGCACCTGTCATTGCAAAGCCAAATTGTGCAGCATACAGCAGGCCATGATGATCTGGCACACCTTCTTTGGTGAGTAGTAGAGAGAACCACCTGTCATAAGGAGGCACCGGAACCTGGCCTTCAGGAGGCCGAAGGTTCTTCTATAATCCTCCTAGTTCGCCCATGTGTCTCATTGTAGCATTCCGCTGCCCTTGTTCTGGGATTTCTTACTGGGGGCAGTCGCCATGACAGGTTGGGGTACTCAGAGTCACCTGCAAATGTCGAGGGAAAACTGTTAGACACACACTAACCCTTAGGGACAACCCCAGACAAATATTCACAGGGTATAGGGTCCTTGTCCACACCTATTATCCACACACAGTGCCTCTGGAGTTGCCCCATCACATAAGGGATGCTGCTATTCCTCAGAATGTAAGCGTCATGCACTGAGCCAGGAAACTTGGCGTTCACATGGAAGATGTACTGGTCGGCCAAACACACCATCTGCACATTCATTGAATGGTAGCTCTTCCGGTTTCTATACACATGTTTACTCCTGCGGGAGGTACCAAGGCCACATGTGTCCCATCATTGGCACCTATGATGTTGGGGATATGTCCCAGGGCATAGAAGTCACCTTTCACTGTAGGCAAATCCTCCACCTGAGGGAAAATGATGTAGCTGCGCATGTGTTTAAGCAGGGCAGACAACACTCTGGACAACACGTTTGAGAACATATGCTGGGATATCCCTGATGCTATGGCCACTGTAGTTTGAAAAGGCCCACTTGCCAGGAAATGGAGTACTTACAGGACCTGCAATAGAGGGGGGATTCCTGTGGGATGGCGGATAGCTGACATCAGGTCTGGCTCCAACTGGGCACACAGTTCCTGGATTGTGGCACGATCAAGTCTGTAGGTGACTATTACATGTCTCTCTTCCATTGTCGACAGGTCCACCAGCTGTCTGTACACGGGAGGATGCCGCCATCTCCTCACCTGCCCCCGCAGACGTGCCCTAAGGACGAGAACACAGAGCACAGAGTCAGCCAACACTGAGGTAGTAAAAAAATAATTTATTGCACACATTTGTCAATCCGCTATGTGCCTGTCTCTGTGTGTATGCAAGGCCTACATATGTGTGACGCATTTAAAAATAGTGCCATGTGGCCCCCTGAAATGGCGGCTGCCTGACCTGTAATGTGGGACAAGGGGATATGAGGTAACTGCGCTGGCGTTGTACACCGTCGCGGTATGCGGTCGAAGACCGCGGCCCAATCCTGCATTGGTTAACATTGGGCCCTATGGGTCCCAGGAGCCAATGACAATGTATGCCGGTGGTGACGGTACGCACCGCCGCTGATGTGCCCACCATTTTCTGTCTGTTCACTCACTTGATACCTGACGTTCGACAGGAGAAGACCTACACTGCAAGTGCTGCTGTGACCTCAGTCTGGAAGCGACAATGGCTCATGTGTCTGGGGAAAGGGCCCCTGCCTTCATATCGGAGGAGTTGGAGAAACTAGTGGATGGGGTCCTCCCCCAGTACACACTACTCTACGGTCCTCTATACAAACAGGTGAGTACACTGTGAGCATGCTGTATGGGCAATGCCTGTTTGGAGTGGTGTGGATGGAAGATATGGGGGAATGAGGCCTGCATGAGCGGACGGTGAGTGTATGTGCGTAAGGGCTAGGGTGGGAACGTGGGACAAGGACTGTGACATTCCGGACTTTGAAAGTTTTTCCTTTTCCCCTGTACTATTCCTCTAGGTCAGCACCCCCCAGAAGAAGGATATTTGGCGTGCCATCGCCAAGAATGTCCGGACCCTATGGGTCCACTGCAGACGGAGCACCCACTACCGGAAAAGATGGGAGGACATTCGCCGCTGGAGCAAGAAGACAGCGGGGGTCCAGCTGGGTATGGCTTCCCAACGTGGGGGGGTGCCCATCGCACCATAACCCCCTGATGTTCAGGATCCTGGCGGTGGCGTATCTGGAGTTGGATGGGCGCTTGAGGGCATTACAGCAGCCACAAGGGGGTGAGTGCCATCACATCCATCTGACTCTGTGCGCATTAGGAGGTGTCTGGTTGGGGGAGGTGGGCAGTGGGTTCCCCTAGGCTAGGGCGAGCTCTGTAGGCAAGGACCCTTTGTGAGGCAGGCTATGTGGCACCCCGACCCCACCAGTGGTAAGAGCCATCTACACCTAGTCAGGCTCCTGTGACTTCCAAGTGTGCAGCAATCGGGCATAGGCCATGTACCACTAAGTGCATTGTGTAGTGCAGAGGGCTGCTGTGTCTGTAGTGTCCGCCAACTGTTGCGGTATTGCATGCACTGAACATGCCTTTCTTCTTTCTTCCCCCCCTTTTTGTGGTCCCCCTGTTCTTGTGTACATTAGCATCATCAGGCGGAGGAGCAGTGGCACCGGAGCAGGAGGGAGCTACAACCCACATGGCCCTGAAGGGCGTGACAACGGAGTCTGAAGTCACCAGTGGGACGGAGAGCAAGGGGAGCTCCACGGTCGGGACAGGAGCAGAGACCAGCGACACCGACTCCTCCTCTGATGGGAGCTCCCTTGTGGTGGAGGGCCCCTCTGTGCCCACCACATCTACAGGTACAGCCACCACCCCCCTACCAGCACCGCCCTCCCAGCAGCCCCTCAGCGTGTGTCTCGTGGCCACTCACCGAGGAGGGTGGGCATCTCCTTCGCCCCAGGCACCTCAGGCCCTGCCCCCGTCAGCCCTGCTGCCCTCAGTGAGGAGGCCATTGACCTCCTGAGATCCCTCACTGTTGGGCAGTCTACCATTCTGAATGCCATCTAGGGTGTAGAGAGGCAGTTGCAACAAACAAATGCATACCTGGAGGGCATTCATTCTGGCCAGGCAGCCCAACAGCGAGCATTTCAGGCTCTGGCCTTAGCACTGACGGCAGCCATTGTCCCTGTGTCCAGCCTCCCCCTTCCAACTTCCTCCACCCAGACCCAATCCCCTGTACCTCAGCCTATCCCAAGCACACCATCAGACCGACATGCACACACATTAACACACAAGGGTGGCTCTGACAAACATAAGCACCTCACATCCCACAGGCCCTCACACAAGCATCATACCCATGCACACATACCAACATCCACTGCCTCCACTGTGTCCCCCTCCTCCACGTCTCCCTCCTCCCTCCCTGTCATGTCTCCACTCACACCTGCATGCACTACATCCTCAGCCACTACCTCCATCACTAGCGCGCCCATCACCACACACCGCTCACGTGCACTCACCACCCCACTACCATTCACACATCCCCTGTGTCCTCTCCCAGTGTGTCTGTGAGTCCTCCTCCCAAAGTACACAAACGCAGTCACACACCCACCCAACAGCCATCCACCTCACAACAGCCTACAGCCCATTCACCTTCACCCAAAGTCACCAAACGAACACCTCCTACAACCACTACCTCTTCCTCCACTCCCAAACCCCCTCCATCTACCCATCCCAGTGTGTCTAAAAAGCTTTTCCTATCAAATTTTGAACTCTTCCCTACACCTCCCCCCCCCCCCCCGTCCGTCCCCTGGAGCCTGCCTTTCCAGGTCCCAACCCAGCACCTCAGCCACCACATCACCGGGTACAGTGGTGCCAGCAATAGCGGGATTTTGGAGTGCGCCAAGCAACAGGGCTGCCAATGTCTGAAGGAGCGAGGGCAAGGACATTCCGCCACCTCCAAAACAGAAAAAGTTGCCCACATCCCAGAGGGAGAAGGCGAAAACACCTGCCACCAAGGGCTCAGGCAAGACAAAAGTTGAAAGTGGCAAGACAGCTGTGCCACATCTAAGGTGGGGAAGGGCCTGAAAATGAAAGGAAAGTCCACGTTGACGCCAACCTGCACTGCGGACAAGACCACCACCGGCACTGCCACCTGCACTGCCGCCAGCACCCCAGACACTGAGCCCTTCACCAGCACCGCAGACACTGTGCCCTTCACCAGCACCACAGTCAGTGAGCCCGCCACCAGCACCACCGCTACTGACACCGCAGTCAGTGAGCCCGCCACCAGCACCGCTGCTACTGACACTGTTGCCAGCACCGCAGTCAGTGAGCCCACCACCAGCACCGCAGTCAGTGAGCCCACCTCCAGCACCACAGTCAGTGAGCCCGCCACCAGCACCGCAGTCAGTGAGCCCGCCACCAACACAGAAGTCAGTGAGCCCGCCACCAACACCCAGGACACTGAGCTCTTCACCAGCCCCCCAGAAACTAAGCCCTTCACCAGCACCGCAGACACTGTGCCCTTCACCAGCACCACAGTCAGTGAGCCCGCCACCAGCACCACCGCTACTGACACCGCTGCCAGCACCGCAGTCAGTGAGCCCGCCACCAGCACCGCAGTCAGTGAGCCTGCCTCCAGCACCGCAGTCAGTGAGCCCGCCACCAGCACCGCAGTCAGTGAGCCTGCCTCCAGCACCGCAGTCACTGAGCCCGCCACCAGCACTGCAGTCAGTGAGCCCGCCACCAACACCGCAGTCAGTGAGCCTGCCTCCAGCACCGCAGTCAGTGAGCCCGCCATCAGCACTGCTGTCACAATAACCGCCACCAGCACCAATTCCAAAGAGCCCGCCGCAAGCGCCACCACTACTGTCCCCGCCGTCAGCGCCGCCAGCACCGCCAGCGGCCCGCAACATCCTGAGCCAGTGGCACCACCGCAGACATGGCTGCCATCCCCAGTGGTAATTCGTACGAGGCTGGTGGTCAGTTCCAGGGGCCTGGGCAGCTTGCATGTTGCACCACCGTCAGTGGAGATTCACATCCACTACCTCAGTCCTTGGCAGGATGAAGCACTCTGGGCACCAAGCCCCCTCCAGAAGCAGTGGAGAAAGGCATCCACTACCTCAGTCCTTGGCAGGATGAAGCACTCTGGGCACAAAGCCCCCTCCAGAACCAGTGGAGATTCACATCCACTACCTCAGTCCTTGGCAGGATGAAGCATTCTGGGCACCAAGCGCCCTCCAGAACCAGTGGAGAAAGGCATCCACTACCTCAGTCCTTGGCAGGATGAAGCACTCTGGGCACCAAGCCCCCTCCAGAACCAGTGGAGAAAGGCATCCACTATCTCAGTCCTTGGCAGGATGAAGCACTCTGGGCACCAACCCCCCTCCAGAACCAGTGGAGATTCACATCCACTACCTCAGTCCTTGGTAGGATGAAGCACTCTGGGCACAAAGCCCCCTCCAGAACCTGTTATCCACTTGAGAGACTGTGGCTTTGCACTCCCCAGGATAAAGCAGTGGGCAACCCACCCACTGGAGAGACTTGAGAGACTGTGGCTTTGCACTCCCCAGGATAAAGCAGTGGGCAACCCACCCACTGGAGAGACTTGAGAGACTGTGGCTGTGCACTCTCCAGGATAAAGCAGTGGGCAACCCACCCACTGGAGAGACTTGTGAGACTGTGGCTTTGCACTCCTTAGGATGAAGCAGTGGGAAACCACCCACTGGAGAGACTTGAGAGACTGTGGCTTTTGCACTCCCCAGGATAAAGCAGTGGGCAAACCACCCACTGGAGAGACTTGTGAGACTGTGGCTTTGCACTCCCCATGATAAATCAGTTGGTAACCCACCCACTGGAGAGACTTGAGAGACTGTTGCTTTGCACTCCCCAGGATACATCAATGGGCATGGAGACCCTCGTGGAGCTGGCATCGTGCACTCATCTGGCTGAGGTGCCCCCCTTCTCTTCCCCCTGAGGTGCCTGTTTCATTTCGAGCTGATGCCCCAGCAGTGTTCTCTCCGTTTCGAGTCTGGTATCGAGTGTGGGCCTCGCCCATGCATTTTGGGCCCAGTGGTCCACGGACTATGAATGGTGCACTACCAGGACTTGATTGGTTGGTGTACATAATTGTTTATACTGTATATCAAGTTTTGACTACTGGATTTTTATTGATTACAATAGTTCAACTCATTTCCTTTTGTCCTTGAGTTCTTCCAGGGGGGTGGGGGTGTAAATGTAATATTGCAGCATGTATTTGTGTGTGTTGTAGTGGGTGAGGGTGGGGGTGGGGGTGTTGCGTGTCTGTGTCACTCTCTTTCCCTCCCCCTCCCCTGTGTTGTAGGTGCAGTACTCACCGTGGTCGTCACAGCCGTCTTTCGTGCTCCTGGTAGAGGAGCAGGAATACTATTGCAGGGAGTATTTGGAGTTAAGGCTCCATGGCGTCCTGGCTCCCCGTGTTTTTATTCACATTGAATCCGCCCCGGAAAAGGTGGCGGATTGGCCTGTCATAATAGTGTGGGCGGTACATTGTCTTCCACCTGTCTGTTGCCCATGACCTTCATGCTGTTTGTTTGTACCGCCGTGGCGGTCAGAGTGTTAAAGTGGCTGTCTATGTTAGCGGTTTCCGCCATGATTGTGATTCCATTATTTTTAACCGCCGGCCTGTTGGTGGTCTTACCGCCGCTTTAACACCGACTGCCAGGGTTGTAATGAGGGCCTATGTGCTACTGCCACTGGAATGGGTAATATATACCACAAAAGGAAGGTAGCCATTGAGGGGCTTATTGCAATCATGCTTGCATAAGACATATGTGGTGAAAGTACAGAGTTGGTGCATTTTCATTGCTTTATTTTTATTGTTCACAGATCCATCAAACATAACCCATTAATTCCATTATAAAAAGATTTAAACTAAACAAAAGGGCAGGAACACTACTTTAGACCGGGATTCAATCTATTGCCAAATTCCAATAAAGTGGAAGTGATTGCTTTTCTGTACTGTCTGGAAGTCTAGAAAGTTCTACGTTTCTCTATAAGCCGGTTTTCAGACGATTGATAATGAAAGGTAGTTCATTGTAGCATGGTATGCTGGATCTTGGCCATCTCCTAGCACCAAGAGACCACCTCCATTGGCATGTAAAGCCTTTAAATAATATCAATTTAACACAACAGATAACAACATCCAGAATCATCATATTTCTAAAACACATACATCAGGCATTTCTTGGTATTTTTGGAAGGGTCAGCACTCTAAGGCACAACTGGTGCAAGTGGGAAGACAGATAGCAAACTAATTGGAATAAGAAGACAGTGGAAGGTAACAAGAGTGCACAGACACAAAGCAGCACAAACGGCTGCAAGCCTTTGGTTGTGGTGGGAAAGGTAGCCCCCTCAAGGCCAGCTTTAGGGCAGAGCAACTGGTGCTAGGGCACTGAACGCTGAGCTCCAGTTGCAATGTTTTGAAATATCTTATGGATTTAAAAACACCTGCTGCAGAGTTCCTTTTGTGTCCAGCAATTTTCAGGCAAGGCAACAATAAACATTTCAAGATGACTTTAGTGATAAATGTATCTGCTGAAGAGATCTGAGTTTTGACTAGTTGGTGTTTTGACTCATCATAAAGTAGCGCAGGGGGTTAATATTCCTTTTGCACAGAAGGTGTACCATGAAGATCACAGAATTGTATTGCATGTAGATAGCTCAGCAGAGTACTGCTTTTGTCGCAGAGATCTTTTTCATAATTGTAGTTAATGAGTTACAGTCCTAATATGGCACAATGAGCCATGACTTGTCATCAAGGAGCTGAATGCAAACTGCAAGGAGAACCTTAACATTTTTCCCAGGCTTTCATTATTCTAATCTTGCTAAAAAGGTTTAGTTTGGGTAGTAATCAATTCTAATTAGTGTTTTTCAGGCTGTAGTGTGACCTGAGACCTTTCCTTTTGGCTCAGTTTCTCACTGCATCCACCTTTTGCCCCCTTAATTTTCTTTCCTGTTTGTTGCTGTTTTTCTTTTTCTCTTCTTTTTCCTTTTTTTCTTTTTGTTTCTTCTTTGGCCATATTTTCTCTTTCCCGGAAGTCTATAATTCTTTCCCTGCATGCTTTGTTTCCTATCTTAAACTATGATTATTTTTCCATTTACCTTTATGTGGCTCTTTCCAATCCAAGATGGTGTCTTCATTACTTCCTGCATGTCACTTCCTGTCTTGTCTGTATATAAGCAAAGTTTGTCTTCTGTTCCTTGAGTTGCAAAAACTTCTGTTCTGGTTGTGCTCCTCACTCCTATATCCTGTGATTTGGAGTCTACCTTTCTTCCTGACTTCAGTTTGTGTTCCAGTCCTTTTTGTGCCTCAATAGTTTTTCTTTTCTTATCTTTCAGGAGTTCCTTGATTAGAGGTTTTTCCCTGCTGGTTTTTTTTCCTCTGGGACTCCTTCTGGAGGTTACGGCGTGCTTGGTGTTTCATTATCAGCAGCACAGTGGCTACTGGAAAGGGCTGTCCCTACCTTGGTCAATCTAGAACAAGCAAGAAACTAGGTGGTGCACAGAGACTGGAGGATTACTGCGGTAAGTAGTGTTCAAGTCATGACAAGGTAAAACCGTAGTGGATGAAAACATACACAAGGGTTACAAGTAAATGGGGAGGGAAAGATCATGGGTGACCAGAGGTGTCAAAACCAGGTAGGGTCTTGAAGAAAAGGAAAAAAACAGGCTATTGGCATGAGGCAAGGGTGAAATGGAGGGGTCAGGGCATATCAATCAATGAGTCAATCAATCAAACAATCAGGATTATAAAGCACAACTAAGCACCTGTGAGGGTATTCAGGAGCATATCAGAATGGGAAAGAAGATCGAAACTAGGCATATGAGAACACCAGGCAAGTCACTGTGTGGGGTATGAGAGGTCACTAGGTGATTTTGCCCAAGGTATGATGATTAAACACAGTGGCAGCCCCTCTATTAGGCCTGAGGATCGTCACCTCCCTACTGCCAGCCAGCGCCACAAAGATGAAAAAAGTGGCAATAAAATGAACTTATCACTATTTTATTTTTCACTTTCCCCAGCCAAGCTGTGTTTAGGGACAGGGCCAGTGCTGCTCACTGGCAGCAGTGGAGCGGTGCTCACTCCACCAATTTATAGTGCAAATGTCATTTTGGCCGGCTGTCTTGTGACGGCTAGCCTGATATGCACACTATAAACTACTTAGACAGCTAGGTGTAAAGCAGGCAGAGCCCTCCCCCCAGTGACTGCAGGAGTGTTGAGGCAGCCCACTACAGGCAATCCTGGTGCTGCTCTCATGCTGCTTTACATTATCAGCAATAGAGAGCAGCATCTGTATTGGTGTGGAGAATTACTGCAGAGCAGTGCCGATGGACTGAAGGAGCACGGGGACCCGAGGAGGTGAGCCAGCACATAGGTACATTTAATTTTTTTTTATTTCCTACTTTGTAATGTATTTTATTTAGAAAATGGAGATTCTATGCATGTGTAATAGACATGTATTTTGACATGTTGTTGATGCCAGGTGGATGACTATGAGAATGTGTGACTGTGAGTGTGAGTGTATGCACATCTGTGCATGTCTATGCATTTCCATTCTAAGGGTAATTCCACTGTTTGCTGATTTACTGCTCTTTGGTAACAACATGCTCATCTTTGCTGTGGGGTCACCACAGCAAAACAAGGTTGGCACACATAAATCACTTTTTGAATGGTACAGTTAGTGCCCTAACATGCTCTTCTCAAGTGTTCAACATTCTGCAGACTTACCACAAGCAATTGCAGAAACATTTCAATAAAGTGAACTATGAAAATGTGTCTAAAACAGGAGTGATAAACATTATTATGTTTTTGTATTCAGATTATAAACATTGCTTGGTGTATACATAAAAGGATTAAAAACCATTATTATTTGTTTCATTTCTATATATGTCTCTTCTTCCTCTATTATAGCTGCCATTTTAGAAAGTGGAGGAAGGGTTGCTCTGAGGAGTAGTTTTTTCTGTCTCTATAAGACTAATTGATCCCCAAAACCTATCTTTTGACACCAAAATGAAATATATAGGTACCATGGTTCCTGAAATATTACACTGCAACACACCTGCCATTTTTAAAAATGCCATCCAGAAAAATTTGGCCCGGATCAGCAATGTCTACTCAAACTAAATTACCTCTCTAATGATACAAAAACTCAAATGAAATATTAAAATCTCTGGACAACATTTTTTTTACCAAGGTATATCGGGAGCCGAGATTACCAGTGAAAGCTCAGTTACGACGTGCCCATAAAGAGAGAAGGTATTGGCACATTTAACACCTCCATCAGGGTAATGTTAAGATGCTGGTTTACATTTGGTAGTTACCAAATATCCCTATTAGGGGCAGGGTGAAAGACATTCTAGGTGTGCAAATGGCAAATTTCTGCTCCATTCCTAAGAGTGCCATGTGTAATGGAGAATGGGAGAAAGAGATGAAAGCAACTAGATCACTCATCCTTTGATGTTCAAACAAATAAGATGATTTCTGAAAAAATAGCACCAGATGTTTGACAGGTTGCTGTCCAGGACAGCAGCTACTCCATCTCATTGCTTTCACCTTTGGGAAAGTGCTTTAGTGGCATCACAATAATGACTAGGCGACTGATAGAATATAAACAAAGAGAAGCGCATGATAAATTATCCATGTAAAATTTACAATTGCACTCTGGGAATTTTGTAAAAAATTCAAGGCCTGTGTGTCAGACCTGTAATGCATCTTCCATGTCTCTGACAAAGGGTGGATACAGGGTGCTGCCTTGACAAGTTGCATGATGGCTAAGTGAAACAGCCTCATGTGTCACACCTTCAGACCCTTCTGGCCATGAGCATCTTGCAATACAGGCTTTTAAAAAAAAAAATATATATATATAATGACAAATGTGAAACTGGAAGCCTCAAAATTAAAAATGATGTTGGCTAGATATCCTACATTAACAGCAGATTTCCCAAGAAACATGGCTGCTTGAAAGGCAAGTAAGTGAGAAAGAGGTGGTTACAGGGAAGACAGCTTCTCTTATCACAGAAACAAATGAACCAATGTACTATCTTATAAATCAGATTATGTGAAAGAGAAGGCAAGGGAGAGGGGAGTTGGCAGCTGCAATTATCTGGACTCCTAAACCATTGCAGAGGAAACATTTGTCACTGGAATTCTCCACTAGGACATGCAGGGAAGTTAATTGTGCAACAGAAGTAAAACCACCATATCTAAGTAAGTAAGAAATAATTTGATAAAGCACGCAAATACCAAGGTGACTTGGTGCTTTGCACTGGCTGCCCTCTACTGCTCCCTCCCAGTATAGACTTTAATTAAGTCTATTTTCAAGGACAGGTGTGCATTAATGTAGAGGTTGGGTATGCTTTGTCAACAAGGTACACCACTTTGTAGCTTTACATCTGACTACATTCCCTGCACACTTAATAGTGACGGCAATTTGAGTCTGTCGCCTTGATGGAAAAAACACCACCCCAGTCTATAGACTTTTTTTGCAAACTGTCATTTCACTTCATGCTGTGAAGGAGATAGCACATTCCCAAAAGGCCTGTGGGTGATACTTGCTTATAACCTTCTGCAGCAGGCCCTATCCTTCATGTAGTCCTTGTAATTTTTGCCTGCTATGCCTGATCAGTCCATTTTGTGTCAGTGTTTAGTACTTCATACAGCAAGACCAATGTGAATACATTCTGAAAAGCTGGCCCTTCTTAGCAGGTACTCACACACAGTGCTCCTACTACCCACTGCAGTAACTTCAAAGAGACTCACACAAGACTTACTTGAAGCTGAAGTTTATTCAGCTGCAAAACTCAGTGACAACTCAGGGCCAGCACCACATCCAACTATCGCTATCACATTCTAAATCATAACAACGATAGAGCCCTCATGACAGCATTGTTATGCATGGCTGGCATTTCATAGAACACCACATTGCTATTTCTAAGAATACAACACATTTCCCTTGTTTCCTAAGAACACCAGAATAACGTGTACTACATGTACTACATGGACACCACAGACTAACAACACATGTACAGACAAAACACCAAACCATTAGCACATAGACCACCCAATTCCCTTACAAGATTCCACCAAACCCCTAACAATCCCTACTGAGAATTAAAAATGATGATGCATGATGAAAGTCAACCACACACAAAGTTCCCAACCACCTAGGGATCTGCCAGATCGCCTCACTCATCCAACATCGAACAGACAACCCACCATCATAGTGTGAGAGTTAAAATTCCCAGTGGAACCATCTACACTCACATCTCCACTTCTCATACCTCCATCTCTTCCCTGAAATTCACAATCTTTCATAAAAAAACAGCCAATACATTCCTTTCCTCTCCCTCATGAGGGGGACTTTCACCATTCCTTCGAAACAAAGTGACTCTTCATAGGTTCCAGGGTTGACCATTTTCCAACTTCACCCACTTATCAACTTCCTTCCCCACCTCGTGTGATCCTCTGAACTTAGAGAAGCCACCTTTCATGCCACCCGGCATCACCTTTACTCAATCCCCAACACTGATTAATCTTTTTATGGGAATCTGTGCCTCTTTCACATTCTTTGCATTCAGCTTCAAATCACAAATCCACAAAGGAACCAATTTAGCGCCTGGTTGTCTTCCTCTCATCATCTCAAAAGGTAATTTTCCTGTGATGACATTTACAGTAGTGTGATGAGCCACCAACATATCCTTAACAACAACCTACATGATTAAACCAGTTTTACTTGCAAGTTTCAAAATTCAATTCACAAATCTATTTACCCTTTCCTCTTGACCATTTCCCTGTGGGTTATATAGAGAGGTACACCCATTTTCACACCAACACTATACAGAAACTCATCCATTTCCATAGATGTCAACTGGATTCCATTGCCAGTTACCAACACAGCTAGTTTACCCTTTCTCCTGAAAATTTCACCCAACATAGCAATAGTGGGCCAATTGGTAACATTCCTCATAAATACTACTTCATCCCACCTAGACTTCACATCCACCATCACAGCAGTGTACATTTCATGTTCAGGTAGGTAAGCAAAAGGGCCGACAGAGTCCAAACACACTTTTTCCCAAACCAAACTGGCTTCACACACGTTATTTATCGCTTATGGCCCCAAAACTGACTTCAATGTTTTCTCTGAATTATAACAAGCATCACATTTCTCCACCCACTTTTTCACCTGTCCATCCATTGTCAGCCATTAAAACCTTCTTTTTAATCTCTTAAGAGTCAATGTTTGTCCTATGTCTCCTTCATGCGCCAGATGAATCATCCTAAACCTTACCCTGTCACCCCTCATAACCTCTTTATCTCCACACAAAAAGAACTCATCAACTACTTTGCAGAATGGTCGTACACATCAGACAACATACTCTCATGCCTGACTCCTACTTTTTTCAAGGTAACTACAGCCTTCAGAGTATCATTTTCATCCATTCCTACAATCAAATCTGCTTTGGAAACCAAACCCTTGCTAACATCCTATACACTGGGTACTACTTCCTCAGTTTCAAACTCACATCTGCTGCTTTATCCAGCACCAGGGACAAGCAATCTGCCACCTTGTTACCCACCCTGAGACATATTCCATAATGCAGTCACAATCTTGATATCTCACTGTCAGTCTTAGTAAACGCCAAGAACAATTTTCTGAATTTGCTGGCTTGAGGACCTTGTGCAAGGCATGGTGATCAGTTCTTAAATTCACGTTGGCCTCCCAAATACATTTCTAAAAAAAGTGTGTGCCTCACACATCAGCTACTGCTTTCCATTCTGTGGCTGAATAGTTTCTTTTTGCTTCTGTGAGTGAACGAGAAGCAAATGCAACACTTTTTACAGAGCCACACTGTACCTGAGACAGCACCATTTCAATGCCAACAGCACTGGAATCCATCATTAGTATAGCCTTAAGACCAACCTGAAATGGGAAATGAATTCCTGCTTTGTTAATGTTATCTTTTAACTCAAAAGCTGACTCTTGTGCTGCCCCCACATCTATTTGTTCCCTTTCCTTAGCAATATTCTGAAAGCTTTTGAATTATGAGCAAAATCCTGCATAAATTTAAAATAATATTCCACCAGTCCCATGAATGAACATAGTTTATGTTTGTCATCCGGTACCTCAGCGTTCACAATAGCTCTTACCAGGTTCAGTTTGAGTTTAACTCCCTCTTCTGAGATGAGATATCCTAAATATGTGTAACACCGGAACATCCTTGGTGTAGTCTCCCCTGTCTTTTTGCCTCTGTTTCCTATGTTTTTGATTATGTGCTAGACTCAATTTTTCCTATTTTCTGTACTCTGGGCACTTTATCACTGCTGACCAGTGCTAAAGTGCAAGTGCTCTCTGTGTAAACTGAATGCGTAATTGGTGTTTCCATGATTGACATATCTGATATACTAGTAAGTCCCTAGTATTGTGCACTAGAGATGCCCAGGGCCTGTAAATCAAATGCTAGTAGTGGGCCTGCAGCACTGATTGTGCTACCCACACGTGTAGCCCTGTAAACATGGCTCAGACCTACGACTGCAGTGTCTGTGTGCGCAGTTTCGAACTGCCAATTCGATCTGGCAAGTGTGCCCTCTTGCCAGGCCCAAAACTTCCCTTTTTGTACATGTAAGTCACCCCTAATGTAGGTCCTACGTAGCCCCATGGGAGGGTGCAGTGTATGTTAATGGTAGGGCATGTACTAATGTGGTTTACATGTCTTGATAGTGAAATAGTGCCAAATTCGATTTCCACTGTTGCACGGCCTATCTCTCTCATAGGTTAACAAGGGAATGCCTTTTAATATCTTTTAAGTGCTGTTTCTTGCTGGGAGCAGGTGAACTATGGAGTTTAGCGTCTCTGAAATCACAATTTAAAAATACATATTTTGGTTACGTTGGTTTTTAGATTGCCAGTTTGAAAGTGCCCCTTTTAGAAAGAGGACATTTTCTTGCTTAACCATTCTGTGCCTCTGCCTTCTTGTGTATTCCACACCTGGTTCAGACTGACAGTTAGACTGGTGTGAATTCCCTCTAGACAGTGACACAAAGGGAGCTGAGGAGTAGCCTGTATATCCCAATGAGCCTCCTGGGTTAGAGTGGGGAGGGATAAGCTGAAACTTAACACCTGGAAGGGCTGTGCCTTTCCTCACACAATGCAGTCTCCAACCCCCTGGTATGTGTCTGGGGCCAGGCCTGGACAAGGCAGGATCTTGTCAACAGAGACTTTCCTTTGTAGTTTGCCTATTTCAAAGGCAGAAAGGAATATAAGTAGTGAACCCAAATCACCAGACTTTTAGAACACCTTTGGATCAAGAGGAACCTCTGCCAAGGAGAAGAGCTGGAAAGCCGGCGGAGTACTGCCTCTTTGCTGTGTTTGCTTTGTTGGGGTGGCCTGCAGTTGCTGCTTCTGCCTTAGAGAGGACAAAGACTGGACTTTGCTGTGTATCCTGCTTGTGAAGTTTCTCTCAAGGGCTTGGACTGAGATTGTCCCCTGTTCTGAAGTCAAAGGGCCATCAATTACTTCCTCTACCAGCACCTGGACTCTCTTGCTGAGACTCCTACCCTGCCAAGTGGTACCCAATTCCCTGGGCACTTGAAAGGAGGAGCTGGTAAAAATCCAAGTGGAACGAAGTGCACCGACTTCAGATGACTCCGGACTGATTCCCCTGCCGGATCCCG
The DNA here is from genome assembly GCF_031143425.1 of Pleurodeles waltl. Taxonomy (NCBI): domain Eukaryota; kingdom Metazoa; phylum Chordata; class Amphibia; order Caudata; family Salamandridae; genus Pleurodeles; species Pleurodeles waltl. The sequence goes on along the minus strand of NC_090445.1, from coordinate 528,216,746 downwards.
TGCTGCCTGAAGCTGAAGCTGTGGTCCTGACTGGAGCGTGACAACCTCGCAGTCCGACGCCGTCGCCGCCTCGCTGAAGTCCACGTCTCTGTGAGTTCCGGAGTGCCCTGTCACCGTCGTCCATGACGCCTGACTTTGCCGCACTATGCCATGACCACTGGATATTGACTCCACCGGAAGTGCGAAGATCCGACTCTTCGAACCAAGGCAACCTCCACTCCTTCGCTCCGTAGCACCAGAATCGGCACTGCACCAGATTCAGCGAATCCTTGATCCCTGACTCCCTGCACCCACTTTTTTCCTTATTTTCACAAGGCACTGTACCTGGGGGTTTGTGCAACTCCGTGAACATTGCCATTGGCCTCGGTTTGTTGTGAACAACTCTGTCACGATGCTGGGATGTCACCAATTCGAAGCATTTGTGTTTCTAAGTGCTATATTGAAGTTTTAATCTTTGAAAAATCATAACTTTGCTTGTGTTTGTTGGATTTTTGTGATTTTGATCTTGTTTTCCTCAGATAAATATTGGCTATTTTCCTAACCTGGTGTTGAGTTCTTTTGTGGTGTTTTCACTGTGTTACTTGGTGTGATTGTACAAATACTTTACACATTGTCTCTGAGATAAGCCTGACTGCTTGTGCCAAGCTACCAGGGGGGTGAGCAGAGGTTTTCTTAGGAGTTTAACTCCTTTACCCTGACTAGAGTGAGGGTCCCTGCTTGGACAGAGTGAAAACTGACTGGAATTTCTAACAATACTCAATCTCTTGTACCAAGAAATTACACTTTTCCTTACGCAAAGTCAGCCCTAAGTTTGCAATAGGAAGCAAGACTTCATGCAAGGCTAAATTGTGAGAATCGACACTGTCTCCAAATATTCATATGTCTTCTTAAAAAACACTACATTTTATGCACCAACTAAGATATTTACCATCAACCTTTGAAAGACACTTGCCACAGATGGCAATCCAAATGGCAATGAATTGAAACACACCTTCAGATGTAATAAAGGCAGTTAGACACCATGAATATGGATGCAACATCATCTGATAGTGAGTACTTCTCAAATCCAGTTTCAATAAATGTATACCAGATAGCCTCAAAATTAGTAATTAATGTTTGGGAGAGGAAAAGAGTCTGCAACAATATTCCTCTTAAAACTGCTTAAGTCAGCACAGAACCTCATTGAGCCTTTTTCATTATCACCAGAGTAGAGACGCATTCAGCAGCTTCCACAGGTTTAATTATTTTGTCCTCAATCAACTGATCCAAAATTGTCTTGACTTCTGTTCTGACTACCATGGGAACTTTCTTTACAACATGTCTGACCGGTACAGCTCCCTTCCCGACAACAATCTTCTGTACGTATCCTTTGACCACACCCTGCCTATTCTCAAAAATGCCTTGAAAGTCTTTTAAGACGACATTGTGTAGTTCCACCTCTTCCTCGACAACCATTACTTGGTTCACAGCTCTTGGATTGACAATAATGTGCAAATCATATTGGTGCCACTAGCCCAGTATCAGTGGTCCGGTATGGACCACATAGACCTTTCTCTCCACCTTTTGACCTTAGAATTCAACTGTTGTGAGGATAAAACCTTCAACTTCTATATCTGCTCCTTGGTAACATTCCAAAATGACATCAGATGACTTGAGACCAGCATTTGGCTACGTAGCATCGAAAATCTGTTTTGGTACAATGGTAAATAAAGATTCTGAGTCAACCATCAGCGATACGTCTTTTCCATTGATGTTAAAAATAGCTCTTGTTTGGATTTTCCTCCTCAAAATCAGGTTCATTGACATTGCAAGTCTCCACAATCAATAGTTTGTATTCTGCCTCCTCATTCACCTCATCCTCCACAAAAACATGTGCTTTGCCCAAAGCCTTGCACATTCTGGTAGAGTGTCTCTTTTTCCCACACTTCTAGCATTCCTTTCCTATAGCGTATCAATTCCTTGAATCTGCCAGATGGGATTGGCTTCCACATCTGTGGCACAAGGTGCATCTACTTTTCCAGTATAGTTTGATGAATCCATTATTTATGAATGTCCTCCTTTTATGTTGATGTTTTGAGAACCCATAACTGACCTCACAGCATTAATCTAACCCAGGTTATTCTCTACTTCAGCGACCTCTGCCACGTTTTGAGCTCTAATTATTACATTTCCTTCATGCACTTATCACTTTCTTCAATTACATTGGCTATGGTAATGGTATCTTTAAATGAGGGATTACTCGCAGCCCAAAGATGCTCTTGTATTTTATTGTTATAGGACTGTCTAATGATTGATCTCTTATTACCTCCTCTGTCATTTGTCACAATTGATTCTTGTCAGTAAATTCACGTAATCTAGCCACAAAGTCATCAATTGATTCAGTAGGTTTTAGTGGATGACTGTAAAACCTCTCCTGACACATAACGTTTACTATTTTTGCAAAACGGGTCTGTAAACATAATTTTGCTTCTTTGTACAGATTTGAGGACTCATTCTGCTTCGCATGTTTGTGTTTGAATCTCATCCTCATCACTAAAATATGTTGTAACTTCGAAGAGACATATGCAAATCTTGATTGAAGGAGAAGTTTATACAGTATCAAACCCCAGTGACACCTCGGACCAGCCCTCCATGGCTCATATTCAATCAAATGAGCTTGCTTGGGTCAGATTTTTTAGCCTCCCTGGAGACTCTCATGGTGAGTCGACAATCATACAATTGCTGCAGCAACTTCACCTGGATGCCATGCTTAAAGAAGTGTCTCTGTTGGCAGAATGGGGGATATACATCAAACCACCACAAACAGAAAAAATTCTGTTTGTGCTAACAGCCCCTATTCAAAAGAAGGGAGTTCATTCAGTTTTCTGAGGCACACACAGCAACTCACAGGGCTGGCCAAATCAAATCGAGCCCAACCCCGCTATTGCCTTCCGAATAACGTAGCCACAACCACAAAGCTGTGCACCCTTGCGAACCCAGGATGAACACTGAACTCGATCACAGGGCTCCACCCAGTAGCTCCCTAAAGTGGCATTCCTAACACAGCTAACAGGAGAACTCAAGGTAAGCACATTAGGGAGGCCAGCTCCAGTACACACCTAACAATAATGTCATGGAACGTGGCCATTCTCAAGAAACATAGCTGTGTCGACCCATCCCTTCACTAACTCCACAATAGCGACATACTCTGCCTTCAGAAGACCTAGTCTACAGAACCTACGCTGCTCCCAGGGTATTATGAGATTTTTTTCCACAATTAAGTGCAACATTTTTGGCTGGCCTTCTGATGGGCTCTCCATTTTCATCAAACATGCCCGAAAATTAGATGCCATTGAAATCCATACCAATCTGCCTGCACTCCAAGTGTTGCTTATTAAAAGAATAAAAGGTTTACAAATGCCCATCTGACTACTGTTGATCAACTGCTATGTTAATCCACCATGTGAAGAAGCTGGCCTTAATCTCCTTCGTGTCTAAAATTGAAGAATTCCTGAACAAATACTTCTCCTATTCCCACATTATCAATAGGGACTTTAACATCAGGACTCTGGGCAAGTCTCACAAAAACTCCAAGCTCCTCTTAGAAATTGCATCCCTACAGAGCCTATTTGATACTTACAAACTATTCTCAGCACAGTGTCTAAAAGTATAACATGTTCCACTTTGGCAACACATACCAACTTATAGAAATATTTCCAACATTGATTACATCTTCATTTGCAAATTGCTGTCTTCCAATCTAAGTAATTTTGAGGTGGATATTAGGGGCAAAAATGATCACAGACCCATGCGGGCTGTGCTGACACTAGCTGTTAAAGTCCCCCCCCCAACAGTTGCTGGTCCTTGGGGAGTCAACTGGGGAAGAATGCTAAAGGGTCCACCCCAAAATCAAGTGGACAACAAATCACAGTGAAAAACTCTCCATATGGATCACAATCAAACAGTTAGCCCTTGTTAGACCTGACAGCCTTAGGGTGGTCACCCCTAACTTTTTGCCTGCCTCCCTCCACTTTTTGGACAATGTTTTTGCTGGCTTTTAGACTCTGCGCACTTTACCACTGCTAACCAGTGCTAAAGTGCATATGCTCTCTCCCTTTAAACATGGTAACCTTGGATCATACCTGATTGGACTATTTAATTTACTTATAAGTCCCTAGCAATGTGCACTATATGTGCCTAGGGCCTGTAGATTAAATGCTACTAGTGGGCCTGCAGCACTGGTTGTGCCACCCACTTAAGTAGCCCCTTTACCTTGTCTCAGGTCTGCCATTGCAAGGCCTGTGTGTGCAGTTTCACTGTCACCTCGACTTGGCATTTAAAAGTACTTGCCAAGACTAAACCTCCCCTCTCTCCACATATACATCACCTCTAATGTGTGCCCTAGGTAACCCCTAGAGCAGGGTGCTGTGTGGGTGAAAGGCAGGACATGTACCTGTGTAGTTTACATGCCCTGGTAGTGTAAAAGTCCTAAATTCGTTTTTGCACTACTGTGAGGACTGCTCCCTTCATAGGCTAACATTGGGGCTGTCCTCATACAGTATTGAAGTGGTAGCTGCTGATCTGAAAGGAGTAGGAAGGTTATATTTAGTATGGCCAGAATGGTAATACCAAACCCTGCTGACTGGTGAAGTTGGATTTGCTATTACTATTCTAGAAATGCCACTTTTAGAAAGTGAGCATTTCTTTGCACTTAAATCCATCTGTGCCTTACAATCCACGTCTGGCTGGGCTTGGTTGACATCTCCTTGTGCATTCACTCAGACACACCCCAAACACAGGGTACTCAGCCTCACTTGCATACATCTGCATTTTGAAAGGGTCTTCCTGGGCTGGGAGGGTGGAGGGCCTGCTCTCACAAAAAGGACTGCCACACACCCTACTGGGACCCTGGCAGACAGGATTGAACTGAAAGGGGACCTGGTGCACTTCTTAGCCACTCTTTGAAGTTTCCCCCACTTCAAAGGCACAGTTGGGTATAAAACAGGGCCTCTGCCCTACCTCATCAGACACTTGCTGGAGAAGAAACCTGAACCAGAAGCTGCATCCTGCCAAGAAAAACTGCCTGGCTGCTCAAAGGACTCACCTGACTGCTTTCTACAAAGGACTGCTGCCTTGCTGTTGGCCTGCTGCCTTGCTAAACTCTTGTCTGGCTGCAAAAGTGCTCTCCAAGGGCTTGGATAGAGCTTGCCTCCTGTTCCCTGAAGTCTCAGGACCAAAAAGACTTCTCTTTTTCATTTGGACTCTTCGTGCGCCGAACATTTCGATGCACAGCTTGCTCCGCGGCGAGAAAAATGCTGCACACCGACGCGACGCCTTCGGGACGACCGGAACTTCAACGCTCAGCTTCGCAAGGACAACGCCGCCCGACTTCCAGAGGGGAAATCGACGCGATGCCTGCCGTGAGTGCAAAACTTCGACGCACAGCCCCGCGGAATGACACGCAGCCGGAAAACCAGCAAGAGAATCCACGCACAGACTCCGGGACATCTGGTAATCCCGCGACCCACAAAAAGAGACTGTCCGTGTGCCGGAAAACTACGCCCGACTTCCCCGCGTGAAAAATAACGACACAAGTCCGTGTGTGCTGGGGAGAAATCAACGCACACACCATTTTTCCATGTATCTCTTCTTCTGCGGCCCCTTTGCGGAGATTTTTCACTCCAAACCAGGTACTTTGTGCTTGACAGAGACTTTGTTTGCTTTTTAAAGACTTAAGGCACTTTATATCACTTTCCAGTGATATCTCTACAATTTCACATTGCATCTTTTTTCTTTTTGACCTACAATTATCCTGATAAATATTATATATTTTTCTGAACATTGTGTGGTGTATTTTTGTGGTGCTATATTGTGTTATTGTATGATTTATTGCACAAATACTTTACACATTGCCTTCTAAGTTAAGCCTGACTACTCGTGCCAAGCTACCAGAGGGTGGGCACAGGCTAATTTTGGATTGTGTGTGACTTACCCTGACTAGAGTGAGGGTTCTTGCTTGGACAGAGGGTAACCTGACTGCCAACCAAAAACCCCATTTCTAACAGCCCTTAAAACACTCAGCATTACAACCCCGCAGGAGCACTGGGAGTAACTCGTTGCCGAATTCCAACAGGTACTGGGCAGAGACTCTGGGATCCCCTTCAGAAGATACCCCCTCCTCCAATCATCTCCCACACACATCCCAACAAAGGAGTTTCTTGCAAACAAGCGCAACCTCTGAAGTGCCCTGAGGGCCAGAGGTAGAAGCAACCAAATCAACCAAGGTCAATCTAACTCAGCCCTCAGAGCAGCCCACGGATTGACTGTCTGGCAGCAGAGAATCAAGAGCACTGAAGTGGAATGGTTGAAGAACTTTACTCTCCTAAAAGAGAAGAGCCACACCAGTCTTTGGTGAAAATTCCAGCCAGTCCAAGGAGAATGGCATGGTGGAACGGGTGTGGGTGAACCACATTAAGCAGTTATATACTAAGGTCTAAGGAGAAGCAACCACCTCCCTCAATTCATCCGCCATTCAAAACTGCCCCATTCATCAAGCCACTTCTTTCACAGAGGCCTCAGTAATGGGCACCATCAACAAAACAACGAGCGATGGGCCCCTTGGCCGAATACGATCTCAGCCGCAGTCTTTAAAACTGTACACGTCTTTTGGGCGGGGTTACTCACACAGCTGTTCAGTCAAGCTTTCACTACTACAATTATCCCAAACTCATGGAGAGGGTCAATCCTTTTCCCATTTTACAAACCCAGCAAATTACGGGCTCATAGCCTTACTGGACTCAGAGGCAAAAGCTAATGCCTGACTACTCCTGGAAGACCTAGATGTTTGGGCAGAAGGGAACAGCATCCTCTCTTTTTTTCAGTCTGGCTTCAGACCTGAAAGTTCCACAGTGGAAAACATCGTAGCCTTGGCTCTTCTGTCACATCGAGCCACTCAGTGCAAGCAACCCCCATTATTCTGCTGCTTCATGGATTACAGTGCAGCTTTTGACTGGGTGGACTGTGGAAAGGTGTGGGTGAAGCTAACGGCAGGGGGATTCCTGCCCAACTCCTCAAAGCCATTGAATTTCTTCTGTACCAGGGGACCTGGGTTCAGATAACAACAACCCACACCACAGCCGCTGTGAGAGTGCCCACCAACAATGGCCTCAATCAAGGTTGCGTGTTGGCCCCTTTACTTTTTAATCTCTTTACAGCTGACCTGGGCTAAGCACCAGTTTATCACCTCCTAATCTGGCCAAGGTGCGTCAACCAATTCTGCATTGTCATAATGAATTATACCAGAGTCAGCCTGCAGAGAGCCCTTAGAGCCCTTCATAGCTACAACAAGGGAACAAACTTCTGGTGAAATACCAAGGTTGTCATTTTTGGGACTTATTCACAAAAGAGCCGGGCCCAGTGGCAATTAGTAGAATTAAAAATAACCACAACTGCACACTACAATTACTTAGGCATCTGGCTCTCTGACAGGGCTACACTGGGGACTCATCTAAAACACGGCAGGAGTAGGGAGGGCTGGGGTCGTTTACAGTTTGAAACCTGTTATAGACCTACTATATAGTCCAACTGCTGAACCGATGTTAAAAGTCTGAGGGCAAAGTTGATTCCAACTCTAAACTACGGCCATTGAGCTTTCCCTGGCACATTAGGCACTTTTCTCATGTTCCTTCAAATCGCATCATACAAAAAAATATTTTACGTTCCTCTGCCAGCCACAAGAGCAAGGCTGTAATTGGAGCTAGGCCTCAGGAATCCGGACCTTACGTGTCTCAGGGAATTAGTCAAGTACTACATCAGGACTCTGCGGGCTCTGGATACCACCCTCAAAGTAGAAATCAAAACAATCTTCGAAAAGGCCCATGGAACCTGCAGCTCGCAGTGGCTGTCAGCTGCTTGGAAAATGAGACTGCTAGTCTGCATATCCTGGATATTTAATTTGCAGCCTGGAAGAAAGCAGTGAATGGGCAGGCTATGAAAATCTCACTCACACATGTTAGAGAAAGGCTCTGCCATGGCACCCCTCTTGTGGCACTGGATGCATTTTACACTCAGGGGAAGGCCCATCCGCATTTTCAGCAAACCCTTTCTGCCCAAACAGGAAGGAAAATATTTATATGAGGCTCACCGCCTTGCCAGTTGCGCACTTTAATCCAGCCTGGGCATCACGCCGATTAGGCAATTACTGCGGAGAATCCTGGTTACACCTTCGGTGCTATTGCCCTAAACTCATCAGTGATCGTCACCATCTCTAATTTCCTCTATGTTGGGCCAATGGCATCAAACATTGCAGTGAAGCTACATACCTGTGCTTTACCACTCACTCACCACTGACCGATGTCAGGTTGCGGAAACTAACAGATGAGATAAGATCTACGCTTTTTAATGCACAAACTGGGTGAGACCTGCCCAGTCATTGCAGCATAGTCAGGCCCTTGTGGCTAACCGCCAACACTTCTTGGACCCTTTCAGGCCCGGGAAATCCTGAAACTTTGTCTGACTTGTTTTTATCTAGCGCTTCTAAAGGGAGCATTCTGCCACACTGTGAGACTACAGCACCTACCTCTTTGTCTCTCGGGCCCAGGCGTAGCTTGCCAAATGCGAAATGAGACACAAGCAAAATTGGCGCATCATTGCAGTCATTGTGCACTTGGACACTAGAATGTTGCTCCCCTAAGGATTTTCATTACAGTTTTCTAATGTTATCATTTTCCTTTTAATGAACTTTTTATTGGACATATCTTTTATCTAAATTTAAACCTTTTGATTATGGTACCCATAAATTGCTGAGCTCCAATGTTTGTATCTAATGATTTTAAGTAATTGATCATGAATAAACTACTACTACTACCTGAGGGACAGGCACCATTCCCAACTGCTGTATTAACATTCTAAATCACAACAACAATATAACCCCGATGACAGCATTCTTATACATGTCTGACATTCCATAGAACCCCACATTAACAACCCTAAGAAAGCAACACACACGTTGTTCAGTCTACACCTGAATAACTACTCTTGCTATTCCTGGCCTCAATTACTCTGGCAAAACTTTTCAATTTTGAGCTATAAACACCACCTGCTTTGCATGAACAGGAACCCAACCACAGCTCTGTAGATTAAACTCAAACAACCTGAAGCATCACCTGCTAGAATGTTTTAACTTAATACAAAACATATTTACTTTTACAGGAACCTCATTCCTAGCTGCAGCGCTATTCCTTTACTTCATGAAGCCTATTTATATGCGTGCTAACGGCTCTTCAGTGCAAAGTTTGCAATATACTCTGACGTGTGCAAGTGGTTTATGACGGGCTGTTTATTTTCTATTGTATTATGATACCTGTAGTATTGAAAAACTAGTCACAATGGTTTTTTAAATAAAAGTTGAAGGGTATCAATCTAGGGACCCAAATCTTTTTATCCTATAGCTTCTGTAAGCCATTTTTAAAATCCTCCAAAAATCACAATGTTTGAAAATAGTAAAAAAGTCGTCGAACAAAGGGGAATCTCTCTTCTACTAAAGAATGTTCTAGAATCTGATTCGGACTCCTAATTAAGTCATAATAAAATAACCAAATCTTATTTAATGTGCCAGGATAGGTGGGGCATCCAGCTGCAAACCAAAAGAGAGTTTTACTCCTTGCTGCTCAGGACTTTCTCGTAGACCTTTACGACAGTCGGTAGGAGTCGTGCTGGTCGCACTCATTCATTTGGTATTGTCTGCCACCAGATGTCATGCCCTTTAGGGTGAAACTTCCAGCAGCAGATAAAGACAACGGCATGTTTGCTGAGGAGTAGTGGTGGCCTACCCGCATGCCTGAGTGTCTGAGGGAAAGTTTCTTACAGTTAAGGAAAGCCTCTTCATTTTCACTATTATCTATTTAAGACTTTCTAGCTGGAACAATTTTAAAATAATTATGTAAGATGCTCAAAATTACATCTAGGCATTCCCAAACTGATAAAGTGTCACTGAAACAAACAAACATTCGGGCAAGAAAGCAAAATGAAAACTTGGCAGTCAAGGTGTGTTACAGAAGTGACCTAAACTCACGCGGATGTTAGTTGAAAAAGTAAAATGAAAGCACTCACTATGACTTCTTTGCATGTTGCAAAAATGCTGCAGTCTGATACTTAGGAAATGCAGCTCACACACTTACAAACAGAGCTAACGTCCGGCACCACTAGCATTCCTCTACTGATCAATAAAGATGCAACTCCTTCGTAAATGTAGTCTAGTCTAGTACAGTCCAGAAAATCACAACAAAGCCAAGACCCTTACATTTATTGGTGACTGGAGTCTGAGCATGTTCTAAGGGTGCGTTTCAAAGTGGCACATTGGCTGGTCCTTGCAAGTTTCAACATTTTTGGAAGGTATTTGTGCAGGGGACGTTGACCAGCTCTGTCAATCTCATTTTGGGCACATTCTCATGTTTGTAACCTACACCAGGATTAGAACAGCACATGCAATGAGGGTTAATGTCTTTATGAAAAAAAGACAATATTTCAATTAGTAAAATGCTTCATCTTTCAATACATTAGAAAGATAAAATGTATGTTTGCCATGGTTGGCACAATATATTTAGCTAACATTCGTAATATTGAACGTTGCCCACAAAATGAGATGACAATGAGCACACCAGAATGCAAATGCAAATGTTCATGTGTTCAAATGAGAGGTTCTTACTAAAGAAAGTGTAACTTACACAATTTAGATAAATACTTTCAAATTGATCACGACAGAAACCACGGGGTAGAACTGATTATTGGGCAACTAGCAGCACTGACTCGCAGATGAATTGTACAGTAATGTAGTAATCAAATTATGTGAACTTGTTTCGAAAATCATTTTCCCACCACACTGTGAATTGAAGGATGTTATCCCCTTAAATCAAGCAGAATTGAATGGGCATAAAGTCAGATATGCTCACTTAATGAACTAAGGGCCAGATGCACGACCCAGAGTTTTGCGACTTACAATTTGCAACTCATTTGCTAGTCGCAAATTGTGAGTTATAAAACCATATGTACAACAGTGTACCTCACATTGTTTGTGATGCCCAATGGGGTTGCAAATGACCTACCTCATTAATATTCATGCAGTTCATGCGGTAGGTCGCAATTTGCGACCCAATTGGGAATGGCTGCACTCACTGGGATGGTGGTTTGCTGGGGACAGCAGTCCACCATGTCTGTGACTGCTTTTAAATATAGCATTTTTTTTTTAAATGCAGCCCATTTTCCCTAAAGGAAAATGGTATGTATTTCAAAAACAAAAATGAAAAGTTTTCTTTTCATTTTTTTAGAGCAGGCTGTGGGACCACTGCCTGCTCCGAAAAATATTTTCTCTACCATTCACAAAGGAGAAGGGGTCCCATGGGGACCCATTCCTGTTTGCAAATGAGTTAGTACCAATTTGAAATTGGTCCTAAATACGATTGTTTTGTGACCGCATTCACGGTCACAAAACAAACATACATTGCACTGCGACTCACAATTAGGAAGGGCACGCCCCTTCCTAATTGTGACTCGCAAACCTATTTTGAGATTCAGTAAATAGATTACTGAATCGCAAAATAGGGTTTGTACATAACAATATGCTTTTTTCTTGTCTCAAATGGCCCGATTCTGTGAATCGGGCCATTTGTGACAAGAAAAAAGCTACGTACATCCAGCCCTAATTAACATGTAGTGGAATGTAGAGTGAAGCATTTTAGAGTCTTCCTAAAAATTGCTAAAATATCCCATGATTTTAGGGACTGGAATCACAGATCTTCTGCGGATCCTTCAAAGAGGGGTAGAGGAGCAGAAAACATATGAGGTTTAGTAGACATTTAGCATCTTTAACCTTTTATGACTGTGGCAATTGTTGTGATGCTTCATATGGGAAGGCATAGTTAAACAGGGACAAGGCAAAAACCATTTTATGAGCAATACATTTGGTCTTCTTTAACAAATCTTTATGAAATTTTGCAGTCTGTTAGCATGTTAAGCCGGGTGCAGGAATATTATGTTTCATACTAATTTGATGACCAGGGCAAAATTAAAGGCCAGATGTATCAAGCAATTTTGCATTCGTAAATGGTGTGAATCGCAACATTCGACTATTTGTGAATGCAAAAATGTCGTTCAAGATGTATGAAAGGCATTTGCTGTGCAATTTTACGGAATCACTAAAATAGCGATTCCTTAGAATTGGGACCCCATTTAGAGAATCGCAAAGTGTGATTCTCTAAATAGGAAATCGCAAATAGGGAATTCCGATTTGCGATTTCCAAAGCACATGTATCAAGCATTTCCTACATGCGAATTGGGTATTTAGGAAATGCAATTTACACCAAATCCAATTTGATGGTAAGCATGTGTAAATTAAAAAAAATGCATTATGAATGCATTTTTAAAAATGACATGTAGCGCACCCATGCCCCTAGGGCATGTGTGTGCTTCACATGTCCGCAAATATTTTTTGGGGGTGCATCAGAGGGGGCTTTAGGCCCCCAGCACCCTGGGGTTTGCATTACCTAAATTGAGAATTTCTAACTGGAATTTGCAAATTCGGAAAATGCAAAACCATTTGCACCCATGAGCCTACAGGACCATACGGGTGAATGGAGTCCCATTCTTTAATTGCGATTCGGTAATAGCGATTGCAAATTTTAAGAAATAGCTATTACAGAATTGCAAATTTCATACATCCCATTTTGAATTTCATAAATAGTGATTTCTTAAAATTCGCTATTTAAGAAATGCAAAACGGATCTTTGATAAATCTGGCTCTAAATGTGGTAGTGAAAAAATAAGTTATTTGCTAATAACATTGGTCTAGTTTTACAATTTGCACAAGACTTAGCAGGCACCATTTTAAGCTTACTCTTGATGTTTTCTTTTCTACACAAGTACATCTTGGGGTACAAACTTCATTGGGTGGTCAAAAAAGTAGCATTTGCCACTTTTATTACCCATAGGAGACTTTCTTCTCCAATACAGCTCAAAATAATCCGGGATGAGATTACAACAAACTTGACAATGACTAAACTTGGCAATGAGACTAAAACTCTAGTTGGGTACTTGCTTTTGTGTAAGTACTTCCAGTTGTTTGTGAGAAATAAGCATTACAAACATATGTTGGTGGTTTGGGCAGGTTTAGAAATCTGAACAAAAATACCAATGCTAGGTAAGACCCTGCTGACAGCCCCGGCTGCACATGGCCAAAGGTAGTGCACAACAGGGGTTGGCGACCCAGAGAGTGTTGGGCAAAGAGCATGGCTTGAAGCCAGGCCCTGCAGCGATAGATCATAAATAAGTGGTAAACTGCAAACAACAGTTGTATGTGGTATATAATGAAAAATCCAAGGAACTCATTTAAAAATGAAAACAATTTTTAAAGTGAATTTTTAGATAGCTTTGTGACCTTCACCTATGTTTAAAAAACACACATAAAGTCAATATAAGGTTATAAAGCAAAACCTAAAAACCACAGCAATTTCCCATTTCTGGTTCGGTTAACTAATATTAACATGCCCCTCATGCACTCCTTGTAGCCTCATATATGACATTACTGATGACAACTCAAATTACATCATTTATGTTATCACTCATCACATCTCAACTTATGTCATTAGCAACAGAAGTGATGGCATACATCAGTGATGACAACATTACTGACAACATCCACTTGCACCGCTGTAGGCACTTGATTATATTTTTCTTATGATGTTTTTGTGACAGGATTTTTAAAAAGTACACAATAGATTTTTATTGGTTATGTGTGTACTGTTTCTGAAAATGCAAACCAAATGTAATGTTCATGACACACCTATTGACATGTCAGGTACAATAACAAACGTCATGCATAATTTTGAAGAGGACATTACTTAGCATATTACCTGAACACTAAGTAAGGAACAACAATCAATGCAGTATTATTTATTGTTTTGATAATTCATTGATACCAATATTGTGCTTTTAGGTGTTGTTATCAATTGATAAAAATATTGTCAAGTCATTGCAATTACTATGAGTTATGGCTTGCATACAAATTGTGCAAGGTATAGGTTCCCGTCTTATTCACAGTTTGAGGATTTTAGTGTAACTCTTTTTCAAAGTGACTTTTAAAGTTTTTTTTAGCATACATTACGGGTTATTACCAAAGCTAATCAGACCTTCAATTTAACCTTTGTTTCTGCAGTGATTGTTTGGGTTTTATAACGTATACCATGTGAAGCAATTCCCTGAAGCCAAACTGCCACGGGCTGCAAACCTAGTGAATCTTGCTGTGTACAGCAGCTAGTCATGTGCAGCCCATGTTAGAGGCAGAGTCTTGCCTGTGGCAAGGTCATGCAGTCAAACCACATAATGCAGTAAACACACTGATAGTAATCTTACTGCCCAGAGCTTGGTCTAAAGGTCATTCGACCATGAGTAATCAACCCCCCCCCACCCACAGGTGAAGGTCGTGTGCAATGGTGATTGGCCATGGGACCTAGCCTAAGGCAAGGGCCTGTACCTGACCCACTGCTGGCCAAAGGCCTTGCACAACCCTGTATGCAGTCAATAGCCAAGTGCAGCTATAGTGTACCAATTACTTTTTAATTTTGTTTCTTCGATTTTGCAAATCCAGTACCTGATTAGCTAGTACTAATTACGGAATCGTCCACGGGATGTAGAAAGAGATCAAGGTTTACAATCCAATTATAAAACTAATTGTTTAAACATTTATTTTAATTCACGGTATGTCCATTGGTTCACACCCCACTGTCTCATATGGGTCTGGGAGTGTTCAGAAAAGCACATTGGGCCCCCATGTTGCCCTTTGTGCCCTATTTTTTTATTGTTTCCAATATGATGTTTTTTACACAGTCTCTAATAGTCTTTTTCCTGTTGGCGTTAGCCAATTAAAGTTTGAACTAAAAGCTCCCTTATCCAATAAAGGGTCTTAATTTTTTTCTTTTTGATTCAGTAATCTTTACCAGATTCATAAATCTGCAAAAGAATTAAAGAATGCCTATGGGAAATAAAATGGTATATGTCCCTTTTTGACACCCACCCCCATTTTTGGTCCCCATCTGATAAATCTTCAAGAAACATGCCATTCAGAACTCAAATAATTTCATATGTGAAAGTTAATAAGAAAACAAAAAGTGTTAAATGCCTTTTCAGTGGGAAGTCTTACATAACATTAACTACACAATCTCTCTCCCTCTCTTTCTGTCTGTCGGTCTCTCCCTCTAGCTCTCTTTCTCTCTGTTTCTATTTCTCTATTTCTCTATCTTGAGCTCTCTCTACCAATATATGTCAGAACCCTGAGGCCCACAAGGCAAGCAGTAGGGGTCGAGGACTTTTACTCCTGATGTTCCAGGACCCAGCCTACTATTAATCCTGAGCGATTGGGCCTGGTACCCTATTCAGTTCTTTACTCTCAGTGGTAGGATGGGTCAAGCAGTCCAAGGATTCTTGGAGGAAGATAGACACAGGGAAGTGAATGCAGGCTCACAGCTACAAATACTTAAAGCAGGAATACACGAGTGTCATGTGAAATACGTGCTTTTGCATTTGACATTCACGAACAATACACACAGTCCTCTGAGGTCAATGCTCCCATTCTTTCATATTCAGACCCCTGAGTCCCACTTCCTTCTCCTAGCAGTTTTTCTGTTCCCCATTCACTACAGGGGGTGTTCAGGTTAAGCTCCACTAATAGTCTAAGCCTTAGGAGTCCCAGTCAAGCTCTTTAGTAAAGCCAAATGTGTTCCAGCACCTAAGCACTATCTGGCAGACAAGTCCTCAGGGATCCACCTGGCCCATCAGTCAGTCTTACCCACACCAGAGGATCAAATCAATTAAAGTCCCTGAGTGTACCCCCTTCATGGGTGCTGAAGCTTCAGTGGCTGCCCCTGGTAAGTCTTTCAAATCAGTGGCCCAGGAAGACTGCAGTTGGTTGTCCTTGAGCTCCTCACACCAAGTCCTGAAGCAGCCAGGAGGTTCTGAATGCTTCACCGAAGCTGTTTTTTTTCAAATATTCCCTGTTGGTGGGGGGAGTGCAACACTCATTGTGCTGGACCTCAGTAACAGTTTGGGCGCGCTTGGTCTCCTTCCTTTGATGACAGTCCCAGTTAGACCATTATTCAAACCCTAACATTCGGGGTCACTGTTCCTCCTGTTTGCATGTGCTTTGCCAGATTGGGACAAGAGCAATTTCATTGGCAGCCTCTACTGGCATGCTGGGTCATGGACTTGGTCCTGCACATGGGCTACAGCCCAACTGGGACGGCAACAATGTTCAGAGTGGCCCCTCCTGGCAGACCATGTTGCAGACCTGGTAAATGCACATGTTTTTGTTGAGTGTCTTCTTCCTTTTGAAGTGCCTTCTCCCCTGCCCTTCTTTCACAGCAGGAGTGACTCCAAATGTAATAGCCCCACAGCATAGGCCATGGAAGTGACTACAGTTTCACACCTCAATGTCAGCCACAGTTTAATGTATATCAAAAAGTTACACTAGAGCCCCAGCTCTACTCTTTATGATTCTCTTATCAGCCCTATCTCCTTCCTGAGATGTGCCCAGGCGTTTTGCCAGATACATCTCTTTAAATCAAAGAACACCTTTTCAAGTGTACTGAAGAGTCTGGCTCTCCCTTCCTTCATTGTGTGCCATCCAGCTTGCAGGAATGTAGTGATCCACATAGCTTTATGGAGGAGATTCCTCTACCCACACACTTCATGTACCTCCAGTCATCCCTAGGTTTCTCATAATGGAACCTATAGACTTTCATGTATTGTGCCCTTCACAGGCACAAATACACCCAGCACATGCATTATACAGCACTAAGTCCTTCATGTACTGTCCCATTCACTGACACACACACAGACTATACATATAATAAACATGCACTGCTCAGCACTACATTATTCACCTTATTGAACCACTCACAGGCACACATACACACAGAACATGTGTACCACACATTCACTGGGCAGCACTCCACACCAAACCAAGACCAAATGTGATTTAAGCACATGGCAGCAGAACTTTAAGCGAGCCTGTGTGTTTAAATCCAGTGACACAGCTAAAAAGTACCTTTTCACTCCTACTGATCACAAGATGGTATGCTGCCACCCCTGCTCTCATGCTGCTCAACTGCTGGTCAAGGCAGTAGCCTTTCGTCACTATGAGGGTAGCATTTTGGGTGTCCCTCCCAGTCCGAAAAGACCACAATCCGTGGGACAGGCCTCTGTCATGGTGCACCTGCATTATCTGTATTTGCTCATGACATTCAAGGCAGGGGTGCACACCCATCACCATGTGAGGGACTTTTCTGTACCAACAACAGATATATATTTATATCTATTACAGATTAGCAGTTACCAAGGAGTAGTTAAGGATAGCTCAGAATTTCCACAGGAAGAGTGTTTTTTGTTGCACTGATAACTATGGTGCAGTTTGACAAATCTTCATGAAATTTCAGCTCCTTCCTGGAAAGCTTTAGGGTAAATCATCAAGCCGGGGATAAGAAAAAAGGGAGGGGGGACCCAAAGCATTATTTTTCCCATCTTAATTTCCATGGGAAATTGTGGGAGGTGATGAAGAAAAACAAACAAATGAAATTACACCACATTTGGCAGAAACATAGAACTTTACTTAAAATCATGATTTTTGTGATTTGGTATAAATCTGTGCAGGTGCTTTAGAGAAATGTGCTTTTAAAATGATGCCTGGGTGGGCTTGCAAGGTTAAATAAATAGGTATAACAGTATTGTTGGTCCTGCAGGAATACCTCTGAGATCCTATGCTATTGTAAATTAAAAGAAATAAAGTGATTTGAGAGGCAGGCTGAGGGAGGTATTTCCCCATCGCTCACCTCAGTCCTGTGATCTGGTTGGCTGGCAGGAACTTGAACAGAAATGTTGCAGCCACCATTGCAGGACACAGAGACTTGGTACCTGTGTCAAGAACTTCAACATTAAAAACATAAGATGGCATGGTAGGGATACCTTGCTTCTGTGGCAAATCTGAGGGTGACCCAGAAGGACCCCTACCAGGATCACAAAAAATGTTTTGCCATGGGTACCTTGGTACCCAATGGGATGCATAGTGGCTTTCATGTGAGATACCATGGTACTTCTGCAGGCAGCACCCTCTAGTTACTACGTGACAATGCAAGCTTCAATAAGGGAAGAAGGGACGCTTGCATGGCCCCATGGTACCATGTAGGTGAAGCTTGTGTGGCAGTACCACACTTCTGCAGATAAAATGAACTGAGGTACAACAGTTATAGTTTACTGAGCTAAATATAACTTGTGATCCCTGCATGCAGTGCTTATAACCTTACATTTTAAATCACTTACGAAATGGTAGATAGTATAGTACTCAAAAGCATAGAGAGACATGTCTGTGCAAAGCAGGGGGTTGGCCAGAGGGTCAACTCACCCCGCCAAACCACTAGGAGGCAGCCAACCCCATACAGCACACAGCCTTTTGTTGCATGCAGCTTGGGGTTGGTGTGTCCAACTCACTGCATGCAGCCACCCAGAGGAAGACAACCCTAGGCAACGCATGGCCTTTGGCCATGCATGGCATGGGGTTATCAGCGGGGCCTGTGTTGCAGCTAGGCCCTGCTTCCAACTCCCTACAATCAACCAACCACATGCTGAGCACAGCATTTAATCCTGTGTAACAGTGGTTGGTCACAGAGTTGGCCTGCCCCAGGCAGTGTGACTAAACCCCTAGGAACCTGCCACCCTCACACTCTTCACAGCTTTTGGCATGCACAGCACAGGGTTGTCCTTTGGGACCCCATCCTTCGGGATCAAAAAATATATATTAAGAGAAGAGGACGTGCAGCCCCCTCCCTGACCATGAATTGACCCCTGAGGTCCCAAATATATACATATAAATATTAAGCTAGGTGGAAAACTGTGCTCCGCTCGCCGAGTTCCCAAATTCCACCATCCGGCACGAAGCTGAGTTTTTTCACTCTGCTTGTACGAGATTTGTTTTTGGTGCTCGCACTCAAGCGCCACAATACTTTCAGTCTGATAGTGAGAGTGCACGAGATTTTGTGCCCACTTGTGCGGCTTCCGGCCAAAACAATTCCAGTATAGTGCCCCTAATGAGTGCAAATGCACCTCGAGTAGATTTTCAACTTGGGAAATGGTTAAATCTACTCAAAAATAGGTTTTTTGAGTGGATTCCGTTCTCCAACGGATCATTCAATTTTTTTTTTTTTTAATGCAAGAAGCCTTTTTTTATACTTTTTTCCCCAACAGGACGGAAGTGCCTCAGAGAATACAGTTTCCTGTTCTTGTCCAGCAGGCTCCTCCCAGTGCTCTGTCTATCTCCTGATCACTTTTCATTTTGATTTGGAGGTGGATGGATACCTCTCTTTGTCTCCTGGATATGTACCTTTGGATTTAATGACTTTGTTTTTGTGATATCATACAAGTAATTTATACAACTATTGTATAAGGGTGTTGTTTGTTTGATGGGGCATGCACCAGTATTTCTTTGTACTTTTATTTGATTTTTAAATTTCATTGTAAATGGGTGGCCTGGAGATTAAGTAGGAGCCTAGTTATTTTTTTGCATTCCATTGATTTTTCATATTTTGTAAAGGATAATTGTTGAATGGCTCAGTATGTTTTCTCCATGTTTGTTATATTTGAACTATTAATTAATTTTACTATGTGGCCTAGGCTTCCAAAGGGCAATCTAACCAGTAGTGGTTTTAAAACTGGGGTGGCATTGGTTTAAATTATACATGTTGGCTATTTTTTGCATTTAATTTTTTCTGCAAAAAGTATATATGTGGGGTAATGTTTGATGGCATAGGAGAATGTGTGCTAGTGTTTTCTTCTGTGTTACCACCATGCCTCCTTTTTCTGGCCAGTGTGTGTGTGTGTGTGTGGGTGTGTGTCATCAGCCACCATTTGTCTTTGTTCTCAATGCCATGTGACCAGGGGTCATTTTGTGTAGTCTATGTCCATAGGCCCAAATGTGTTCTTTGTTCCACATGACTCCTTGCAGGCTGTTGTTGTGTAGCCATGTAGCAGGCAACCATTTTGTGCATCCAGCCAGTGTGCTTTTGCTTTGGCTTGCATGTTTTCTTTGTTCCTTAAGCCTCCTTGCTCACTGTTGACATTTGATCATGTGGCTGGCCGCCATTTTGTGAATCCAGCCAGTGTAATTTTACCATAGGCTTGCATGTGGACTTTGTTTTTTCATGCCACCTTGCTCTCTATTGTTTTTTTAACATGTGGCTGGCAGCAATTTTGTGCATCCACCCAGTGTGTTTTTTGCAATAGGTTTGCATGTGTTGTTTGTTCCCCATGCCTCCTTGGTCTCTCTTGTTGTTTGACCATGTGTCTGACAGCCATTTTGTGCATCTAGTCAGTGCGCCTTTCCCATAGGCTTTCATGTGTTCATTGTTACGCATTCCTCCTTGCTTGCTCTCTGTTGTTGTTTGACCATGTGGCTGGCACCCATCTTGTGCATCCAGCAAGTGTGCCTTTGCCAAAGGATTGAGTGATACCAGTTTAATAATATGTTTGGGGATCATTGTAGTATATGTATACTGAGAATATGATTTTGATGAAAAGTGCTTATATTATTACATGCTTTTTTCACATTTTTTATTTTGCACCTCATTGCTTCACAATAGGTTTCTTTCTTCTCCTCCTGCCATAGAAACATTGGTAATTATTGATCAATATTTTAATCTTTTTTATTTATTTTACATTTATTTTAATATTTTTATGTTTTCCACTTTTTCTTTGTTTATTGAATTAAAAAATATATATATCTTTGATTTTACTTTTAACATGTATTTATTTACTTTTTTTCATTTTGCCTTCATCCATCCGTCCATCTATCACAGGCGCATAGCCGTGCAGCAGCATTTAGTTTTTTTTAAAGAATAAAATTCCATTTCCTCCTGGACACCCTGGCAGTGGTGCACTGCAGACACATCAGCATAATTAATTTTTTTAATGATTATTTATTCCATTCACCCTGGACCACATTGCCTGCCAAAGGCACAAACTAACCTTCATTTTTCTAAAGATCATTCAATTTACCCATGCACTTCCTTGACTGCCACAGGTGTCTACATAAAGCAAAGAGCTATATCTTAATTGTGGTTTCCTGGTTGGAAATCACATTTTATGTTATTTTGGTGTGGTTTGACTTTAAAGTGATTCAAACTGCAGCAATGTTTCACAGTTTTTCTTGCTTGTTTGCTTTTATGTGAACAAGAGAGGAAGAGGGATCACCCGCAGCACTGCCAAACACAAGGTGTGTACAGTGATGTCAGTCCTCCAGTCTCTTCCCATTGTGCAGCTTAGTGCCACTGCCAACTGAGAGCTTTAGGATGGCCCCGAAGAAAGTTCCTCCCAAGAAAGAGGTTAGTGAGATAAAGCAGTTTACCACCAGTGGTGTGCCGACCACAACCTTTTTCAGAAGACGTGTGACTGCACAACCATCTTCTGGGCAGGAACCTGGGAGCAGCACTGCTGCATCATCCACAACACCACCCCATCCTAAGCCCAAACCATGTTTGTCATTGAGGCAGCTACTGCAATCATGGTGACGCTGACAAGGAAACAGAGCAAAGTGGGCAGCAACTGCAGCCAGCTATAGTAAATGTTCCTGAAGTTAAAGCAAAACAGGAGCTCAAGCTTCCTGATGAGCAAAACCCTCCTCTATTAGAATCATTGGCTTCCAGATCTCCAGCAAGGAGAAGGAAAGGTACTACTCCACCATCTTCTCCAAGCACCACTTCTTATGATGATGAAAGGGACAAGTCATAGACCCCTGCAGATTCCAGGGGCCTCCAGGAGAGGCAAGGGAAAATAAAAGTTTCTGAAAGCCTTAAAATCATGAAAGTGGATGATAAGACAGTCATTGTGGAAGCTGGCAGAGATGAGTCAGACATTACTATTCAACCTGCTCTGAGGGATGTGGCACAGGTAGCATGGCCAGCTCCCATATTTGTAAAGAGCCAGCTGAGACCTGCACCAACCGCTACCTCAGAAGAAGTATGCACCGCAGAGAGGCAATCACTGGTGCACCCACCTACCTCCAGTTCTTCTTCAGACATTGGCTATGGCCCACCCAGATTAGGACATTTTTACAAATATCAAACAGTAAGAAAACGTTGCAATATACTCCATTTGCCATGCAAGTGTTCGTTGAGGTAAGCCTGGTTCACATTATAGTACTGGAGGCCAAATGACCCATATGAAAAACCATCAAGCAATCTGGTGGGAGGAGTACCTTAAAAAATTATGAATGTGGCCCTCGTGATGAAGCTGGGAAACATCAGCTACATGTCCAATCACAGTGGGAGGTAATGAAGAAGAGGGTGACATCCTCATGCAAAGCAGCCCTGTCCCCAGCAGTGCAACAGAATCACCCACCTTAGCAACCACACAAATGTTCAAGACTCAGAGTCAGATAGAGACACCACTGCATACTGTGACTGCCCCACAACACATTGAGTCTCCCACCACCTACTTCTTAAAAGTCACCTGTATCAGTGGCCCCAGAAAAGAAGAAAATTCAGGCTTCCATTACCGGCATTTTTAGGCAGGAGGGGCCCAACAACTGCAGCCTCCCAACAGCATGTTTGTACAATGGGAAGCTGGTGAAAATGTGTGCATTTTTCTTTTGTGGAAGGAGTGGGATTCTTAGAATTTGTGACAGCCATCTGCCTTAAATGGAAGGATCCATGTAGGGCCTATTTTGCCAGACTTACTTTTCCAGTGCTGCATCACGATGTGCTGCAATTGTTTGAACAAGCTTTGCATCAAAGTGTTGTCCACACTTTCAACCTGACGATTGTCATGTGGACCAGTTGTCAGGCAACTGATTACATGTGTATCACTGCATATTGAATCTCTTTTGTGGTGGTAAAGCAAAAGCTATCTACAAGGCTTGGCTTTTTATAATGTTTTAGAAAAGCTTGGCAGAGTGCAACAGTAGCCATGCTCACCACTGAGAAATCACTTACAGCTGCAAACATCTTGGACAAATTTAACAGTAAGAAGTCTGAATGGCTGCAACCCAGAGGTCTCCAAATTGGATTTGTTGCCACAGACAATGGCAGTAACAGACAAGGCCATGGCAGACGGTGGCTATTTCAGGGTCCTGTGTTTGGTGCACTGCATCAACCTGGTTGTGCAAGACTTTCTCATAAAAGAAGACATAGGGCCTGATTAAGAGTTTGGTGGAGGGGGCTACTCCATCACAAACATGACAGATATCCCATCCGCCATACTACGATTCCATTATAGCCTACGGAGATCATAATACAGCGGATGAGATATTCATCACATTTATAAAGGAGTAACCCGTATGCTAAACACTAAATCAGGCCCGTAGTCAGCAACATACCAACCACCTGCTGATGAATATGCACTCATTTCACCCATTCTTTTAAAACCCAGAAGCAGATGCAAATTATACACGTTGAAGCCCTGATACAGGAGGTGCCAACACACTGGAACTCAACCTGCTGTATGTTGCAATGTCTGTTTGAACAGTACAGACAGACCAATGCAATGACTATATCATTCAAAGAGGAGGGGATGCAACAGAGAAAGCTCTGACCATGGATGTGGACACATGGGGCCCAGTGAAATGCCTGACACAGATGCTATTCTCTTCGATCAATCAATCTGTATTTGTAAAGCACAGCTACTCACCTGTGAGGGTCTCAAGTTGCTGGGGGGGTGGCAAGTGGCCTCACCTGAAGAGCCATGTCTTGAGGTTCTTCCTGAAGATGGTGAGCGACGGGCTTTGTCTGAGGTGCAGGGGGAGGTTGTTCCAGCTCTTTTGTCACAGTGCCCTTTCCTCGGGATCCGCACGCTGCTGAACAAAAGGCCCATCTCCCGGCGTCACCAACTCAGAAAGCTATAAGAGCACAGAGTTATGATGAAGCCAGGCGGGGGGAAGGGAATTAGGGTAGGTAACTGCAGAGAGAGAGATCTGAAAAGAAACTGTTAGAACAAATATGCATATACTCATTCATAACAATATAAAGTCACCAATAGACTCTTGAATAAAGGCGTCTCCGTGATATCAGATTGAGACCTTTTGTGAATTAGGCATAGCCCCTTCTTTGAATCATGGAACAAGAACAAACTGCAACCTCTGAACCTAGAGATGGCAAAAGCTTTGGACTGTGGTCATACTCTGAATATCAATCATCTAACAACTATGCATTCATAACATAAACGTTTGATCTCAGCCTAGAAATTCTCAAGAACTTAAATATGTATCTCACATATTATGCTTCCCAAAAAACAATGAAAACTATAATTTGCTTATCTCCCTAAAACGTTTTCACATTTACTACTAAGGCTTGAAAGTTTTACTCATTGAACTTGAAGCGCTTTGTTCGTTGGGCAGAAGCGCCTTGTTTGTTGTTCATGAAGCACTTTGATCATCATACATGAAGCACTTTGTTCATTATGCTAGAGAGCGCTTTTACTTGCTTTGTCTGAAGCGCTACGCTCGTTGTGCTAAGGGACGCTTTACTCATGTGGCCTGAAGTGTATCGATCATCGAGCCAAGACCGCTTTACTCATGTGGGCCGAAACTCTTTGATTGTCGTGCCAAGGGTGCTTTAATTCTTGTGACCTGAAGCGCTTTGCTCATTGTACGAAGGGGGCATTTTACTCATGTGGCATGAAGTGCTTTGATCGTCATGCCAAGGTCGCTTTGCTCGTGTGGCCTGAAATGCTTTTGATTGTCGTGCCAAGGGTGCTTTATTCATGTGGCCTGAAGCGCCTTTGATTGCCTTGCCAAGGGTGTTTTACTCGTGTAGATTGAAGCGCTTTGATTATCGTGCCAAGGGCGCTTTACTCGTATGGCCTGAAGCGCATTGCTTGTTGTGCTAAGGGGCGCTTTACTCATGTGGTCTGAAGCGATATGATCGTCGCGCCAAGGCTGCTTTACTAATTTTGGCCTGAAGCGCTTTTATCGTCATGCCAGGAATGCTTTACTCTGTGGATTGAAAGCGATTTGCTCATTGTGCTAAGGGGCGCTTTACTTTTGGGAGTAACAACTCCATTCAAGATTGGGATCATCAAGACCTTACCGCTACGAGTACAACCTACTTGTATCTGAATTCACCATCGAAACAAGGATACTCCGATTTGATGCCAATCTGCCATGCAGGAAATCTGCTCTTCTTCAGAGGAACTCCCACGAGGTCTGACTGCATCGAAGTCTTCAAAATAGTGAGCAATGTGCTTGGGTGTGGCTGGGCTTTATAGGCCTGCCACACCCCAAGATGGCCGCTGCCTCCAGAAACCTGGGAATTGTAGTCCATTCATAGAATGGCATTGATAAGTGCATCTTGTCCACTAATGTCCTGGCCCTGCAGCTACATGAGCTTTACCACAGGGCAGGCGACGCTGCTGACCACATCTAGAACAAGAGGGGATGACAAGTGGTGCGCATGAAGTGCAGCAAATACACGCAGTGTAGTTTCGGGGGGGACCTGGACCACGCACAGCCTTATTCCTGACATCTTTGCTGCAGTGTAGATGAAGGATCGTCCTCCGGCGGTGGTTTTGCAGAGGCAGGGGATTGTGGCCAGGGCCATCTGAGTGGAGCAGAGGAATCTGGTGGGGGTGTGTAAGGAGATGTAGTAGTTCAGGTAGGCTGGTCCAGCATTGTGTCTGGCATTGTACGTTTGGGTGAGAGCTTGAAGGTGATTTGCTTCTTGACTGGTAGCCAATGGAGGGTCCTCAGGTATTGGAAGATGTGTTCTTGGTGAAGGAGGTCCAGAATGAGTCTGGCGGCGGTGTTCTGGATTAGTTGTACTTTTTTGATGTTCCTGGTTAAGGTACCGGCGCAGATGGCGCTGCCGTAGTCGAGCCTGTCCTGCGACAGTCTGATGGGTTTCATCTGAAGATGTTGTAAAGTTTGTGGAGTGTGTGCCAGCAGGAGGAAGCGACAGAGTTTACCAGGCGGGTCATGGATAGGGAGGAGTTGAGGATGATTCCTAAGGTGTGGGTGTGCTCAATCAGTGCGGGGGGCTGAAGGATGTGGGCCACCAGGAGACGTCCCAAGCTGAGGAGGCATTTCTGAAGATGATGAGCTCAGTCTTGTCAGAGTTGAGCTTGATGCAGCTTTCTTTCATCCAGGTGGCCCCTTTTGAGGTTTTCACATGGGAAGTTAGCAAGAAGGATAGTAAAATGGGCCAAGCTATCCCATGGTTGCATCTGCTACAGGATCAGCTATAGAAGGTGTCTGAAAGGTTTATGTTCAGAGGTGTGAATGGAAACCCAGAAGCGCATGCCTTGGTTTAAAGCTTAAGCTATAATGGAAGGCTGTAAAATGATATCATTTTGTCCAAATACTACTTCTGTGCCACTTTACTTGATCCACACTATAAAACATTTCTGCATACTTTAATTTCTTTTTCTGAAAGGGATATTGCAAAAAACAAGAGGTGGATTATTGAGCAAGCTAGACACCAGGAAGAAAAATGGCTGGAACTTAGAGTTTCACTCTACAGTTGTGGGATGCCACCTTCAAAATCCAGAGAGGGCAGTCTTGTCTCATCACAGCAGCCAACCCCAGAAACAAGAACATTGGCAACAACAACAACGGAAGAATTGAACCAAACCTCTACATTGGCTTGGTTTCAAGAGTCAGGTCTTAAGTCCAGTGCAGAGGCGAAGGCAAAAGAGGTCAAGCAAGTGGCAGCACCAGGGACCACACAGAAGACGTTACAGGAACATCTTAATGATCCAAAAGAGGTTTATGTGGATAAAAACCCATTGGTGTTTTGGTATGGGAAGATCCACCGCTGGCCAGATCTCAGCAGGCTGACAATAAAGTATCTAGCTTTTCCTGTAGCCAGTGTGTCTGCTGAGCATGCATTCAGCACAGCTGGTACAGTTGTTACAGTGAAATGGACCAGTCTCTCACCTCAAAATGTGAAGAGACTGATCACGATCAAAAGGAACCAACATTTTATACCACATGATTAAACAATTCCCAAAACACTGCGGGTGGAGGAGGATGATTGGCCAAAACTAAGTGTTTTAGCTGACCAACGTCTGGATGAACTACCTGAGTTTGAGTACTGAGAATGCCAGTGCCATCACTGAACATCTTATAATTTCTCCTTGAACTACTTTCTTTGCAAAAAAAGTATCTAGTGGAACATTATGCTTGTGTCAGATTTATGTTGCCCCAACATTTTTAGTCACATATTTGGTGGGATTGGAGTTGGACCAGTTTGCTGTGAAGAAGCATCCACAATACCTTTATGACATGGGGATAATGCCTGCCTGCCTCACATGCCTATCCTTTTTCTTTATCACTTAGCTGGGCTACCCCTGAAAGGTCATTTATTTATCAATACCAAATTGCAATGTGTTGCCTGCGTTAAAGATACAATTGTGTACCTAACCTACCCATGCTTGGATTGAAAAAAGTAACTATAAGTATAACTTTCGCAACAACGAGTGAGTGATTGTGATTGATGATTTATGTGGTGGCAGAGTGTGATGAAGGGTGTTCAATTAATAGAAAACTTTGATCCATCTTTGGTGCCTGATGTGTGATAATTTTTTTTAAGATGATTTGTCCTTTACAAACTTACTAAGCAAAAATGTATGTGTACAGTCCATTCCTTTCTTTAGGTTCTTCAGAGACCAGACCCGTCACTTTAGTTAATAAACACAAATCTATACTACATACAGAAATTCCGTTTCTCTACACGTTCTTCAACCGCAGTGCACTACATGTCTATCTTGCTCGGGTCGGGACTGGGATGGAGTTACTTGGAGTCCGGAGGAGGATGAAAGGACTCAGGGCAGGACTGTCTCATCAACAGCTAGAAAAAGGGAGTTATCGACTTCAAATAGAAACCATGACTCTGTGGCCTAGTACTCAGCTATGTGGAATGGAAGGGGTACATTGATTCAAAAACAGCTGATGTATTTCACTGGTTGCAAAATAGAAACTCTAAGACTTCTTGTTTTTTGCTCTGCCTCTGAGTCTTCTTGGTATACTCCTCAGGAAGCTTACCTTCCTTCTGTCCTTCTCCTTGACTCTACAATAGAGTTTCTGTTTTACAATGTGTAGGCCTGCCCCTCTCCTACATAACAAAAGGTGAAAGATGAGCTCAAGTTCCTGCTTGACTACCGGACAGGTCTTGAGACAGGCACCAAAGTGTGAGAGACATTTTGAAGAGAATGCAGATGCACCACACAATTTGGCAATACCGTATCATTTTTCTTTTAACAATCACATTTTTTAGAACTGACTGGGTTCAATTCACTCCTCCTTAATTCTATCTTTTCAAACCTAGATGACAGAACATTTAGATGTTTGTACCCTGGGACTCGGATGCAAACTACTGTTTGCAATGTATTTAATGAGACTGTATCATACTCATTCCTTCATTTCCTTTCACAACAGATTAATGATGATGATGTGCTGCTCATCACCCTAATGAATACTGTTGTTGTTTTGTGTTGTCTTTTCCACAACTTTCCCCAAATCCCATTCATCAATGTCCTAACCCTCTTTCCCCAGGCTGTTTGATTTAATATGTGACTTAATTTACACCAAATAGATCCCATACAGAGTACAGACTTGAGTACATTTGTCATGACTTGGGGATTTCCTAACTTTGGTTTTGAAATTACATGCTCACAATTGCTCATAATAATCTACTATTGCTGGTTTTTGATATGAGATATTCTTTGATATGTCATGGTGGTAGTAGTCTGTCATCAGTCTTTCTAAAGCTATAATAGAAATGCATTTGTATAACCTACTAACTCTCAATTTTTCTTTCAATTTCGTTGCCTCTGATCCTTTTGATTAATCCTGCAGTTGGAGATCACCTAGGTGGAAGTGGGACCTCGCTGTGATGCCTTCTCTGCTAGCGCACTACCACTACCATAAAGAAGCACCGTGGGAAATGCTTCAGTAAGGTGTTGGAACCTGGAAGATTGGGAGGGAGCAGCCACCAGCTATCACCTCATCTTTTCAGGTAAGAGAACTTTGGGGTAAATTGAACTACATTACTTAGTACGTTACTTACTTTTAGTGCAGATGAGATAAGTGCTGTGTGTTTTTGTAGGCAATGTAGGGGATGGCAGCATACCCTCCTAATTGGCTGTTGAAAAATGGCCCGCTCTGACGGGTTACCACAAACTTCATCCTCTTTGTTTCCCTGACTCGTTTTATTGGCTTTAGGACTCTGGGCTCTTTACCACTGCTAACCAGTGCTAAAGTCAAGTCCTCTCTCCTCAAAATATGGTAACATTGGCTCATACACAATTAGCATATTTAATGTACTTGTAAGTACCTAGAAAAGGGCACTATATGTTCCCAGGGCCAGTAAATTAAATGCTACTAGTATGTAAGTAGCCCCTTAACCATATCTGAGGCCTGCTATTGCAAAGCTTGTGCTGGCAGTTTCTCTGCCACTTTGACTTGGCATTTAAAACTACTTGCAAAGCCTTAAAATATCCTTTTATTACACATAAGTCACCCCTTAGGTAGGCCCTAGGTAGTCCAGGGTGCTATGTAATTAAGAGGTAGGACATGCACATTTATGTTTTTCATGTCCTAGTAGTGACAAACAGCCTATTTAAACTGCCCCTCTCATAAGTTAGCATTGGGAGTTCCCTTCTATTCTTTTAAGTGATAATGCCTGATATGAGCACAGTAGCGTTGCAGTGCCATATTTGGTATATTTGGATTGGTAGCAAAAAATCCTGCTCACTGGTTTAGTTGGATTTTACATTACTATTTTACAAATGCTACTTTTAGAAAGTGGGAATTTTGCTGTGCTATAATTCTATGTGCATTGCAGCCTGTCTCCAATCCATGTCTGATCTGTGTTGGGTGACAGATCCCCTTGTTTATTCCATCCAGACAGCAATAAACACAGGACATGCAAATGCATCTGCATACTGATTGGTCTTTCTGGGCAGGAAGGGTGGATGGGCTCACTTACAGGGTAGTGGGCTGACTTCACACCAAGGACTGATACGCCCCCCACTGATAGTCTGACATACAAAACAGGGCTGAAAGGAAACTGGTGCACTTTAAAACCACTCTTTGAAGTCTCCCCCACTTCAAAGACGCATTTGAGTATAAGTACTGGGTCTCTGACCACACCTAATCAGTCTACAACTGGACTCTATCAGAAGGACTGCTGTGCTGCTCAAAGGACTCAATTGGACCCCTTTTCTGGAAGGACTGATTTTCTGCTTGTTGCCCTGCTCCCTGCTGTTCCCTGACTCAGCTGGAAAGACTCCTGCTTTCTGACCACGTGATCTCTAAGGGCTTGTTAGCTTGCCTCCTGTTCCCAAGTCCTAGGAACATCAAAGACTTGAACCATCTGCACCTGGACTCTACAAGCAGAGTCTGCCCTACCTTCGAAGTAGGCCTAGGGTGCTCTACCTTCCGTGGTGTTCATGAGAACTCCTGTGAAGGAAAGCAAAGCCTTGCATAGCTTCACAAAGCCTTGTTGCACAGCTGCCAGCCTCACCAGACTCACAGCCAGGTGGTGCGAAGACCTACAAAGCCTCTTCATGCAGCTGCCAGCCCATCGGAACTGACAAACAGCTACACCAAACCCTGCAAAAACTTGCCGCACAGTTCTCCAGGATCAACGCAAAGCAGCGCCCAACCCCGCAAAGGTTCCCCACATAGCTCCCCGGGATCAAGCTGGCAAGTTCCACAAAGCGTCGCCGCACAGATTCTTGGAACTGATGCCCGACAATGCAAAGCCTTGCAAAGCAACACTGTGCAGACCATGCACCAGGATTTAAGGTACTGTGTTCAGCGGGCCATGTGGGTCCCTGTATTGGGCCTGTGTTGCTTAGTGGTCAGCCTGAACTTGTGACTTTGTCCCAGTCCAAAATGACTGATATTTAAAATTGCATATCTCAGGATCTACATATTGAATATTTGTCATTTTGGTCATGTTTTGTTTATAAAATCACAATCTATTTCTTCTAATCTGGTGTGGAGTCTTTTTGTGGTGTTTTCACTGTATTATTGTATGAGTTATTACCCTAATCCTTTACACCTTGCCTTCTAAGTTAGGTCTGCCTGCACTGTACCAAACTACCAGAGTGAGCACAGGATAATTTAGGCTGTGTTTTTAAATACTTAAAGAAAGGGGATTCAGAGGATTAATCGTCCAGTGTATGCCCTCCTATGAATACTACTATGCAATGAAATACACTGGTCCAAAAAGAAGGAAAGACAGGGTGAGTACTAAGGGGTCCTAATTATTAGGAGCAAGAGTCCTCACACACCCGATTGGGTGTCATGCTTCATCATCGGACGTGCTTCTCATCAGACCGGCACTGCAAAGTCTGACGGGCACCCCCTGTAGGGGGGCTCTTTGCCGAAGATCTTTTCTCGATGATGCCACAAACACCAAGAGTGGGTAAGGAAAACAAGAGGAGAGGACAACAGAAAAAGTAAAATTAGCTCAAAACCCTAACTGAATACAACATTTATTTGTCTGTATAGGGTGATAGCCAAGGTTAAAAATATAAGGGAGTGAAATAGAGATAATGCTCAACCACTCTATATCAATTTTAAGGAAAAGAGGAGGCCAGGAACTACCAGACCTTCCTCAAAATGAGGTCGACATGTTTTGCATCTCTATGGTCCAAAAGGATCCTATCACGCTTCTTCAGGACCTAAGGTATCTTAAACTTCTCCTACTATAAACTAAATAGACTTGTGCAATCTGTAACTATCAGAAACATTACCAGTCACTTACACGAGTCCAATCTTTACAGCCACGGTCGGAATCCCAAATGAAGCACCGCCAGCCTGTTGCCGGTGCTTCCGTGGTCATCCACCCTGGCAGTCGATGACCGCCAGGGTTGGAATGACCCCCTTATTTTTTTTTATTACATAGTGGCACAGTATAAGTACATTGCTGCTGGTCCCCTAGGGCCATTCAAATTTTTGATGTGATAATTAGGAAAGGTATTCATAGGGAAGAACATGATTACAACACATGGCTCAGACCACTGATTGGCTAAAAGGAGGCAGCATAATATGAAAAAAACAAAGTGATTTTTTCTGGTAAAGGATATCTTAAAAAATGTAACCACACAGACACTTTGGCGGTCATTCCAACCCTGGCGGTCCGAGACCGCTAGGGTTGGGGACCGCGGGAGCACCGCCAACAGGCTGGCGGTTCTCCCATGGGCATTCTGACCGCGGCGGTACAGCCGCGGTCAGAAACGGAAAACCGGCGGTGTACCGCCGGTTTTCCGCTGCCCTGGGGAATACAAGCTGCGCCGCCATGGGGATTCCGACCCCCATACCGCCATCCTGTTCCTGGCGGTTTTGGCCGCCAGGAACAGGATGGTGGTATGGGGTGTCGTGGGGCCCCTGGGGGCCCCTGCAGTGCCCATGCCAATGGCATGGGCACTGCAGGGGCCCCCGTAACAGGGCCCCACAAAGATTTTCAGTGTCTGCCATGCAGACACTGAAAATCGCGACGGGTGCAACTGCACCCGTCGCACCCCTTCCACTCCGCCGGCTCCATTCGGAGCCGGCATCCTCATGGAAGGGTGTTTCCCGCTGGGCTGGCGGGCGGCCTTCTGGCGGTCGCCCGCCAGCCCAGAGGGAAACCCAGAATAACCGCGGCGGAGTTCTGACCACGCAGCGGTATTCTGGCGGCTCCCGCCGGCCCTGCGGTTACCGCGGCCGGCGGGAGTCAGAATGACCCCCTTTGTCTGGAAAAAATAGTAAGAACTCTGTTTAATGAGTGAGGCATCACCCACTACGGAGTACAAGTATTCTATTCTTGTTGTGCTAAATGACTGGATGTGTGCTAGCTAGCATCAGGTATACTACAATGTTGCTACTCTCTGCAGTCTGCAGATGGGGCGACTGTAATAGACAAAAAATTATCTTTAATTCCAATGGCCCTGCTCTTCTTCAAATGCCTTTCAGTTCACCCTGACTACCAATAGGCAGATGATAATTATATGTCACACACTTTCATGTATAACATGTGGATAATAGATATCATGTCTGGCTTAAGTAGACTGTGGGAAAAACGATGCACACAGTACAGGGAAAGGAACAGGATATATAAATTTATTTTGGGCAAGTTTGTCACAAAGTATCCTATCTGCAAAACACGAAATCACAGAAATGTAATCCTAATTTCCTTCCTGGCCTCACCCTCCAACACAAATTATTACTGAAAAACATGCACCTTGCAGTAAAGGAAGAAAAATAAAAGGAAACTTGACTTAGAAACTGGCTTAGACTAGAGTTTGGTGTAGGGGTTACTCCGTCATAAATGTGACAGATATCCAGTCCACTATATTACAATTCATAATAAGGTATACTGAGTGGGCACTGGGTGCTAAGAAAAAGACACCTTGTTTTTGTTTTTGTTTTGGTTTACAATCCATTGGAAGCTTTGTAAATGCTACATTAACAGAAGCATATGCACATTGCACAGCCAAAACTGCAGTGCCAGATTGAACCATGCTGCAGTTGGGTGACGCATAATCATTATGTCCCATGAGTCGCGAGTCACAACTCGTGAAGTGCCATGGGCAGGGAAGTCATGGATGATGATGGAGGTTGGGATCTGCCCGACTTAGCAAATGGAGTAGGTATACTAGTAATTGTCAACAACCAAGCAATGTGGCTTACCATCACCTCTCCCAACCGCTACAGAGACCCCCCCTTCAGGTGCTGCATCTGGTGCACTGGTGCTGGCCCCAGCACTTGTGGTCTGTTCGGTTATAATAAAAAAAACTCTACACATTTAGATGCCACATGCACCTTCTGCTTTTTTAACAGAAAAAAACAGCCACATATGACTACAGTTGAGTTTGCAGTACCTCCTCTCCCATCTGAAATATCACTTTGGTCATTTTGCTGGTGACAATGTTGGAAAAGCCAGTAATTAAACCAACTGTAATGAAGGGGCAGAGACAGGATGATGACTGTGAGTCATTTGAAGCTCAATGAAGGGGGAGAATAAACTGGTCAATGAAGGACATATAGGCCCATACTTAAACTCGGTGTGTGCTGAAATAGCTTAATTTCTTTACGCTAATTCAGTGCAAACCTAACTCCATATTTATACTTTGGAGCTAGATGTGTCTAGCGCCAAAGATCTGGAGTTAACGTCATTTTCTGGACGTGAACACCTACCTTGCGTCAATGAGATGCAAGGTAGGCATTCCCGTCCAGATAAGGACGATATGGCATTTGTGTCATATTTATCCCCCTTGCTAAAATCAAGCACGGGAAAATGGGGGTCTTAAATAATGGCGATAAGCTTGCTTAGTGCCATTATTTGACACGTGGGTATGGGCAGGCGTGAGGGGACCTGCAGGCATATTTTCATGGTCAGGGACCATGGATATTGTCCATAGGTGCCCTTCACTGGCCCAGGGACACCCTGACCCACCCACACCAGGAGGACACCTAAGGATGTGGGACCCATCCAAGGTAAGGCCTGGTGAGTATATATATTTTTTTTATCCTACACTGCTTGGGGGCCCTGACTTTGGGCCCCCTGCACGGCGCCAGCCCCAATGGCCATGCCCAGGAGATATTTATCCCCTGGGCATGGCCATTGGGGTTGTGGGGTTGTGGGCATGGCTCCTGCCTAAGACAGAAGCCATGTCTATGGGAGTTGTGCACCAGAAAAATGGCGCTACACTGCTTAGAGGTAGTTTTTCTGCCTCAGAACAGTGTAGCGCCACAATTCAGCACACAAGCCCTGGTTTTCCCTACGCCTCCCCACCCTGTTTGCATCCTTTCTAAGGACGCTGACAGGGCATTAGCGCTGTCTAGCGACATTCAATAAATATGGCACCTGGCCGGCTTCTTGGAATGGCGCTAGCCTGCACTATACTTTTTCACACAAAACTGCACTAACGCAGTTTTGCGTGAAAAGGTATACATCTGCCTCAGAGTTTGGTATTGTTTGGCAGTTTTGGCAAATACAATGGGACTGTCCTCATACTACTTTACCACCATATTGCACTGTCATTGTTACTGCTGGGATAATACAGCACAGCACTGTGGGGGGGTTTCACCATAATTTTGCCCACTTTCTCATCATTTGAGCAAGAACTAGAAAACCTTCTCAACAAACAAGCATAGACGAGCTTGACTAAGTCTGCAAACACCTGCAATCTTTAGAGTAGACTACCTAATCTAGGTTCTTAGTCTTACAGTACCAGTCCACCGGGTATAATAAAGTTAGGAAAAAGGGGCAGCATAACGAAGCAGAAGAAAGCTTAAGCTACAGATTAGTACAGAAAAAGGAGGAAGTCAGCTACAGAAACAAGAAATATAGAAAAAGATAATGCTGGGTGGGATGACAAGAATAAACATTGAATGGAATGAGGAGAATTCTGAAACAAAAGTCACAGCATAGGTGAAAGGAGGAAAAATGAATCTAATGGGGCCAGTTAAAAGTTTAGAGAAAAAAATATTAACAAGAACTTTCTTGGTACCAGCAGAGCCATCTGCCACAGCGCTAAGTGTGGCTGTTGAACTTCCACCCATTGCAGCACTGGTGGTAGCACCCTCCTTAGCCTGAGTCTATATTACCCTCTTCTTGCCCTTGGTTGCTGATGTAAGAAATAAAGAAGATAACAAAAATGGATTAGTGGAAGTAGTACAGTTAATATCCAAGAAAATATTTTGACAGGCAAAGATAAGCGCAGTAACATATTGACATTGTATTTTTCTGAATCAAATTGCCTAACACCTATATGATCGAGTTGATCTATTCCTAATATCTGACACTTTACCTAAGCCCTAAATTACACCTGGAAATTCTAATGCATTGCAATGAGTGATCTATGCTTCGCAAATCGCATTCATGAATCGCAACCCACTTTGATGGGATAATGCAGTCAGTTTCCCTTTTCAATGTATTGATGCATGCTTACATCACTGGAAGATTGCTTGGGACTGTCACTGTACAAGCTTCATAAAAAGAAAGATGCAGAGAATTCTAACTATGATACTTACTATTACTGCCACAGTAGTACCACTATCTTAGTGACAGTAGGACAGAGGAGTCAGCAAAACTAACTTTCCAAATAAGCACCTACAGCAATGAGCAGAACTAGGTAGCACCAATTACCTTGTTCGCTCAAATTGGATCACACATAATATTCATAATGTTACATGAACTTAACGTACCTCTGAGTGTGAGCAGCATGCTATTTGAAACAAAATAGCATTAAAGGACAGGACACAACAAAATTAGTAATAATTAATTACCAGTACTCACCAAGGCCCACAACCTGGATGCCCAGCAGGTTGAGTAGGTCCCTTTCCCAGTCAAGGATATTGTCCTAGAGGTGCATTAGCTGCTGGATGAACCAAATCCCAGTGTGTCAGCAGACACAATGGTGCATCCTCCCCCACAGCAGCCGATGCTCCCTCAGTCCATATCCAGTCCCAGGCCTGCCACCTATTGGCAGCATGGAGAGGAGGAGGCAGCCACCTCCTCCTCACTAAAAATGAGCAAGGCTGCTCCCTTTGTGGTATCAGCACCCTATGCGTCGGCAGTTTGGTGCACCCTCTGCACTGGTGCCACCTCGTTCCCCATGTTCTGCCATGGTGCTGGGTGGAAGAATATAAAATATAGATGTGGAAAAGAAGGAACAGAAAGGGAGAAATTAAGTTAGAATAAGTTAACAGAAAACTAATAAAGGAATAAGAAAGGCACAGAAAATTAAGAAAAAGAGGCAAAAACTTAAAATACACAACACACATACACACCCTAAGGAAATAAGTGTAAAACAGGGGGGATTAGTTGGATAAAGTAAGGATGACTAAGATAAAGTAGGGATTGAAAAGTAGGTCCAGCAACATGAACAAAATAAGAAAAACAAGATGGACGTACACGTGGGTGACCCCTTGATGCCATTCGTGCTCATGTTGCAACATGGATTGCACAACTTGCACCAATCACGTGAATGGGCTGCCAATTTCAACTCTGCCAACTCGCTTAGAATTAGGCAGAGTTTGCAGAGTTTTTTCTTCACATTGCAGAATTCCGGGCAGCAGAACTCCTGCGAATGCCGCACAGGCCTAACATCTTCATATTTAACAGGAAGGGGGCTGTGCAGCACCCCTCCCTGAGAGTCATCAGGCCCCATTCTTCTGGGAATATCTTTAATATAGTGAGTGCCCTGGTGCCTACACAGGGCATTCAC
The DNA here is from genome assembly GCF_031143425.1 of Pleurodeles waltl. Taxonomy (NCBI): domain Eukaryota; kingdom Metazoa; phylum Chordata; class Amphibia; order Caudata; family Salamandridae; genus Pleurodeles; species Pleurodeles waltl. The sequence goes on along the minus strand of NC_090445.1, from coordinate 528,179,522 downwards.
AAAGAACAGATTCAGTGCTGTGGAGGGGACCCCAGGGCCCCTACAGCCCCAGTCAGCATTGCTCCCACCCGCAGGGGGCAGCTATTTATGCTACTTCATCCTGGAGAGAGCAATATGTTGATCTCTTCCCCAGCATCAGTGCAGACAGGGAAACAGATCTCAAGAGCTGACCTTCTGCTTGCTCCTGTTTGGTGGTAATTTTTAAATTTTCCCTGCCATGCGGGAGCAAACAAAAGTTTCCCTTGGTTGCGCTAGGGCAGACAGGACCTCTGTGTCCCAGGGGTGGGCTCCCATGACAGAGCATGTGAGCTTGCCCCAGGGGCCATTGAAGGCTCAGGGAGGGGGGGCGCTGCACAGTTTCCTTCTCCTTATTTAAAGTAATCGGTCTCTGGGCAATGCAGTCCGTAGGGCCTTTAAAGGCTTGAGGAGGGGGCCACGCAGCTCTTCCTCTTATGGAATGCGGCCATGAGGGTGGGATTCCTGGGGCCACTGAAAGCTCACAGAGGAGGGTTGCATGGCCCACTCCCCTTAATCAAAGTAATTAGCCCTGGGGAATGTCGTCATAGGCCTTTGAAGGCTCCCCTCCCTCTAACATTTCAGCCCCAGCTGTGGCCTCCCCGGGATCTTTAATAGTTTGAGGAGGGGGGGCACATCCCATTCTCTTCTTATGTAATGCAGCCCCAGAGTAGGCTTTCCAGGGCCAACAAATGAAGAACCACCAATTGGCATATTTAATTTACTCGTAAGTTCCTAATAAAGTGGTACTTTATGTATCCAGAGCCTGTAAATTAAATGCCAAAAGTGGGCCTGCAGCACTGATTGTGCCACCCACTTGAGGTGCCCTTCAACATGTCTCAGGCCTACCATTGCAGCCTTTGTGTGCAGTTTCAAACTGCCATTTCAACCTGGCAAAATAAACCTTTTCCTCGGTCTAAACCTTCCTTTTTAACACACATCAGCTACCCCTAGCGTAGGCCCTAATTACTCCATAGACAGGATGCAATTTATTTAAAAAAGCTGAACATGTACTTTTAAGTTCTACATGTCCTGATAGTGAAAAACTCTTAAGTTTGTTTTTCACTACTGCAAGGACTACCTTTCCCAAAGGATACCATTGTTTACCTTATTACATTTAACATTGGTTATCTTATTACATTTAATATGTGCTAACTTTGAATTGGGAGCAAGTAGAAATAAGCAGGTGGGTTAGAATGACCCATGGGTCTAAACCTACCCACTTTGGGCATTTACAAGATGGCTGGAGTCTTTGGCACATTAACCATAGGCTTTGAGGGCTGGGAGTGTGTGTGTGTGTGTGAGGGGTATACTATGGTAATTCTAGTATCCTCCTTCATCTGACAGCAAACTCCAGATTTAGGCAGTCCATGTGCCCCCCACTCCAACAAACTCATAGACAGAAGTCTGGAATGAAAAAGCTGAGCTTCAGCAACCAGAAAGTGTATAAACACAAATTGTTTTTGCATTCTGTTTCCTGTCTTATACGTGTGTCCCAAATGAAAAACTTCTGCAGATCTGTCAAGCGGGTCTCGACACTCCAGCAGGATCTGACACTGTAAGGTCACCATGAGTCCCACTCTGATGAACACCAGTCTGACTGGAGGAAAAAAGAAGGTTACCGACTGGTTATTAGCTAGATCTGTTTGTGACAGCATAGCCCTCTTTAAAGAAAATCAAGTGCTTGGGCCCAGTCCACAGGTCATCCTTTAAAAGGCACAGAAAAAAACTCCACACCCCCAAGACTTTTTGACAATTACTGGCCGGCAGAAGCTGGAGAGCAAAATTTATATTTAGTTTCCACGGACTTCAGGCAGGACAAAGGTAACTTTCTAAAAACTACTTTTGTGTAATTTCTAGACAACATCCAACTTCACCAATGAATTACATTTTTGATAATTGTTTAATTATATTTCTAACTAGCCCTATTCCCATGATACAGTACTAGTATTTAATACTGCAGCCAAGTGTTTACCTGTAGAACAGTCAAAACTGCTACATTGAAAATAACTTTGAGGTGCTAGTCACTGTATGAACATGTTTAACATTAACCTTTACATGTCCTTCTAAATACTATTCACCCTGCCTTCTGGACAGAAAGACATTCTTTAGGGTGAAATAAATATTTAAAAGGAGGGATTTTGGCTTGTCAAATGATATTATTTTGACAGGTCGAATTTGCAAGTTAAACCTACACAGCCTGGCTACTGGAGGCAGGCCTGCAGTCATGTTTGCATTGACACTATAGTGGATGGCACAATGGGTGCTGCAGTCCACTTGTGACATTTAACGTACACCTGGTATCATATGCAAAATTCATATATCGTTTCATCAGGTTGAAGGGAAGAGCACAAGCACTAAGGGTTAGCAGCGGTAAAGTGGTAGAGTTCTATGTCCAGCAAAATTAGAGTCCAGCAAAAAAGCAAAAAAGAAAATGTGGGGTGACCCTGCAGAAAGGACAGATTTCTACAGTCACTACTACATTGACAGCACTCCACAATATTTAAAAGTGTCCTTTCTGGGAAGGGAATGTTCCCTGCATGTTAGATAATGTGCACCCCGTCGTGAGTGCCTAACTACATGAGATCCTCACTTTTTTTTAAAATCCCTAGCTTCACGCTAATCAAAGCTAACCAAACCTAGCATCACGCTGACCAAATAAGATGAAAGACCTTTCCTGTGACCTGGAAGGGCACATCAAGTGTGCCCTGAAGGTAGACAATTGACTACTATCCTTCTTACATATGCATAACATAAAACATTGTTGGTAGCATACCGTGTTTTATGATTTTTAGCACAGCCAGACCTTGTTTCTCTGTATCACTCTGTCACTGACCCAATCTTGTGTAAAGTTCTGCTGTTATGTGAAACCCAGAACCTATTGCTGACATCCAGTGTGCCTATAAGTGTGTGTGCATGTACAGTGAACACATGGCACACATACAGTAGTAGCAAATTGTATTTGTGTGAGTCTTAGTATTGAAACCAGCTGAACTATGTTGGATGTATGGGTGTAGCATTTCACAAGATGGTTGGTGAGCATCTCACTTAGACAGTGGAAGTGTGTTTCCTGCATTCCTGTGGTGGGAGGATAGAGACATAACTGCCTTTAGAAATGTAATGAACACTTTGTTAGGAATGTGCTTTTGATTAATTCTTCCTAAGCACGGCCCTTTATTAGATGGTAGAGATGAGAGACTAAAGTATCTTATGCTCAAACTGAGGATGTTGATATGCATGGACCATCCTTATGCCCATCTCTGATTACTGCTTTTTGAAGTCTAAAGACAGCAAGGTGCACAGATCTCACACTTCATTGTGTCCCTGATGTGGGTACTCCTGTAGGGAGCTAATCCCTTTGCTGCCTGATGTGAGAGCCATCACTTCATTCAAAGGCTGCGTCTGGAGCCTGAAAGTGGCATTTGAAATGCAACTACCTTAATTCAGTTCTGAAGCATGAGACAGTGGACCAATATCACTCATGTGGGTAATTTGTATACAAGTGGGACACAAACAACCCCTCTTCATTCTATTTTATAATCATCTTGACCAAGGAAGGAGTGTTCCACTGAGCGCTCAAACAAATAATGAGCTCTGGTATCTGCCTGGCAGTCATTCTCCCAGAGGTGAGGGGGCATTATCTGAATTAAACACTTTCTACTGGAGAGCTGAGGATGTCCCTGAAGATACTAAAAGCCTGCCTTCCTGGTGAGAGAGAAATGGAGTGTGTCTGACACTGTAATAAGAGAGAATGACTTGTAGAAGAAGCCCAGCATGTTACTGGCACAAGGAGAGTGCTGAAAATCCTGAGCAAGTGATCTAGGGCATGGAATGAACCATGCTGTGAAGGGACTTTGGGTCTCTCTCTGCAATTCATGACAAGCTGTAAATTAGACTGTACTAAAGAATGTAATTCTGACTTGGCAGCCTGCAGTGGGCTAAGTGACTTGTGCTACCTCTGTTGGGTAGAAAGAGATTCAAATGACACCAAAATGGGAAGTTTCAAACCAATGCAAACCGATGCAGAGATCACAACTGCCTCCAGGTGCAGAATTCACCTGAAGACTGCTAGCTGAAGTGCTGGTCTAAAGCTAACACTAGAGGGCCGCCACTGCTGAAGAAAGATGCTTCTAGATAAGCCTTCCACCATAACCATCCCTGTGAAAATCATCCTGTTGGCAGTAGCTGCTGTAGTGATTTACAAAGGAGGAGTCTACCCCATGAGAGCCACCCACCTATCATATAGCCTTCATATCCTCCGATTAACAGTTAGCTGCAGGGCTTAGTTGCATGTGGGCATGAGAGAGGGACTGAGACGTGCAGGCAAATTTGCTTTGCTCATCAACCATAGGAAGTGGAAGACAGTTACTGTGAAGGAACTGGAAGTGTAGCTCCTCATTGTTAAAGTGCAGTCTATGGGAACCCAGTATCATTTATTAATTGGATTATGTAGTATTTAATTCTGCTCTGAGATTAAAAGTACTTTCCTTTTCATAAGCACTGGGCTGAGCAGTATGCGTTGTATCTGCTGTTTCATTGTAGAGTTTTGAGGTATTGCCCCCACCACACCACCTCCCTGAGAAGCCAATGACTGTTCATCCTCAACCCTGAGAAGCCAATGACTGTTCACCCTCACAACCCTGAACCTCTAGTGTGAAAACAGACATCAGAGTTTGCAGAGGACAGACTCCTAGACAGCAGTGGCAAATGACCCCAACCACCAATCTTGGGACCTAGTGGCCTCTGTCTACCCTATGCAACCCCTTCTCATGGAAGGAGGTCTGACATCCCTCTTCTCCATCTATGCATCCGGGATCCGAAACAACATTCCCCTATTCATTCCAATAGGACTTTCCCACTCCTTTTCCAATTTAAAGAAGACTATAGCATAATACAGTAATAGCTCACATTGACTCTTTGAAATTAGCTTCCATGTAATCACATGTTAACTGTACCTTTTACTTTGATCCTCCACAATGCTCAACTGCCTTTCAATCAGGTATGCACTATATACATTTCTCATACATACACATTTATATGAACACATAATAAAATATAAGGAACCTGTAATGTGGTCTTATGGTGCCATTTCTGGGAAATATAATGTTTGCAAGTCACTCTGTCTTATGCCTCTTGGTTTAGGCTGTCACTAGATCCCTCAGTGTCAATACTGGATCATATTGCACAGTTACCCCTTATGTAGTCTCTCTGTTTTTAAGATGAGAAATGCATTTGCAAAACAAAGTCACCTAATGTGAATGTAACTTGCTTGACGCTCATTGCTACTGTAATCATCCAATCATCATTTCTACACCTTGATTTCTGCCATAATTAATTTAAAATTAATTATCTAAAAGTAGTAACTTGCAGTTTCCCAAAAGGAAGACGTGCTCACTTGGATGTCTGGAAATGTGCAGCTGAAATTGGGTCCGCTCATGTCATTCTGTTGTACTGACAACTTTCAGCCACAAAATCAGATATAAACAAATCCATGTTACCTGAATGTGTTGCTCTAGTCAAGAGGAACATTTCTTTTCTCTTTGTAGTGTATTAAAAGTGGCAGCAAATGGTTGTTGTTGTGTTTGCACAAAAACATTGTTCCTCATTCAGCGGGATGCACTATTCCTGATTTAGGAGCTATTTCTGACATAGAAGGAAAGAGGCATATTTGCCCAAATCAAAATTATGAGTCGCAAAGCCCTGATGAGTTCTCCTTTCACAAACCGTGGTAGGTAATACATAACCACCTGCCAAGTAGTATATTTTATCAGGGGCTGCACCTCGGCAATGGTGGAGAAGAGGCACCCCCTTGACTCAGAGCCAGCAGCTGTATAATAAAATAAAATAAATCAATATTTCATTATCATTTTTTTACAGATGCTGGCTCAGCCAGCAGCATGTGCGGGGAGGGGCAGGGCTAGGTGACAGGATGCGCATGTCAGCTTGGCCGGCCGTCTCAGCCGGGTTGGAGACACTGGACAGGATCCAGTGCGCTGTCTGAGTGGCAGACCAAACCGCTCAGACCAATCCTGGCACTGTTCTCATGCTAGGGTTAGCGCGAGAGCAGTGCCAAGATTTCTGGGGAACCTTTTCTGGTGTCCCAGGGGATGCTGAGACAACAGAAGAGAAGAGAAGAGGAGTGAGATGGCAGCGTCGGAAACACGTAATTTTTTTTAGAAAAAATATTCTCCCCATCATCCCGCCTCCATGCCCCCCATTAAGATTTGCAGCAGCCACCACTGCATTTTATTTATAAAGGTTGGATCTACTGTTCATATTGCTTGCTTCTTCTCAGTTCAATTTACAGCAACTCCCCCTATAGATTTATCCCCACTGGACACACTAGAGTACTGATATGGTCAGCTTAAGATGTACTTATCTTGAGCTGCCCTTCTGAACCCAATTCTACTTTTGTAAATGTCCTCCACTTCTCATAAGCCACTATCACATAGGTAGTAGCTTTTACTACCACATTCTCTCCACCTCGCTCATGTCCATTGCTGTTATTGGGTGGGGTGGCCAGTCATGTGGTCCGCTTACCTCGCTATGACGGATCTACCATCTGGGCTTCAGAACAGCCAACCATCTTAAACGGGTCAACTATAGCCTTTTGGATTCCTTCAATGGGAAACTGTAAGCCAGTATTAGTGAGGCAAATGTCAAGTGGTGCTCTCTCATGGGAATCCCTTGCATTAGGGTCTGCAATAAAGTCAGCTGTAGCTGCCCAGCTCACTAATTCTTCTGTGGCCATTACCACCCCTTATACTTTAGACAAAGCCTTTGTGTGGATGTTGACACTCTACACTGGAAAGATAGTTGTGATGCATTGTTTGTGGTCTTTGGTAAAATCCCACTGTACCTCACGTAAAACAAGATTGACATTTATGTCCTCAAGGCTTGGCTCCGGACATTTTGAGCACCAAAATATAAGTGGATGAGTAGAGATTCCTTTCGGATCAGCACTGCTTTCAGACATACAAGAGAATTACAAGAATGGGGTCGCCGTGAGAGAGGCAATCTTCTTTTTAGTTCCCAACCTCTGAGGGGACCAAACACCATGATATTAACCGAGCTTAGTCAAGCTTTTTAGTACTACTGTGCTGAATTTTCAAAGAGCCATGTCAATGTTGTTTTAGTACAATGTTTGTGTAGTGCCTAAATTGAAAGAACAGTTACATTTATTTTATTCAGATGGAGTACCGGGAAAGGGGGGGGCAAAGTGACAAGTAGTGCTGACAAAGTTACAAATGATTAATTCATCTAGTACATTGGCAGAGCACGGTTCTCATCTATCCTTTCAGCAGAAAGTGGGTCTGAGTGTGAACTGCTTGTGAAGAAATATGTACCCTTCTACTCAGCTGACACTTTTAAAAAGCAAAGCAGTTTTTGAGCAGAAGGTCATTTGAATACAAACTGTACATGAAAATCATGTGCTTGACTGTTAAGATTGCATATACACCATACTATACTACAAGGAAAAACAATCCCAAAAATATACAAAAGCAACAGTCAAAGGGAAGGACACAAGACAGGTTAGTCATGAATGATTTAAGGAGCTGCTCTTTGTATCTTAGAGCTATAGACATTGGGATGAGCAATAACATGCATGTGTGCTGACAGCTGTATGTGTAGGTAGATACATCAATTTTGCATGTCTTGATTAAGAGAATAGAATTGCCAGTGCATCAACTTTTGGTTCATCACAGTCTCATCACTTTCCACATCTTTCCACTAGCACACTCTTTTTTTTTATTATTGAGAAGTATTAACCCCTTCGCTGCCAGGCCTTTTCCCCCTCCTGTTTCAGGCCTTTTTTTGCCTATTTGGAATAGTTCTTACTTAGGCCCTCATAACTTTTTGTCCACATAAGCCACCCACGCCAAATTTGCGTCCTTTTTTTCCAACATCCTAGGGATTCTAGAGGTACCCAGACTTTGTGGGTTCCCCTGAAGGAGGCCAAGAAATTAGCCAAAATACAGTGAAAATTTCATTTTGTTTTAAAAAAAATGGGAAAAAGGGGCTGCCGAAGAAGGCTTGTGTTTTTTTCCCTGAAAATGGCATCAACAAAGGGTTTGCGGTGCTAAAATCACCAGCTTCCCAGCTTTCAGGAACAGGCAGACTTGAATCAGAAAATCAAATTTGTCAACACAATATTGGCATTTTACTAGGACATACCCCATTTTTACGATTTATTGTGCTTTCAGCCTCCTTCCAGTCAGTGACAGAAATGGGTGTGAAACCAGTGCTGGATCCCAGAAACCTAAACATTCTGAATTCAGCAAGGGGTAATTTGTGTAGATCCGACAAGGGTTTCCTACAGAAAATAACAACTGAAAAAACAAATATTGAAATTGAGGTGAAAAAACAGCATTTATTCTCTACGTTTTACTCTGTAACTTTATCCTGCAGTGTCAGATTTTTGAAAGCAATATACTGTTACGTCTGCTGGACTCTTCTGGTTGCGGGGATATATAGGGCTTGTAGATTCATCAAGAACCCTAGGTACCCAGAGCCAATAAATGAGCTGCACCCTGCAGTGGGTTTTCATTCAATACCAGGTATACAGCAGTTCATTTGCTGAACTATAAAGAGTGAAAAATGCTATCAAGAAAACCTTTGTATTTCCAAAATGGACACAAGATAAGGTGTTGAGGAGCAGTGGCTATTTGCACATCTCTGAATTCCAGGGTGCCCATACTTGCATGTGAATTACAGGGCATTTCTCAAATAGACGTCTTTTTTACACACTCTCTTATATTTGGAAGGAAAAAATGTAGAGAAAGACAAGGGGCAGTAACACTTGTTTTGCTATTCTATTTTCCCCCAAATCTCTAGATAAAGATGATACCTTACTTTTTACAGAAAACAGAGGTGTTTTTTGCAAAGTGCCTAACTATAGATTTTGGCCTCTAGCTCAGCCGGCATGCAGGGAAACCTACCAACCTGTGCATTTTTCAAAACTAGACACCTAGGGGAATCCAAGATGGGGTGACTTGTGGGGCTCTGACCAGGTTCTGTTACCCAGAATCTTTTGCAAACCTCAAACTTTGGATAAAAAAACACGTTTCCTCACATTTCGGTGACAGAAAATTCTGGAATCTGAGAGTAGCCACAATTTTCCTTCCACCCAGCGTTCCCCCAAATCTCCAGATAAAAATGAAACCTCACTTGTGTGGGTAGGCTTAGCGCCCACGAAAGGAAATGGCCCAAAACACAACGTGGACACATCACATTTTTTCACAGAAAACAGAGGTGTTTTTTACAAAGTGCCTACCTGTGGATTTTGGCCTCTAGCTCAGCTGGCCCAAGGGGGGCAGAAATGATCTAAATACAATTTGCCCCCCAGGGGAGCGACCCTTGCCTAATGGGTCGCTCCCCATCTCTAAAAAAAACCCCAAAAAACACAAAAAAAAATTAGCCCTGGCGCCTAGAGATTTCTGTCCCCCCTGGGGGCAGATCAGCCTAATAACAATAGGCCGATCTGCCCCCAGGGGGTGCAGAAATGGCCTAAAATAAATTTGTCCCCCCACCCCTCCAACCACCCCGGGAGCGACCCTTGCCTACGTGGTCGCTCCCCTTGCGTGACATTGGTGCAAAACAAAAAACCCGGTGCCTAGTGGTTTCTGCCCCCCTTGGGGGCAGATCGGCCTAATTAAAATAGGCTTATCTGCCCCCCAGGGGGGCAGAAATGGCCTAAAATAAATTTACCCCCGAGGGGAACGACCCTTGTCCAAGGGATCGCTCCCCTAGCGTGAAATTCATGAAGAAAAATAAACCTCCCTGGTGTCTAGTGGTTTCTGTTTCCCTTGGGGGCAGATTGGCCTCATAAAAATAGGCCAATCTGCCCTCAGCAGGGGCTGAAAAGGCCTTAAAAAAAAATGCCCCCCATGGGAGCGACCCTTTCCCAAGGGGTTGCTCCCTTATGCCAATTTCCAAATAAAAAAAAAACTCCCTGGTGTCTAGTGGTTTCTGTCCCCTTTGGGGCAGATTGGCCTCATAAAAATAGGCCAATCTGCCCCCAAGGGGGGCAGGAATGGCCTAAATGTAATTTGCCCCCGAGGGGAGCGACCCTTGCCTAAGGGGTCACTCCCCACCTAAAAAAAAAAAATTAAAAAAAAAAACAACAACAAAAAAAGATCCCTGGTGCCTAGAGGTTTCTGCCAGGGGGGGGAGAAAAGGCCTTAAAAAAAAAATGCCCCCCCTGGGAGCGACCCTTGCCCAAAGAGTCGCTCCCTCATGCCAGTTTCCAAATCAAAAATAAAATCCCTGGTGTCTAGTGGGCGTTTCAAAAGCCGGATTGCTTTGCAATCCGGCTTTTGAAATGATGAGAGAGACTTCAAAGGGAAGGAAATTCATTTCCTTCCCTTTGAAGCCTCTCCGGGCCTCCTCCACGTCATCGGAAGAGAAATGCAGAGCATTTCTCTTCCAAGCGCGCTGGAAGCTGAGGTTCCACTGCGAAGGAGGAGGCCTCTGTGACAATCAGTGAGCGATGCGCGCTGACGTCACGGGGGGTGGTGGGGTCGGGGTGGAAGGGATTCCCCTTCCATCCACGACCGGGGGTGTGGGTGGGGGGCCCATGGGGAGAGCGCTGGCGCTCCCCCCAGTTCCCGGGTGCAGGACGAGGTGATCTCGTCCAAAGCACCTGGGAACCGGTGCCTTGGACGAGATCACCTCGTCCATGGCACCGTAGGGGTTAAAAGATAAAAGAGAAGAAACATCATATAAGCCAGCCCCCTGTTTAAATGACATACACATCATTTGTCATACAACACAGATGGACATAAGTACACAAAATTGTAATGAGAATTGATAAAAATATATGAAATTCATAAAATATCATGTAAGTAGCTAGGCATATAAGAACCACAATTTCTGTCTCCTGTCTATTTAGTTGATTGTGTATTATAATAAACTATGCTGGTAAAAAAAAATCTTACCAGCAAGGGTTTGTATAGGCGGATCACTTTGAAGCCAAACCTGGCGATGTCCAGCCTTGCAACCATGATGTTGCAGACGTAAATGGCAGTCAAATTCAATGGCATTGTGTATGGGTGGCTACCATAACTTCGAATTCCATCTAACATCTACCTGCAACAAGTTATTCAATTTGTTAAAAAGAGTTGTCCAAAATAAGGACATGGCTGGTCAGGTGGCAAAAACATGGGTAGTCTTGGCATGTAAGCCCTTACATTGTTAATAATTGGAAGTTTCCCTTAGCCCATTTTGAATAATTTGTAAGGTGTATAGTAAATCTTGAATAAAACCTTGAGTGAATTTTCAGACAGAATATATTAGGTTCTACTGAGTCAGTTGGTTACAAAGCCTGATGTCTTCCAAAGAAACAGGGAGAGCAAATTGTTTAGACCACATAATTGCCTATTGCTCAAAATAATGTTCCTCTGACTTTCTACACATAAGAATCTAGAAAAAAGACTTCACATTTAGGCCTACTGCAGAAGCAGCTCAAAAATTGGTTCTGTTCCACTGAAATTTCCTTGGCTAGCTGTTGAGCAATATGGTTTCTAATTTGCAGATATCTGAAGAGAGCCTGCCCATGTTCACCAAAAGAACCCTCTAACTCCTCTAATTAGAGGAGAATACCATTGCAAACCAAATGTCTGAACCTTTTCATGCCTATGGGCCACCAGAGGTGGATATAGCCATCTTGAATGACTGGTGGAAAGGTGAGGTTACCACCTAGGGACATATAGCATTTACACCCAGGGATAACAGCAGATGCAAATATATGCAAAAATAAGACTGAGAGTCTAAAAGCAAAAGAAGAAATAAAACAAAGCTATAGAGATGAGAGCACTTTATTCCCATTTCCTGGGGGAGCTGCAAATTGCCGTTGGCACATCGAAGTTTTTTGTAGTGCCATATAAATTGCTGCCAACTGGCCTCAAACTTATTGAATGTCACTTGTGGGGTGGGGCAGGTCACAACTTTTTGGAAGAACATCCAGACCCACAATCTGTGTATTCCCAACATCCCCACACCACCTGAGAGTGAGGGGGGCTCCAGCCTAAGTGGCTTATCTGAGCAGGAACCATGCTCAACAAAGCGTTCACACAACAATCTGTTTGAAACTGACTCTGCATTTGGCCCATGACATAGTGCTGCAGAAAAAGCACCCAACGCATAGGTATGCAAGAAGTGAGTTCCAAGTAACTCAGTGGGATGAGTTGCCTTTGTCCATCCAGCCCCTTATATACTTTTGTTTACAATGTTTCATCCACAAGGATGCAGTTGACCCTTGCTTGCTGTTATGTGGTAGCCATCTGAAAAAACAAGTGTTTACTCAGTTGTGCACAAAGCACTACCCCATGTGTGATGTTCCATTTCTATGATGTTATATAATACCTTACGTCAGAAGTAGTTTATCTTGGTCCATCGTACACATCCTCACGTGCTTGTGTACCCACCTGCTGCAACTGTAGTGGTGGTAAGTCCTCATTAGAGTCAGACTCCTGCTCTATTGGGATATCATGCAGACCTTTCCCCATTTCAAATTTGTGCATGGGCCTGGGCTGTATAGTAGTGCCCCACTGGTCTTGTGTAGGCAGTGTAAGTGGGACTTTAGGATCACAAATTTCCTCTCAATGATGGAGCATGTTGTTCTGTGTGCCTTGTTGTACTGTCTTTCACTTCTTGTGCATGGACTCAGGTACAGTGCAAGAATAAAGGGATGTAAGGTATATGCACTGTCACCTTAAGGGCATGAGAAGGTACACTATTAGGTCACATGATACACACTGTCCTGCCCAGTATCTGCATTGTGTCTCCAATTCTCTTACCTAGTAGGAAGCCATTGCCAAATTCACCCTCTGCCAGTCGGGTATGTATTCCACTATGGCAGAACATGAATGAATTGTGTGTGCTGCCTGAGAATCCTGCCAGTGGTTGATTGTGCTCACCATGATGTCCAGGGCACTTTGTGACAGCCCCTGTCAATGCTATGACTCCCTGATAACTACTACAGGCTAAGGGATGCAGGCAACATAATATCTGCACATGTTGTGGGATTGCATTGTTTACGAGTGTTGGGACCTGTGATTGAGGCTGTAACTCAGCAATGAGATCAAGTATTACCTGCCAGCTGAGTCTATATCTTTTAGCGATCTCCTCCTCAGTCTGTTCAAACAGGGTGACCATCACCCTAAATAACCTCTCCTGTTTCCTCCTCCTCCTTCTCTGCCTCTCCACCAAAATCATCATCATACTTGCCAGAATGTACAAAGCCACCATTGTGAAAGAACGTGGTGCATTTTTGGGTGCCTTTTTATAGCTTGCACCTGGTTACCACCTGATCCACATTAACTGTAATTGCATTTCCTAAATGCCCCTTTTGTGATTAATCGCAATTAGGAAATGCTTTGTATATGAGGTTACCAAATCACAAATACAAGGAAATTCCTACTAGAGACTTCCTATGTTGCAATTACCAAAATGCAATTTCTACTGGGTAGAAATCGCATTTTGCGATGTCACATATGCCTTTCGGACATTCAGAAAGCCAATTTTGGATTTCTTAACGGTCTGAAATAATGATTCAGCCCATCAGGAACTACAAAATGGTTTTGTACACATGGGACAATTTCTCATAGTTAAGACTCATCATACCCCGAACGGCACGAATAGTTCCAATCCCTAAGTATGTGACCATTGTAATATATCGAGAATCCAAGGGCGCCTGTGTTACACTCATAATAACCTGAGTTTTTTCAATGTTCAGCTTATGGCCTGAGACCTTACTTGAATGGCTAACAATGCTTTCAATATTTAAAAGAGTCTCAGCTGTAGATGCAGTCAGCATGGCGATGTATGGTTCTAACTACAACAGAAAAGCAGGGGAGACAGAGATAAAGCCTGTTTCATATCCCTATTTATTCTAATCTTATCAGATAAACCAGCCATACACATAATTTGGGCTGTCAGTGAATTATGAAGACACTTGACAGCAGTTGCAAAATTTTAACCCAGCCCCATCTAGGACAAGAATGGCTATAAGAGTTCCCAGTAGACCCCTTTCAATGCTTATTCTGCATCTAGCTAGATCATTCTGGGGGGTGTACACAATTCTTTCACTCCCTCCAAGGCTGGGATAGCCAAATTGGTGTGGGCAAGTGTCACATGTGGGGATGAAGCCATGCTGCATAGGTTATACCAAGAAAGAATTAACAGACGGTTAGCAAGATCCTGAGTATAGATCTTGGCATCTAAGTTTATCCATCACTGGGGCTTATTTGAGCCACAACTAAGGAGCTCTTTTCCTTTTTAAAAAAAACACTACAATATGCACTTTCCCCGTAGATGGAGGCACCAAAGATAAAAAGGCAGAGTAGATTGCTTGCTCCATAAAGGAATGACAATGTCAGGTAAGGCTTTATAAAACTCACTCGGAATAGAATCTGGACCACATGCTTTGCCAGATGCCAAGTGAAGCAAAGCTTTCTGAGTATTGGCTAACAGAATTGGTGCACTCAATGCATCTATATGGGCAGCCGTTAGCAAAGACAGACTCACAGCCTGTAAATACTCTGTCACCACTTCTTGTTAGGTCAGAACATCCTCAGACTTAAGATCAACAGAATTTGTAAAAAACTGCTAGAACCCCCATGGAGCAAGACTCAATCTGGCAAAAGAACTTCTTAATTCTAGTGATTATTGTCCTAGAGTTATGATCTCTGAGCTATTAGGAAAATAGATGCCCCAAGTCTTCCCTATTCTCGAAGCTAGAAGCCCGGCTTGGCTGCCATTTTTGATACTCCTTATCCCAGGTCCTTTTCTGTATCACCATACGCATAAATGTTAGCTGTTCAAGTCACGTCTCTGCATTATCTATGTGACGGCTGCCCAACTCAAGAAACTGTATGATGTAGCTTAGAGTCTGTCCCAAGTTCATAGGTTTCAACGTATCCTATACAGTGATCAAGGGGGGTGCATTATAACTGAAAAGGGGAAATTCTTTCAGCCAGCAAGCCATAAAGTAATGTATGCCACATTCAGTATCAATTTGTGACCAAATGACCATCATGAGGGCACAGTCACTTCTGCAATTTGAATGTGTCTGACAAACAGTGAGAGAACTCTATGATGGGAGATAATACCCGATGGTGCTTGATCCTGAGTGCAGTAGTAATAGAACAACTAAGAACATATCAGTTTGTGACATTATACCAGGCAATACCGAATAGTCCATGACTTGTTTAAGCGTAGACCACAAATTCATCATGCGACGGTGGGTCAACAGTTTTGGTGAAGTTGAGTCTAGTTCTGGCTCAAGGGTCAAATTAAAATTCCCACAAATGATAATTCGGTCTGTCCATTAGCTCAGTTCTAAAAAAAAAAATAGGTTAAAAATTGAGACATCAATTTTATTTGGAGAATAAAGCGCACAGAGAGTGAATTGAAGATTGTCCTTTACAATATGAGCAATGAGCCATCAGCCCCCTATGTCAATTTTGAATTTATGCATTGAACACTTACTGCTGCTTGCTAGCAGTGCCACCCATTTCTGTGGCCCTTTGCAGCTGGAGGCTGCGAGTAACTTACACACCAGAATCTCAACCTCTTTAGACTCCTGCAGGGTTGAATGGTCTCCTGTAAACATGAAAGCTATAGCTGAGTTTACTAAGCTCTTCCCTAGCCTTGGCTCGCAAGCCAGTCAAGCTCCAAATGAGAATTATGAATATACTGGCTACCAAAGTGAGTGTTATCTGCCATCACAAGGAATCAGGTCTTTATGTATGACAAAACATATGTTATCATCATTTAACACTTTCCCATTTTCTAATATTTGCAAAACCCTTGTAAAATTAGTTCAGAGAATCAGGTCCCAAAGCTTCCATCTATTTTCCACCACCTCACGACCAAAGTCTGAATGCACAAAGATTTGATAGGGCTACATGGGAGAGCAAGCCTATAAATTAGTTGGTAAGAATTCCGGGGCTTGATTTAGAGTTTGGAGGATGGTTTACTCCGTCTCAAATGTGGCAGATATCCTGTCCCCCATATTATGATTCTTGTAGGATATAATAGGATCATAATCTACAGATGGGATATCTGCCACGTTTGTGACAGAGTAACCACCTCTACCAGACTTTAGAACAGGCCTGTAGTTGTCCACATAAATCAGGATACCCTTGGTTGGTTTGCAAAAGAGAAATCAATGTACCTTCTTCATCTGACAGTTAATCTACCAGTCATTAAGTTAAGAGAAAGCTTTCTTAAATGGGTGGAAAGGAATCTCCCTGGATGCATCCCCTTCTTGGCCCTTGGGTATGCCAAGCACCCACAGGGCATTACGACACATACAGTTTTCAATGTCCTCTATCCTTTATGCTGTGTTTTTGAGCTTTATCTTGTGCATCCCAACCTGACCCTGAGTTTGCTCCAATGTTACTTGCATTTTGCAGTTGGGTTGAGCGACTTTTAAGCCTGCCATGGAGTATGTCCATGTTCTTTGACATTTTACGTGGACCCACCTATGTCTTAAGATGTGCTGTTTTTAAGGAGTGTTATGTCTGTCCATATTCTTCTCTATCGACCTGCAACAGCCTATAAATAGCAGCCAAGGTGGATGAAGAGGTAGACTCAGCAACATGAGTAGGTTTAGGCTCTACTAAAGTTCCAGACATACCCTACTCATCTGAACAAAATGTATATGGTATAGCAGCTTCAATCTTGCTTATGGAACATCCATGAATGTTCTGGCTAAACCCAACTCCAGAAGACCCACCTGGATTATATGGGTTTGTGGGTGTCAACTCCATACCATCAGAGTCTGAGAGAAGGTCCTCTGCCATGTTGTCTGCTGTGTCATCCACCACTTGACCTGTTTGCAGCCGAAACATCCTGGCCAGGCTCTTATAATCTTCTCTGTGCCCCTTAGAAAGGCTCTTGTTGACCAGCTTTCTCTTTTGATTAGTGACCCACAACAGAACACATGAATCTTTGGTTTGCCTTTAGTTCACTGTAAAAGTCAAAGAAGCAGTATGGCTGTTCTGAGCAAATTCAGATTCAGATCTTGAGCCTGGATAGAGCCATCCGCCTCAGAAAACTTTGAGAGTGTAAGAAATGCATCCAGGGCTTCTTGTCAACTATGGCCACATCATCCGGTATAACTGTACCCACAAGAAACATACCTGAAATAGCAGGCAAATTGATCAAGATAGCTTCCCTAGTCCACCATCTCCGTCTCTTTGCCCCTTCCTTGCACTAGATGGAGAGCAGATGAATCTGAATAAGCGTGCATCCCCCTAGAGCCTACCAAGCCATCAACCACCCAAGGCCCATTCTCATCCCCCTCTAAGGTGGCTTCCTTCAAGCCTTGATCTTGTAATGCCTCTGTTTGCACAGTCTGCTTAAACCCCAAACCAGATGATTAAAAAAGTCAGGAAGGGTTTTTTGTATTGGCCCAGAGGCAGAATGGGGATCTCCAGATGTGTATTAACTGGAATATCCTGTGTGGATTGTGACCTGCTTACTAATGAGTGCATAGAACAACTTAGACTCAGTGACTGTATCTGTTCTAGCATGGTGGTATAAGCCCATAGAGCAGATTTTACCTCTCTCAAGTCCTTCCTTTCTGCAGACCAGTCCGCCATGTTCTGATTTTCCTCAGCTTCCATGCGGGATCCCTGCTGCTGAAACCTAGACTCCTTGGGCTCTCTGGGATCCTTGGGCTGTTTGAGCTCCTTGGGCTCCTTAGACTCACTGAGCTTTGTTTGCTCCCTTGATGCTGTAGTCTTTATTGGGATCAAGGAGACCAAGGATTCCCCTTGCTCTGCAGATGAATTGCCTTCCTCTGTTCTGGCCCTTCATGCATTCCTCTCTGCCTGGTTTCCTGAACCCGTTGACCTCTATTCCAGCCTCTCTACTTCTGTGACCAATGCATCAGGGATGGGCAAGGAGCAGTCAGCCCACCTACAGACCTGCCACCCCACCTATCTGAAATTGTGGTTCACACATCATGGCATGCCCAAGCCCTTCCACCCTTTCTCATGTGCCTGGCCCATGGGAGCAATTTCATTAAGAAGCAAGCCCTAGAACATGGAATGCCTATGGAAAGGGAGCAAGCTCTTCACCCATTGGTCCCAAGGTAAGTGCTGCCCCGAAATATTTTATCTTGTCACAGCCCCCCGGGTCTAAAAAATCAGCTGATACTCAGCTACCCCTGTCTCCCATGACTAATTTATTGAACTCAGTTGCCAGGAGCCTCAGGGGCTAGGCGAAAGTGTGGCGATCAGCAGCTGACTGTCATATTCCCGTGACTCTCTAGGTGGCTCACCACGAGCAAACTCCTTAATTCTATTCAACTTGTGTGTCCACTTCGATCCTGTTAGAGATAGAGTTGATGCAGCCAGAATGTTGAAGTCTGGGATGTAGCTGCTCCAAAGGGATCAGCACTTGATACGGCTTGACATTATGAAAAGACACCAGTTCCCTCTAAATAGTATGGGATTTTATTGAACATTTGCTGTTGTTGCTGTTTGTTTTTTCTTTTATTACTCATTCTCAGTTACAGGATCGGCTCCAATTTTCCCTGCCAAACCAGCCCCGAGGAGTAGTGCTGTACCTGACATCCATCTTGAGTTGTCCACCTGGACCCAGATTCTTCTGTTGCTGTTGGCCTCCTACCCCTCAACTCTGCCTTCTCAATTGCATGTATTGAGCCTTTCTGCTGTCACATGCCTGACCTGCGCATCTTTTCCTTACTGACCTTCCCAACTCTTTTCATTACTCTTCTCATGACAACCAGGGCAGTCTAGAGGTTCACTTTGGGCTGGTGGGACAGATAGGTCATTTAGTCAAAACCTCCGTCCTTAAACCCTCACAAACTCTTATTAAATTCTTCCTAAGTTTTCCTCCCTTTTCTTTAATTGAATTATTTTCTTTCCTAATGGTTTCTCAAATCTCACCCTGGATTAAGGGATGCACCTTCTCCATCTGTTTTTGAACCCTAAGGGTCCTCTACATAGATAACAGTTGGTCACCCCTTATTACTTTCGGTGGGCCCGATATACATTATACTGCAGTGATTGTTAGCCTTACCTTCATCACTTCTTAGTGGAGCCACATTTACCCTTTACTAAGGTGAGCATGGGTAATTCTTTCACTGATTCTGGGTGAACCTCATTTGATACATGTATAAGACTTTTTATAGGACCTTGCAACCTGGATAGATATGAAATAATTTTTATAGAAAGCAGAACATCATGACTCTTTTACATGGAAGACATTTTGAAGGATGGGGAAAAGGATGAGGGAGATGGGTGAAGAGAAGGGGGAGGGAACAGCACTGTGGGACTGACGAACAACAAAGTGAACCAGCAGAAGAAATTTAATTGAAATGTGGTTGAGGTCATCCAGTAGTAAATGAGTGAGTGATCAAGTGGGGGGGATCATTTGTGAGGGAAATCCAGGAGTAAATGTTTCTGTCCATTGAGTTATGATTTGAAAAGAGAAGCTTGAGGCCTTTTCTAAATAACAAAATGTCATACGTAATGGCAGAGAGTCCCAGAAGTTCAGAGCTGCACCTGAGAAGGATTGTTTGAGGACCAATAAGGAATGGAATTTGGGAGTTTCTAGAGTTAAGGAGGATTTGTTTCTAGGCGGTCTTACACCTCCTGACTATGTGAGGAGTTTGGATAAATAAAAGAATCTGTGGTAGTTTAAAACTTTGGAGGATATACATCCACTTTGGATCCTGATCATTAATCAGGAAGGAGCTGGTGGAGATTTCTCAGAATTGGGGATACAGTTGAAATTTTTTATCTCCTAGATGAGTCCTGTGGTGGACTGGAAGATGGCTTTCAGTGAGGTGAGAGTTGATGACGAGATACCTAACAGGATGGATTTACTAAGTCCATTCTTGAAATGACTACAACATGGGCTGGGGATCTTAGTTAATTGTGGAAGATTGGGTTTGATTTTCTGGTTCGTGGAGGTGGAAGGTAGCAAATTGTGCCTTTTTGTTCACATGTGAAGGTTTTGAGAGAGAGAGAGGACTTGGGAATGAGAACTCTGGAGCTGTATATGGCTTAGGGAGAGGGCTGTGTGTCCCCTCTACTTTTAATATTGTGCCTGGCACCAGGTGATGGGGTCCAAGGGCTACAATCAGCACAGGAAGGGTGTCCCTGACCCAACCCAGTAGTCATATTTATTTAAAAAAAAAGAGCACAACTATTTTTTCACCTTAATCCCATGGGAGTACTGCGAGATAGTTGCAAAAAAGTAAATAACAATTTTGTCAAGACTGGGGATCTGTCAGGGTTACATCCTTTCTTAAAAAACATTTTTAGGACAAGAGACTAAGGCACTTATTTACAAACCTCTTGCGCCACTGTAGCATCAGTTTGTCTTTCACTACAGTGGCGCAGAACAGTCCCCAACCCTGTGCCGTATTCACAAACTGATGCAAAGGGACCATTGCTTCAGTATGTAAACTATTGCACAACATCATACCTGCACCAGGTATAATGTATGCAAGTGAGGCGTTCCCCTGCAAGGAGACCTGTAGGAATAGTCCAGTGAAATCTAAAATATGTTACTGTTTCAGTCTAGCATAATTTTCAATGCCTGCTTAGTGCAGGCGTTAGAGTGACACAGTGTTTTGTTCTATGGATCTCCCTGCGCTTTGCTGGACTAATGTCAACATTGTCAATATCCTAATATTTCTTAATGGTGGCATAGTTAGGGCCTACTTTCCATAGGAAACTATTGTTTTGCTCATACCATTTGTGTTGTTTGACAAATCTTTACAGAATTTTCAAAACTAGTTTGCCACTCACGTCAGATGCTTTCTAGAAAGTATTGCCATGAGTCGTCAAGCTGCGGGCGAGAAAAAAGGAGGTCCCATACTGCGTTTTTCCCATGCAGTTTCCCATAGGGATTTTAGACATGACTACAGCCCAAACGGCTGAACAGATTTGGACCAAGGGCGTGATTTAGATCTTGGCAGTGTTACTGTCATTTCACATTGGTGGCAGACCCTAGAAGACCTTCAAGTAAATGGCATTGTACCTGCCGTATTTAGATGTCACAGATCTGCAAGTGGAGGACTGGCGATGGATTGCTGATGGAGGAAAATGGCGGTGGGACCCAATGGAGTTCCTACAATGGCAATGTCTATGGAATAGAAGTAAGTGACACACACACTCACTCTACCCTAGCCATACGTGTCTCCCTGCACTTCACAACACACCATGTATGTACAGTCATCCATTGTAATTCAAACACAACACATACGTGCCAAAAACACACATTAACATACATCCATGACACAGCACGGACACACCATGGTCACTGCATCCACACAAAACACAACGACAATAGCCAAAACAACTACACACTCAGCGACACAGAAACGCCCACGCACAAGCACAACTACACACATCATGACAACATCCGTCACACAACAACACTCACCTGAATGTGTGACACAGTAACACAACATGCACAACAACATTGATCTCACATGCAAGTGATACACAGACAGGCACAACCACAGCACCCACTTCAGCTCCCTCCACCTTGAACAGCCAATCCCCCCCACACACACATACATGTACTGAATCACATACATAAGAGATGGGACAAACCTCCCTTTACAGGACCCCTTGCAATGCACACACATGGACACAGTTGTCCAGTGTGAGTGTACCATTATTGTGGTGCCAGCATTCAGTTGGAAATTAATGATGACACCACAATGACAGTTGTGCATGTGTGCGATATGCGTGTTGTGCCAGTGTGTCCCCAGCCGTGTGTGGCACAATTGTCTCCCCGACATATACATGTCATAGTGATTAAAAAATTACTGTGAGATGTATATGCTTGCAGTGTACGTGACCTCCCATGTAGTCACTCACTCAATGTACCCAGGCAATGCAGCATCTCTACCTTCGAGTCCTGCAATGGGGGGCTCTTGTTTTCACCGTGGATCAGTGGCAGCAGTCATGGCAAGTATTGTGTAGTCGAAGAGAGAGGTGGAATGGGGAAAAAAGGTGAGTTTTCACCCCTTTCCTCCCCAATCTGCCAAGGCAGAAGTGCAGGTTGGATGCCAATTTTTTCTCGGCGGTAAGGCACATCCAAATATGCATGGCAGAAATGGTGGCTGGGATCCTGCCAGCATCCACCCTCTCATGTTGATGCAGGTGGTGTTTCTTGGAAGAGATGGCTGTTTGAATGTAGGCTTTTTTAAGTGGAACTGTCAACATCTAAATACGGTGGGTGGACCGTCACGGTGGCTGACAGGTTTCAGTCAAAAACTTGAAGGTGGGACCATTATCCCAACCTCTAAATCAGGTACTAAATTTGGTAAAAAGCTACATCTTGGTACAGAAAAATCTCCTTTTCTGATTTGGTTTAAATACGTGCAGTAGTTTTGGAGTTCTTAAAGAAAAAAGATCTGTGTATATTTAGGGTCCGCAAATCCAACGGATCTCAAAATGAGATCTGATTGGCTGCCATCACTTCAATCAAAAAGTGGTGGCAGCCAGCTTGTGACTTGGACTTGACTGAGCCACAATAAAAAACATTAAAAAGACTTGGGGGCAGGGTATGAATACTGTGACCCCTTAGGCCTGGTTGTGGGGTCTGACAGGGATCCGCTGGGGGCCAAAAACATTCTTTTATTTTCCGATGAATCCGCAGAGGATCCAATGATCTACAGTAACATTTTTGTTTTAGGTTTTTCAATTTAATTTAGGTTTTTCAATTTTGTTTGCTAACTAAAATGTCCATGTAACCTTTGGTTTTTCAGTATATATATATATATATATATATATATATATTTATTTATTACCTAGTGGCGGTTCCCACTAGGTAGTTATAGTTAAGACCTAGTTTCTATGGAAAAATCATTTTTTGTTTTCCTAATAACTTTGGCACTGTTTGATGAATCTTCATGAAATTTTCCCCAAAAGTATGATGCTTACTTCAGCCACTGTCTGGAAAGTTTCAGGGTGATCTGTCAAGTGGTTTTTTTTTCCACATAAATTTTTCCATTGGGATTTTGTAGAGGAATAGAGCCTGAACCCCTGGACGGAGTTACACCAAGTGTGGCATAACAGTAGCTCTTGGTCTGGAGAGCACGTTTTAGTTATTTGGAGTAAATCCACTCAGTAGTTTTTGAGAAAATAAAGAAAAAAACAAATTTGTATATATGGAGACAAGAAGGCTGTGCAAGCCCTCCCAATCTTGTGCTAAGATCTGATTGGCTTCCAACACTTCAACAAGGAAGTGTTGGAAGCCATGCTGGGACTTGGCTTCAGCAGAGTCTCAGGAAAAAAAGATTAAAAAAAGAAAAGGGGAAGGGACTCCCTGACCCCTTACCTCTGGTGCTGGAGTCACAGAGGGAACCCCCACCCCCAAAAGCAAAAAAACATTTTTTTAAATGTTTTGCTGGGAGTCGCAATGGATCCACAGATTTGGTGAAAATGAAAAACAAAATGAGGGCAGGTGTTTAAACGAAGCCCTTAGGTGGGCCAGGTCCAGGGGGCATTGAAATTTTGAATGAGGAGTGCCTGCCACCCCTACAGCCCTCAGGACAGCCACCTTCCCGGGGCTAATATCCAATTAAATGTAGGGGGGAACACCACCTCCTGGGGCTAAGATCTAAAGAAAAGAAGGGGTCTGCCAGGCCCCCCCACCTCCAGGGGCTGCCACCTCCCTGGGGCAAATATCCTATTAAATGGAGGGGGGCTGCCTAGCCCCCCCGCAGCCCTGGGGACTGCCCCAGCTAATGTCTAATGAAATGCGTGGGACCACCGGCTCCCCATAGCCCCAGGGACCGCCACCATATTTCATCATATGCGATGAAATGAGTGAGGCTGAGCCCCCTCGCGCCCCAATTCCCCAGGGATAATGTCTAATGAAATCTGGGGGGGCACGCAACCCCGCCACATCCTCGGGTACCCTTACCTCACAAGACTAAGATCTAATAAAATGTGCACACCACTGGAGCCCGCCTCTCCCCATGGATAATATTCAATCAAATGCAGAAGGGCTGCCCACTCCCCTCCCCAAAGCCTCAGGGACCACCAACTCCCCTGGGTCAATATCCAAATAAATGGGGGGACACCCAGCCCCCTTGCACCCCTGGGGACCGTCACCCCAACGGGGCTAACTTTAAATGAGATAGGGGTCCGTTTCAGACACGTGCTTTGCCTTCACCATGTGCCAGAAATATGGATGATTAGTATTTTACAGAAGTGGAGCTTGAACTTGGGCAGCTGCTTTGTTTATATCTGTAAATGCTTCCTGCCGTGCGTATTTATCCAAGAAGAGTCCAGCATTTTTTGCAGAATGCCTACCCAACTGAATACTTTCTCCTGGCTAATAAGAAACTGATACTTCCTTGAATAAATGCATAGTGCATCTCCTACACTACAGCTGGGTAAGGAAAGCCAAGGTAATGTCTCCAGTGACATTGTGTGTCTGTATTTTTGCCATTGTGATCATTCCTCAAGAGTCTTCTTCAGATAACTTTACAGAGTTGAACCGCATATAAAACACACTTGATGATTTTTACGTTACAGAAGCAAGTGCTCCTGTCTTTTTTGTTGTTTTTGGGGGTAGCTTCAAGGCCCCTGCCATCCCAGCCAGCTCCCCACCTCCTACAAAGCTGGCATTGCATTCTTCATGCGGGAGCTATTGTAAATAGACCTGCATGTGGGAACAATACTTTCATCTCTTTTCCTGCCTACATGTCTGCGGGCAGGGAACGACATGACATCTGCACTTCCAGCAAGCGGGAACATTTTGAAAGCTCCTGTGTGATGAAAGCAGAGTGTTTGCTTCTGCTTGGTGGCAGCTGTCACAGACCGCCAACAAAAAGCAAACAGTTACCTCACGTGGGAAGGCACCTAGGGAGGTAGCAGGAGCCATCCTTGAGGGGTGGTGGTCCCCAGGGCCCTATCTGGATCCAGGAAAGGAACCCCCTTTCTTTGTTGAGCACAGGATCATTCCCGGGGTGGTGGTGGTCTCCGCGGCTGTATATGGACCAGTGGGGGATGCATCTCTTTTTATAAAGATCAGATGTTCCTAGTGTGGTAGAGGTCCCTGTCACCTGGGGTGGTCTGCTCGGTCTGCATTTTTTTTTAATACATAGCCCTGAGGACATTGTGGTCCCCGGAGCCTGGAGGAGTCTGTACAGCCCCCCTGAATCTTGCTTTTATATACAGCCCCCAAGAGGTTGCAGTCCCCAGGGCCAAGGGTTGTCCGCAAGGCCCCCCCCATCTTTTTTTTTAAGTTAGCCCCGGGGGTGGTGGTGGTCCCCAGGTGGTGGTGGTCCCCAGGGCATGGGTATCCACACGGCCCCCCACATAATTAAATAGTTGTAGCCCCGGGGAGGTGGTGGTGTCTGGTGTCTGAGTGGATCCAGGCAGCCCCCCCTAGTTTATTTTGTATTCATAGTTCCAGGGAGGTGGTGCTCCCTGGGGCCTGGGGACGTCTGCATGGCACCGCTGCAATATTAGCATTAGCCCCAGGGAGGTGGTGTTCCCCTGAGTCACTACTAAGCCCTTCAAGGGGATGCCCTGTATTACCCCCTCCATTATTTTAAAGACAAGCCTGCATGCCCCCTCAAGACCTGGACCCTTGGTTGTACAATTATAACAAGCAGGGGAGCCCACATTTTTTTTTTTGTAATGCACAGCAAAATTTAGGAATATTTGTGAATTTTGCTGTGAATTTTAAAAAAAGTATTTTTTGCCCTGGCGGTGTCCATGGAGGACCCCTGGATCAAGGTTAGGGGTTTAGGGTAACAGTAGCTTTCCCTCTTTTCTTTTTTTTAATTATGTTTTTTTGGGGGGACTCAGATGATGCCAAAGCAAAAAATGGTTACTAACACTTCCTGGTTGAAGTGTTGACAACCAACCAAATCTCACGCACAAGATTGGGGCTGGTTGCAAAGTATTTGCACTTCTAGATACACAAATTTGGATTTCCTTTAATATCTCAAAAACTATTGAACCGATTTACATTAAATAACAAAAAGTGTGATCTATGGACCAAAAGCTACCTTTCTGAAAAATGTGGTGTTATTCCGTCCAGTGGTTCATTCTGTGGTCGTGTCTAAGGAGTCTCTGGAAATTAATCTGGGAATCACCAATTTTTTGACCCCCCTGCTTTCTCACCCCTGCTTGACCCTGAAACTTTCCATGCACAACAAAACCCTAGAAGTCAGTCTTTTGGATAAATTTGTGAAGATTCATCAAACGGCGCCAAAGATATGGGCAAGTCAAAAACGCTTTTTCTTTGTAAACTAGGCCCTAACTACAGCTACCTACCGGCAACTACCAATAGGTTATATATATATATATATATATTATTCCAGGAAAGCAGATGCAGGCTTTCTTCCAAAACGTCAGAGGTGCTACGATACCAGAGCTTCCACTAATGGCACCAAAATCTCTAAACAGCTCCATGAAACCAATATTAATGGACAAGGGAATCCTGGTATTGGTTGCTACACAGAGGGCCGAATGTATACTTTTTTGTGCAAAACTGCGTCAATGCAGTATTGCACCAAAAAGTATAGCGCTGGCTTGCGCCATTCCTGAGCGTCAGCTGGGCACCAAATTAATAGAATAGTGCAAGCTGGCGCTCAGCTTGGGCTAGCATCAACTAAAATGATACTAGCTGGGTGGCGGTAAGGAAGGTGGATATTGTGCTCCAAAAATGACGCTAGCCTGGTTATAGGCAAAAAAATAAATGCCTCTAACCAGACTAGTGACATTTCCTGGTGCACAACCACCAAAAACATGACTCCTGTCTTAGGAAAGTCAGGAGTCATGACCACCACCCGAATGGCCAGCAGTGGCCATTGCAGCCTTTGCCATGCAGGGGGTCCCAAGTTAGTGCCCCTGATGGCACTTTAAAAAAATAAGCCATACTTACCAATACTTACCCTACTTACCTGGGATGGGGTCCCCATCCTCTAGTGTCCCTCTGGTTGTGGGTGCTCCAGGGGCTTGGGGTGGTCACATGTCGACCTATTCCATGGTGTCGGACCATGGAAATGGGTCCACAGGTCCCCTAGCACCTGGTCTGACCCAGGCATTAAATAATGGTTTTTAGCCCCTCCTCCCACTGGTACATCATTTTTGCACGGGGATAGATATGGGGCTATGGGGATAGCACTATTTATTGGATAGGAAGGCCCACCTTGCATCTCATTGACGCAAGGCAGGTGCATGCTTCCAAAAAATAATGCAAACTCCTATATTTTGACGTTAGACATGTCTAACATCAAAATATAAATATGGAGTTGAGTTTGGGCCGAATTTGCATAAACAAATGAGGCAAATTCGGCACCAAACAGGGTATAAATATGCCCCATAATTTATTGTGATGGCAACCTTAATCACGACCAGACAGAACATATAAATTACATTTAATATGGACATATAACTGTCATTTCATTCTATCATGTCCCGTCAAGGTGAGATACTTTTCAATGTCGACATAAATGTGTGTTTTACTCCCTGTTACATGCAGCACTGTGTGAAAAAAAGGTGTCTCTGCACCCTCATGCTCACATATGTTCTGGTAATAAAATCACGTAGTAACATGCCCACAAAGGACTTCATCCGGAGTGTATTCTGTATATAGTCCCACCTATGGAATAGTAATGGGTAGGGCGGTGGCGTAATGAAACTTGAGGGGTCCCCCTGCACAGTATATGGAGAGGCCCCTACACCAAACTCACACAGGAGCTCTCAGCCAAGGGTACTGTGCTGAGGGGACCCCTTCGAACTTGGGCCCCCTGCACCGCAGGGACTGCAGGTCCTTTGATACGCCACTGGGGTAGGGCACTGTGGAATACATATACACAGAGTTACAGTCAACCAAGCAAATCGACCATTTCAGGGCTACTCATCACAGCTTACTGAATTTTACCCTGACCTCGTATTATCAAGGAAGTAAGGCCCATTCTAATCTACAAACATAGAACACACAACCTAGGATATTTGAATTAGTGCCACTACTCCGACAGGACAGAAGATTAATGGCCAGTGGTTTGATTCACCATCACACTTATATGCAGGGAGACTAACACCGAAATGAATCTATTCCTGTCTTCAGACCACAGTGATCTATTCTTCAAAGATCTACATGCACTGTATTGATATTCTGTCCCTTTTTTCTGCCTCATCGGTCTGGGCATGAAGGAATGCCGTACCAAAACACCATCACCATTATATCACTAGGACGCTAACAATAAGGAGAGGGAATGGCCCTAAAATGCTTCTCTCGACCTTGCAGAAACACAGGGATGCCGGGAAATGTATATATGTAAATAGTGGATAACGTTTCAAAAACTGTTTTCTTTCCGTCTCTTATCCACTTGTCTGCATGTAACATATGGTCTAGTATACACTAGGGGTCTGATTTAGAGTTTGGGAGAGGGGTTACTCTGACAAAACGGTGACAGATATCCTGTCCACCGAAATATAAATCCCCTAGGATATAATGTAGTGTACTATGGATGGCAGAGATAAAACAGATGTCTCTTTCTGAATGGAATATCTCACCGACAGTGTGTTATCCCCCGACTGAAGTGGCCATATACCTTCATAAAGTACTTTTATTTCAACATGTTCAAGGCTAGGGACTGCCCCTTACTGAAGGCAAATGATCATCATTTGCATTATCTAATAACAGGTTTAAAGCTAGAGGCTGTCCCTTACTGAAGACAAATAGCCACCAGTCAAGGTTATGACCTAGTCTTCAGGGCCAGGGACATCCATTGTATCTCATAATTCAAACCCATCTCAGAAGTACATAACTTAAACATTCACCTCTGTTCTTTCGAAAAAAGGGCATCATAGATTGGTGGTTGCAAGTAAGTAGGATGAATCCTTGTGCATCCTTGCAGTTATTCCTTCTCTACCCTTACATGTTTTTAATCAAACTTGTTGTTACATTAATAGCATAGATTAAGTGAGAAACATGTTCTTATGTAAAACACTCTGACACCAAGTGGGTCTCGTTTGCACTACATTAAATTGTAAAATAAATATATAGCAAATCTAGTTTTAATCAAACGGGGACTATGTATAAGCAAACATTGCCAACTATTGCCTTCCACACCACCATTTAGTCTGCTAACTCTAAGGGGCATATTTTGGTTCTAGCAAACCGCTTTGTTGCTGTTACAAGAAAAGCGTCCTGGAAAGTCAGCAAACGTGAATTCTTAAATATTCCCTTCACTTTTTCTACTTCTCAACATAAAGTAGTGCATATATACTGTATGCTTTGAATAACGCATCATGTTATTATTACGTAAAGATCATGTATTTTTGTTTGCGTTCATGATACCTATAATCAGTGCAGTCCCTGGCACTTTAGCCGTCCCTAAAATCACACAACTTCAAGAAACATTTCAATGCTCTTAGAGGGCAAGCAAAGGAATTACACATTATTGGTTTCTGCCTTCATGTCAAAATGCAATTTTAAATAGATTTTATAGAAAAGAATGTTGTGTGATTAAAGGGCTCGACGAAGAAGAGTAAACTATTTCACAGATGATCTCTGCTTTTATGCTTTCCTACA
This sequence comes from Pleurodeles waltl, assembly GCF_031143425.1. NCBI lineage: Eukaryota > Metazoa > Chordata > Amphibia > Caudata > Salamandridae > Pleurodeles > Pleurodeles waltl. The sequence continues at coordinate 528,149,942 of NC_090445.1, read as the reverse complement.
CCCAATTACTTCTATTTAATTTCAATCTGCCGACAGTACGGGTGAGGTAACCTCTTAAATGGCAATGCATAAAGCATTAGTCCACTTTACAGTGGCCAGGTCCTGCATATAATTATTCTACCTTCAGCTGTGGAAGGATGATAAATAGATTTTGTCACATTTTTCACCGTAAACATTTAATTCCAGTACTAATTAGACCAGGTTCACTGTTGTAGAAGTTGTAAGTGTCTCTGAAAGCAAGCAGTTGTTAATGTGGAAATCCGCTGCGCAGCTGTTGCTCTACAAATCTGAAAAACGGTAACAGATGGCAGGTATTATTGCACAATCAGCTAGAAATAGCTGATTATTCGCATACCTACACAATTAGCAATGGTCGAGCTAAAATAAGCATCAAATACAAACCGGGTGAGAGGACAGTGCATAAAACATTGTTTCGAGCTTGGTAATTAGATAGAACTCTTGTTTGCAACATGCCACATTTGTAGGGGGTAATTGTTGGACACTGAAGCCTCTCCTTTGGTATGTTTGAGGTTTTGTTTTCATTCTGATTTGGTGAAATAATGACAAAAACAGGTGAAAGCATATTAGCTCTAAGTAATGTAACATAATGTAAGGGGGATTTGTAGAGCACTGCTGGTCACCCGTGAGAGTATCCAGGTGCTGAGTGGACATTTGATGAGGTTGGGCCTGTGTACAAGTAGTCTCGCTAGTCCTCCAGGAAGACTAATAGAAAAGCTGGACCTTCAGCTTCTGCAAATTAAAGAGGTGATGAGGAGGCCCTGAAGCATTAGTGAACGTCATTCGAGGATTTGGCGGCTTGGTGGGAGAATGATGAGTCTAGCAGCAGCGTTTTAGATGGTTTGAAGTCTTTGAAGAAGATGTGTTGAGATGTCTGTGTAGATCGTGTTGCTGTAGTCCAATTTACTTGTGATTAGGACCAGAATGTCTGGTGTCCAATGGGAGCCACTTGAAGATTTTACATAACATGCAGAGGATGTGGAAACATGAGGAGGTTATGGCATTGACCTATGACTTCATGGTGAGGTTGATGTCCATGATAAGGCCTAGGTTGCTAGCTTGGTGTGCTCTTATTACCAAAGAGCAGCACTTCAGTTTTTTCACTGTTAAGTTGAGGCAGTTTTTTTTTAATCTAACTGGCCACACTGGCCATGCATTATTTGAGGTTTGTCTTGATGGTGACATTGTCATTTGACATGGAAACAATGAGCTGGGTGTCTTCAGGGTAGAGATTTTGATTCTGTGGGATCTGATGATGAGCCAGAGGAGTCATGTACATGTTGAAAAGTGTGGGGCTGAGTGGCAATCCCTGTGAGACTCTAGAGATGAGGCCCCTAGGTTCTGATGTGAATGGCTTGAGCCTGACTCATTGAGTTCTTCCAGAGAGGAAGGACGCTATCCATTTGAAAGCTGGTCCTTGTATTTCGTCTGTCTGTAGTCTGGCAATGAGTGTGTGGTGAGAGATGGTATTGAAGGCGGTGTAGAAGTCAAGGAGAACGAGGGCGGCGATTTGTCCATGGTCGAGGATGGTGTGTATGTCCTTTGTGGTAGCGATGAGGGCTGTTTTGGTGCTGTGGTTGTTTCACAATCCTATTTGAGAGTCGTCCAGGGGATTGTGGGCATTCTAGGTGTAAGAGAGTGTTCTGTTAGGTTTCTCGATGAATTTGGCTGGGGAGGGGAGCATAGAGATGGATCGGTGGTTTCTGAACATCTTTGGGGTCAGCTGAGGGGTATTGTTTAGGAGAGTAGTGACAGGCATGTTTCCAACTATCTGGTAAGGTGGCTGTCTTGAGGGTTGTGAGGACTTGGGTGTTATTCATGATATGGCTGTGGGGCCTTCTCTTGCTGTACACCCACAGATACCACCCTGGGCCCAGTCAGGCTTGTTTACTTAGCCATAAGCTCAACCCTGGCTACCTGTGGCCATGAGCAGTAAGGGTTGGCAAAGGAACTTGGTGGAAAGCACCAAACAATTCATTAAGAAAGTCACACAACACAAAAGAAATCCCACACTAATTTCTAAAAATAGATTACATTTTTATGACTTTTTAGAGACCCTGGTGAATAAAATCCACTAGAGGGTTCCAGAGATACATATCACTTTTAAAAGTAACTGCAAAGAAGCAATGGTCAACAAAAAGTGTGAAAACCTTTGCAAAGTTTGAAACAGTTAGTTCCACTACTCAGGACGACCACCATTGACATCAATGTAGTGGTCCTCAATCTAAGAATACAGACAAAAGATGCTCAAAGGATGCTCTGGTAATGGCCACTTGACAGGACTGTCTTTGTGGTTGCTTATTGGTCCACTCTAGAAGTGGAACAACTTTGGCTACAGAGATCAAAGTCCCTTGAAGTCTACAAAGCAGTAGCAGGCCAGCTGATTCTGGGCTACTGGTCTCCTTGTACACCGGTTGGGACAAAATCCTTAGGTGGGGGCTAATGTCCCTCAGGTTTGATAAATCTGGTCTTGGACAGCGCATCTAGCTTGGGCAGACTCGGATGCAACCTTTGACTCTCTTGGATTTGTCCTCTTGGATGTCCGGTGACTTGCAGTGGTACAATTTTTGTGGTGGCTACCAACATGTTGGTTTGGTCTTCTTCCGCTCCTGTTTTCCTGGAGCTGATTCCAGGGGATCAGTCAACTGAACCTTGGGGTCACTGCTTTGATTTGGGTCTGGGAAACAACTGTTCCCTGCGCCAGGAGCCACAGGCACAGTCCAAACTGAACTAGCCCAAAGTGCAGCAGGTGCAGTTGTTCCGACGATGCAGCCTCTCTTTGTGCGATTCCAAGGGCAGATTAGCAGTCCTCCTTCGGTCTTCTCGCCAAATTCAATGTTATCAAAGGGGCAGGTTGGTAGGGGTGCCTTATGTATCTCACGAAAGAGCCCTGAGTGGACCACACTGTCAGTATCCAGTGGAATACTAGATGCCCTCCTGCCTAGTGATGAATTTCCTGTGATGTGTGGCATCTGGCTATGGCACAACTTTTCTTCTATCAAAGGGCCACAAGGCCACTGAAAAAATGGTTTGGGCTAAGTTTTCCCTCTGTGGCCCTGTCTCCACTTTCAAAAAAGAAACAAAGGTCCCTCTGGGGGAAGTGTTAGTCTTAACTCCACTGGCAGCATGTAAAACACCATCAATAGATTGGTTTAGTCTAACAGCAAACAGCATTTATTCAGTAATTTTTTTACAATCCCTCACAAAGGCTGTATTTAACTCAATTTAACAAATACATTGAAAAACAAGATGCTCAAAAGAATATTATGTTGAAGTGCAAATGAAACAAGTGAGTCTAAAGTGTTCAAATGCTATACAGAAAGCAAATATAGGCAAGTGACTGATAAGGGTAAATGGATGTTACACAACACTCAGTGTGAACGTGTTATTATACTAAATCAATTAAAAACAGTCCACTTAAATAATTGTCAACGTTTCAACCCTACAAATTATTTGACCAGGGTCATCATCAGGCAAGGAGGAAATATGGAAACATCTAATACTGGCAATTCTGTAACACATTATTCTGATGTGAAGAGACTCTTATCTCAACTAAACTGCTGGATTTGTGGTGGCAGCATCTCTGCTTGTAGGTAACTGAGCAACTCCCACACCAGTCAGCAGCTGTCAACACAACCCTTCCGGATCTCTAGCGCCACCTCATCCAAACCTAAATGGTAAAGGTAATTTGTGGCAGCCTAGCACAAGGAACTCTGAATACCCCTCAGGAAAATTGTAGGGAAAAAGCCTTAGACTTTTCTCTCTAAATACACGTCTCTTATATATGCACAACAAGAAAGGAGATGCAGGATAGTTTGCAATACATTTATTGAAAATACTGCAAACTATGATAACATGTATGAGCTGCAATGATTAGGATAATAAGGAATAACAACATCAGAATTGTGAAGATCAGAGATGTAAAGATGAACAACCCAACATATTGCAATAAACATCAGTATAAAATTCCTGCCTGAAGCCTATTCTCTAGCCTCTAGTGAGAGAATGGTGGTGTAAGCCCAATCTGTCCGTGCAGTGTCCATGAGAACCACAACCCACCCCTGTTACCTTAGTACAAGGTTGGGCCTCCAGCCACCAGATCAGGCTTTGTAGAGGCACATAGGCTGAGGTTAGTTGAAAACTGACATGCAGTGAAAATGGAAAATCCTGGCTGGAACCACCTTTAATGCTCTCTGTCCAACAAGGTGTTTATTTAATGAACATATTTTGTTCTTGCAAAATAAGCCTGTTGGGGGTATGTACCTAAGTGTTAGATTGTATGCACAGTCTTGGGTTGGCAATACAAAAATATTATCCTGTGTTCTTTGCATTCTGTTCTTGTCAACCTATAGCAGAAGAACACAAGGAAAATATGTCATACATAACACTGATAGTGACGCTCTCACAGAATTGCAACTGGTTATGAAAATAAAATTATGGCCACTAAAACGAACTATGCTAAAATGAATAAACTGAGTAAATGAAAACAAAACATTTTATCTGAGTGAAAGGGCACAGGCCGCAAGCCTAAGCTAAGCCAAATACTGTGCCCAAGTAAGGAACTTAAAATAGACCCAAAACAATGTATTCTGGATTGACTACTTGACATCACCTTCTAAATGTAGCTCTTGATTTCAAGCTACTGTAAAAACCACCATCCATTAATCAGTATATTTGTAATCTAGGGCATTCAGCTGAGATCCTTCAAGTCAGCATGCCGATGCAAAGTAGCAGCCTCAATTATTAGGACAAAAGTGGCAAAACCTACTTTCAATTAGATGCCCTTTGAAGCTCACCTTTTGGCAAACAACCTAAGTAGCCATCCTGGGAGAGGAGGTAACACCTCACTCTGTGGCAACTGCCTTTGTTCCTGAGCCTTGGAGTTGTTCACAAATCTCCCCAGGGGGTCAGAATGCTGCCTGTGTGCTAGGGCCTTCGTGAGGTCACTGGGCTAAATGGACTACAGAATGACAACTTTCTAAAAGTTGCTAAACTTTAATTCTGGTATTATATTCGACCTGGGCATCAGGTTAGGTTTAATGCCCTGATTATTATGATACCTTACGTGATCCAGTTAGGTGGTCCCATTTAGAAGTTAGCCAGGCTGGGGTGCCAACTGGTAACCCTGTGTTAGCCAAAGGGGCTACTAATGTATGCACAGCAAAATGACAATTTAAAAGTATTGATGTTAAGACATATGAAAAGTATATGTCCTACTTAACAAAACACAGCTGCCTGCCATAAGGCTCTACAGGCCTTCCTTAGGGAAAACAAATGTATTATTTAAGGGAAAGGGTGGCTTTGCCATTCGTTTAGATGGCAAAGTTGAGCTGACAGTGTAAGCACTGTCCTTTCAATCTGAAGTGGCAGGCTGGGAGACATTTTGTACTTTGTCACACACAGGGTGTCACAAATAATACTACAGCCAATAGTGGTCACTCTGCCTTACATGCCCTGAGTACCCTGGGTACCATATAGTAGGGACTTATAAGTAAATTAGTCCTTGCCAATTGGGTGTAGCCAGTTCAACATGAAATTTGTATAGGGGTGGAACACTGTCAATGAGGGTTCTTTAGCGGGCTTCTATGCACTCTCAGTATCAAAAAACCAACAGCATCAGTTCAAAAATGTGGGTGTGAACATTCAAAAAGAGCCATTTCCTTACAAGGGAGGTGTTGATGATGTAAGTGGATGCAGAATTGATTGTGTGGTAGACATGATGTGGGCATGACTATGTGGGCACTCCTGAGTAAACAGTCTTCATTATTGGTTATTTGTCCCCAGTGGATAGAGGGTTTTATGCTGTCATTTGGTAGTCTTTTGTTGATGAGGTTCACAGGCTGAGAAGGTCGTTGGAGGGCGGCTGGGGTATGAAGTTGCTGCACATCATCGTGAACAAAGTTAGAGAGGTTGCTGCAGAGCTATTGTGTAGTGGTGATGGTGTTGGTTGTGGCTGTTGGGTAGGTGAATTGCTTGATGATGGCAAAAAGTTCCTTGTAGATATTGGAACTAGATTTGGTCCTTGTGGTCAGGACCTTTGTCTTGGTCTCTTTCATTTCATGGTGATAGCGTCTAAGTGTAGCCTTGTAGGTGGTTTTTTCAGTGGTTTCTTGAGTGGTGATCCATTCCCTTTTGAGTTATTTGCACACTCTCTTGGATTCTTTGAAGTCAGAGTTGTACCATCCTGCTTGTTTGTTGCATCTTTTGGGTTTGGTGTATTTCAGGGGCACCAGGTTATTGGTGCAGGTAGTGATCCTGTGTTGAAGTTGTTTGTGTCATTGGTGAGGTCATTGGTGGGGTCTAAGTGGTTTAGTTGGAGGGCGTTGAGTTATTCAATTTCTGTAACGCTCTTCCAGCAGAGACTTGGGTAGTTGCTTGACTCCATATGGGTGGTTGGTGCCCTGTTATGTGTGAGTGGACAATGGAATGATCCGTCTTTCTGAGTGAAGTGTTGTGGCTAACATTAACCTTGTCGCTGCAGAAGAAGGTGGGGTCCAGGGTGTGTTTAGGCATGTGGGTTGTGCGAGGTGGGTGAGGCCACTGGTCAGTAGACTTTCAAACAAGTCTATAGATATGTAGTCCGTGGGGACGTTGAGATGAAAGTTGGGATGCCTAGGAGTATGAAGCCTTTGGTGCCCATGGTAAGAGGCGCAGTGAGGTCAGTGATGAGTTTGCTGGAGTGGTTGTGAAGTCCTGTGGACTGGTAGGCGAGGATGTCTTTGACAGTGGTTTTACTGTCTGTCTGAAGTTTGAGCTGTATGTATTCCATAAAAGTGGCACCTGTGTCAGTGTAAAAGGTACACTTGATGGTATCTCTGTGAATGATAGTGAGTCTTTTGCCTAGTGTATGGGGTTGGTCCTGGAGTTAAATTGTTGATCAGTAGGGATGACTGTGGCAATATCTTTTGCAATGTGGGGGTGAGCCAGGTTTCACTTAGGAAGGAATGGTCCGGTGCACTGGAGTCGATGAGGTCCCAAATCTCAGTGGAATGCTTGCCAAGTGAGTAGAGAAGTGTGCATGTGAGTAAGTGCTGTTGTGCGGGGTGGATGTGTGGTTCTGTGTGAATATGGGTCTGGAATTCTGACTTGGTGAGGGGTGTGGTGTGTGTGGGCAGTGGAAGAGGGTGCGTAGAGGCATGTGAAGTTGCAGTGCAAGCAGGTAAAGGGGCTCACCATGGACTGAGGTGCATCTCAGCAGCAGTACTTGTGATGGTGTCCAGGGCTGAGCAGGAGAAGTTCATCAGCTGAGTAGCTACGTAATGCATTTAGACCAGGGTTCCTGGTGCTTAGCGAGGTCCGGGTTTGAACAGGCGCTGACAGTTTTGCCTTTGGAAGTCCTTCAGTGATGCTCAGCAAGAGCTGGAAAGTCCAGCAGAGAGTGTGGGAAAGTCCGATGGATAAGATGGAAACGTTTGGTGGAAGTGGCAAGGTGGAAAAAAAAGATCGGTGGAGTAAGTCGGAGGATGCAAAAACTGACAGAAGAGACCAAGATGCAAAACAGAGCAGTTAAGGTGAAAAAGATGCAAAAACGGGTAGTTCAGTGTAATAAAAGTTGCAAAAAGAAGCAGTTAAACAGAAACGGATAGACAGAATAGACAGTACAAACAAAGAGTGAGTAGTTACTGAGTCGGTGGCAAAAGGAGCAGCTAACAGAAAAAATGGCAGGAGACAATCACCAACCTGAGTCAGAAGGGCAAGGCAAAGTCAAGCTAGCACTGAAGCAGAAGAGAGATGTCTGGGCACCTCGTGCTTTAAGTACAAGGTAAAATAGTTCAAGAGGTTCAAGTAATAAGGAGATAACGTTCAACTTGTTTTGCCAGGGGAAAGTGAGAGATTAAGTAATTACAGAATGAACTGCAATTTATTGCACCAGACAAAACAATGGTACCTAGCCCCAATGGTTCTGTTTATTGTGCAAAATGTTAAAAAAATGTAAAAAGTCTCTCATGCTGGGGGCCACAAGATAGTGGAAATCGGCTCGGCTAAAACCTTCATGGGCGGACTGACTCAAAGGTTTCAGATGTCTGAGGAAGTTTTTTTTTTCTTGAAGTGATTTGTTGAGTGCTTGTGTATAGCAGGACCCACTTTGAAAGAGGGATTGATGATGGGCATGGAGACCCAAGGTAACCTTGTCTGGTTGTGTGTTAAAATGTCATGTACAGTAATATCAAAATACATAAAGCATATTAGAATATTGGAGCATTATTTGAGGGGTGTGAGAACCCACCTTAAGTAACAAACATGTTCCTTTTCTTAGTCAACCACTAAAGTCACTACATAAACCTGTGCTTAACCCATGGTAACTTGTTACAAAGCAGTCAGGCTTAATTTAGTGGCAATGTGTAAAGTATTTATGCAGTTATCAAACAGTAATAAAGCTAAAACACAAAAAATCCCAAACCAATTTAGAAACATAGAGATCAATAAAATGAACAAAAATCCAATGAGTCGAACTGGAGATATGATTATTTTTTTTAATTTGAAATAAAAATAGCATTAAATAAGGACAAAGGGCCAGATGTATGATGAAGGCCTTTTGCGATTAGGAAATAGCGATTTTTAAGAAATCGTTATTTCCGACTCACAAAATGCCATGTATCACATTTGCGAATCGGTAATAGCGATTGCTTAAAAATTGCAAATACTATTACCAAATCGCAAATTGCGATACCGGCCCCATTCGCACCTATGGGACTGATGGCCCATATCTGCAAATTTTTTGCATTTCCAAAATAGCGATTTCTTAACCAGAAATCGCAATTTTGGAAATGTAAAACCCCAGGGTGCAGTGGGCCTAAGGCCCCCTCTGCTGCACCCCCCAAAAAATATTTGGGACATGTAAGGTGCACACATGGCAAAAGGGCATGTGCGCCTTACATGTACATTTTAAAAATGCATTTTAAATGCATTTTAAATTTTGCACATGGTTACCACCAGGTTCAACCTGGTGGTAAATAGTGATTCCTAAATGCCCAAATCGCATTTAGGAATGGCTTCATACATGTGCTAAGAAATCTCAAAAAAGGAATCCTTATTTGCGATTTCTTATTTAGAGAGTTGCAATTTGCGACTCTCTAAACAGGGTCGCAATTTTAAGGAATCACTATTTTAGCGATTCCTTAAAATTGTGTTCAGAATGTCTTTCATACATTCTGAACTGGCTATTTGCATTCGCACCACTTGCGAATGCAAAAAACCTTGATACATATGGCCCAAAGTGCCAAATGTCATTATCTGGTTGCGCTAGACTGGGTCAAAGTCAAAAGTTACGGATGACTGTTTTGGAGTGTGGGTCAGATACAGGAGGTCGGTTTGTTCAGATGCCAAGTTACCCTTCTGACTTAAAAACGTTTATGGAGGAAAAATGGTCCTCGAAGAGTTGTTGGCAGGGCATTCTGCAAACTAGCTCCTAAGCAGAGGTCAACAACAGTTGCTTCTGAAGAGCAGTGTCCCAGTCATTGATAAAGGTGGGAAAGCCCGAGCGGATGAAGTCCACATCCGGGAAGGCCTCAATGCAAGTGATATGCTGCTTACTATATATCCTGAGAAAGCCCACTACGATCGGATTTAAACACTTTTCTGGAACTCAGATCCCTTTCATCGGGCAAACCAACAAGCTGAGGTGGATTGGTGACTCGATGACCATCCTGGTCTCCAGGAAAAAGGTTTCTCAGCAACACTTCTTGCAGTTTGGTGACAGAAAGGGTGCACTCTAACACCAGTCAGGGGCACAGGACCTGGAGACCCCACTTGGGGATTAGAAATCACTCAAAAAGAGGCCAGTAGCAGGATCCAAAGCAGGTCCAGTTTGAACTGGTCAGCTGTTAGTTGCTGGGAGAAATGCCCATTATTGTATACCTGAAGCTTATATAGGGGGTCGGGAGTCCTTTCTGAAGTACTGGGTTCAAGGAAAGCAAGACAAGCCATCTTTCAGGTTCTCCAGACAGCAGAACAGCCCTTTTTCTGATTTTTTACATGAACAGGAGTGTTCTGAAGAGAGGTCATTGGGGTTCACTTGTATGACCAGAACCAGCTTGTGAGTGGAGGGCAAGCCTTTGTCCACCCCTTAAACCAGTTTTGGTAATTTCCTTCACTTCCACTTGGCTTGTGCTAGCCTTACTACAGAGACAGAAGAAAGTCAGGTCTAGGTGTGTGCTTCATCTGCCAGTGACAAGGTAGGCATCATTTGATCTTAGGAAGGAGCTGGGCATAGACCCCAAATCATCCTGTCAAAGGAGGAGTCCCCCTCTCCACACCCCGTCCACTGTCTGGGAACAATACACATCTTACCACACAGAGATATAACGTCAGGTGACAGAGTGCCACTTGCAGGAAAGTCTTTTGGTTTTAGGAAGGAAAATGACAAGTGTAATGTCCAAAAGAGTTAAAATGTGACTTGCCCATTAGGTTGCATTTTAGAATACTTTTAAAATGAGTCCCTGAATCAAGTTTCTACCTGCTCCCAAACTGACATTAAGCACTATACATTGTTATAGTGTAACCCAGTGTTTTCCATGGGAGAGGCAGCAGTGCCAAAGTGAAAAACATCTTTGGAGGTTTTTCACTGCCAGGACATGTAAAACATTAAATAAACATGTGCTACTTTTTAAATACCATACACTCTGCCCTATGGGCATTTGGAGCCCACCTAAATACTTTATGTATTACATTGGAAGGTTTAGACCTTGTGGAAAAATGTATTTGTCAGATCGAACTTCAGACCGAAGCGCCTACCAAGATTGGAAGTGCAGTCAAGATGTGAGCAGCCTGCATTTGGAGAGACCTCCCTTTATTTTACTTACAATGTGATATAGCTTAAACAATCCTGTCTGATGTACTAGATCTCAGGTTGAAGTTTGATGTATATGGCTGCATAAATAGCTTTATGCATTTGCGCTAGAACACTCCATTCTTTGTAGACAGTACAGGCAAATGTGAATTTTATTCTCTGAATTACTGGACCCAGTGAAATACTTTGAAGGCAGGGGAATGTGATCCATTTTCTTAAGTCTGAAATGGAGTCTGCCTGCTTGATTTTGTAGATTCTGAAGGTTCAAAATATGTTTTTGTGGAAGTTTGATTAAGGAATATTGCTGTTGCATAGCCTTCATTACATTGCGTTCTTTGTCAATTCAGTTTGGTGAGCTCCCTAGAGTAGTTGGTGGGTTCCATCTCAGTAGCATATTTAGGATGCGAATGTTGATGTGTAATTTGAGATTTTCCTATTCTTCTTTTAACATTTGTATATGACAATTTTGTTCCTATCCTTTGAAAGATAGTTTATCTCTCCAACTTTTTAGGAGTCCAACTCATCAGTCTGTTATTGAATTCAAGTAAAAAACAATGTTCTTGATTCTAGCATTTGAAAAGATGTGCCACAAAATAATTACAGCACGTGATAGTGACACATTCTGCTTTCAGTAATTGGAATTCGGAATTCAGAGGAAGTTTAATACTCAACCTATAAGGCAGGAGGATACATTTAGCGCAGGCTAAGCCAAGTTTGTCCTTTGTGATCTCTCAGCTATGCAATACATTATGTATAATAATCAAAATAAAAAGTAGTTCCACTTTTAACTGTCATCTGCTGGGTGACCGAATGATTTGTCGTCTTCCTCTCTTCATACTGTATAGTCAAAAGGTATTGAATCGAAGCTGTGAAATAGCGTGTCCTTATATTTACAATTGTTAGTTTTGTCGCAGGATCATAGGAGCTGAAATTACTCAAGAGAATACACCCATCCATGATCTATCAGCAGTTAGTATTTAAAAAGAAGGCAACTGACTCACCTTAAACAGAAAATCATAGGACTTATGTGCACATCTCCTTATATTGCATGTATAAACCATACTGGTATTATTGTAGTTCCTGTTATTAAAACCTCACCTTTCATGCAATCAATTGATAAATATACCCTGTTCTCTCGAAGTGGCTACATGCACAATATTACAATTCACATGTTGATTGTCTTTACCTGTTATAGTGCTTAGACTCCTCCTCCGTGAGTGCTGACCCCATTTTAACATGTTAGGGTCAATTTGTGCTTGAGCCTTCACACCATTTTTACACAAAAGATATCCAGGCCAAATTTGCCTCCTTTTTCTCCACAAAATGGGCATTCTAAAGGTCCCAAGGGTTTGTGGATTCCCCTAGGCTGTTTGTCTCCACTTACCTCTGGGCAGCGTTCAGCATTTTCAATACCATTGATTGCGCTATTGTTGGTTCTTAGCATTGCAGTGCATCTTTCTGGCTTGAGGTCACCCAGCTTTTCGTTGTCTGTATACTGCGTCAGTTTTCTTCCTGTTGGCAAGGCATGCGGTTATTGGCGCCTACAGTGTTTCTGTTATGCTGCAGGCAAGGATAATCAGTTTCTAATAATTAGTAGTCTATTGCAAATGTTCTTCCTTTGGTTAAGGTCTGTTCTTATAAGTATTTCGGTTTTATTTAAAATGTGTTGTATTGGTTTTGCAGATATAACAGCACAACAAACTCATAGGCGTTTACATTCTATATATTTTGGTCTGTCTGTTCAGAGCATTACAAAAGGAATATATTGGAGAGCATCCAGACAAAAAAGCAACACATAGCAATACCACATCTGAATATAAACAGCAATCTGAGAGTTTCTAGAACAGTTATGCTTACCAGTAATGCCGTTTTGAATATTTATATGGATTAACAATGCTAGACAACATTACCAATCTCGGTTTTCAATGTAAGATCGGATGTAAAGGGCTCCCAGCTATCCTGCAAGCAGGAATGGGGGACCTGCAGTTCTGCATACTTGTCGGCTCTTTCTCATTGATATGGAAGCTTCTTTCAACAAATCTTGAACATTAGGAGGGTGGCTTTCTGTCAACAACAAGCCAATGTTTTTTTGCTAAGGCTAGATGATAAAATCCAGCATCTACAGCACTGGCTTGATTTATTTGGATAAATCCGATGTAGCTAGTGTGGGGAGCAGTATAATCTGTTAACAAACTTAAAAATTAGCAATTTATGCCTATAGATAAAGATGTCAATACTTTCATATATCTAAGATCATGTTAAGCGCTATAGCTGCCCTCAGTTTCTCCAAGACTCTATGGTCCGAGGTTGCGCACAGTACTCACCCTTTGGTCTTGTTTATGAACGAGTTGGATAAGCATGGATAACTCTGGCGGGAACTTGCGGAGGGAGGCATACATTGATAATGCTGCATGTCATTGATGCATACAATCAACATATGTAAAGGTCTCATACTGCTGTCTCCCATGAACTGGTCAAGTATAAATATGTCCTTTCGACAAATCTCCCCACCTTCAACAGACAAACACCTCTCAGCCTTTTTGACGCCTTTGTCAAGCATTGGAGGATAGGCATGGTTTATTCGGCCAGCAGAGGGAAATGCTGTTAATACAGTTGTATGGACCAGGCCATAGCCACCATGTGCCATATTGGTCAGGTGGAGGAGCGACCAGTCTGTATAGTTTGCACAGGCTTCAGCAGTTTTGCAGCCAGACAGGCCCAAATTGTACGCATTGTCTCCTAACCCCTTTCTATAGGAACAGGAGGGGTGCTGTATGCCAGGCAAAACAAGAACAAAAAGTAGTGATTGTTCTTAATGATAGTATTTTTACATGTCTGGAAAGACAAACCCGATCATAGGGTAACATAAAGTTAGTCACAAATTACAAACGGCCCAAACTAGTCTAGTCAGGGTTGTTTTCATGTTGAGAAAGATTGACTTAATTGACAGAATAGGGATATTGTGAAATAGATATATACACCTAGGGCTAACACCGTAATGAGGGCAATTCTGCTCGCCATAGATAGTGGCAGTGTTATCCATTTATTAATTTGTTCATAGTTGGATTAGCACTGGACTATTATTGCCTAGAATTATTTGGTGTATGTGCGTGTTTAGCATTTATTCCTAGGTACCTGATAGAGCCGTCACACTAACGGCTCACAAGGTGCAGCAGTCAATGAAAACATTCCAGACTTTGTCCAATTGTATGCCCGACACATCTCGATATCGAGCTATTTCTGCCATGAGTGGCTTGAGGTGTATATCGGGGTCTTTCCCAAACAACATAATGTCACTGGATTATATTGATACTACTATATGTTTACTTGGTAAGGTAGCCCTTTACTGGTGTGTTCGCCACAAATCCGTAGGTTCTATGGCAAGAGCAAACAAGAGGGATTACTGTTGCATACCTCTGTCAACTGGAAATGGTTAGAGGACTGGCATATAGGACTTCAATTTGATTAAATATTTTAGGAGGTATTACAAAGCCCATTCACGTGAGCTGAATGCCTTTTCAGCCATCTAATAGGATGGAGATGGTGTTGACATCTGGCCCAATTTGTGGCATGGTTGCAAAAAAGGTTCTCAAGTTATTAAATGTGGCTCTATCCAAAATGAAAGTACTTTTTTGTAGCAATATCAAGTTGGACATCATTGGAGCCAATGTGCTATAATGTGTCAAAATCCTAGTATTTAGATATAGTACAGATAATGGTCTGTGTGAATGACAATGCTGTTGATCCTTGTTTGGCATTAATATTGCTGTGATGACCATCTTTCTAGTGGTAGGGGCAGTTCTCCAGTGTTTACACCCTGATCAACAGCCACAAAACTTGATGCTGGCAACAGTTTAAATGAGCTATAGAATACAGCTGTGAGGCCATCAGTGCCTGGGGATTTGCCAACTAAAAACTGTCAATGGCTCAATTGATCTTTTGTGAATCAATAGGCTCAAGCAAGAATTCTCTGTGTCCACCCTCAATCCAAGCAATTCCTCTGAGTAGCATTGTATTTCAGAGTCTGTAATAGGTTTGACTAATAAGATTGAAACTCCCAGACAATGGCAGTCCTACCCCTAGTATATTCACAATATTTACTTTGAAGGAGTGAACAGCATTGCATGTCTGTGCTCTGTTTAGTAGCCATGAGAGACTCTCCTTAGTCAGCAACTTTCACTGTAGTTTCGGGCCTAAGGGCCACAAGTATGAAAAAACGTGTTTGTGATTTCCTAATTGCAAATTCACAATTAGGTAATTGTAAACAGTGATGTGCCAATGTGTCTTTTGACACATTTAGTGATTCCCAGTGGTTGCAAATGGACCTACCTCATCAATATTCATGAGATAGGTTGAAATTTCCGACCCACTGGGTGTGGCTAAGTATCACAGGGAAGATGGCTTGCTGGGGTCAGCAGAGCACCATGTCTGTGATTCCTTTTTAAATAAATAAAATATATTTTTTAACTGCTGCTCATTTTACTTAAAGGAAAAAGAGATGCCTTTCAAAAAGTAAACTGAAAAGTTTTCTTTTCATTTTCTCGGAGTAGTCAGTGGTCAGTGGGACCACTTCCGGCTCTTAAAAAATATTTTCACCCACATTCGGAAAGGGGATGGGGTTCCGCCATTCAGTAATATGTTACAACCAATTTCAAATTGGTGTTAGCCTGCAAAGGTTTTGCGACTGCATTTCAATCTTACAATTCAATGCGGGTTACTATTAGGAAGGGATGCCCTTAACATGCCCCATCCTAATACCAAATCACAAACCATATTTGTGATTCGGTAATATGTTACCAATACAGAGCATACACATACCTAGAAATACAGCTTTCTTATCAAGAACACCAGAATTGGTTTCAAGGCACCCTTCCACACATTATTCAAAATGCTAGATTAGGTCCTCTAAGTGATAATAGACCTACATGACCAGATTTGCCATATAAATACATATGAAGATCAAAAGCAAACAGTTGATAACAACTGTGACACCGCACTCCAGGAGAGGTCGGCACTTTCAGATGTGTAATTTAGGAGCATACACGCCGGCCCGGGGGGAAACGCTTTCTTGTGTCGATTCCCTTCACCAGCCATGCTAAGCAGAATAAATCAGCAAAAGCCGTGTACGGAAAGGAAAGCTAAGGACAACGCATTTTGAAACTGAAACTACGTGTTTAAAAAGTAAAGCTTCTTGACGGCTGGCAGCTTAAGTGGTGCAATGAGGAGCAGACACGATGTTGCAAGTGAATGAAACAATACACAATGGTGAGTGAGGCGGTGTGATAACATCGAAAATAGGACAACAAGATTAATACTAACAGTAAACAATTGATGTTCAATGGGGCTTGCATTATGTGAAACAGCTGATATATAACTAAAGTGTGAGCTGGTGGGAATCCATTACATTGAATGAGAAACGTCTGTTGTAAGGAGTCCTGACATTTGGGGGCAGATGTCCTGCACATAACATGTGCACATAATATCGATGCGATCCAGTAAGGGAAACCAAAAGTAAATATAAAGCATTTTCCCTTAGAGTGGATTGGGAGGGGTATCTTTGTAACAAAATGATAAAAGAAGCAAGTCATATTGGGTGAAAAGTATCACCAATATATTCACATTGGGGTGATTACGTTGGAAAGGATCCACCAAGAGCATAAGCTTCTGAACTGGAGGTTTGGAAGCTTGCTTACAAGTGCAAAAACTTGGAAACAAGGGCAGCCAAAAGATTGAAAAGAGCAGAATGTCTGTTTGGAAAGGATAAAAGGATTAACATTACAACTATGAATCAAACAGGAGAAGTGTGTATGGAGAACAATTTAAAGCTGTTGTACATCAAGGTAGAACGTCTATTGAAAAAGGAGATTACAAAAAGTTAGGAATGCCTAACATTAGAAAAATATATAGAAGTGGGGAGAGTGCCTAGCGGATTGAGAATCATTACATTACCAAATCAACCGGACACAAAATCAGAAATGCTTGATGAATGGGGCACTAACAGTATGAAGTGTTCTAAAAATATGATGCGCATCATCATTACATATGCAAAGAAGGACATTGCGGAAGTTTTGAAAAATATAAAGGAAATAGAAGAGAAGATTATACTGTTGAACAAGGAGAATGAAAGTAGTAAATTAAGATGAACAATGGAAAACAATCTGGAGAAATATAAGAGAATAATAGAAGAACAAAAACAGAGAAAATTTGGAAGGGATGAAATTGATTTTTAAATTGGGAGAATACTAACATTTGTTAAAAGATTTGGGGCCTGATTCTGACCCCGGCGGTTCCTTACCGCCGGGGCCAGGGTCGGCGGGAGCACCGCCAACAGGCTGGCGGTGCCCCGCAGGGCATTCTGACCGTGGCGGTTTTGCTGCGGTCAGAAGTGGAAAACCGGCGGTCTCCCGCCGGTTTTCCGCTGCCCTGGGAATCCCCCATGGGATTCTGACAGCCCATACCGCCATCCTGTTCCTGGCGGTTCTCCTGCCAGGAACAGGATGGCGGTATGGGTTGTCGTGGGGCCCCTGGGGGCCCCTGCAGTGCCCATGCCAATGGCATGGGCACTGCAAGGGCCCCCGTAAGAGGGCCCCACTTTGTATTTCAGTGTCTGCATTGCAGACACTGAAATACGCGACGGGTGCCACTGCACCCGTCGCACCTTCCCACTCCGCCGGCTCAATTCTGAGCCGGCGTCCTCGTGGGAAGGGTCTTTTGCACTGGGCTGGCGGGCGGCCTTTTGGCGGTCGCCCTCAAGCCCAGTGCAAAAGGCAAAATACCCTCAGCGGTCTTTCGACCGTGGAGCGGTATTTTGGAGGGGGGAAGTCTGGCGGGCGGCCTCCGCCGCCCGCCAGACTCAGAATGACCCCCTTGATGTATTAAAACAACAAAACCACATTGGTGTTGAAAGTACGACTAACTCCCCTGAAACATCAATGAGTGAATCGATGCAGAACTAAGTGAAGGAGAAGGAATGTCCACGACTGTCAGAAGAACAACTTTTTAAGACAAAATGAAATTTATCTATTTGGATCAGAGAACACCGAGAGGCAGAGGCCAAACACGAGGACGATGAAGAAAATTTGGAACAGAATGAGGAAACGTCGGAAAACAAGAAGGGGACCAAGAAAGAACAAGAGGTTACCCACTGAGAAGCAAACAAAAGAACTAAGAGCCAGATGTGCGAAAGGAATTTACCCATTCTGTGTCTATGGGAAAAAGCTTTTGTACATATGGGCCTAAATGAGTTACCAGAATCAGAACAGAATGAAAATCTGATTTGTAATCTTTCAAATCATGAATTGATGCAAGAAGAAAGAACTCTTTTACATAAAGGATTAACGCTCTGTCCTGAAAAGCATTATGACCATGTGGAAACCAGAATAGATTTGTACAACTTTGTGCGAAAACTAAAATTGGCCAATTTTTTTGCCAAAAATGCTCCCAAGAAAGAATTGAGCAATGATAATGAAACAACGAGCTCAAATCTGGTCATCCAACAAAAATCTAATATTAAGACTGCTTATGATCTGATGTACAACCTTGAAGATAATGAGATTTCAGAAACTCAACTTCTAGAGGAATTAGAGATTAACACAGGAGGACACTGCCGTACAGACTTCAAGCCTAAATCAAAATTTTGTCCGGTATTACCACCAGGGAATAGGATGGACTCATTCCATGACCTGGTGATTGAAGAATTAGACAGAGTGGAAAAGATCAAAAACATCAAAAGAGAGAATATCACTTTGCAGGAACGTAAGGCAATCAAGGAACTTATGGAAAACAAAAATTTGGAAATAAAACCAACTGACAAGGGAGGCAACATAGTGATTGTGGAAAAGCAACAATATATGGAGGAAGCATACCGAAAATTGAATGAAAAAAATCACTATTTAAAATTGAAAAAGAACCCTATAAATGAGCTAACCTTGGAGCTGAACCAATATTTCGATAGATGGATTAAGGAGGACCTGTTAAATGATGGCGAAACAGTGTTTCTGAAAAATGAGAGTCCTATTGTACCCACCATATATTTTCTTCCGAAGATACATAAAAGCCGGGACAAGCTGCCAGGACATCTGATAATCTCCAGTTGTGGATCATTGTATGAAAATGTTTCAACTTATGTTCACCACTTCTTGGCACCGTTGGTACAGAGCTCCTATATAAAGGATACAGGTGTTTTTTTTGAGAATCCTAGCAGGCATTGGATGGGATGAGGGGTACACGTTAATCACCATTGATGTGGTATCCTTATACACATCCATTAGTTATGAAATAGGGCTTAAAGTGGTACACTACGTTTTGCAACAACGTGATATGAATAAGTTGAAACATTCACAAATGTTATTGAAAATGATTGATCTATGCATGAGTAATAACATATTTTTGTTCAATCACCAAATTTATGCTCAGATCTGCGGGACAGCGATCAGTGTGTCCTTTTCACCCAGCTCCTCGAACCTCACCCTGGGTTGGTGGGAAAAGCATGTAGCATGGGGAGATTACAATGAAGAATTTGCAGAAAAGGCAATAATTTGGTTAAGTTATGTAGACAATCTCTTTATTGTTTGGAATGGAACAGAGAAAGAATTCACACAATATTTTCAAAAACTGAACCAAATTGATATGGGTCTACAATTTACATATAACATGAGTAACAATTGTGTCCAATTTTTGGACGTGAAGGTATACATAGAGAACAACCAAATTGAGACGACCTTATTTCGTAAGACAACCTCAACGAACAGTATATTGCAATGGAGACAGTTTTCACCCAACATCGCTCAAAAAGAGCATACCATATGGGGAATTTATTAGGATGAAATGAAACTGCTCCACCGAACAAGAAATGGAACAAAGGTTTATTGAGACCAGACAGAGATTCATTCAGAGAAAATATAAAAACAAAGATATAAGATCTGGAGAACAAAAAGCGAGATCTCGGACAAGAGAGAAATTATTGAATAAACCAGTGAATAACACACCACAGAATGAATCTAATATAAGATTAGTAATGACATACAGTAAGGAGAGTCATTTAATATGGCACATCCTTAATAGATACTGGGATGTGATAATAAAGGATCCAGATGTTGGCAAAATGGTGGTTGACAACCCAATGGTAACTTATAAAGAGGTACCGTCCTTACAAGACTTATTGGTCAACAGTCATTTTCAGATGAAGAAACAGCCAAATTGGCTAACAGCTTAAGCAACTGGCTTTGTATGCTGTGGTAAGTGCAAAGCATGCCACATAGGGACAAACATAAAATAATTCTTGGACTATCGTGGCAACAAGGTGATGATTAATAAAAGGATCACTTGCAATACAAGCTATGTGGTCTATATAATTGAATGTCCCTGTGGATTGCGCTATGTGGGAAGTACAACCTGCCCCCTCAAAAAATGTATTTTAGAACATATGAGAGCTGTGCAAAATAAGGATCTGAATTATGCCATGGCCAAACACTTGATGATACATGATGAAGCCAGTTGGACAGATATGACATTTTTGGAATTGCAAGTATTTACAGTAATGAGAGGGGAGGAGACCGAGAGTTGAAACTAAGACGGTTGTAATCACAATTTATAATGCAGTTAAGAACCAAGAGCCCAAGGGGTCTCAATGGGGATGAGGAACTTCACTATCACTTATAATCAATAACATGTATATAATTATATATTATACAGACATACAACTGTTTACTATAGAATATTAATGGACACATCTGGTAATAACTAGAACGTTCACAAATATGTGTTGCTGACAGAATAGCAAAGTGGAAACAAGATTAACATTCATAGAAAGTGAAAGAACTTCAATTCTTATGACTAATAACCGTTGTGAGATGAGTGAATCCCCTATAGCAGGATTACTGTCAAAGACAACTAACATCATTTTATAGCATAGGTTCTCCTTCTTGGGCTCTATTTACAGACTTTTAAATGAGGACTAACATACTTTCCGTAGACGTTTGCATAGATGTGGGTTTATATTTCATTTTTGGGAATATTGTGAGTGGTGGTATCCTTTGATTTGAAGAATTAGGTTTTAAAGACACTACATGTTCCATAATACACTAGAGTGGGTAGTAGGGAAGAGACGTTGAAAAAACACTTAGACACTGTGAACAAGACCAGTAGGTCGAAACGCGTCAGTGGTGATGTTTAGTGATTTATATGACTGCAAATAAAAAAAGCATAATAACTCTCCTGGAGTGCAGCGTCACAGTTGTTATAAACTGTTTGTTTTTAATTTATTTGGAGGAAAGGTCCATTCCTCATGACTGCACCAACATTGAATGCGCGCCATAACGAGGACCGTTTTGTTTTATTTTATATATATATATATATATATATATATATATATATACCAATGTAAACAATAGGACTGTATATATGCTGCTTATATAATATTTTAGTAGATATATATAGACAATTGATATAATTCATAATGTGGACCTTAAATACCGCCCTAGGGAGGGCTGCTCTAGCAGTACCACATTTGGCTACAACTGGGATAAACCCGGCAACTGAGCATTCAATAATAAATAAGGTTCCCTCCAAACGCAAGAGATTCCATTCTGGAGAACACAGAAAATAAACACGCTGGAAGCAGTTTTTCCCCATACTGGACCCCAAGGTAAACATAGAATTCTCACAATGTTCTTGCCCTTTGGTTCCCTCTGTAGAAAACTATGCCACTTGGGCCACAGTATTTGCTTCACTATACACTACTACACATGATACAGCAACAATTGCGAACCTCCCTGAAGTCTTATAACAGATTCAAGATGAACATGCGGTGGCCCCAGCCCAGATTTAGGGATTCAATTAATGGGCAATTTTACCTCAGTCTCCTCAATCATATAAAGTAATATTAAAAGGGAAGAAGTAGCATTGGCAGTACGCCAAAGGCCCCAGGACATTCCTCCTCAAGATAAGAAATGTGAGCTGCCAAAGATTATTGCTGAGACCTATACTAATAAAGGTCGGGCTAGTATTAGAGCAAAGCCAGGTACGTCACAATTGCAAGGTATATCCAGTAAGGATTATACCAGGCAAGCACAAGAGGGTTCTACAAAATGCTAGAATAAACAGAACAATAACAAAGGTAAAGTAAAACGAAGAGGAGAATCTCCTCATTCGGGGACCTTAGAGATACACAATAATCTTAGAAATTGCAAAACTTTAAAATCTCCTGACAGATATCAGTATACTGATGCATGCCTATCTCGTTCCTTTCAGGGCTTAGCCAACAAACGAAGGAGAGAAAGGAGGGGATCCAGAACACCAAAATGAGTATGTGAAACCAAAAAAGGACTCATAACGGTTTTCGGATGTTGTGATGAAAAAAAGAAAAAAACTACCACAACAGAAACCCCAATTTAGAAAGAAAAAGGTTGCAGCAATTTCGGCCAAAAATGCCACACATACAGAAAACATTACTGAAGAACGGGACGCGGGCAGTGTCTTTACTAGAAAGTGTTACAGAGGTCACAATAGTTCACCAGAATCTTTGAGAGCTTCTGGATGTTGAAAGTTGAAACATTGGACAGGCTTGTCTCCCCACTCCACAGGGTTTACAATTTAAAAATTCAAATTGTGGGAGACATTGAGTGCACCATCAAAGTAATTTTTCTGGGGAAGATTAACAGAGTTATGACATCCTATTTGCGGAAAACGTTTGGCCACTAGAATTTGTTAATTCCCCATAGGGTGAATTTTGCCTTCTTTCTAAGTCCTTGTTCCTGATATAGTAAAAGAAGCCTACGCCAGTGATTGTGCCCTGTTCCAGGCACCAATACTGCACAGCTACCATGTGGGTTGGGATAGGGATTCCCCTTACCATGTTATACCAATACACTCCAACCTGCAGTGAGGGTAATTCTCTGACGACTTGAGTACAGGTGAGTGACTGAACATTGCGTATCTCCTATGAATAACCCTTTGTTTCCTGCAGCTGAGCTGGACCATTCATAGAGAATAGTTTTCAATTTTGACAGTCATACACGTATTTTTGCCATACAAAGCTCATACAGCACAACACTAATCAACAAAATAGTGTGTGAAAAATACAAAATAACGTTGAATATCTCCAGCATTTTTTTTTTTTTGACAGAATCTAGCACCTGAAAGCTGTGATCTAAGAGCATTCTCCTCATTGGGCTCCCAACGTGTAATTTTTGGCTCCTCATGTAACCTCAATATTGCGTTATCCTATATTGATGACATTTATCTGACAGACAATCACCTCAATACACATTTAGAGAGGGTGGATCGCATTGTACTGGGATTCGCTGAACATGGCTACAAACTCAATTTTCAGAAAACAAAATTTGCTTTACTTAGTGTCCTGCCTTTAAGATACGAACTGTCAGACGTGAGAAGAAACCTGGCACCATAATTCTTAGAGAAATGCGTGCAATTACAACCACAAAATACCATCAAAAACTGCAATCATTGCTTGGTTTCTTTAACTTTGGCAGAACATACATTCCAGACTATGTACAACACATCTAGCCACTTTGTAAGTTAATTTGTCCTGATTTTTCAAGCAAACATTGGACACCACAACATACACAGATTCTCAGATCATTACAGACTGACATGCTAGAAATAAAACATTCACA
Organism: Pleurodeles waltl; assembly: GCF_031143425.1. Taxonomy (NCBI): domain Eukaryota; kingdom Metazoa; phylum Chordata; class Amphibia; order Caudata; family Salamandridae; genus Pleurodeles; species Pleurodeles waltl. The sequence goes on along the minus strand of NC_090445.1, from coordinate 528,126,500 downwards.
CATGTGCAAAAACCCAAATTTGGTAGTCTGGGTCATTCCGGATGGCATCGGAATCACAAATGACACATTCAATGAAGGGGACACTGTACCCACAGTATACTAATCATATTTATATTCAAATTGTATCTTCATTGACAACCTCAAATTGCATCATTTGGCCAATTCTGTACAGTAGACCTTGATGATTCCTGAGTAGTTCCCTAACCCTTCTCCCTTCCCTTCAGGATATAGCTCTTCAAGCACTAAACAATGCTGAACTTATTTTCCTGAGGTTGGAGAAGACAGAGAATTAACTTTTGTTGATTCCTGTCACTACTTCATTGACATGAAATGTCTAAAACATAAATTTGCAATTGACCAATGAAATTGTTTGTGATGATATACCAGTTCTCTTTCATCTGTACCGGCCCCAGGTTTTGCACGGTTTCTGGTTAATTTGCCAAAACTGATGACTTCTCTTCAAATTCTTCAGCATCACCTACAGTGCCTGTAATAAAAATATGCAAACTTTGTGATTGGCTTAAACATAATTACTTGATTTGTCCGTGGTACTATCTTTGGATACTATTGACACTGCTTGCCTTTTTCTTATGGATTGGCTTTGTCCTAGTTTTCTTTCTGCTGATACATAGTGATTATCTTCCTGCATGCTCTACTGTTCAACTGATGGATGAGGTCTGACCTATCTTCCTACAAGGTGCAAAGAGACTTGTCCTTTGTGAACGTTATAACTAGTTCAGTTCCCGGTGGGATATTTTGGGATGAAGTACCCTTTGATCTATTTGGCCCTACAGAAATTACTCAAGTTCCATATGTTTTTAAAGTGTCAATGAGAGATAGTATTACATCTGGTGTTGTTTCTGATGACTGGGATGTTAAAACAGTTGATTCTCTGCTTTCTGAGAATTAATATTATACTGCATTTGAAAGTTAAGATGTTTATATGAATGCCACAAATTATGGGAAAACGTTCTGTTATCATTATTCTGATCGCCATTATTTTCATTGACCTAATACTCCAAGAGTACTTTTCAGTGATGCACAATGGGAACATTGTCCAACTGCACCAGTGGAAAGTTCTAAAACATGCAGAAAAGTGTACTTATTTTACGGGGCACTTTCCAATTACCACATTCGAGAGCAAGGAAAGTATTACTAACTGATTCTAAATGAATTTATTCAGACTCCTTTGTTTCCCAGTTGACCATAGAAGGCTATGAAAATTTGAAGACATCAATTGATTTAAAAAGTCTTTGGGGAACGAGGGATTGGCAAATACAAGGCAGAGAGACTTTATTTAGAGCTTGCCTAATTCCATTGTAAATTATTATATTTTTAAATGAAACCATACAGCAAACAACTTGCTGAGGGTTAGCAAAAATAAAGGAAATACATGTGTCCAGTATTCCCTCACCAGCTAAATTTGAAAAATGGCAGAATATTCTGAACGTTACAGCGCAATGGTTGTGTTAAGAATGCTATCTTTAACTCATCACTTTCAGGTCCCAACTGGTGATTATTATGGCAAGTGAACACAAATGGTTGTCATGCACATTTTATTAACTCTACACAGGGTTTTAGAGTGAGCAGACCAGACCCTTGTTACATCATCACACAGCACACAGGTATTGACGCCACATACAGCATAGGTAAACTTTCTCAGCAATGGCTACAAACATTCTTATTGACAGCTGTAAATGAACACCTTTCTCTCCTTTCTGAAGTTGGTGACTTACAAGACTTCTTGTTAGGTCCCAGAAAACCACACTCAAAACATTTCTTATATGCAATATATAATGAAATATGGATTTTGCAATGGAAACTGCTACACGTTTGAAGCAAGTAGAGAAAGAGAATTTAGAAAAAGCTTTAGCAATTGTCAATAGTGGTATGAATATATTGTCTAACTGAATTTACACATTAAACAACATTGTGTCTTCTGCTATTGACATTATTCAAAATGACACCATGGACAGAGTCAACTTCAGTCCATTATGCAGTTGAGTTGCACATTCCAAGTTCAGAAAAATGGCAGCGTGCCTTGGAAGCACATTAACACTAAGGAGTTATTTGTTGCATTCATGCTTCTATGAAGCCAGCAGATAATGGCTGAAAAATAAGCTAAGTATCTGCTACAAAGTCTCAATGGGGGTAATTCATAATCCAATTTTATAGGACCTCAAGAAACAATAAGGTTACACCAGGGAGATATGTACTTACAAATTAATATCTATTTTATTTTAAAGACAGCACTAAAAGTCATAGACAGCAACCACAATTCTCATAAACAAAAAAGTGCAAATGAACATAAAGTGCTTATGCATATTGTGCGTGTCAACGGCGCAAGTGAGACACTGCAATATACATGTAAAGGACAGATGCATATATATATATACAGTCAAAACAGCCGATGGATCAACGTTGTAAGGTACAATTATAAAAACATGTGGAACAAAATGGCCAGTTATATAATTCACACATGGAAGTTCGACAAACAAGGCCCTATTTTGCTGAATCAGTAGTCAATGTTTTGACCCTTATTTATTCAAGGATCATCTGCATAACAAAGAAGCAAGAATGTAGTGCTGATGCAGTATACAAATCCAATGTAATCAATGATTCAGAACAATGGTGATATCATAGGAAAAGTGGCAGGTAGGCAGGAGTACAGTTCCATTAGAAGAGCAACAGGTTTCGGTCACAGGCACTAGGAATATTTAATCAGTCCAAAGTGCCCTGAGTTACACAATAAGTATGGACCAGTAAAATGGAATGAATTGAAAGGATCTGCTAAAGAAATCAATTGATTCTGTATAAGATTACCCTGTCCAGCATAACTAACTCGCTCGATTCAGAACGCTGATACAAAAATCTCAATACAAAAAGAAGCTAGTCACATTGTCCTTAACACTGAGAAATTAGAAAACAGATGGCCTTGCACAGTTCATGTAATGTGTAAGTTGCAAATATAGCTTGCTGTTTGAAGGGTATTCCTGTCCCTTTGATTTGCCCAGTGTCACAGTTACTTTTGAATGGGAGTTAAAAGGTGTTGCTTACGTGATTTCTGTTTCTCAAATTGTGACTTGCCGTGGGAATGTTCTTTTTTCCCCTATGCATGAGATAAAAGTAGCATATTTGTGACCTCACATTGCTACTTATAATGTCAATTTCGACAAGCTGAGCAGACTTAAAGCACTATTGTTTCAAAAAGACATGGCACTCACATCAGTCTGTGAAACCTATTGCGTGCAAGTGACAAGGTCCTCTCCAGAGATACAGCCCCTCTTAAAAACAAACTTTCCAAAACTTTTCGGTGAATTGGTCAGTTGCAATTTCAATGCATCCCAAACTGCTGAGATTGTACACTTTTATGTGGCTGTAGGTTCTGGATTTTTGTCCACCTTTCAGACAGTATTTGGAGTTATACCTTCAGCCAGACACTCTTTTCTCTGGTGTTTTTGAGGGATTCCCAATAGTTTTGGCATAATTAGGCAGTATCTTACTATTGCCATTTCGGATTCGCAATTGCTGCCCCATCTCATCAAAAAGAACTGTTAGAGCTCTCACCACCCCAACTGTGTCATGAACGCATGAAGCAACACTTTGGAGCATCGTTATTGGAAGAGCTCAACAAGAACTGGTCACTAATTCAAACCTGTTCTCATCTGTGCAGAGCTTGCCTTCTGGTGTTCATGGTGCCATTTCAAATGTGCACTGGATGTGTGTCTTGCTTTACAACACATACATTCTGTGGACGCAAATCTGATGATGTTCTTGTTGGAAAATGGGTTATTGGTAAGGGCAGGTAGGTACCTACACCTAGCAACAAGCCACTAACCTCCACCTAGGTACAGTTAGGTCTCAGTAAATTAATCCCAGCTCAACCCTTGGTAGCTTGGCAACGAGCGTCAAGGCTTAACTTAGGAGACAAAGTGTAAAGCATTCAAATATCACAAAACAGTAATCAAATAAAACACAGGAAACAGTTTAAAAATCCAAAACCAATTTATAAAAATAGTTTATATTTTTATCTTTAAAATTACACAAAAACGATTAAAATCGTTTCAGGGGAACCCGAGATATGAATTTTTAAAGAATTACTATTTTTCTAGCGCTTAGAAACAAAAAGCGCCAATCGGGTCATCTGGTTGCACCAGGACCGGGGCAAAGTCAAAGTTTCAGGCCGACCGCGATGGAGCCCTGCTCGGCTACAGGTCGCGGGAGGCCTCAGTTAAAAAGTTACCTTCTGACTTAGTCTTTATTTTGAAGTTTTTCTTCACCGGGACGAACCTGCCAGTTGAATCCGACCTCCTGGAGCCCTTGTCCGGATATGCGATGTGGGTTTCCTCGGTGGAGACTTTTACCTTCGGACTTAGTCGTTTTTTCGAGATGAAAATCCTTCGACAGGGGTAAACCTGGATCTTGATCCGACGTCCATGGAGCCCTTCTCGGATACGATGGCTGGGAGGTCCCGGTCAACTTTTTACCTTCGGACTTAGTCTCTTTTTTGGATGTTTTTCTTTACCGGGACGAACCACGAAGTCAGGCCGGGTCGCGGTTGAGGCAAGCCGGCTAGAATTTCCGCGGCGGGTCGGTCCCTCTCTGGAGCTTTTTTCCAAAAATTCTCAAATCTTTTCCAAACTTCTGGGGCTTCACCCAGATGTTCTTTTAGGGTTCTTTTGGGGTCCACAGCTCACGCCAAGGGTCCAGAAGTTCTGTGATGGTCCTTGGGGGGTGCGGACTTCAACTCCCAGAATGCACCTGGCGCAAACTCCTTTTTGGCCACTGGGCAGTGGTCAACTGGTCTCTTTTTTCAGGAGTTGGTGCAGGGGACTCTGGTTTAGCAATTTTTCACCTGTAGCAAACAGGGAGTCCCTCCTTGAACCAGTTGAAGCCAGGCAAAGTCCTTCTTGTGGTGAAGCCCAAGTGTGCAGCTGGTGCAGTCCTTCTGAGTGCAGGTTCCAGGTGCAGGCCAGGGGTCCAGCAGGGCAGTCCTTCTTCTCCTTTAGTTCCTTTCTTGTTGAAATCTGGTAGGGATCTGAGGTGTGGGTGCAGGTCTGCCAGTTTTATCCTTGCTCCTGGGTGAAAAGCAGGGGGGCCCTGGTTCTCCAATCAGGGACAGGGTCGTCCCCCTGTGATGACCACTTCCTGGGAAGTGTGGCAAAAATCCATCCCAGAAGGCAACAGTCTCTAAAAATCCAACATGGATGAATCTGATTTTTGGAGGTTACATCTGGCTGAGCCCACCCACTGGTGTGGCTAAAAATCATAAACACACCCCTCTCCTGCCCTCTCCTAATCTAATCAAGGGGGCACCTAATTGTCTGGGGTTGCAGGATGTGGGGGTGTTGCTGGGTGCTCCAAATGTCCTTCTCTGCCTTTGAAGACCAGTTTGGCAGCCCTCCCCCTTCCTGCCTCACCATCTGCTGAGGGCAGATTCTCTCCCCCAAGCACATTCCTTTGTGTGAAGCCAGGCCACTTCACACCTCATCAAGGCAGCCTGGCAGAAGCTGCTGCAGGCTGGCCAATCAGAGCACAGCAGCAAAAACAATGCAGAGCTGAAATTGGCAACTTTTTAGGTAAAGTCTAAACTTTTTACCTGAACAAGTTATATTAAATCCAACAACTGAAAGTTGTGGGATTTATTACAACAATTAATTTGATACCAAATTCTTGGTATGTAACATTTAAGGAGACTTTAAAATTTAAAATAAAGTCTGCCCATTCTAGCCTATGAAGGCCATTTACTTCAATGAGGGAAAAACGAATTTGGCTGTTTTTACCTCACCAGGGCTTATAAATCTATTTTTATAAAGTCCCTGCTTATAGTTACATGGCACCCAGCCCTAGGGGCACATAGGGCACACCTTAGGGGTGACTTATATGTAAAAATAAGGTAGTTTAAGACTTTGGAAGTACCTTTAATTCCAAAGTCGAATTTGCATATAACTTTAATTTAAAAGCAGCCAGCAAGGCAGGCTTGCTTTTAAAATGACACTGGGCACCTCAGCAGTGCACCTAGGTGTGCACCACCTATGCTGTGGTCCCTAAACCTACATGCCCTACCATATACTAGGGACTTATAGGTAGGTTAACTTAGCCAATTATAATTAGCCTAATTTGCATATCCATTTTACACAGAGCACAGGCCCTGGGACTGGTTAGCAGTACCCAGGGCACCATCAAAGTCAGGAAAACACCAGCAAAAAGAGGAAAATGGGGGCAAAAAGTTATGGGGCCTCTGCAATCAGCCCTGTTTTCTCACAGCTCTTGATAAGGTTTCCTTGCCAGAAATGTTCCATGAGACTGTGGTTGTTATACAGTGCCTTCAATGAGCTGCTCTTTGTGGACCTAGTGCTTCCTGGTACCTCAACATCTGCTTCAACATCTGGCATTGGCCTGTCATGGAATACTGCCTCCTTGGCATCACTATACCTGGGGCAATGGATCATGTATTCTCCTTCCACCTTTTAACTGACAAGCTGGTGGTTCTATCACCTGCCGAAGTTGGGTCTTTTGTTGATTCCATCACCTCTAATGTGCTTAATGACCTTCTGTGGGATCCCAATCACTTTTAAATTGGCATCCTTTAAAATTACTTGTTTTTAATTCTGCCTTGGTGCTTGGGTCTAGTTTGCTTGTTGACTTCGGCATTTTATATATTTTAGGTATATTTTAGATTGCTTTTAGATTAGTCAGTCCTTGCTTTCCTTAGGTTGTGCACCCTACACTCATGTACCAGCAATGGGGAGGGTGTTGTGGATTCCCTTTAGCACCTAAGCTTGACATCCTTGTTTTAGCTTTAGGCCTGTAGCCTTTGTCTTTAAATGCATACGCATGTTTTATTAATTGTAATCCTTTTAATATATATTTTAGCACAGCCAACTTTTCAGCTTGTTTTTTTTATATTTTAATCACCTGCCTTTACTGAGAAGGCATAGTTGCTTTTGTTGTACATTTTATCAGCACCTCCTCATGCATTTGACTCTGTGCCCTGCTCAAAGCTGTCATGCTCGGTACAAAATGTTCTAACACTGATTACTGTTACAGGAGTTAGGAGACAACCTTCAACCATGTCAGGCCTGTTCATAGAACACAGTTCTATTTGTTATATAAAAGCCATGTAGGCCTAAGGAGGGCAGAGAGCATTCCAACCATGCCCATCTGGAAGCATACATCATTCCATTGAACTCTCCGCTGATTCATTAGGGTTTATGATTATACTGTCACGTAGGTTCGCATTATCCTGATGAGGCTACTGGATTAGGGCAGCAGAATTGCACGGATTGTTGGGTACTAAGTACAATTCCACACCATGTTACGCCTCTCTGCCTAATCTGGGTTTTCTGGCTAACTAGCAGTGTCTCGTTTCCACCCAAGAGCAGGGATGATAACGGCAACTGGGCGCATGACAAGAAAGACTCTTCAGGGGAATCATGGTCGAACAGATCTTGTTCCTTTCTCAGTTACATTAGTCTTACAAAGGCAAAGACAACAGATGCAGAAAATAGTTCAATAAGGATTTATTGAAGTAACTGCATCTTAGATAAAATGACATGTATTGCAATAACTAGAATGATAAAACACAATAAAAGCAAAAGGATGACAAGGAGTGTGAAACACAAAAACAGACCTCCCATACTGTCACTAGGAATGATATATAGTTATTCTACCTACGCTATGTTAGAGCACAGCATAATAATCCTAATCTTCCCTTCAGGTTTCCCCCTGGGAAAACATCATCTTTCATAGCTGAGTAAGGAAGCCTGTCTTGTGGAAAGACACATATAAACCAGGGGTTCGTCAGTCTAAGCAAGCAGCTGTAGTGAGGCAAGCAGCAATCAGCATGCAATTGTGGTCATCTGGCTGGAATCTCCCTCTCACGCATAATAAAACAGTTGACATTCCAAGAAACTGTCTCAACGTGAGTGCGTATATTTCTGTGAATGTTGGAGACACAGAGTACCACTTTTGCCGGCAACCCTATCTGACTGCAGCCTTGAAGAAAGCACAAAGTGAAATGAATGTGCTGCTGAGAACGTAATGCTTTCCTAGGCGAAAGAACAATTAGATAGAGAGAAATAAAACAACGCCGCAAACGTGGCTATTGCTAGAAAAATAATGCAATGCTGAATAAAATAAAATGCACAACGGCAGGCCTAGCTTGCTAATTTAACGTGTCTAAAATATCCTAAAATACCTATACAACACCAGGATGGTGAGATTGTTTATCATCTTTCCTTTACTGGTAACCATAATCACTGTATTATGCTTCATCTGCCTAATTATCACAGCACACTTTATGATTGAATGCAATTATTTCAATAAATACATTGAAACCTAACTGGAATTTCTTCATTTGTCCTATCATGTTTGAGACTTTGCCTAACTCAGAGAAAAGGTATGTTTTTAGGCAAATCATGTTTACTGTCTAGGTTTGGGTGAGGTGCTGGGAGCTAGCTGACGAATTCTGTCTGACAGCTTCCAGACGGTTTGCGATTGATTCAGTCACCCACACTTGATGGTGCTGCCACCCTAATACTATGCAGTCTTACCCCCAAGGTAAGAGTCCTACGACTCATCCACTTGGCAAAAAGGGTGATCATGCTTCACATTGTTTCAGAATACGTAGTCTGTGGTCCAAGTACATATCACATCGAGCAGCTTCATTCAGCATCAAGGTCAGAAATCAGTCCATTGTCATTGGTGAGCTGGTTGAATTTGCAATTAGGCTCTGTGTACGTGGTGAGTTGAAATTCAGCAGTGTCAAGGGTTATGATCAAGAGTGTTTGTTATATGTCCATGCAGCACTTCTCCTCACTAGGGCCTACATTTATGTGCTTTTGGCACAGGGCAGTGCAGCAAGTCACCTTGATGCACTGCCCTGCTTCAAAAGGAAAGGGCAGGAATGTATTATATCTATGGCGTACATCACATTCCTGTTCTTTCCGACTGCGGTGTCGCCATTTTGTAAGTCTAGCTCAAACGCAGGCATCCTTGCACCATGGTGCAAAGGTGTCTGCGCTGTATGCATGATTGCTTTTGTGCAGAAAGTAATACCTTCCTGCACAAACACAATCATGGGAGGTTTTTTGTTCTTTCTATGTGTGCTGCCAAATGCAGAACACAAAGAAAAAGGAAAAACAAGAAGAAATAAAGATAGTTGCACCTCCCCTGGGGAAGCAGAAGGTTTTGGTGCACCCCAATGCTTACAAGCTCTTGTAAATCTTGGTATGCTTCAGAATCCATGGGTGATGAATGGAAACACCCACTGCAACACCCATGAAATGCCTCCCTAGTGCAGAGAAAGGCAACAGCGATAAGCGTTGCCTTGCCTTACTCCATATCTAATAGGCCATTCAAAGCCATGCAAAGTGGCTTTGCCTCGCCTCATAGATATGATGTGTTGGCGCCGCTGTTGAGTCACAAGAAAGTGATGCAATGGAAAAGGACTTGTAAAAGTCCCTAGCTTTATAGGGAAAATAAGACACACATACCAGAGAGTATCAACCAGTATTGCATAGTAGTTATTGGGTTGCAAGGATGTACATTGAGGGTTATACTCATGCCCCATTCATAGAAGTGTATTAAAAAGGCATCTCAGGTGAAGCATATAGTTTACGGCTGGAGTCTATTCCACTGAATTGGAGATAATTGTATTGACCATGGTCATTCAATAACAGGTTGTGGGAACTCAACCAGTGTTATTTATCTCTGCTGCACAAGTCCATTGAAGGAAATGTTAGCGGGAGAAGCAACCAAGAGTAATAGAGATAATTCCCAGGATCATGGTTTAAAATCAGTACCCAAAATGTGCATTTTCAAGCCATGGAAAGAGGCAATATCTTTAAGTAGGATTTGAGATACCTATCATATCACACCATTTGTTGGGTTCCAGGGCAGTATTACATTACATACATACATTACATTAGCATGGCATATGGGGACTGTTGGAAATTGGGCTATTAGTTGTGTAGCCTGCCCAAGTAATAGATCCACAATGTTCCTTACAGGGAACCAAACACCCCATTGTAGTGCTTGACTCTCACATGGTATCACAGCTGAGCAGTCCAAGGCCTAGTCAATAGAAGTGGTAGTAATCACCAATCACTGGAACACAATAATAACACTCAATATATGATTGTTCAGTCAGTATGTTTTCCTTAGAAAAAGGAGAAGTATTATTATTACACACACACAAATACACAGATAGAACATGCCATAAATGACATTGTGTAATCACTGGTAACCCCCTAGAGGGTTCACTCAAATATATTATGTGAGTTTAGTCATTTTGTTTTGTTATATAACACTTTTAGATACCTTTAGCATCAATCATTGCCTTTATTGCATTGATCAACAAAGCATTATGAATCAGTCTTGTGAATCAGTATAATATCTGCAATCATTATGGTAAACCAATAAAGAAGCTATGCGGAATAAAACCTGTGTTTGTGTATTTCTCAGGCATTTGATACCAAGCTGCAATTATACAAACAGAGGTCATCACACTGAGATAGTATTGCATTGAAACCATAAGTAGGTCCCTAGAGCACATATTCACATCAATGTTACATTTATGCATTTTCAGGCCTTCCGGCGTGTTACCATACACATGCCCCCTAGAGAGCATAACACTCCCGGCTGCAGAGCAAAAGTCATTGGAGCACTTGAAAATGCGAAGTTAATCCAGGGGCGGTTATAGTTTTGGTGTATACCCCAACTTAGGGCTTGCCCTTGGGATATCCATGCAGGGGGAAGGCAGGATCCTGCTGGATTGACTGGTGGTGGCTCAGTCATCCTGGGGCCACCACTAAAGTACATATGTGCAAAAATGCATCCAAAACAAAAAGGCCCCCAAGCATTATGGAACAATCCTTGCAGTGCAGTGAATATAATAGTATCAGCTCTCCCTGAGCTGGGAGAGGCATGATGCTTTTCTTTTCACATTTTAGGTTGTTTTTAGGGTTGCTTGGTCCCACCTGGGCACCCTCATGTCCCCTAAACATCGGGGGCAGCATAGGGAGCCCACCACTCGCAGCCTCACTGTCTCCCTCTTGCAGTGTGCACTGCCAAGTGCAGCTGCAGGAGCTGGCAGCTTCCTTCTTCCTGCCCACTCCTGCAGCTAGGCCCACTGCAGTCAGTGGCAGCTTCCCACTGCCCCTAGCCATGGGCATGGGGAGCAAGGCAACTGACCACTGTTGGGTGGGGTGCAACCGCACTCCCGCTATGATTTCTGTGAACGCTCGGGTCATTTCCTGTTTCTTTCCACAGGTTTAGTTCCTGTTTTCAGCTATAAAAAAGGAAACCAGGCCAGTCCAACTTGTGTCAAAAGTATGCCTATTCGACTGTTGTTTGCTTTTTAGATTTGCTGTTTTTTTCTCTTCTTATCCTGCTTCTTTCTTCAAGCAACGTTACTCTGCTCATCCTGTTGATTGGTCCTTCTTGGTGGAAGTTTTTATTTCACTTCATCCAATGTTTTTCATTGTGCTTCACTTGTTTTTTTATCTTTCGACTACCTGTAACTAATCTGGTCTGAGCTTGTTTCAGAGAGTGGTAGGCCTTGTCTTCACCTCAGAAAGAGGCTTCATCTGTTGTGTAAAAAAACTGCTGTGGTTGATATGATAAAAGGGTTGAGAAAATGGAGCAAGTTCATGAACATTTGGTGGTAGTGAATATTTAACCTTTACAAGTCCAGACCTTTACTAATGAAAATTCTTTCCTTTATCACCCACTGGAAGTTCTACACCAAGGTGCTTTTCATACACATTTCTCAAATCTAACAGAACAGAGATTTAATGGAAACCCAAGCTAAAGAAATTTCTTGATCCATCTTCAAACCACATGAATATGCCAGTGATGGAACAAAGGTGGGATTTATTGCTAGCAATACTATCAGAAACATATTAGCCTGGGTAACAGCCTTGATTAGTTAAGCATGTCCAATCCTTGACAACTTTTCAGTCTTTCCTGAATTTAAGAATCACCATACCCACAAGTATTCAGCACAAGAAGACGTTATATAAATTAATCAAGGTGCATTTGATCTTCATACTTATATTTCCAACTTTGAAGCTCTCAGTGTAGTGTCTTGCACATTTTATGACAGAACCTTTTTGGTTCCGAACAGACTCAAGAGCAGTGTGACATAATCTCTAGAATTTAAGGTAGTGAAAGTTTGGTTTACAATGCAGAGGAATAAAGACATGTGATTTACAGCTCTGTGTGTGGTGAGTAGCCAGGGTGGGTAGGATGCTGCAGCTGGCAAGGAAATAGGGGATAAGTAACCCAAAGAAGGACAGTGCTCTCCCAGAGAGTTTGCCATGGTCCAAGCAAACTGCTTGTTCATGCTATGTGTACTTTTGTTGAAGTGCTGTGTCAATGGTTAGTGTAAATGGGGCTCAGAACAACTTCATAGGTCTGTTGGATATGTGAAATCTAAGGATGGCAGCTAAAAGAGAAGACACTGATCCAATTAATGTTAAAGACAATCCTGTGGCCCACACATCAAAGGCCTTTATAGAAAGCTGCATAAACATGATCATCAAACTGCATCAGAGAGCACACTACTTTTGAATCCAATAAGTCGCACATTAGTTTGCAATGCTACTGCCTTCCTGAAACCACCACCAAGTTTTGATACTGCCAGAATGGAAAATATTGGTGAGAAATGGACTGCTTGGATGGAGACATTTGAAGATTTCATAGATGCACTTGAAGAGACTGCTTACAGAAAGATTATCAATTATCTCAGAAATCTTGCTGGTGATGGTATGAATGAAGTCATAAAGAAATTGTCTAGAACTGACAAAGAAGTCACCTACTGTCAGATAAAAAATGCTTTGAATCTTAAGCTGAATCCAGTACCAAACGAAGATTACGAACAATACGTTTCCAGCCAAGAACAACAAAGAGTGGGTGAAACTATTGATTAATTTGTGGAAAGACTTGATACACTCTTCAAACACTGCAATTTCAATTAATTTAATGATAAAGAAGCTATGCAGCTCAGAGTAATTGATGGATGCTTGTCAGATTCATTCAGACAATGAATGCTGAGATAAATTCTTAGTCTGGAGTGAGTGTTGATGGCTGCCAGATCTGAGGAATATGCTCAGAGAGAAGCTGCTGACTTGGAGGCCGGAGGTGTCCAGAGTGAGTCAGTCATGAGTGTGAAGAGTAATCAGAAGCCAAACACTGAAGGAACCAGGGTGATGTCTACCCATAAAAAGAAGTTATGTTTTAGATTTAGAGTTTCATTTCCACGTGAAGGAAAGTGTCCCACCAATGGGCAGATATGTAAAGGCTGTGGGAAAGAGACACTTTTTGCAAAGGTGTGTAAAGTTAAGAAAAAAGTGCATCACGGCGCAAAGACAAAATGGCTGCCAGAACATTCCAAAAGCAAAGTTTGATGCATGGCCACAAGGTCAAGCGGCAACATCAGCTGAACAAATTGACACTAACCTAAATATATTGTCATCTAAATCACCTTCAGTTTACCCATCCCAATAACAAGTGAAAATGAAGAAAGTGATTGTGCCATGTTGATGTTTACCTTAGAGAAATGTGTGCATGCTGGACTGGTTGCATGTGAAGAAATATATCCCTCAAAGAAAAGGCGATATGCCAAAGCAGCAAAATCATTCAAACACTGTCCAGAGATTACATTGAAAATATATGGGTGTTTAATACCTTTTATTATCGATAGTGGTTCATCCATAAACATAATGCCTGAATAGAAACACAATGAACTATCTCCATTACCGCAGCTTACTCCATCGAAGAGCAAAGTGTATACTTGAGATGAGTCGATGCCCATAAAGAGTCAAGGTTAATTTGTAGCAACAGTGAAACATAAGAAACAGAAGGCACAAGCACCAATCCATGTGCTTTAAGCCACAGTGTCAAGTGCCTGTTTACTCAATATCAACACGGCTGCTAATATAGGACTACTTCCTGTGAATTACAATATGAATGCTCAACACAAAATAGTAAGTCAATTCCCTTCGTTGTTTCATGGTTTAGGAAAGCTTAGGACTATAAAAGTAAAAATCCATAGTAATGAGGATGTCTGCCCTATTGCTCAGAGACGTAGACATATTGCTTTTCATTTACAAGAAGCTGTTGAAAAAGAACTTGAACCATTCCTTAAGCTTGATATAATTGAGCGTTCCAGTGGTCCAACACAATGTGTTTCTCCCAAAAAAGACAGTGAAGGAGCTGTATAGATCTGCATTGACATGCATCAGCAAACACAGCAACTGAATAAGAACAAGATTCAGGTCCACACATTGCTGAATGGTGCAAAGGCCTTTTCTCACCTTGATTTACATAAGGGTTATCATCAGTTGGACCTTGAAGAAAGTTAATTTGCATGGACAGTACAACCTTTTCTACACATGTTGGTTTGTTCAGATACAAGAACCTAAGGGCCTGATTTAGATCTTGATGGACGGGTCACTCTTTCACAAATGTTACAGTTATTTCATCCACCATATTACAATTTCCTTTAAGGTATAATGGAATCATAATATAGAGGATGGGATATCCGTCACATTTGTGAAAGAGTAACCCCATCCCCAAGATCTAAATCAGTCACTTAGTTTTGGTGTGCCATTGGTTGCAGATCTTTTTCAAGACAGCATTCGATGTATCATACAGACTGTTGAGAATGCATTCATATATGTTGATGATATATTAGTTTTCAGTGCTACACAGAAAGAGCACAATAGTGTTCTCACCAAAGAATTGTGCTTACTCGGTGATGCAGTACTGACATTAAATGTCTGTAGTGAATTCAACAAGACAAACTAATATTCTTTGGCCCTATCTTTTCTGGTGGAGGTATAATTACTAATCCTGCAAAAGTACAAGCTCTGTCAAATGCTGATCCCCCACAAGATTTTCCAATGGCACATTCTTTTCTTGGCATGGCAAGTCACTGTTCAAGGTACATACAAGACTTTGCCACTGTTGGTCTGACATTTCAAGAGTTGCTGAAGAAAAACACTTCTTTTCACTGGTCACGAGAATGTGAGAGAAGTGTGAGTTCAACAAGACAAAATAAAATTCTTTGGCCGTATCTTTTCTGATGGAGGTATGACACCTGATCCTGCAAGATCTAAATAAGTCCCTTAGGTTGGGTGTGACATCGGTTGCAGAACTTTTTCAAGACATCATTCAATGTATCATACAGACTGTTGAGAACGCATTCAACTATAGCGGTGATATATTAGTTTTTAGAGCTACACAGAAAGAGCGCAATAGTGCTCTCACCAAAGAATTGTGTTTACTCAGTGATGCAGTACTGACTTTAAATGTCTGTAGTGAATTCAACAAGACAAACTAATATTCTTTGGCCATATCTTTTCTGGTGGAGGTATACTTCCTGATCCTGCAAAAGTACAAGCTCTGTCAAATGCTGATCCCCCACAAGATTTTCCAATGGCACATTCCTTTCTTGGCATGGCAAGTCACTGTTCAAGTTACATACAAGACTTTGCCACTGTTAGTCTGACATTTTAAGAGTTGCTGAAGAAAAATACTTCTTTTCACTGGTCACGAAAATGTGAGAGAAGTGTCAAGAGAATCAAACACACCATTGAAAAAGCTACTGAAATGGCATACTTCATAAAGAGGTCGAAGTCGATGCAAGCCCGGTCGAGTTATCCTTGCACAGCAAAGGGAACACCCTAATGCTCGATGGCATGTTGTGGACTATGCTGGAATAGGATTGTCCCAAACAGAACATGCTTACTCACAACCAGAGAGGAAAAGCTTGGTTGTGGTATGGGCTTGAGAACAGTTCCATGTATTCCTGTATGGAATACATGTTACGGTGCTAAATGATCATCAGGCTTCGCTGACCATCCTTGGGAATCCAAAAGCCAAGATGTCTCCTCTCACTGGACGATGGGGACTAAGATTGAAAGAATGCGACTGAACAATTGTGGATCATCCAGGAAAGTCGATGCAAGCCTGGTCGAGTTATCCTTGCACAGCAAAAGAAACACCCTAATGCTCGATGGCATGTTGTGGACTATGCTGGAATAGGATTGTCCCAAACAGAACATGCTTGCTCACAACCAGAGAGGAAAAGCTTGGTTGTGGTATGGGCTTGAGAATAGTTCCATGTATTCCTGTATGGAATACATGTTACGGTGCTAAATGATCATCAGGCTTCGCTGACCATCCTTGGGAATCAAAAAGCCAAGATGTCTCCTCTCACTGGACGATGGGGACTAAGATTGAAAGAATGCGACTGAACAATTGTGGATCATCCAGGAAAGGTTCAGAATCCTGCTGACTACTTTTCTAGAGTGCCTCTACAAGGTCACAGTACTCCATCGATGACAGCTGAAACCTACAATAATTTCACTGTCAAGTACACCAGCTGCTATCTCGCTAGCCCAGATTATAACTGCCACAAGCCATTATAGTGATCTGGTGAAGTTAAGACATAAGTACACATCAGTCATGGAACTGATGCAATCGACCTCTCACCAGTTATAGCAAATATCAAAAACACAAAAATGTTAAGGATGAATAGTCCATAACTCGGGAAGGACTTAACCTACAGGGGTCAAGAATCCTGATTCCTGAGAGTCTGTGACAGAAAGTAATTCAAGTGGCTCACTAAGGCCATTGTGAAATTATCACCACAAGGAGAGCTCTCCAAGACCAAGTTTGGTTTCCATACTTAGAAGAAAGAGATGAAAAGGAACTCAAGGCCTGCAATATAGGCAACTGGCTTTCTACCAATGTTATTCAACATACTCTGAACATGCCAACACTCCCTAAACATGCATGGAAGATAACAGCCATCAACTTCTTTGGTCCACTTGATAATGGACATTAATTAATGGTGATTGTAGATAAATACCCACTTTTCCCGTTGGTTGAAGATCTCTCATCTATGACTCACAAGTGATTAATTGAAAAGCTTCATGGCATCTTCACTACATGGGGCATTCCAGCCATTGTGATGTCTGACAAAGGCCTACCTTTTAACAGTAAAGAATTTAAAGAATTCCTGTAACATCTCAACAGAAAGCATCAAAGGAGTATGCCTTTGTGGCGGCAGGCTAATGGACTTGTTGAGCGTTTAATGAGTATGTTAAAGAAAATAGTGCAGGGTGTAACTCTTCAGAAGCTCAATTTGAAAACAGTACTAAATTCTACTCTACAAGCTTATTGTTTAACGCCCCACTTGACCACACATAAAGGTCCTGTGACTTTGATGTGAAGGAGAGAAATGGCAACCAAGTTAATACAATGGACCAATATGAGAGACTAAAGTGAGAACTTGAATCATACAAGGGACTTGGTGAACAAGCAGAGAATTAAAGCTTATGCAGACAAGAGGTGACATGCAAAGGACATCTCATTTAGAAAAGAAGATTTGGTCATCACCCGACAAATGTACAAAAGAAAATGCGATGCTCCCTATCATGCTGAACCTTTCCAGGTGGTGTCTACCAAGGGACACATGGTGACTGCCCAGCACTCTGGTAAGTCTGTTATCAGAGACTTCTCACTTTAGGCTGGTGATTTATCGGTCTTCAACTTGAAATGGTGAAAGACAAACTGAACCTGAAACCTTATTGATTGCTGCTGGCTCGCTTCCTTCCTTGGCAATCTATGACACTGAGGATGACAGCTTACCCCTTCCAGTAAACAAATCGGGTTGATCGAAAAGATGCAGTTGTACGTATTTCTTTATATATGTGTATGCCTACTGATTTTATAAAAATTTACATTTTTCATTTACCAGAGGGGGAGATGTGTCTTGCATGTTTTATAACAGAACTCTTTTGGCTCCAAACAGACTCAGTATCTGTGTGATGCAATCACTAAAATGAAATGTAAGGAAAGCTTGGTTTAGTATGTTGGAGTTCGCAGGTACATGCAGAGGAATAAAGATGTGTGATTTACAGCTCTGTGTGTTGCTTAGTCATAGGTGGGTACCAAGGATGGGGAGGATGCTACAGTCACCAGGGAAGTTGAGTGGCCAGATTCTGCCTCATATGTCCTCTTTCACAAAGGACTGATGAAAGATTTGAATAATGAGATAACAAGTGCCTCTGCACTTGAAAGTTTCTGTGATCTCATTCAGCTTATTGTTAAAATAGATGATCAAATTCAGGAGAGGCATCATGAGCATAAGAAGCAAATAGGAAATAAACACCTCAAGAATCCAATGAAGAGCCCATGCAGGTGGCCTCTATTTGTAGTCCTTTCATGCTGGAAGAAAGCTGCAGATCAAGGAAACTAGGACTCTGTCTTTCCTACAGAAGGAAAAGACACTTGATCACTTTGTGTCCAACGCAACCTAAACAACCTTACAAGCTGTTGAAAGACTAACAAATCCATGTTTTCAACAGTGATTAGGGTTGATTTCTAAGGATGCTTTCATGCCTTATTCTTCACACTGCTCTGGATTTATACTTTTGCAACTGATGTTATCTTTCTCTTGTGTCTGGGATTCAGTTCTTGTGCTTTTTGATTGAGGAGCTTCCAATAATTATATGGGCATCTTTGGGCTAATGGACTTTCTGTTACACTTATAACTATGGATATTCCAGTAGCTGTTGATGCTGTACATGTATATTTTGGTTGTATCGTGCCTTGTAACTGAAGAAACTGAACCCTTGACCTTCCAACCTTTAGCTCTTTGTTTTGATCTAATTTCATTATTGTATTGTGCCCTAATTGTGTGTATCAGCTGGTTGGTTAAATGCATTCCCTTCATCAACTGAACCACCAGGACTTTATTTCTTGGATCATAATTTTATTTGAAAAACTGCAGGATTCAATATCCCATGACAGTTTCAAGCTCTGAAGAAGAGTCTCTGATTCAATATGTAGCACAATTTACATATATTCCTGAAATTTTTCAAGAGTATCTGGATGTCTTTTCGAAGCCAATGCCATAGAATTACCTCCCCAAAGTTCCTTTGACTACTGAATTGATTTACTATCAGATTCTGTGGTTTCTTTTGTTTGAATACTTTAACTTTTGTCTCTTAAAAAGGTTTTTGTTAAGGAATATCTTGTTGAGACGAAGAATGTGTTGAGTGTTCTTTCCAAATTCACTGCTGAAGCATCTTTGTTTTTGGTCCTGAAATAGAATCAGATGAGCTTAGGCTCTGGTTTAGATGACTTAATCAAGTCACTATGAAAGATTGTTCTACCTTACCTTTAATTTCAGATATCATAGCAGTGGTACATTTCACACAAATAGATCTTAAATGGGTGTACCATCTTATCAAGATCAAAGTAATTGATGAATGGAAGACTGTCTCCAAAACATCTTTCAGGCATTACAAATATTCTGTGATGCAGTTTGGATTTTGTAATACCCCTGCTGTCCTTCAGGTTTTCATTACATTTATACTTTCAAGTTTAATGCTCCATTCCACAGTTGTCAGGAGTTGTACTGTTATCTTCCAACAATTTACAAGATAAGTTTAGGCATGCTGAAGAGGTTTCAAAGCACTTAATGGAAAATAAATTGTTGATCAAACCTGAGAAGTATGTCTCTGATGTTGATTCAGTAGAATATCTGGGATATGTAATTTCTGCAGTCTGATTGGAAGGTGAAAGTAGTTATACAGTTTCCTTTTCCAACTTTATTAAAATAGACTTATAGCTTCCTGGGTTTGGTGAATTAATACTGCACATTCATCGAGAACTTCTCTTAAAAAGAGTAAAAACTTTAATTGGAATCAGGAGGGACCACATAGGCCTTCAAGAAGCTAAAAGAGGTAATCATAAAGGCTTTTATTCTTCAAAACCAGGATGTACTAGAAACCGATGCATCTGATTAAGCTATTGGAGCTGTACTAATTTAATGTGATCATCCAAGAGCTATCTTTTCAAGGAAATTTACACCGGCTGAATATAATTATTCAGTACTAGAGCAAGAGCTGCTAGCAATCAAAAAGAAAAGCCTTTGTAGAGTGAAGACATTTCCTTTGAGGTATTGGTTTCTACTGATCATTAGGTTCTGTAGGTTGCTCAACAGGCTGAATGCCGGAACACTTGGCAAGCTGGGCATTTTCTTTTCAGTAATATGATTTTATAATCACTTATTTACCTGTAAAACTAAATAATGTTACTGGCAGCATTTGTAGACAATATTTGAAAGGAATTTGGAACCAAAGGAAGAATTATTCCTCCTATTACAGTTGTAACAGCAATACCCACCCCCAGTTTCTTAAAGCAAATCAGTTGAGAAACTAAAGATATCCATCACCAATTTCACAAGTGCCATCCTTTCATATTTTTCATATGTTCTAAAGACAAGCTAATCCTTTTGAGAAAAGGGTTGCTTATGCCTTCTAAGAATCTTCGAGAATTGGTACTTCAGCTGTGTTATGATTTGTTAATCCATTGCCTTAGGGAAATAAAGACCACAGAGCAGGTAAGAAATTAGAATTTCTGGCGGCCTAGTTGACAATGAGATGTGTATGAGTATTTACGCTTTTGTGAAATTTGTGCTCAAACTAAAACAGAAACCAAGATGAAGACTGGTTTCCTTTTGAATTTTGAATTCTGATTTTCCAACAAGACCTGGAGAGTTAATACCTACAGATGTTATTGTGGACTTGATAACTTCAGAAGGTTGTATCACTCTAATTGTAATGCTTGGTTCATTTACCAAGATGGCACACTTTTCAGGTTTGCCAAAAATTCCTTCTGCACCAGAAATGGCTAAAGCCTTTTCCTCTGATATTTTTAAGGTTCATGGTTTGCTTGTTAAGCTCATGTCTGATCGCAGATGTCAGTACATTTTCAAATGCGGGTGTCACTCTGTAAAGGAAGTAAAAAATCCACAGAGCTTTAACTTCTGGATATAATCTACAAGCAAATAGACAGACTGAAAATTTAACACAACTATGAAATCATTTTAAGATGTTATATCTCTGCTTCTTAATTGGAAACCTTTGCTTCACTCTCAGTGTAGAGTTTGTTTACAATACCTCAGTTCAAAATTCAGCTAAATGTTATCTATTTTTGCCCTTACTGGATTGCATCCTGAAGTTTTTCCAGAGATGTTATATGTTCAGCATCCTGATTGCACAATCTAAGATGTCTTGCAAAACGTCACTCATGTCCAAAAAATACTTCCTCAGATTAAAAAAAAGTGAAATTAAGGCAAAATATCGTGGCCAATCGACATTGGTGACCATCTCCAAATTATAAGATGGGTGACATAGTATGGTTGTTCTCAGCAATTCCACCACCTTCTATTCATAGTTGTAAGTCTAGTCCAAAACATTATGGTCTATATAGCATAACTATGATCATAAATCCTGTCACTGTTAAATGTAGGCTGCCTTCTTCTTGGAGAATATATCCATCTTTTCACGTTTCACCATTAAGATCTTTTAAGAAAAAGCAAATAAATACTTTTCATAGAAGGACACCATCTGCAATGCTTGATGGGCAATCTGAGTACGAAATACAAGAAATATTTGATTTCTAAATGTACAAAGGGAAATTAAAATCTCCTATTGATTGGAAATATTCCTTGTGGTCAATCTTTTAGAATGTGCAGAACCGGCATATGCTCCTTCTCTAGTTAGAAATTTGTATCAAGATAATCTGTTCTTTCTTTCACATTGGCCTAAATTTGAAAGCTAAAAAGGGAGACTGATCTAATTATTAATATCAAATGCTCTTCTATAATATGTTCCAACAGTTTCCCTAAATAAATGACACTCCACTGTGTAGTTGGAACTATTGGCTGTGACAGGAACACCCCCAAACATGTAAGAAAATATTAACATTTTCCCTTTGAAATTCACCCATTCTAGTGATATTACTATCTGTGCTAATTGGCCACAGGCTTGACCGGCACCGAAGAAAATGTACTAACCCCGGATATTTCAGAAAACTAGACAGCCAGGCTGGTGTGATGACTGTTAACCCCACCACAGTTTCTTAATCAGAATGCGGTGCAAATGCCAAACTCTGACTAAAATAATTCATTTTCCTCTTATTTCTATAAGGAAAAGCCCTAGAATCTGCAATGATCAACAATATTCCTACCACTCTGTGTTTTCACACTCCTCATGATAACTTGGTACCCGCTGTAAGCATAACCAGTGAAACCCTTGCACAACATGATTATTGTCCACCCTTCAAAATAGTTATGCCTATCTTAATACAATGTTATGGAATAGGCTCTTCATTCAGTTTAAGTAATGCCCAAATCTGTTGTACATGTCAAACATGCAATGAAGGGAAGCACCGGAGCAGCATGCACTCAGCACCCAGACCCTGTGATGGATGGCTGTAAACTGCATGTGGTGTGTCTGAGATGAGTAAGCTGGTCAGAGAGCATGGCCAAATACCGTGTCAGACCATTAAGTGCAGAGCCAAAAGTCATGTGCAATGACTTAGAGGTGCAAAGGGACTTTAGCACAGGGCCTGGTCGGAGGGCATGCTCAGAGCCCATTTCATATGGCTGAATGCATGTGCAGCAGGTCCTGCTGGCACAGAGAATTGTGACTGGAGGCTATGCCCCACACCCACAGTTTGATGCACACAGCCAAATGCTACAGCTATCAGCTATTTTCTCTGTATATCAGTACGTAACCCAGAAGCCAGTCAAAAAACCTAATTAAAGATGAGATGTGTAAGTATTCGGAAGATGTAAAGTTTGTTAAAAACATCGCAGTGCCCCCACGAAACATCACCCTTAGTAACAATATTATTATGATTCTTTCTCTTAAATTAAAATGAAATTTGTCAGGTTTTATGAGCAACTCACATTGCTCTTCACTTCATGTGATGTTGCAGAAAACATTACAAATGTAGTCCTAACAGACATTACTGTAAATATCACATCATGCCTTCTGACTAGTGCAGAAGACTACCAGGGCACAGCAGCTCATTTTCACCTTCCTATAAGGGAAAACATCACTGATATTTAATTGCAATCCAAAGCATTACATTGCAAGCAGAGGCAGACCAAATGATGCTGTTGCCATGTTCCTACTTTGCACTTCGTAAGGAGAAGGGCTGTGTTTGGTTGGGACCTGTGTGATGGAGATCACAATCAGATAATTTCTAACACAAATGGGCAAAGTTATTGTGGTAGGGCATTCTCATAGTACATATGAATTCTAATTAGAATGAGTCCCTTTAATGCTTAATAATTCTCCTAAAAACTTAAGCTATAAACAAAATATCTGACACCTACCAAGTATATATTTGTAATGGAGCTTTCACAGGTTTAACTAATTCCGAAATATTTGTGCATAATATTCTCAGCGCAAAAGGCCTGATTTTAAACGGGCTCTATCCGCACTGAATAACAAAATGCTTCTTGGAAACTCTTATCTGTAATGTTTTATGTTGGTATTGTCTGACATTTTATTGAAGCCTCTGACCTTAAGATGTGGATTAGCTTTCTAATCAGCAAATAAGAATGCCCGCTGAGTTCTTATCTTCTGCAAATGTCACACCTGGAAATGTTCCGTTTTCGTGGTTGATTGAGAGGTTGTGCCACATTATTTCTTCCCCTGCAAATTGTTTTCTTCTTTTGACTTAGGTGCATGAACTGCATAGCAAAATCTACTCTCATCGTTTTTTTGATAGAAGGCAGGGGCTCACCTTCCTTCACTGAATAGATGACTAAGATAATGAAAGTTTATTTTATAGTGCATAATAGACCAAAACAACAGAGCATATACAGGAATCTAAGAATGGCGACGAGAACCACAGTCTGAAGGTAAGCAGTTCCTGAAGTAAAGCATTCTAAAACATTCAGAAGTGCAGCTGTGGCCGCTTCTGTGCACGCACATGCTAATTTACAGCCGCTTACTGCAAATGTATAGCTGGTACTGCTGTGCACCTATTTATGTAGTGTTTGCAGCAGTCTGCTCTACAGGCACACATACAGCTCTACGTACCGGAATGTCAGGGTCTCTAATATACTATAATGGAACTAATTGCAACTCAGTGTGAGTTTGCCGGCTAGATCTATGAAACAGAGATCTGATCACAGTTACACATACAGGTCCACATTTATGGGTTTTTTATGGGTTTTGTGGTGCAGGGCAAAGCAGAAAGTCACCTTGCAACGCTGCCCTGTGTCACAGGGACAGAGTAGGAATATGCAGTATTTATCCAATATGTCACATTCCTGTCCATTCTCCCTGTGCTGGCACCCCTTTGGCACCCTCACACCAATCCAGGCACCCTTTCACTGTGGTGCAAGGGTGCCTCAGTTGCATAATGGATTGTATTTGTGCAGTATGGGAGACTTTTCTTCACAAGAAAAATCTGAGAGTTTTTTTCCTCAGAATGCAGCACACATAGAAAGAGGAAAAAACGAGAAGAAATTAACACATTTCTTCTCGTTACTCCTCTACTGGGAATGCGTATCTTTTTGGCCTATTCCCAGGTTTACAAGTTCTTGTAAATCTGGAAATGCATCAAAATCCATGGAAGTTGCTTGGTAACACCCACGCAACACCCATGGAAAAGTCTCCCTGTCACAAATCTCTCTTAACATCTGCATCACTCTTGTACCACTTTGCGTGGTGCAAGAGCAATGCAAACCAGGCCATAAATATGGTCTCAAATCTGAAAGGATCTCTGTAGGTACCATGTGTTCTGTATTTATGATGGGCAACGACTACCACTGTGTTACAGAAATGCCCTTGAAGCTTAATGTATGTGTGCCTGTTCTTCCCACCACGCGGGAACTTCAATATTCAGGAAGGACCAACAGACAGTTTTGAGGCTCAGTATCTAATACTGATGAAACAGGTGCACATTGCCTTGTTTGTGAAATCCCTGACTGCAAAGGGCAAACAATGAGAAAGGCATTGCCTGTTTGGGCATCTTAAGGCCAGAACTCATGTTCCACTGAAATGAACAAGGATATAATCATGTGCCTCCTACAGCACCCCGTACTTCCAATACTCACTATCATACCAGGATCTAGACGATTCAAAAATTCACAAACCATACTCATAACAAATAGGCCGAACCTCATACCCTTCCTTCTAACTACAACACACCCCCAAAAGTACAAAATGCACAGTCCAACTCATGCTCATTAACGCTCAATCTGCAGTACCTCCTATACCAGACATCACAGACGTCATCACCATCACAGAAACATGGTTCAACCGCACATACTCAAGCATTCTAGATGTCTTTCTTCCCACAGGCTGCAGCTTCAATCATGTTGATTGCAAACTTAAGGGCTGAGACCTTGCTCACATTCATAAGTATTCATAGTCCAACACCTTATGCTAGCAATTGTCACTCTACTAAGTGGACCTTCTGACATGCCACTTCCCACTATCTGTATCTCAGATTGCCACGGTTCATTTCAACCTCAGGTCTCCCAACAAAGTCAAGGGCTTCATTGATGAGTTCTCACATCCCCTCACCACCTCATCCTTCAAACACACAATACCATCGTCTTGGATCACTCCAACCTCCCAGACAACACACATTAAAAAATACAGATACCCTCCTCAACCTTATCATCATACTCAGAGAAACAGCATGTCACCCAACCAACAAATTTGAACTGCACCATCCTTGACCTTCCCTGTTTAACATCTTCTTCTCGCAGGATTCTGCAGTGGACTTCCATTAAAGCCCTAGCTCCTGCAGATCTCACCAACAAAATCAACTCCCACAAAGCTGCTTATTATGAAGATTAAATTTTAGCCTCGTCCTTCATCAAAGCTGTCTCCAAGAAAGCTCTCTAACCCCTAGTCACCTTCATCAACCCTTTTCTCACTGAAGGCACCTTTCCAGAAGTTCTCAGGACAACTCAGGTCCTCTCAGTCCTAAATAGAAATCTATACTATGCCCTCATAACCTTGCTAAATACCAGCCCTTCACTCACCTAACATTCATCTGCAAGATCACTGAAAAAGCAATCTACACTCAGTTCCAAGATCACAACAATGCTAACTAACCACTTCCCGCATGACTACAAACTTGGCTTTCAATCACACTGCAGCACTGAAACTGCTAACTTACACATCCTAAATGATGCCCTTCTGATCACAGATGAAGATGAACCCTGCCTCCTGATATTGCTGGATCTCTCAGCTGCCTTTGCCACAGTTTAGCAACCCATCATCATCCACTCCCTGAAGGCAGAACAATGTTCTTCAATGGTTTTCCTCTCCAGCCAAAATCTGTTCCCTAAATGGGCACCTCCAGATACCAAAACATCTCTATCACCTGTGGATTCCCAATGGTTCTGCACTGTCTCCTGCCATCTTCAACCTCTACACGAAACCCTTTGGGGCTCAACTCGCAGTAAATGGCAGCATAAATTACCAATACCCTGCCTCAAATCTAGTTGGAAGTCTCCTCTGATGAAGACTTCCAGCACATCATATATTGCTCCTTATTGGCCCCCCTAAATGGCATGCTACATGCTGCAGCACATCTCATCCAGGACTGGTAGTAATATCACCCCCATCCTGATTCAACTTCATTTGCTCCCTTTGCCAGTCAGTAACAGCTGCATCATTACTAAGGTATCCTGAGCAGCAGCTGTGCATATCATGCATTGAAGTTATTAATCTCTGGTGGGTTTCACCACACCTGCAGCCAAATTGTTATCATACTGAAGACAAAGGATCTGTTTAGATTGTTGGCAGGAAGGTTATTCCATCACAATGGGAACTGATATCCGTCCGCTGAAACCTAAATCTCAAGGGATATAATGGGGTTTAGATTTCAGTGACGGGCTATCTGTCACCATTGTGATGGAATAACCTGTTCATCAAGATCTAATTTAGGCCATAAGTGGTGTGAAAACGAGAAAAGAAGGCAGCAGGTCTTTTTCCACATTCCTCATACCACTCAATGCAGTTTGCAGTTGGGAGGCACTGCCTTATCCCAGGCAGTCCTCCTAGGAAATCTTCATCACTTTCTATCTCAAGATACCACCCCCTTTAACTAATAAAGGAGAATAGTAACTCAAGGATGTCCTGTTTTATGTTTTGTGTTCCTCAGTGATCTACACTTCAGTGCCTAGGCTTGTGTTTAGCCCCATGTTTCTTCACCCATTTTATGTTGGCCTATGTTTGTGTTTAATTTGCACTCTCCCAGCAGTCCCTGGGCCTACAGCACCATTAACTTTCTGTCTTTCTGTTTGGGCGGTAGTGGTTGAGCTGGAGATAGAGTAGTCTAGGGCATATTTTGACACATATTGTGCAGAAACGCATATGCATGCAGCAGTCAGAGCAAAAGGTCCATGTTGCTTTCACAATGTGAAAACAGCTATTGTGACCACTGGTGACTGAAAAGCATTGTGTGCAGATAGAAATGGTGAGGAGAATTCTGGAGTGCATGGAATGTTACTTTTATCTGCATAGGCTAAATGCTCCATTGCTGTGAAGTGGTGTCCTGCCCATCTAGAATAAACAGGTAAACCCCGAGTGAATTTTAGTTGACATTCTACAAGTACTACACAAAAATATCCATACCTGATAATCAGTTAGTCCTGAGTGATGTTGGATCTTCTCTTTGTAGTCGACAGTGATCCTGCTGGGTATTCAAGCCAGTTAAACAGTTAGACTGGCACTAACAGGAACACTTATTTTTATTGAAAAGACTATGAAAAGAGTAAAATAAAGGAGAAGGATCTGTCTAGGCTTCTACGTGTTCTTTTTTTAATAACATTTTTTATTTAGCAGGATGCAGAAAAAATAATATCATACAGAACAAATAATATGTTTGCCATCTTCAACCCAAAATAATATACCATTTTGGCAGTATAAACCATACAAGTGCTGTAATGCATCACAAGTATAAAACAAAACAAAATCATATTTAAATGTACATAGCAGCAGATGTTAAAGTGCCTTGTGTCAACCAGAAGTCTATGGATTTGGTTAATCCCAATACTAGTCCATTTATATAGCAGCAGATATTAAAATGCGTAAGTATGTAGCATCAGAGTGTATAGTGCAAAACAGTTTTCCTACATACAACCTGGATTGGTAAATCAGTATACAGTTTATAATGCATAATCATGGAGGGAAAAAGAGTCTCGTGCAAACCAGAACCGTGCACTCCGCTCATCCAAGTCTTAGTGCATGTATATAGCAACATATGTTAAAGTACACAAGTATTTAGGAACAAAATGAATTGTTCTAAACAATTTCCATGAATACAACCTGAACTTGAAAATCAATATACAGTTCGGCATCAGCCACAAACTCTTGTAGATCACTATGGTTAAGGAAACCCATGAAAGCAAATCCTATCATACAAAAACCCTCAATTCCCTAAATCGCTGCCCTTCTTTTGGAACACATTATGACATGGTGAAGGCATTCCATGTTGCATTAAACCTTTGAAGGGTCCCTACTCGCTTAGCAAGTGCCTCTTCAAACAATTGAGTCCTAATCATTTTATTATGCAAGTGAGAGGCCACAACTGTTTTCCAATTTTGGAGGATCAATGAATGAGCCACGGCAATTGCTATCAAAATAAAATATTGTTGATGTTTATGTAGATGGTATACCTCATGAGATGATCCAAAAAGCTCCAGCATGGGCAATGGAGCTACTGTAATGTGTAAAGATCTACTAATTGCATGAAAAATTGGGCACTCATAAAAAACTATGGACCCATCCATCCTATTGACTGCTTTACATCTACCACACTGATCTGAGTGAGATGGAAACATCCTGTGCAGCCTGTCAGGTGCATAGTAGGCAGACTATCTGGATAAATATGCCATTCTCTTGAAGTTTGTGTCCTGGAGTGATCTAAATCAACCTCGGCAATGTGCGGTCATTTCTTAAATTTATATCAACAGTTAGTTGCGTGGTAAACTTTTAGCAGCCATTGGGTTAATACAACCTGGTTAGTCTGATGCCGTAGGAGGTACCAGTTACTCACTCCCCACAGCCTTGTTTATATATACAAGAAACAACCTGGTGAGTCCCTTCCTTCATTACTACATAGTTAATAGTTAAAAAGCTGATGATCTGGGTAAAACCGAACCATAATAGCATAATCTAGTTACCAAATGTTAGACCTGGTATCCTTGGCATGGTTTCTCCTGTCTTTTTGCCTCTACTTCCGGTGTTTTTGACTGTGTGCAGTACTTTGTTCTTGCTGGTTTGGGTACTCTAGGCACTTTGCCACTGCTGACCAGTGCTAAAGTGCAAGTGCTCTTTGTGTAACCTATATGTTTAATTAGCTTTTCCATGACTGGCATATTGTGATTTACTAGTAAGTCCCTAGTAAAGTGTACTAGAGGTACTCAGGGCCTGTAAATCAAATGCTATTAGTGGTCCTGCAGCACTGATTGTGCCACCCACATGAGTAGCCCTATAAATATAGGTCAGACCTGCCACTGTAGTGTTTGTGTGTGCAGTTTTAAACTTCCAGTTCGACCGGGCAAGTGTACCCACTTGCCAGGCCCAAACCTACCATTATTGTACATATAAGGCACCTCTAAGATAGGCCTTAGGTAGCCCCATGGGCAGGGTGAAGTGTATGTTAAAGGTAGAACATGTGCTAATGTATTTTACATGTTCTGACAGTGAAATACTGCCAAATTCGTTTTTCACTGTTGGAAGGCCTATCTCTCTCATAGGTAAACATAGAGGCTTCCTTTAAATATCTCTTAAATGTAGTTTCCCATTGGGAGCAGTTAAAGATGTGGAATTTGGGGTCTCTGAACTCACAATTTAAAAATACATCTTTTGGGAAAGTTGGTTTTTAGAATGTCAGTTTGAAAATGGCACTATATGGAAGTGGGCATGTTCTTGCTTAACCATGTGCATCTCCCCTCTGTCCTGATACAGCCCAGTTTTCAAGGATTGCAAAAAGACCTAGGTAAGGAGCCCAAAGACATTTCTGGTTAAATAGTATTAATTGTTCAAAAAGTGTTTGTTTTACTGTGGACTCTCTGTGTTTCAGGCAGCCTGGCCTCTTTGAAAGTGGTGTTTTTTCAAAAATCGTTTTTGCTGTGACTGTGTGAATTTTCCTTGCTAGTTTGTGGCACACACCCCCACCCTTCCCCCCATCTGCCCCCCCTTTTTTTCCTCCCTATTCTTAGTAAAAAGGCTACATACATCTTTCAGAGTGTGATTTTAGGAGACTGTTTTAATCTGTTTGTGTGATTTAAATTGTGCTTAAAAACTGTCTGCCCCCCTGTATTTTTGCCTTCAAAAAGCCCGATTTTAGAGTGTGCGCCCAGCACTATTGCAGTGTTTGTCTTTTAAACAATCTCCCCCTTACCTGGAAAGTAGATTCTGCTAGCTTGAAAGTGTGGATTCAGCCTGTCTGTATCCAAGGAGATACTGAATAGAGCAGCAGTTGCCTTCCCCCTGCCCACAGGGACTGGACTCAGCTGATAGGCTCCCTGAGTCTCTGCTGCACCTGATACCCGCCCCCCTCCACCTGCTCTGGCTCCTTAAGTTTGTGGAGGGAAGGCCAAAGACAGGCACCTCCAGTTAGTGTTCATCTGTGCATCTCCCCTGTGTCCTGATACAGCCCAGTGTTCAAGGATTGCAAAAAGACCTAGGTAAGGAGCCCAAAGATATTTCTGGTTAAATAGTATTAATTGTTCAAAAAGTGTTTGTTTTACTGTGGACTCTCTGTGTTTCAGGCAGCCTGGCCTCTTTGAAAGTGGTGTTTTAAAAAAAATTGTTTTTGCTGTGACTGTGTGAATTTTCTTTGCTAGTTTGTGCCCCCCCATCCCCCATTCTGCCCCCCCTTTTTTCCCCCCTATTCTTAGTAAAAAGGCTACATACATCTTTCAGAGTGTGGTTTTAGGAGACTGTTTTAATCTGTTTGTGTGATTTAAATTGTGCTTAAAAACTGTCTGCCCCCCTGTATTTTTGCCTTAAAAAAGCCCGATTTTAGAGTGTGCGCCCAGCACTATTGCAGTGTTTGTCTCTTAAACAATCTCCCCCTTACCTGGAAAGTAGACTCTCCTAGCTTGAAAGTGTGGATTCAGCCTGTCTGTATCCAAGGAGATACTGAATAGAGCAGCAGTTGCCTTACCCCTGCCCACAGGGACTGGACTTAGCTGATTGGCTCCCTGAGTCTCTGCTGCACCTGAGACCCGCCCCCCCCCCCACCCCCCCACCTGCTCTGGCTCCTTAAGGTTGTGGAGGGAAGGCCAAAGACAGGCACCTCCATTTTGTGTTCCTCTGTGCATCTCCCCTGTATCCTGATACAGCCCAGTGTTCAAGGATTGCAAAAAGACCTAGGTAAGGAGCCCAAAGATATTTCTGGTTAAATAGTATTAATTGTTCAACAAGTGTTTGTTTTACTGTGGACTCTCTGTGTTTCAGGCAGCCTGGCCTCTTTGAAAGTGGTGTTTTTTAAAAAATCGTTTTTGCCGTGACTGAGTGAATTTTCCTTGCTAGTTTGTGGCACCCGCCCCCCCCCCCGTCCCCCCTCTGCACCCCCTTTTTTTCCCCCCTATTCTTAGTAAAAAGGCTACATACATCTTTCAGAGTGTGGTTTTAGGAGACTGTTTTAATCTGTTTGTGTGATTTAAATTGTGCTTAAAAACTGTCTGCCCCCCTGTATTTTTGCTTTAAAAAAGCCCGATTTTAGAGTGTGCGCCCAGCACTATTGCAGTGTTTGTCTCTTAAACAATCTCCCCCTTACCTGGAAAGTAGACTCTGCTAGCTTGAAAGTGTGGATTCAGCCTGTCTGTATCCAAGGAGATACTGAATAGAGCAGCAGTTGCCTTCCCCCTGCCCACAGGGACTGGAGTTTAGTTAACTTGCTCCTTATATAAATTCCTCGTGGTTGTTGCATATGCTGTTGTGATAGGTTGTTGGGAGATGGTGTTTCATTGGTTGCTAGCTCCAGGGATGCAGTTATGATTGGTGGATAGGGCTGAGATTCTGATTGGCTGTTGGTTCTAGGGCTGTGATTGGTGGATAGGGCTGAGATTCTGATTGGCTGTTGGTTCTAGGGCTGTGATTGGTGGATATGGCTGAGATACTGATTGGCTGTTGGTTCTAGGGCTGTGATTGGTGGATAGGGCAGAGATTCTGATTGGCTGTTGGTTCTAGGGCTGTGATTGGTGGATAGGGCTGAGATTCTGATTGGCTGTTGGTTCTAGGGATGTGATTGGTGGATAGTGTTGAGATACTGATTGGCTGTTGGTTCTAGGGCTGTGATTGGTGGATAGGGCTGAGATTCTGATTGGCTTTTGGTTCTAGGGCTGTGATTGGTGGATAGGGCTGAGATACTGATTGGCTGTTGGTTCTAGGGCTGTGATTGGTAGATAAGGCTGAGATTCTGATTGGCTGTTGGTTCTAGGGCTGTGATTGGTGGATAGGGCACATATTCTGATTGGCTGTTGGTTCTAGGGCTGTGATTGGTGGATAGGGCTGGGATTCTGATTGGTTGTTGGTTTTAGGGCTGGGGCTGTGATTGGTGGTCAGGAATAGGGCTGTGACTGGTGATTAGAGCTGGGTCTCCCATTAGTTGGCTAAATCAGGGTTTAAAATTGGATTGGCTAGGGTTAGGACCAGCTTCTTATTGGCCAGTAGGGCTATAAAAGGCCAGGATTCAGGGTGTCTGAGCCCGGGCGTCGAGGCAAAGGGCGGAGAGGACAAGGGCAGAGGTCTGTTTGGGTCTGTTCGGGACAGGTAGGGACTAGGGTCAGAAATGCTGCCCAATTCATATTTAGCCAGGGATGGTTTCTGCCCCTACACAACCCTCAACATGCAAACACATTATCTGCAAAGATATCCAACTCATGCATCACAAACTGACCACAGACAGATTGCATTGCCCCACCACCCAACACAATACCCTACATACAACACATATACACATACCCCCCACACCCACTACAGTCAAACACCTTCATTCTCACAGCTAACACTACTCTGTCCCCTCCCACTAACACTACCTGCCACCACCCACACAATACAAAACTACAACATACATTTCTCTCAGTTTCAGTTTCCCAGATACACACTCTCTGCTGATATTAACCAACAACACTATCCACTGTGCTCCCCACAGACCACCTGACATCATAACAATGCCCAAACCCTGCAGTCAAACACATCATCCACAAACACTCTTCCCCTCTCCTCACCAATTACACACAACCATACAATCCCCACATTTCACTCCACCACACATATTACCTCTTCCAGTCATCTCAACTAATACTTATTTCCCTGACACACACCCATCACCTCTTACACACCTCATACATTCATCTCCAAAACACATCAACACCCCATCTAACACTCAAACTCCACTTAGCAGCACTAACTCACATACAAATCCCTCACCAAAAACAACTACACCAATATCCCCTCTCATTATTCCACAAAAACAATACCGACCACAAACATCAGCACATCAAAGCAACACAAACTTACATTACACTCATCGTCATACCCACTCCCACCCCCAGGACTACACAAAGGATACAAATTCCATCCTATCTCCACCCCTACCCCCCCACCCTTCACAAACACCTACCACAAGCACCCCATCCCAGCAACATTCATTCACTCGCCTATCCTCCATTGCACAATTTAGAGCCTTACATCATGATCCACATGCTCCTCCACCACCCCTAACCCATACTCCATCCACACTAAACAAACGCAAACAAAATAAAAAAAATGCCACTCATAGCAACCTCGCATCCCCTTGTCTGTCACATAATAAAACTACCCTACAAACAACACTACACTCCTCACGGCTCTCTCAGAGACCAAGTCCACCACCCACATACAGACCCAACAAAATGCCTCCTTAACCTGCTGGAAGAGGAACACTATATTGAAAAGCAAGACTATTGTGAGCCTCAAACAGTTATCACAACTAGCAACACTCCTGCTTCAAGCTCACATTACACTACTTACCCTTCTACTAAACAAAACAACACTACCACTAACACACCTTATACTAAACTGCCAGCTCATAAATGCGTGATCACTCTAAAAAAACAAGCATCACATCTACGACCTGCTCACAGACACACAACCTGACTTACTATTCATTACGGAATCCTGGTTGGGAGATGACATGGCACCAGTGTTGCACGAATCCGTTCCTCCAGGCTATCAAACCATCACACAAAACCATATAGGCAAGAGAGGAGGTGGACTAGCTATTATATTCAAACAGGCAATAAACCTCAGAAAAACAGACAACATCTACATACAAGGTTGTGAAGCCCTCCTTACCAGATGCCACCCTACTCCAACTTCCTCCTGTAACTTTCTCCTCCTTTACAGACCTCCACCTAACAACTCCACTTTCCCAGATGCTTTTCTTGACACAGTCTCAAACCTTATTACACTATACTCCAATCTATGCATTCTTGGGGATCTAAACGTTTGGTTTGACAAACCCAATATGCCCCATCCAAAAGCTATCACCACTGGCCTACTCGCATTGAACCTACATCAGATTGTACACAATCCCACATACATCGCTGGTCACATCCTAGATGTCATTTTTGCTAAGCGTGAACTCGTTACTATTCATAGCATCACACCAACCACCTGGTCAGACCACCATCTGATAACTTTCCAACAGACAACTCTACAAGTCAACACACCCCACAACCACTTACATACATACACCTATCGACCATGGAGCAAACTCAATTTGGATCACTTAGAAACACAACTAACAGCAAACACAGATCTAGATACAATTAATTCTGTACCAAAACTTTATGAGTGGCTACAGGAAGATTTTGATGTCCTAATACCACTCAGAAAAACACAACACGACAAAAGAAAACCAACACCTTGGAGAAACACAGAACTTAAAAAGATAAAGCAACAAATCAGAAAGTTGCAGCGGACCTGGCTCAAAACAAACAACAGTCAAGACAAACTGCAGCTACACAAACTTAACAGGATATACAAATCATCAATCAAAAAAGCTAAAAAAAGATACTACTCAGACAGAATTCAAAATGCTCAATCTACAACCAAGGAATTTGATAAAATTCTCAATGAATTTCGAAAACCTATATGCATGGAAGGAAGTCATCCCACCACTCAAGATTTCACAAACAAATTGACAACTCACTACACAACCAAGGCAGACACATTGGACTCCTATTTAAAACAGAAGAAAACCATCAGCACAAACCCCTTTACTAAAATACCCTTTAAGAATAAACCATCCCAACCTCTACAGTCCTTCAAACAAATATCCCAGGATGAATTTATGGATTTGGTCAAAGCAAGCAGACCTTCTGGTTGCCCTTCTGACCCTTGCCCACCACAAATATTCAAGAACATCCTGCTATCTACTTCTGCTGCCACACCTGTAAGAAGAATCATCCACAACTCTTTAACTTCTGGAACTTTTCCTGCAGACCTGAAAAAGGCATACATACGACCATTATTAATGAAAACAAACCTAGACCCGCAAGACCCCAACAACTACAGACCTATCACAAATGGACCTTTCCTGGGCAAATTGATAGAAAGAGCAGCATTCGCCCAGATGTCACAATTCATTGAAGACAATTCTATACTTTCAGACTTCCAAACTGGATTCCGCCCAGGAAGAAGCACTGAATCGGCACTCATGGCAATCTGGGACGATCTTAAAAACACAGTCGACCGAAATGGAGTTGCTGCACTACTTCTCTTGGACCTCTCAGCTGCCTTTGATACGGTTGACCATGACACCCTAACTCAAAGACTCCACGAAGCCGGCATGCAAGGGATTGCTCTCGACTGGATTACTTCCTATCTCCAAAAAAGAGCGAATATCATCCACTCGCCCCCCTTCTCGTCCGAACCCTACCTCACAAAAGCAGGGGTCCCCCAAGGGTCAATCATCTCACCTTTGCTTTTCAACATCTACATGATATCTTTACCAGAACTGATCAATAATTTCCAACTCACATGCTACAACTATGCAGATGACACACAAATACTACTTAAATTAGAAGACCCCAAAAACATTGAAAACTCACAAATCTTCAGTTGCCTCAGAGCCGTTGATCAGTGGATGACCTGGAGCCATCTCAAACTAAATACCTCCAAAACAGAAATACTCATATGTGGTGACTGGAAAAATTATGACCCTCTGTGCGTCTGGCCTGACGATCTCGGACCACCTCCTCAATTATCCAAGGAAGTTAAAAACCTAGGAATCACCATGGATTCCAAGCTAACTATGAATGCCCAAGTAGACAAATTAGCACGCACAAGCTTCATCACCTTAAAGACTTTACGATGCATCTTCCCCCACCTCGGATTTCCACACAAGGTGCAAGCTACTATCTCACTTGTATTATACAAATTGGATTATGCCAATAGCCTCTACCATGGATCATCTCTATCTGTTATGAAAAAAGTACAACGTATCCATAATTCTGCAGCCAGGCTACTACTACATATAAAGCTGCAAGCCCACATCTCCCCTGCCTTTGAGAGCACTACACTGGTTACCCGTTGCCAGAAGATGCACTTTCAAGCTGCTTTGTATCACCCACAAAGCTATATATGGAACAGGACCACTTTTTATCAGAAAGAAAATTACCAAATACATCCAACAAAGAACCCTCCGCTCAAGACTGGCACCCCGCCTTAGAACACCATGATACAAGAAAAAGACTGTAGGTGGTACATCCTTCTCCGTCCAAGCAGCCAAACTGTGGAATTCATTACCCCCAACTATAAGAGCCACAGATGACTTTCTTGTCTTCAGAAAACTACTCAAGAGTTGGCTCTTTCCTTCATAACCACCTTTTTCAAACAACTATGAACTGCATATGCCTATGTGGATGAATATTTTTTTTCAGATTAAATGTATATTTCTCTTTATTTATAGTTTCTTTGGAAAATATGTATTGCTACTCTCATAACAGTAAAATACACACACACTCTCTTAAACCTGTCTGACTAAGTATTTTTTACCCATGATTCTAATTATGTATAGTCTGTGCATATGTGTGTGTATTCATGTGTGTGTGTGTGTATATATATATATATATATATATATGTGTATGTATGTGCATATGTTGTTTCTGTGCTTGGCATGTTCGTGGATCATTGCATGGCTCCTGTTTTTTTTTGGGTTGTTATACTAGATATCTATGAATTCCTGCTCTCATCTTATCACACTTATCTACTCATCACTATTATGTCATGTCTCTATCAAACTATCCTCCATTCTCACTCTGACTCATCCCAAATCCCTTCTACCACTCTTATCTCCTAAATATCTCTGCCTAAGCTCTTCCCTTCACCTCCACATCTAACTCAACGAACCTCACTCTACCTCTGTGACCTCCCACACAACCCTACTAAATTCTCCTGCATTCATCTCACCCTGCTACTATGCTCTCCCTAATCCTTCCACATACTCTTCCCCCTCTGCCCCCCTTTATTCATCCCAAGCCTTTGGGTTGATTAAATGAAGGATATACTCCCAATTAACACTTCTGGATTTCTTTCCTCCTCCACCCCTCCATTACTCCAGTCAATCTAACAAACTCTCATATCCGCGGCTCAAATTAACTCATAATAATACTAAAACTGTACTCATTATTAAATGATACTAATCCATCACTAATTCTTGTTGGGTTCCGGAGTAGCGTGCTACTCATCGAAATGCGCTTTGACGCCTCGTCAGGGGTAGTAATCGCTATATAAATACGATTACAATACAATACAATACAATTATGTGCCTCTGCCTGCTTTTAGAATCCACATCTGGGTCAGATTCACAGTTGGTCTGTTTGTGAATTTCCTCTAGAAGGTGACACAAAGGGAGCTAGGGTGTAGCCTACATATCCTGATGAGTGGGAGTGAGGAATTACACTTACACCTGAAAAGGCTGTGCCTGTCCTCACATAATGCAGTCTCCATCCCCCTGGTGTATGTCTGGGGCCAGGCCTGGGCAAGGTAGGATCTTGAAAACAACACTTCCCTTTGACATTTGCCTACTTCAAAGGCAGAAATAGATATGAGTAGTGGACCCAAAACCCCAGACTTTCAGATGACTACTGGATCAAGAGGAACCTCTGCCAAGGAGAAGAGTTGAAGAGCTGGAGGAGGAGTACTGCCCCTTTGTCTGTGAGCGTGCTTTGCTGGGTTGGCCTGCAGTTGCTGCTTCTTCATGCGAGAGAACACAGACTGGAATTTGTTGTGTTTTCTTGCTTGTGAAGTGTCTCCAAGGGCTTGGACTGAACTTGTCCCCTGTTCTGAAGTCTCAGGGCCATCAAAGACTTCCTCTGCCATCTGTGAGGCATGTAAGCTGGTAATGCTTCCTCTACTGTCTGTAAGGCATGTAAGCGATTAATGCTAGTGAGTGTGTGATTATTTTAGATACTGGTCCTTTTGAAAATATTGATGTGAGCTTGTTTTTTACGACATTTATATATTGCTTAATTGATTTTATTTTGTGAGTTACACAGCTCTCTTTTACTACCGGACATTATATTTTTATTGTTTTTTTACTGGGCGCCAGGTGCTTAGCTGGTAATTGCTGTTTTTTGCTTTTAATCTTTCCTCACCGGGGTCAAGGGCCTGTCAGAGCCCTCCCTTCATGAGGCAGGCAGCCATTTTGGGGAGGAATCAGGTCAGCAGGTTAGCTGCTGGACCTGTGCTCGTGGCTTGACTAGACCCTCGGTACTTAAACTCAGTGGGTTGCGGCCATGCACAGTGGGTGCACCACTGGCACGCCGAAGGCATGACTAAGGCAAGCCAGTCTGTGCCCGTCCACATCCGGCCAGGGACTCTGCACCACTTAAGCAAGGTTCTGCACGTACACACTACTACTAGCAATGTCTCATCGAGTTAGCTAGGAGACAGAGCTGCAGGGGTGGTGATTTAGTCTCCCATGATCAGATAGAGGGTTGGAGTTGCAGTGTGTGCACTTGGGAGCCCAGGATAATGCCTCACGCAAGATATATCTGTGCCCCCCAGCAAGACCTCTTGCATCGTATTAAGGGGGAGGGTGCGCTAACGTGAGACATCTAACATGCAAGCTTATTACTGCCTGCTCCCTGATTAAACATAGGACAGAAATTGAAGATATGATTGACTGCTTGAACTTGGACTGCTTATTCATCACTGAGACCTGGGCTAGGGAAGACTCTAGCCCCTATTTTATGGCAGCCTCCCCACCAGGCTACACGTTCTCTAGACTTGATGGAGCTGGTGAAAGAGGAGGTGGGTTGGCAATCATTTTTAAGTCTAAATATTGCCATTTAGAACCCATAAATTCCAGACCAGATATCTGTGAAGGCGCCTTTTTTAAGGTTTACCTGAAAAATGTGCTCTTTGAGGGCCTATTGATTTATCACCCTCTAGGCCCTAAAACCTCTTTTCTCCAATACTGGCTGGCCACCATCGAGTCTATTACAGTGACCTCCAAGTGTATTGTATTGGGGGATTTTAATATTCATCTTGAGGATACTCAGGACTCCACTACACGCAAGTTTCTGGACGTAATATTTGTTCGCCATGACAGTGAGCTTTTTTTTGAAAATGGAGCACTGGAGTGGATGGCTCATCACCTTCTTACTTTTAGGCTGACAGACAATAAGACCCTGGGCCACTCCTCTTCCCCCCCAAGGTAATTAGACAATGGGGCAGAATAGATGAACAGAACCTTATCCCAGCCTTGATGTTAGGCTGGGAGCAAGCCAGGGAATGGTTCAGCTTAGCCATTGACAGATTTGATCATGTGGTAAAAACTGCTGTTGATCTTCTTGCCCTCTGAGAATGTCTTGCTCCCTGGCCAGGAAGAAAGCATCCTCTCCCTGGCATACGAAGGAACTTAAGGACTTACAAAGACTATATTGACATCAGGAATGCACATGGAAATTAAATCAAAATCTTGTGGAAAAATACAGTAGAAGCTTAGGTCTTTGCTCAGGGATTACAAATTGGGGATTAATAAAGCCAAAACTGACTTTTATACGATAGAAATAAAGGAAACAGAAAATGCCCCAGAGAACTCTTTAGAGTGGTTTGCTCCCTCACTGCTCCGACTGCCCCCCGGGAACTTGTAAATTCCCAAGCTTTCTGTAACAAGGTTGCAGACTTTTTTTTTTTTTAAAGTAATACAAATCCAGGCTAACTTTGTTCAGCACTCTGGGGTGCTGGACCCTTATGAGCAGATAAATAATTCAGAATATTATGAATCCTCTATTCTCACAGATTTTCAGCCTCTCCAGATGAAGAAGATTAAGGAAAGGCTGGGGAGAGTTAAGTCTGGATCCCCCAGCGATCCTGGTCCTCACCACATACTAAAGTTTGCTCCGGATTTGGTGTCCGCAGCACTTGTACCTGTGTATCAGAAGATTTTGAACACTGGAGTGCTTCCACCTTCTTGGAAGGAAGCAATTGTTATTCCTCTGAAAAAGAAACCAGGTGGTGCCCATAATGATCTCAAAAATCTCCGCCCCATAGCCTTGCTGCCCTCTCAGGCAAAAATCTTTGAAAAGTACCTCAATATGGAACTGGAACAATTTTTACAAGGAACAGGTTGCCTAGATCCATCTTGTCACAGTTTCAGGAAAGCGCATATTACAGAATCTGCCCATATCACCACCTCAGACTCCATCCATAGACTGGTTGATAAAGGGGATGGAGCTATTTTAGTGCTATTGGATTTGTCTGCTGCACTTGATACCATTTTGCCACAACTGATGGTACAACACCTTCATCAAGCAGGAGTCAGAGAGAAAGCCTTAAACATCCTGAAGTCTTTTCTAGGTGAGAGATCCACCATAGTGAGCTGTGGAGACTTCGGAGCTGCCCTGCTCCAACTTCCCTGTGGGGTTCCTCAGGGCTCCTCTCTTAGTCCCACTTTGTTTAATCTTTATGTGGCCCTTTTGGCCAGACTTATCCGCCCTCTTGGCTTTTTGGCAGCCTCCTATGCGGATGACATTCAGATCATTATTCCTGTTAACAAGAACTGGGAGGAGATGGCCAATAAATTCCATCACTGTATGAGTGAGAATAATAAATGGATGGGCCATAATTGGCTTAAAATGAATGATGATAAAACGGAGATCATATTTTTTGGCTCCAGCAGTGATCTGTGGAGCTTCCGTTGGCCGCAATCTTGCAGAGACCTGACAGTTCCCATAGTATCGACTAGAAACTTTGGGATTGTGTTTGACAATTCTTTATCGTTGAAGCTCTGGATTTGACCACTAAGGCTTGTTATTGGATGCTGGACATCAATAAAGGCTCTCTCAACAAATTGCAACTGATTCAGAACACTGCTGCCCGCTTGAAACTGGATCTTCCTTGCTCGGCTTCGGCCAGCAGCAGCTTGAGACAATTGCACTGGGTACCTGTTGAGAAGGGCATTACGTTTAAGGCCCTTTGTCTGGCACATGAGGCACTTCACTCAGAAGGTTCAGAGTGCCTCTGTTCCCCTATACAATGGTACGTGCCAGGTCGTCAGCGTAGATCATCTGGTCTCCACTTGATCTCTGTCCCCTGCAGCTGCAAGGCTAAGTGGGGTGACAAAGCTTTCACAGTAACAGTTGCCAAACGCTGGCATACTCTCCCGCTGTCTATTAGGAAGGACGATAACTTCCTGTCCTTTAGGAAGCAGTTAAAGACTTGGCTTTTTACCAATTAACTCCTTCCGTTCTAAGCAGCTTTCTGCCCTTTGTTTATGCTTCTCCCACTCTCACTTTTTACGCTCAGCACTTCGATGCTAAGGCCAGAATGTGCTGTACAAATACTAATATATAATACATAATACATAATACTACACCTGGACTCCTACCCTGCCAAGTGGTGCCCAAATCCAGTCCATGGGCCCTTGAGAGAAGAAGCTGGTGGAACCAAGACTGAAATTCATGCACAGGAGCTGTGCAGGAGAAAAATCATCTGCTTCGCACCTGAAAAGTTGGTGCACCACCTGCATCATGGCTGGAAAGTTGACGCAACACCCACTGGCGGCTGCCAAAATTGATGCATCACCCACACAGCACAGCTCTTCACCACAGTGTGCTGTAATTTCACATGCATCATCGCTGGGCGTCAAAACCTCAGTGAACCTCCGCGGATCTGAGGTTCCCCGTCTGGAAATCAACAGATTGCTCTACTGTGGGAGAGAAAAACAAAACATCGCCTACCTGAAGGGAGAAGAAATGACGCACGGCCACATTCACAAGTAAGGAATCACGGTATCACTGACTTTTCCCATGCACGCTCGCCTGTGCAGCTTTATTTTTGACACAAACGTAACTTCGTTACCCTGACTAGAATCAGGGTCCCTGCTTGTAGAGAGTGCAACCTGACTGCCATCCAGAAACCCCAATTCTAACACCAAATTGTTAAGTTAATGATTCCCATGAGATCAGATTCGCACTGTTATAAAAGTCTCCCAATTTTTCAAAACCTAACCCTGGCCATGACTGCAAAGCCATTTTGGACAATTCTACCCCCCAAACCTCATAATCCTGTGCCGGGATGTAGGCATGCCGTAATGGGGTTTCTCAGAATTCAAAAAAGGTCTGGAGACATGAGGCTAAGGCCTCCAGGGTCTTATACCTTATTTTCTTGGGGAGTTTAGCAAAGATGACACAGCACATCCTGACGGACCAGAACCAGCAACCCTGCCTGGTCACAAAGGATTAAAGCATCTCTGATGCTGGCACCTCATCTCCCCCTGCATCTGGACGAGATCAACACTTCATCCTGCTTTACAGCACAGAACTAACGCCTCTTTCCCCAACGCCGGTAGGGCACTGACGCCTCACCGACTGTGTGGCAAACTTGATCTTAGTTTGCTTTAATTTCACAAGGTACTGTACCTGGGGGTCCGTGCGACTCCGTGACCGGCACCAGTGGTGACGGATTGTTGGGAACAACTCTGTTAGCAACGCTGTGATAGCCCCAGTTGGAGCTATTGTGTCTTCTCAGTACTGTAGTTGGATTTAAACCTCAAAGAACGCATAATTTAATTACTGCATTGAGTTTGCATCGTTTTATCAATAATTTAACTAGACAAATATCACATATATTTCTAAACCTGTTTGGTGTCTTTTTGTGGTGTTTTCACTATGTTATAGTATAACGTTCTGCACAAATACTTTACACACTGCCTTCTAAGTTAAACCTCACTGCTCAATGCCAAGCTACCAGAGGGTGGGCACTGGAGAAATTTAATTGTGTGTGGCTTACCCTGACTAGAATTGTGGTCCCTACTTCGGCAAGGGTGTATACCTCTGCCAACTAGAGACCCCATTTCTAACATTATCTGACTGTGGTTTCTGCTTCTACCTGTGCAGATGTTGTTTTTGTATTTTTACATATGCAGTAAGCATCTTGTATGGAGACAATGTGACTTTTTTGTGAAAATGTGTTTTTCACATTAGTCAGTCTTAATCAAGTTTGTTTTGCCTTTTTTCAAAATGATAATGGCCAAGTGGGCACTTAGGGGACCTTCAGTGTGTTGAATAAAAGTACTTGTAG
This sequence comes from Pleurodeles waltl, assembly GCF_031143425.1. Taxonomy (NCBI): domain Eukaryota; kingdom Metazoa; phylum Chordata; class Amphibia; order Caudata; family Salamandridae; genus Pleurodeles; species Pleurodeles waltl. Next base: position 528,083,058 of record NC_090445.1, on the reverse strand, counting down.
GAACCTCCTTATTTTGCTAACTGGCAGGATCGGAAAGCACAGCTAAGAGCAAAGGCACTTGTCACCTTCTCATCCTGGGAGTGCCAGGCAATAGAACTAATTGGAAAAGCCATTGTGAAGTACGATCCTCTGACTTGAGTCAGAACACAACAGAGAAGTTTATTATTTGAATGATCAGATCTCTAGAAGAGGGTGTCTAGAGGCAGCAGAAGGACCAGAGAAGGTATAATTTTCCTCTAAGAACAGAGTCTTCCCATATGTCTTGCACATCTTATATTTCTTCCTGTCTGACACAGACTAATGTTTTATATTTCACATAACTTACAGCTGCACTTAGCTGAAGATCAACCCTCTACCAGTGGGAACTGTTTCAGATAATTCAATAAACTAGTGATTTTGAAATTTCCTATTAATTCAGTAGTCCATGGAGTTCCCTCTCTCCTAACATTTAAATCAGGCCCTGAGTTGATAAGAGTGCAGAGGCTATTTTGAAGCAAGCCTATTCAGAACGTATGGCCTCATTTTGAGTTTCTCGGGTGTCCTAATGGGGCTGTTGCCAATGTGCTGGTGCGACGGGTGCAGAAGCACCTGTCATGCATTCCACTGCCCATGATTCAGGCATTGGAATGTGCGACAGGGCAGTGCATGGGGGCCCCTGCACTGCCTATGCCAAGTGCATTGGCAGTGCAGTGTGCCCAGGGTCCTCTCAACTCCCCCATTCTGCCAGCATTTTCTTGGCGGTGTAACCACCATGGAAAGACTGGCGGTATGGAAACTCGTAATCCTCCAGGGCAGCTCTGCTTGCGGCACTTCCTTGGGGGATTATAACCCGCTGGGACCGCCAGGCTGCAGGGTGGTGGCAGCCTGGCGGTGTTAGCGGTTGGACCGTGCAGCTCTGACACAGTCCTAAAAGGGCAGACGGGCTGCCCTGTCTGCGGTGGTCCGTCTCCCACTGCCACACTTGTAATGAGGGCCTTAATCAGGTTACGAGGACACTTCCTAGTTTATAGGTGTAGATTCTGAATAATTTTCAATGCAATCCAAGAAGGGGAGGATGTTTCTCGGGTACTGGTGGCAATGGAACTGAATGCAGAAGATCCTTCAGGCATAACGTTTGACAACTTGTAAGCCTGTGCAGAGGAAGCAGGATGGGATGGTGGTAGCAGGGTTGACTCCTGTGTAGGAAATCTGGTTACTGGTGGGGGAGTGGAACTCTATTTAAACAGCAACCACAATTCTTGTCAGGTTGAAACACAAGCATACCCCACCTTAACCAGTGCTCAACCCTCTGGTAACTTGGCACAAAAACAGTCAGGCTTAAATTAGAGGCAAAATGTAGAGTCTTTATGCAGCACTTCAAACAGTAGTAAAGTGAAATCACAAATCGAGGAAAATCCCACACCAACTTAATGAATTACTTGAGACCAAAATTTTAAAAAATCCAATTAGTAAAACTGCACTTTTAAAAATGTAAGTAAACACAGTGCTAACAAGCACAACGTGCAAACTGGGGTTATGTGGTTGCCCCAGACCGGGACAAAGCCACAAATTCATGCCAACCATGATGGAGCATGGGCTGGCTACAGGGACCCAGTTAGACTCACTGAAAAACGTACCTTAGATCTTGGTGCGTGGTTTGCAGGGCACTGCATTGTGAGGCTTCACATCGTCCAGCGTTGGTTCTGAGGTGCAGTGATATCCACAATGAAAGGTCTTGCATCTGGTTGCATCATGTTGCGTCAGTTATGATGAAGCTGTGCTGCAAGGCTTTGCTAGATGCTTTGTGCAAGATTTGGTAATGGACTGGCAAAACACCTCTATCCTCACTTTCAAGAGTCCAGGACTGGAAGGGCACCACTTGAGAGGTTAAAAATCACAGCAGGTAGAATACAAGTGCACAGTTCAAGAGCGATGGAGTCTTTTCTGTCCCTGAGGTCCCTATGAGGAGACCAGTCAACTAGCCCTTGGGGTCACTCTGGTAGTCCTGGGTTCCAGATGCAGGTCCAGCCCTTCTCAATTAGACAGGAGGGCAGCAGAGTAGCAGGGCAGCAGAGTAGCAGGGCAGCAAAGTAGCATTCCTACTTCCATAACAGCACAGCAATCCTTCTTCTGAGTCCTCCACAGGCCCAGATGTGTACTGAAGAGTGGGTCTGAGGGACCAATGTTCATCCTTGGTGCCAGTTTTGACATAGGAGAAGTTTCTAGAGGGTCCCACCCATAGAAGTGTTTGGAATATCCTGCCTCCCTGCAAGGGTGCCAGCTTATCTGGAGGCACAGAAGAAAAGTGTCAAATCCTTTATGAGTGTGTTGAGGCAGGGGCTTTGTAATGGCAAAGTGTGGTAGATGATAGATTCACTCCCTACCAAGTCAGAGATGGTCCATCCTGCCAACACCTATTCCACCATAGCCTTGCTGTTTAATGGCAATACACAAGGACCAACTGCCAGCTGCAACTAGTGATATGTCCCAAGATACTGTCCTTAGGCATAAAATGGTTAGTACAAGAAAAGCCAACTTTCTAAAAGTGGCACTTTCAGAATTGTAACTTAACATTTGAAATTACCATTAAAAAGGTTTTAAAGTTACAGTTCTTTCAACACAAATCTCAACATTCATACTTGCTCCCAACTGGAAGTTATCACTTATTAGATGTAATAAGGTAAACCAATGTTATCCTATGGGACAGCTATGCCTTGCAGTCAAGAAAAAATAATTTAATACTTTTTCACTACCAGGACATGTAAAAGTTCAAATTACATGTTAAACTTTTCTAAATATACAGTCTTCCATATTGGCTGTTTAGGGCCTACCAGAGGGGTAACTTTTATGTATTAAAAAAGAAGGTTTAGCCCCGGCAAGAGGTTTATCATTCCGGGTCGAAATGGCAGGCTATAATTCTACACAAAGGCTGCAATGGCCGGCCAGAGGAATGTTTAAATGGGTACTTAGGTGGGTGAAACAATCAATCCTGGAAGCCCACACTTAGCATTCAATTTGTAGGAGAATGTGCCAATTGTGTGTAAGCCAATGATACCATGTTTTAGTGAGAGAGCACTTTAGCACTCAGCAGCAAAGTGAGCAGAATCCTAGGGCCAGCAAAAATAAAGTTAGCAACAAACAGGAGGAATGAATGGAAAAAGCTGAGGGATAACCATGCCAGGGATGTCAGGTCCAACATTTAAAGCCCTAACTCCTGCAGATCTCACCAACATAGTCAGCTCCCTCAGAGTCACTTATTATGAAGATACATTTTTAGCCTCCTCTTTCATCAAAGCAGAGAGAACTTGAAGAGACCAACAGCGTTTTCATGGTCAGTTCCAGAGAAATATTGCACCGTAAAGTTAATTTCCTTTAGGGTGTCAAAATTGTTTTGCCATGTCTCTTTCCAGATCAAATGTCTAGTTTGCTTCTTAGTTTCTTTGTTAGAAGTCAGCTTAAACAAGGGAGCAAAAATGTTCAGTAACCCTTGAAAAATCTCCTGTAGTACCCTGTGAGGCCTAGGAAGGTCCTTGTTTCTTTCTGGTATTGGGGGGGTGGTTCGCAAGCCTCATTGGTTTGAATTTTTGTTTGGAAGTGTTGTATCTTGTCCCCTCCGACTTGGTTACTGAAATAGACCACCGAACCCTGCTCTCCCTGTCACTGACTGCACTTGATAGTCAGGCCTGCTCTCCGCAGATCCTTAAGCACTTCTCTGAGGTGGCACAAGTGGTCCTCCCAAATGAAACTGAAGAACTGTATGCAAGACTGACAATCTCCAACCCAGCCAGGGGCTACATTGACCAACCTCTGGAAGGTGGCAGGGACATTTTTCAAATTGAAAGGCATCACCCAAAACTTGAAGTGGCCTCTAGGATACTTTTCTTTGGCCTCCTCAGTTAAGGCAATCTGCTGGTACCCAGATGACAGATCAGACATGCTGAGAAATGTAGCAGCCCCCAACCAATCAATGAGCTCATCATTTCAGGAAATGGGGTGAGCGCGAGTCATAGTGATTGAATTTAGCACTCGTAATCTACACAGATCTGGAGTTTGGGGGTGGTAGCTAGAAAAGCATCATTGGGGGCTAGTAATACTGGGCTGGTCCAAGGGCTGTTTAAGGGCTCAAATACCCGCAGCTCCAGCATTTTGGAGACTTCCTCTTTTATGTTAGCTCTGACATTGTCATATAGCCTGCAGATTTTATTCTTCATAGGCATACTATTCCAAGTGTCAATATCACCACGTAGTGAACCCAGGGATTAAGAAGAAGAGGAAGGCAAATTGCCCCAAAAATTGAAAAATTGATGGCAGCCCTTCTGTTGCTCTAGGATAAAAAAAGGGGAGGCTAACACCCTCCACTGACCCACTATTTTCCTGGGGAAAAAAGCACGTCAGTGAGTTAGTCACTCTTCTCTTCCACACTATCATCTGTCACCAGGAACATGGTCATTTTGGACCTCTTAAAGTGGGATTTGAGGATATTGACGTTCAGGACTCATTAAGGGTTCATAGGAGTCTTAAGATCCACCATGTAAGTGACGTTCCCCTTGTGATCCTTCACCTCATAAGGCCTAGACTATCAGTCTTGTTGAGCCCTGGTCTCTACGGACTCTATCATCCACACTTTTTGGCTAGGCTTACACTTGGCCATTTTGTCCTTCTAATCATACATTAGCTTTATGTCCTTCTGACTTGCTTCTAGATTCTCCTTCCCCTTCTTCCAGAAATGTGTCATCTGGGTTCAGAGGGTCAGGATATAGCTGACCACATCCTGAAGGGCCTTCTTGGGAGCTTGCTTTCAACCCTTCTTTACTGGGCTGAGAGGCCCTCTAACAGCATGACCATGCAGAAGTTCCAAGGGGATTAATTCAACTCCTTTCTGTGGTACCTCTCTGTAATAAAAAACAAAAGGCATGGCAAGAGGACATCCCACTTTTGACAGCTCCATGTTCATACCTTTGAGAGTCTTGTTAAACCTTCCAACAAGTCCATTTGTTCGGGGATAATGGGTGTGGATAACTTGTATGTTACCTCACACTCATCCCACATGGAGTTCATGTACACAGACATGAAGTTGGTACCCCAGTGAGATACTACCTCCTTGGGGAACCCCACTTGGGTAAATACCCCATAAGTGCCCTGGTCACTGTGAGTGCAGTCACTATCCTCAAAGGTACAGCTTCAGGGTACCGCGTGACATGGTCTACCAAGACCACGGTAAACCTCCTGCCTAAGGTTGTCTGGGAGTCCAGAGGATCAGGCTATTCATGCATATCCCTTCAAAGGAGGTGCAACGACTGGAAGGGGGGATCAGTGGAGCCTCGACTTCCCACTGGTCTGGCAGGTGGGACATGACCTGCAGATTGTATCTGCGGTCACTTCATCAGGCCAGCAAAAGTGGGTGACAAGCCTGCCAAAGGTCTTTCCCTGCCACAAATGACCTGCCAGGGGGACATCATGGGCCAGATTGAGTAGGAAGGTCCTGTAGACCAACATATGGGTTGCAACAGGCTCAGAAACCTTGGGCTCACTATACAGGAGGCCATTCGCCCAATAAATCATGTTATCACCAGGTGTGTCACCGGATGCCTGTGTCTTGACCTGCTCCTGCGTTCTGTAGAACTCCTATCTGGTGAGACCCCTTTCCAGATTCAGATTTTGTGATCAGAATGAATTAAGCACCCGTGTCAGACCTGAGCAGAGTGTTTGGCATAGGGTCATTGTCCCTGAATCAACTGATACAAATCATTGTGAGCTGGGCAGAGAAAAGGGGTATTTCTTCCAGGAAAATACATTTCCAGGGGCCTTACAATGTATTTGCAGATTCCTTAAGGAAGGTTTTCATCATATCAGTACATAAGATTATCTTTGTAGATGTTTTAAGAAATGTGAATGAGATTTGGCAGTCCAGAGGTGGATCACTTTGTGGACCAATTCAATGTGTTTCTCCCTCAATTCTTCTTGCAGTTTCATGGTCAGCTAGCAGTGTGGCTGGATTCATTTACATGCCAATGGTCAGTGACAGATATTATTCTCATGGGTTCCTGTTGGCCACAAAGGTACTGATTTCCTCTTCTGAGGGAGATGTTGGCGATTGATCCCTCCACCTCTGTTACAACTTCCATCACTACTGAGATTGGGATTGGCAGTCTGGAGGTGGAAAAGGAGGGTCTAACTAAATTAGGTCTTTCACTTTCACTAGCTGACTCCATTGAAGCATAAAGACTTTGAACATATGACCACCATGTACCTATTATTCTATAAATTGGAGGAATAAGAATTTCCTCCATTTCTTTGACTTCTAGAGTACATATTTTGATCTTTTTAGCATAACTTTGATAAACGTTGGTTAATTTCTACCTTAAAATTGCAGTGGGTTTTTATTCAGCTTTTCATTACCCATGGGGTCCTCCTCCGGAATCAGAGGGCTTGGTCTCAAGGATTTTCAGGTGTTTGTACTTTTTAGACCAGGAGTGAGGTATATGTTTGTACTTCAAGATATTATATTGGTATTGGGAACATTGCAAAAGACTCCATTTGAAATACCACACCTCTAGTTTTGTTTCCTCAGGTTCAGTTCAGGATATTTTATTGGATGTAATTAGAGCCGTCAAGCTCTACCTATTTAGATCTGCTGATTACAAAAACTGTGATTCACTGCTTTTAAATTTTGGTTAGATGAATCTTGGGAGAAAGATTTCCCTAACTTGGCTCTTGGATGAAAGGGGTAATCTCAGCTTCTTACTTAAATTCTGGGCAGGAACTTCCAGGGTCAGTTCAGGCTTCTTCACTGAAAAGGGTTGCTGCCTCAGGAGCAAAATACAAGAGCGTCTCTACTACAGACATTTGTGTGGCAGCAACCTGGTCAAGACAATCCAAGTTTGTTACCTATTTAGGTCAGGGTTCTGAGTTACAGATTGTTGAAAGAGTTTTGAGTTTGAAGAACGTATTATAAAATTTCTCTTCTGTTATATCGAATTTAGGCACACTGAATTATGTATATGTTCTGCATAAATTCTATTGTGAATGGGCCTGATTCAGAAAGGAAAATGTACAAATTTGTGTACGTTTACTGTTTTTTTGGTATTCACTACCTACAAGTTGAACTTTACAAATGGCAATTTTTGTGACTGCAGAGACCCCATACATAAAAACAGTAGGCCTGCCATACCTTTTTATGTGCAGAGTTCTTCGCCCCGACTGCATCTCCACAATCATTACACTAGTAGTAGTAAGGGGAAACTTGTAGTTTGTGTAATTGAGGCAGAGTCTCATAACTGCAACATATACAAGATAGGATAAGGAATGCAGAATGAGAGTAAAGATGATGAGCAGTAAGTAACCTAAACACTGCATTATAAAGCAGCAACAGGACACTTCTGCTCCCAGAAACAGCTACCTCTCCTATCACTCAACTGTATACTTGCCTTTTTGCTAGACGACGATACATACATACAGACAAACAAACATACATACTTGCATAATTGCTTCCATATGATCTACTTATCATACCAATTCCTGTAAACAAAAATAAGGGATATGAAGAGTCATGTATTAAAATACTCAAAATATGTAAAATTTGCATTGCATACCATTCAATGAAAATATGTTTCCTCTATGCATCCACAAATAACACCAGTTGTATAACATCAACGTATCCTTGTCTCATTTATTTCATGCCTGCTCAGGGTGTGTATTCCACAATCCACAGCAAGGGATCATGAAACTATATCATGTTCATAAATAGTAAATAGTATTCCCCCACGTCAGTCGATATATTAAGGATTTGGCATGTCACATATTGACACCTGATAAAATAAAAATGCAAATGAACATGAGGCTACATAACTTTCAGTTTCGTATTAAGGAATAAACATCACTAAATACCCCTTAACTTAATATACTCAACAAAATATTTGTAGTGTCATGTGAATGGTAATGAGGGGACTCTTTTGGTTCCTGAAGAACTCCATAGAACGGTGACATGAGTGTTTGTGTTGGGTGACTGCATTTCAGTTTTAGAATGTTGAGTTTGCAATTGCATGCAGAAGAATAAAGACACTCAAAACCAAGCTCCATGTGTGGTGTGTTAATTTAAGAATACCCAGCTTGGGAAAGAGCTACAGTATTTATCAATCACTTATATTGCACACAATCCATGACCCATCATGAAATAAAAGTCCAATAAAATTGAGGGCCCACTTTGAAAGAATCAAAGTTATGATAATGTATCAAATTGTATTCAAGCAATGATTTATCAAATCTGCATGTTCGATTCAAAAGCATTTATTGATCCTTTGTATAGGAATTGTTTCGGAAATACATGAAGAGAACAGCCGACACGTGTTTCGCCCCTGTGGTGTATTTACCTGGGGCGTTTTTTCAAGGCTGCAAATGATAAACCGGGAATCAGATAAAAGTAATAATGGTATCAAAATTAGATAGGTATAGAATATTAGTCTTTCATTAGTGCACGGTGAAAGTTGTGCTAAAGAGAAGGTAGAAAGTTCAAGAATCTTGTTCGATGGGCAACCATTTATAATACGTATCTTTATCAATTGTGAGAGTACTAATCTAATCTACCTCATTACTTGCCCCTGCAATAAGGCCTCTATAGGAAGTACAACTAGAACTCTCAAATTACGAATACAGGAACCTTATCGAAACATCCAGAAGGATGATACAAAATGTGAATTTAGGATTAAGATTTTAAGCTATTATTCTTATTTTTTTTTTAGATTAACCCGCTCAGTGCCTTGGACGAGGTGGTCTCGTCCCAGCACACGTTCCCGTGCACCGGGCCCACGGGGAAAGTGCTAGCGCTCCCCGTGGGCCCCCCACCCACACCCCCATCAGGGATGAAAGGGGAATCGCTTCCCCTTTCACCCCTGACCCCCCGAACCCCCCCAGTGACGTCTGATGACGTCAGCGTCGCCTCCCGTCGTGCTGGAAGCATGCTTTCAGCGCGATGCGGAAGAGAAATGCTCAGCATTTCTCTTCCGCTCGGGAGGAGGGGGGCGGGAGTGACATCGGATGAAAGGAAAGGCTTTTCCTTTCTTTCGATGTCATTCTGAGCATTTCTGCTGCCCGGTTGAGATGCGATCGGGCAGCACAAATGCCCACTAGACACCAGGGAATTTTGTTTTTTTCAAATTTACATGAGGGAGCGGCCCCTTGGGCAAGGGTCGCTCCCTAAGGGGCCAGATCATTTTTAGGTCATTTCTGGGGCAGATTGGCCTAATATAATTAGGAAGAAATGCCCTCTAGACACCAGTGAATTTTTTTTTTTTTTTTTTCTTCTTTTATGTGCAGGGAGCAACCCCTTAGGCAAGGGTCGCTTCCTTAGGGCCAAATTGTGTTTAGGCCATTTCTGCCCCCCCTGGGGCAGATCGGCCTAAGATAATTAGGCTGATCTGCCCCCGGGGGGCAGAAATGCCAACTAGACACCAGGGATTTTTTTTTGTATGTTTTCTAATAAAGGGAGTGGCCACCTTGGGCAAGGGTCGCTCCCTAGGGGGCCATATTATTTTTAGGCCATCTCTGCCCCCCGGAGGCAGATCGGCCTAATAAAATTAGGCCGATCTGCCTCCTGGGGAGGCAGAAACCTCTAGACACCAGGGATATATATATATTTTTTTTACTTTATGTTTTTATATATGGGGAGCGACCCCTTAGGCAAGGGTCGCTCCCCTGGGGGACAAATTGTATTAGGCCATTTCTGCCCCACTTGGGGGCAGATCGGCCTATTTTTGTTAGGCCAATCTGCCCCCAAGGGGGGCAGAAACCTCTAGACCCCAGGGATTGGTGTGTGTGTTTTGTTTGGGGGGCAGCCCCTTGGGCAAGGGTCGCTCCCCTTGGGGGCACATTACTGTTGGCCATATCTGCCCCCGTTGGGGGCAGATTGGCCTATTTTTGGAAGGCCCACCTGCCCCCAAGGGGGATAGAAAGCACACCAGAGACCGGGGAAGATTTCTTTTTCAAAATAAGAGGGTGGGGTTATGGCCATACCCCCACCCCAAATAAATGGGGCCAAAGTTGTTCTGCCCACCAGTGGGCAGATTGGGCAATTACCCCAATCCACACCCCAGGGGGCAGAAAGTCTACTAGATGCCATGAAATTAAAAAAAATAAAAATTGTGGGGTGGTGACTACCAACCAGTATGGGCCTGGTTATGCCCTCACCCAAACTGAAGGGGCTAACAGTCATTCAGCTCCCCCGCACACTAAAACATCTTATTCCATGGCAAGCAAGAGGACATTTGATATTTGTTTGTTTTTTTACATTTGGGCCATGAGAGCTTGGTAACTATCAACATCGTCCCACTTGAATTGGTGAGGGCTGCACTTTTTTTTTTACTTTGGGACGCTGCCATGTAGAAAAATCCACAAGACGTAGACACATTTGAAAAGTAAACATCTAGTTGATTCCAGGGTGGTGTGCTTCACATGCACCCTGCACCATTTCCCTACCCACAATGCCCTGCAAACCTGCAACTTTGCTGAAAAGCACACATTTTTCCCATATTTTTGTTATGGAACCTTCCGGAATCTGCAGTAATCCACAAAATTCCTACCACCCAGCATTGTCTCATCTATACCGATAAAATTTGTACTGCACTTGTCAGCCTAAAAATGTTTTGTTTCAAACTGCCCTTTTGGACAAACTTTGGTTCCCCCTCAATTTCGACGTGTTTTTGGCTCTTCTCTGTCACAAACACTTTTCCCACCTACACAAGTGAGGTATCATTTTTACCGGGAGACTAAGGGGGACGTTGGGTGGTAGGAAATTTGTCCCGGTGCAGTGATCCCACACAGAAATGTGGGAAAAATTAGATTTTTTAGCTAAATTTGAGGTTTGCTGAGGATTCTGGGTCAGAAAACATTGGGGGATCCACGCAAGTCACACCTCCCTTGAATCCCTCGGGTGTCTAGTTTTCAGATATGTCTGGGTTTGGTAGGTTTCCCTAGATGGCTGTTGAGCCCAGGACCAAAAACGCAGACGCCCCTCCCCCATAAAAAGGTAAAGAGGTACCATTTTTATCGGGAGACTGGGGGGAGCGCTGGGTGGAAGGAAATATGTGGCTCCTCTCAGATTCCAGAACTTTCTGTCACCAAAATGTGAGGAAAAAGTGTTTTTTTTTGCCACATTTTGATGTTTGCAAAGGATTCTGGGTAACAGAACCTGGTGAGAGCCCCACAAGACACCCTGTCTTGGATTCCCCAAGGTCTCTAGTTTTAAAAAATGCAAAGGTTTGGTAGGTTTCCATAGGTGGCGGCTGAGCTAGAGGCCAAAATCCACAGGTAGATACTTTGCCAAAAACACCTCTGTTTTCTTTGTGAAAATGTGATGTGTCCACTTTGTGTTTTGGGGTGTTTCCTGTCGTGGGCACTAGGCCTACCCACACAAGTGAGGTACCATTTCTATCGGGAGACTGGGGGGAGCGCTGGGTGGAAGGAAATATGTGGCTCCTCTCAGATTCCAGAACTTTCTGTCACCAAAATGTGAGGAAAAAGTGTTTTTTTTAGCCACATTTTGATGTTTGCAAAGGATTCTGGGTAACAGAACCTGGTGAGAGCCCCACAAGTCACCCTGTCTTGGATTCCCCAAGGTCTCTAGTTTTAAAAAATGCACAGGTTTGGTAGGTTTCCATAGGTGGCGGCTGAGCTAGAGGCCAAAATCCACAGGTAGATACTTTGCAAAAAACACCTCTGTTTTCTTTGTGAAAATGTGATGTGTCCACTTTGTGTTTTGGGGTGTTTCCTGTCGTGGGCACTAGGCCTACCCACACAAGTGAGGTACCATTTCTATCGGGAGACTTGGGGAAATGCTGGGTGGAAGGAAATTTGTGAATCCTCTCAGATTCCAGAACTTTCTATCACCGAAATGTGAGGAAAAAGTGTTTTTCTTAGCCACATTTTTAGGTTTGCAAAGGATTCTGGGTAACAGAACCTGGTGAGAGCCCCACAAGTCACCCCGTCTTGGATTTCCCTATGTCTCTAGGTTAAATAAATGCACAGGTTTGGTAGGATTCCCCTAGTTGGCGGCTGAGCTAGAGGCCAAAATCCACAGGTAGGCACTTTGCAAAAAACACCTCTGTTTTCTTTGAGAAAATGTGATGTGTCCACTTTGTGTTTTGGGGCATTACCTGTCACGGGCACTAGGCATACCCACACAAGTGAGGTACCATTTTAATTGGGAGACTTGGAGGAACACTGGGTGGAAGGAAATTTGTGGCTCCTCTCAGATTCCAGAACTTTCTGTCACCAAAATATGAGGAAAAAGTGTTTTTTTAGGCACATTTTGAGGTTTGCAAAGGATTCTGGGTAGCAGCACCTGGTGAGAGCCCCACAAGTCACCCTGTCTTGGATTCCCTTAGGTCTCTAGTTTTCAAAAATACACAGTTTTGGTATGTTTCCCTAGGTGCCGGCTGAGCTAGAGGCCAAAATCCACAGGTAGGCACTTTGCAAAAAAACACCTCTGTTTTCTTTGAGAAAATGTGATGTGTCCACTTTGTGTTTTGGGGCATTTCCTGTCAGGGGCACTAGGCATACCCACATAAGTGAGGTACCATTTTTATTGGGAGACTTGGAGGAATGCTGGGTGGAAGGAAATTTGTGGCTCCTCTCAGATTCCAGAACTTTCTATCACCGAAATGTGAGGAAAAAGTGTTTTTTTTAGCCACATTTTGAGGTTTGCAAAGGATTCTGGGTAACAGAACCTGGTGAGATCCCCACAAGTCACCCTGTCTTGGATTACCCAAGGTCTCTAGTTTTCAAAAATGCACAGGTTTGGTAGGTTTCCATAGGTGGCGGCTGAGCTAGAGGCCAAAATCCACAGGTAGGTACTTTGCAAAAAACACCTCTGTTTTCTTTGTGAAAATATGATGTGTCCACTTTGTGTTTTGGGGCGTTTCCTGTCGTGGGCACTAGGCCTACCCACATAAGTGAGGTACCATTTCTATAGGGAGACTTGGGGAAACGCTGGGTGGAAGGAAATTTGTGACTCCTCTCAGATTCCAGAACTTTCTATCACCGAAATGTGAGGAAAAAGTGTTTTTCTTAGCCACATTTTTAGGTTTACAAAGGATTCTGGCTAACAGAACCTGGTGAGAGCCCCACAAGTCACCCCGTCTTGGATTCCCCCATGTCTCTAGTTTAAAAAAATGCATAGGTTTGGTAGGATTCCCCTAGTTGGCGGCTGAGCTAGAGGCCAAAATCCACAGGTAGGCACCTTGAAAAAAACACCTCTGTTTTCTTTGAGAAAATGTGATGTGTCCATTTTGTGTTTTGGGGCATTTCCTGTCACGGGAACTAGGCATACCCACACAAGTGAGGTACCATTTTTATTGGGAGACTTGGAGAAACACTGGTGGAAGAAAATTTGTGGCTCCTCTCAGATTCCAGAACTTTCTGTCACCAAAATATGAGGAAAAAGTGTTTTTTTAGCCACATTTTGAGGTTTGCAAAGGATTCTGGGTAGCAGCACCTGGTGAGAGCCCCACAAGTCACCCCATCTTGGATTCCCTTAGGTCTCTAGTTTTCAAAAATACACAGGTTTGGTAGGTTTCCCTAGGTGCCGGCTGAGCTAGAGGCCAAAATCCACAGGTAGGCAATTTGCAAAAAACACCTCTGTTTTCTTTGAGAAAATGTGATGTGTCCACTTTGTGTTTTTTGGGCATTTCCTGTCACGGGCACTAGGCATACCCACATAAGTGAGGTACCATTTTTATTGGGAGTCTTGGATGAATGCTGGGTGGGAGGAACTTTGTGGCTCCTCTCAGATTCCAGAACTTTCTGTCACCGAAATGTGAGGAAAAAGTGTTTTTTTAGCCACATTTTGAGGTTTCCAAAGAATTCTGGGTAACAGAACCTGGTGAGAGCCCCACAAGTCACGCCGTCTTGGATTCCCCTAGGTCTCTAGTTATCAAAAATTCACAGGTTTGGCAGGATTCCCTAGGTGCCGGCTGAGCTAGAGACCAAAATCCACAGCAAGGCACTTTGCAAAAAACGCCTCTGTTTTCTTTCGGAAAATTTGATGAGTCCATGTTGTGTTTTGGGGCATTTCCTGTCGGGGCGATAGGCCTACCCACACAAGTGAGGTACCTTTTTAATTGGGAGACTTGGGGGAACATAGAATAGAAGAACAAGTGTTATTGCCCTTTGTCTTTCTCTACAGTTTTTTCCTTCCAAATATAAGACAGTGTGTAAAAAAGACGTCTATTTGAGAAATGCCCTGTAATTCACATGCTAGTATGGGCACCCCAGAATTCAGTGATGTGCAAATAACCACTGCTCCTCAACACTTTATCTTATGCCCATTTTGGAAATACAAAGGTTTTCTTGATGCCTCTTTTTGACTCTTTATACTTCAGCAAATGAATTGCTGTATACCCGGTATAGAATGAAAACCCACTGCAAGGTGCAGCTCATTTAATTGCTCTGGGTACCTATGGTTCTTGATGAACCTACAAGCCCTATATATCCTCGCAACCAGAAGAGTCCAGCAGACGTAACAGTATATTACTTTAAAAAATCTGACACTGCAGGAAAAAGTTATAGAGTAAAACGCAGAGAAAAATGGCTGTTATTTTCACCTCAATTTCAATATTATTTGCTGAATTCAGAATTTTGTCTACTTTTCAGAAATGTTTAAGTTTCTGCAATCCAGCATTGGTTTCACACCCATTTCTGTCACTGACTGGAAGGAGGCTGAAAGCACATCAAATCGTAAAAATGGGGTATGTCCCAGTAAAATGCCAAAATTGTGTTGAAAAATTGGTGTTGGAAAATGGGTTATTGGTAAGGGCAGGTAGGTACCTACACTTAGCAATAGGCCAGTAACCTCCACTAAGGTCCAGTTAGGTCTCAGTAAATTAAACCCAGCTCAACCCTTGGTAGCTTGGCAACGAGCGTCAAGGCTTAACTTAGGAGACAGAGGGGGTTATTCTAACTTTGGAGGAGTGTTAATCCGTCCCAAAAGTGACGGTAAAGTGACGGATATACCACCAGCCGTATTACGAGTTCCATAGGATATAATGGACTCGTAATACGGCTGGTGGTAAATCCGTCACTTTCCGTCACTTTTGGGACGGATTAACACCTCCTCCAAAGTTAGAATAACCCCCAGAGTGTAAAGCATTCAAATATCACAAAACAGTAATTAAATAAAATACAGGAAACAGTTTAAAAATCCAAAACCAATTAATAAAAATAGATTATATTTTTATCTTTAAAATGACACCGAAACGAATAAAATCAGATAAGGGGAACCGGAGATATGAATTTTTTAAGAATTATAATTTTTTTTATTGCCTAGAAACAAAAAGCGCCAATCGGGTCATCTGGTTGCACCTCGACCGGGGCAAAGTCAAAGTTTCAGGCCAACCGCGATGGAGCCATGCTCGGCTACAGGCCGTGGGAGGCCTCGGTTAAAATGTTACCTTCACACTTAGGGGGTGATTCTGATTGCCCGCCTCGCGGGAACCGCCATATGGCCGCTCCGCGGTCGAAAGACCGCGAGGCCATTCAGGCTTTCCTTGTCTGACCGCGGCCGAACCGCTGCGGTCAGAATGCCCTGCGGGGCACCGCCGGTCTGTCGGCGGTGCTCCCGCCGACCCTGGCCCCGGCGGTCTGAGACCGCCGGGGTCAGAATGACCCCCTTAGTCTTTTTTTCGAAGATTTTCTTCAGCGGGACGAACCTGCCAGTCCAATCCGACCTCCTGGAGCCCTTCTCCGGATACACGATGCGGGAATCCTCTGTGGAGATTTTTACCTTCGGACTTAGTCGTTTTTTCGAGGTGAAAATCCTTTGACCGGGGTAAACCTGGATCTTGATCCGACGTCCATGGAGCCCTCCTCTGATACGCTGGCTGGGAGGTCCCGGTCAACTTTTTACCTTCGGACTTAGCGGGTCATTCCGACCCCGGCGGGCGGCGGGCACCGCCCGCCGGGCAGAAACCGCCAAAAGACCGCACCGCGCTCAAATGACCGCGGCGGTCATTCTAACTTTCCCGCTGGGCCGGCGGGCGATCTCCAAAAGATCGCCCGCCGGCCCAGTGGGAAACCCCTGCAAAGAGGAAGCCGGCTCCGAATGGAGCCGGTGGATTTGCAGGGGTGCGACAGTTGCAGTGGCACTCGCGACACTGAAAATCTTTGTGGGGCCCTGTTAGGGGGCCCCTGCACTGCCCATGCCAGTGGCATGGGCAGTGCAGGGGCCCCCAGGAGCCCCACAACACCCGTTCCCGCCAGCCTGGTTCTGGCGGTGTAAACCGCCAGAAACAGGCTGGCAGGAAGGGGGGTCGGAATCCCCATGGCGCGGCTGCAAGCAGCGCCGCCATGGAGGATTCCCTGGGTCAGGGGTAAACCGCCGGTTCCCCTTTTCTGACCGCGGCTTTACCGCCGCGGTCAGAATGGCCCGGGAAGCACCGCCAGCCTGTTGGCGGTGCTTCCTCTGCCCTCCACCCTGGCGGTTTCAAACCGCCAGGGTCGGAATGAGGGCCTTATTCTCTTTTTCGGAGATTTTCTTTACCGGGACGAACCAGAAAATCAGGCCGGGTCGCGGTTGAGGCAAGCCAGCTAGAGTTGCCGCGGCATGTCGGTCCCTCTATGGAGCTTTTTTACAAAAGTTGCCCAAACTTCTCCAAACTTCTGGGGCTTCTCCCAGATGTCCTTTTAAGGTTCTTTTGGGGTCCACAGCTCACCCCAAGGGTCCAGAAGTTCTTAGATGGTCCTTAGGGGGTGCAGACTACAACTCCCAGAATGCACCTGGCGCAAACTCCTTTTTGGCCACTGGACAGTGGTCAGCTGGTCACTTTCTTCAGGAGTTGGTGCAGGGGACTCTGGTTAGCAATGTTCCACCTGTAGCAAACAGGGAGTCCCTCCTTGAACCAGTTGAAACCAGGCAAAGTCCTTCTTGTGGTGAAGCCCAAGTGTGCAGCTGGTGCAGTCCTTCTGAGTGCAGGTTCCAGGTGCAGGCCAGGGGTCCAGCAGGGCAGTCCTTCTTCTTCTGTTGTTCTTCCTTGTTGGATGTGGTAGGGAACTGAGGTGTGGGTGCAGGTCTGCCAGTTTTATCCTTGCTCCTGGGTGAAAAGCAGGGGGGTCCTGGTTCTCCAATCAGGTGCAGGGTCCTTCCCCCTGTGATGACCAATTCCTGGGAAGTGTGGCAAAAATCAATCCCAGGAGGCAACATTCTCTAAAAATCCATCATGGCTGAATCTGATTTTTGGAGGTTACATCTGGCTGAGCCCACCCACTGGTGTGGCTAAAAATCATAAACACACCCCTCTCCTGCCCTCTCCTAATCTAATCAAGGGGGCACCTAGTTGTCTGGGGTTGCAGGATGTGGGGGTGTTGCTGGTTGCTCCAAATGTCCTTCTCTGCCTTTGAAGACCAGTTTGGCAGCCCTCCCCCTTCCTGCCTCACCATCTGCTGAGGAGAGATTTGTTCCCACAGGCACATTCCTTTGTGTGAAGCCAGGCCACTTCACACCTCATCAAGGCAGCTTGGCCAAGCTTGCTAGATGCTGGCCAATCAGAGCACAGCAGCAAAAACAATGCAGGGCTGAAATTGGCAACTTTTTCAGATAAAGTTTAAAACTCTTTACCTGAACAAGTTATATTAAATCCCACAACTGGAAGTTGTGGGATTTAATACAATAATTAATTTGATACCAAACTCTTGGTATGCATCATTTCGGGAGACTTTAAACATTAAATAAAGTCTCCCCATTCTAGCCTATGAAGGCCATTTACTACAATGAGGGAAAACCAATTTGGCTGTTTTTACCTCACCAGGGCTTATACAACTATTTTTATAAAGTCCCTGCTTATAGTAACATGGCACCCAGCCCTAGGGGCACATAGGGCACATCTTAGGGGTGACTTATATGTAAAAATAAGGCAGTTTGAGACTTTTGAAGTACTTTTAATTCCACAGTCAAATTTGCATATAACTTTAATTTAAAAGCAGCCAGCAAGGCAGGCCTGCCTTTAAAATGACACTGGGCACCTCAGCAGTGTATGGGTGCACTACCTATGCTGTGGTCCCTAAACCTACATGCCCTACCATATACTAGGGACTTATAGGTAGGTTAACTTAGCCAATTATAATTAGCCTAAGTTGCATATCCATTTTACACAGAGCACAGGCCCTGGGACTGGTTAGCAGTACCCAGGGCACCATCAGAGTCAGGAAAACACCAGCAAAAAGTGGAAAATGGGAGCAAAAAGTTAGGGGGCCTCTGCAATCAGCCCTGTTTTCCCACAATTGGGTTTTCTGATTCAAGTCTGCATGTTCCTGAAAGCTGGGAAGCTGGTGACTTTAGCACTGCAAGACCTTTGATGATGCCAATTTCAGGGAAAAAACACAAGCCTTCTTCTGCAGCCCTTTTTTCCAATATTTTGGCTACTTTCTTGGTCTCATTCAGGGGAACCTACAAAGTCTGGGTACCTCTAGAATCTCTAGGATGTTGGAAAAAAGGGATGCAATTTTGGCGTGGGTAGCTTATGTGGACAAAAAATTATGAGGGCCTCAGCGCACCCTGCCCCAAATGGCCAAAAACAGGCCTGGCAACTGAGGGGGAAAAGGCCTGGCAGCAAAGGGGTTAAAATTGTATATATGTTAACGCTGCTCTCCATTTGAGGGACAAGGAAAACAATTTATTCCCATGTCATTGGAACTTAGTTTTAAAGTAAAGCATGTGTCACTTTATCCAGATCTGCCTTCCATATTTTAAAATCTAGATCAATGCTTTTAGCATCTTCACTGGGTCTGTTTGGTTTTGCTGCATGGAAGCCTGTAATGAAGTCCATAAAGTCTCTTGTGAATAGGGATATGTTAGGCAATACTGAATTTTATCAAGAGGGCATTACAATCCAGAATAGAGATGAACTAAGAACAACTATGAGGTTGTAAGCTATGTGTAAGATCAGTTTTATGAACCAGTATATTGTGTATTCTTGAATTATGCTTTTATGGCTTTTTATGTTGAATAAAGAATTTATTGATTGACTTATGACTTTCACCCGGTCTCACATGACCAGATTGCTGAGAATGGCACTACGGCCCTCATTGTGACATTGGCTGTAAATTCTGAATTCCGCTGTGTTGACTGCTGCCAACATACCGTCGTGAAGACAAACATACGTCCACCAGGTTATGACACACACAAACAAAACCAACAGAAAACAGCCACAACCACAAATCTGCCAGACCCACTGAACGTGATAAACTGATGGAACTACCCCCCATACTGTTATGCCACCAATACTACACCCTCCAAATAATGACCCATGAATCACCACAGCGGATATTCAATGATGGTAAACCATTGGCAGAGAACAACACTGCAGCCAATATGGCCACACAAATAAAAAATAAGACAACATTGACCAGAACAAAAAACTCACACCGGACACAAATACACCCACCCCACACACCCACCATCAGCACTATAAAACACACCCCCACACTACCCACAATCCTTTGCAAACATGAAAAGACCGCAACAGCTAGCCATGCAAGTCACAGAGACAACTTCACACACATCAGAACTACCCATTCATCCGTTGTGCACCACACACCCCACCACATTACTGAATACCCTCTGCACAACACACTCACCACACAACACCCATGTCCCCACAAAGGCACCCCCGTTTTACTGATGAGGAGTTACAGGTCATGGTCGAGGAAATATTCATGGTAGAGCCACAGCTGTTTGGAGCACAGATCAAACAGATATCCATTGCCAGGAAGATGGAGCTGGGTGGAGGATCGTGGACAGGTTGAACTCCGTGGGACAGCATCCACAAACAAGGGATGGCATCAAGAAGAGGTGGAATGACCTACGGGGGAAGTTGTGTTCCATAGCAGCAAGGCACCAGCTCGCTATCCAAAAGACTGGCGGTCGACCCACACCACCTCCCCGACAGTTGACAGCATGAGAGGAGCAAATCTTGGCAATCCTGAGGGACTCACTGGAGTTGCCGGAGGACTTGACACTGGTGATTCAACATTTACTACCTATTACTCCCCATACCTGCATGCCACCACTCCCCCTCACCCAGCACCCATCACCCCACTCCATCCCACTCAGTGCACCACCACAATTAACAAACCTAAATGCAAGCCCTGCATTCCATATCCAGTGCATTCACATCCCTTCCAGCCCTGCATGTACATCCACCACCAATTCATGCACAGTATGGACAACTAACAATCCCACAATCCATCACCATACACAAACAAAGGTGGCAGGGCAACATCAATAATACAGGGGAAGTTAGGGATGCAGAATATGTCACAGACATGTAGCATAATACATAACTTACATCCCCAGAGGTGCCCCAGCCAATCTCAGCGATGAGGAGGTACCACGGCTACCCAGGTCTTCCACCAGAAGATGCCCCCCAGTGATGACAGCAACTCTAGAATTCTAGATCTGGATGAACTCCCTGGCCCATCCGGGACCACTGGTCAGTCGGCTACCCCAGCCCTCACCCAGTCCACCACAGAGCCTCCTCCCTCAGTATCCAGAAGTCACCCAACATCCCCAGACCTCTGTCCCCAGGACATTTCAATCAGCAGTGTGCCCACCTGTACAGGGACCCCAGTCCACACCTCACAGGCAAGACAATGAGGGCCCTGGGGTCAGTGGTGTATTGCATCCGTAAGACATCTATTGTATTGTGTATAATAGAGAACACAGTAGTGTTGCTTAGAGGCATAGTAACACCATATATTTGACAGAAGTCTGCCTTTATCACTGCTACCTACATTCATCCAAGCATACTACAAAACTCAAAAGAAATAAAAACTTACAAATGTCTCCATACCTTACAATATTGATATGTTTTACAATAAAATATTGTGTCGCCCACTATGTAATCACTATGAGGGCAACTATTCACACATAGGCACACTAAGACCACTGAAAATTCACACATCCTAACATATTAAAGGTGTCAGGAAAGAAAAGAGGAGCAAGGAAAGTGAGCCCAAGGTGTGTTGTCCCTACAGTGTATCCCAGACAATAGGCCAGTTGCGTGGGCCAGAACACACGCATCAACCCATTTACATGTTGCATTCCAACCGTTGTGCTGCATCAACTGCAATGCATTGAAAACAATGCTTAGGTGCTAATGAGCTGTGTGTTAATCATGCATTGGTAATTTCTGTACCGATGCATCATGAAAATCTGACAACATTTTTGAAAACTAGTGGAATAGACACAGGAAGTGATGCAATAGATGTGACTGGCTGAAAACTAGAAAGTGTAAAGTTACTTTGTTTTACTTTCTGGTAGTCTGTGCTTGGTGTTGGAGGTGTTTGGAGAGTATCTGAGAGATTTTCTAGTATTTTGGTCATGTCAGTGTGTGTTCTGTCCCTATTGTTGGGAATAAGTCTCTTTGGGGTAGTTTGTTAGGGTAGTAAGCGTTTGTAGGGATTTTGATATTGGATCTACTGTTTCTGGTAGGGTTGCTAAAAGGTATGGGAGAGGCATGAATGTTTCAGAGCCAGAGTTGGGAGGGCTGATATGGCTCATAATTCATTACCTGACAAGGATGCTGGCGGCTGGAGGCAGGTTGAGCCAGGGCTACCCTGCAAAGGAGAAAAAGGATTGATGGGAGTGTGTGCGATGCCACCATCAGAAGACCTTTAAAATATCTAGGCACACCACACAGATGAAGCACCGATGGCTGATGTAATTGCATAGGAGGCTAATTTCATCAACCTCGTTGGACTTGAGATTGGGGAACGGATAGGTATGTATGTATGTTCCGTCTGCATTTTGGGATGTACCATTATCGGCAATGCCAAACATAAACATGGACTGTACTTCATTAGTGTTTTTTCCATAATGCAACGTGTTTTTCAGGATAAATTTATAAAGGAGATGATGTTAAGTAAGGGAACTTTGTGAGCCTCAGAATGCCTACATCAATCAAATGTAAAGCAAGCCCAGGATACATTGCACAATTCCCATTCCCTGCCACAACAGGGCTATTTAATGGTTGGTGGGTTGTACTTATAACTGAAATACCAAGGTTTATGGGCATTTCCTTAGGTAACCCACCGAAATGTACAGGGGATGAATGTAGATTACCAGCACACCCACTGTTGATACCTGAGTTGGAGATCTGGGTCCATATGTATCATGCTTTCGGGCCATTTGAGATGGCAAAAATGCATTTTAGTATGTATGAATTCGAATTTGCGATTTGGTAACATTCAGACATACAAATTCTCTATTAGGAAGGGGCACCATGCACAGGATTGTCACCATCGGCGGATACAGCCATTGGCCTGCAATCGCTACTGGCAACAATGTTAGCCTATGGTTGTGTCAACCACGGTTGCAACTGCCACCTGCCATGATGACATCTGCCAGTGGTCATGGGAGGTTCCTAATATCCAGTGGAGTAGGTGAGGCATCCACCATTTTGGCAGCCTAAAATGCTGTATTGGGCTTTCTAAACTGTGTCACACCTACAATACATGTTGTGTTGAATCACAAACATCCGTATTGTGTCTTATCATGTAGGTTCTTCTACTCAACCACCATTGTAGTATGTTGTAGGGCACAGATGGCATTTTACAGTGGTGCACGGTCCACCTACACTGAAGGTCATTTTTGCATTTGGTATATATAGTCACTTTTCGAAGGGCAATTGTGTTGCACATCTATGAGTTTTGTCCAAATCCATATTTTGGACACATGAGCTGAAAACCATGGGGTTCACATGTGACCCTTGTGCAGTTGCCAGCTGGGGTGTGTGCTGGGTCTCATGTCTATCCAGTCAGAAATGCTTTGTCACATGATATCTTTTGCTTGCATCATGTATGTTGCTGAGGACATACTGACTAATATCACAACTCATGTCCTGTCACACAGAGGTATCCTGGGAAACACACGTTTTTAAAACCTACTTTCTAGTGTTCACTGCCAGACCTTCATACCATGGAAGAGCACCCTATCATCATGTACTACTGCCTGGATGGGCAAACAATGGGGAACTTATGCTGTCAGTTGGAGCCAGATCTGATGCCAGCTATCAGTTATCCAAACAACATACCTCCCATTTAACAAGTCATGTGAGTTTTGCACTTCTTAGCCACAGGGACCTTCCAACATACAGTGGCCCTATCTGCTGCTGTGTCCCAACCAATGTTCAGTCTGGTGTTGAAGGATTTCCTCTCAGTAATGTTGAAAAACATTGACAGCTATATCAGGTTCCCCTGATGTGAACCCATGAGAAGGCTGACTTCTATGGTTTTGATTGCATCCCACATGTGGTGGGGGGTATTGATGGCACACATGTTAGCATGGTGCTACTGCAGGCCATTGAACATATCAAAACAGAAAGAACTTCCAATTCATCAACGTGCAAGTTGTCCGTTTGGCAGATTTCTACAGATCACATGTGTATGCCCATTATCCAGGTTCACCTCACGATTTCTTCATAATGCAGAACAGCACCATACCCAGCTGATGTCACAACTGCACCCAGAGAGGGCCTGGCTGGTTGGTAAGTCACGTCTGTCCTGATTTATTGCACTTCTGCCCCATCACTTGACATTAGACTCAGCCTAACCAAATGTTCCTTGGTTGTTGATGCCACTGAGGAATCCAACTATGCCAGGGGAAGGGCTTCAATGAGGACCATGGAAAAACAAGGAGGGCAGTGAAGCAGGCATTTGGGCTCCTGAAGGCCATATTTTGCTGTCTTGACCGGACGGGTTGAGCCCTCCTCTAGTCACCCAGGAAAGTGTGTCAGATCACTGTGGCATGCTGCATTCTCCACAGCTTCATCCTGCGGAGGAATATCCTGTACATCCCAGAGGAGGGGGAGCCTGCAATGCCACAGGGGGAGACTCCTGAAATGCCAACTGAGGATGACAGTGGTGAAGAGGAAGGAGCTGACTTGCGAGAAGATCTCACCAACAACTACTTTTCATGAGTATAAGTATGTCATGTGCTGTAATGACTGTAACGGTACAATGAACTGTAGTTGTGAGAATGTGTGGGTTGAGTGTTTTGTAAACAGTTAGGGAGCTGATACTCTGCAATGTTCTGCCAAAGGCTGCTTTATAAAATAGCTTTTGACACATCCCCACCTTGATAATGTTGCTTTGTTTTTATCCGTGTCCGTGTTTTCCAGTTGCTTGTTATCTGATGTGTGCCATAGGTGTGGTTTCAAGCCTATATTCCTTGTTTTGTTCTTTGTACAGGTACCTTCACCATGTCATCTTCATATTGGCATTTCAGAGTTGTGACCTTGGCAGGCATCTGATGCTGTTCTGATATACAAAGTGGTCATGGATTGTTCCAGGTAATATAGGTTGAACAGTTTTGATGTATGAGACTTGTACCAAGAACGTTTACACAGTGTTTGATTAGAGGTACAGAAGTGCATGTTGGAGTTGTTTTGTGTATTGTGGTGGGTCTAATGCATCATTTGTGTCATCATGTGGTTATAAGACATGTAGTCCTAGCTTTTGACCAACGCATTTTACCTTCACATTGGCTAAACACTCTGACCTATATATAGCTGTAGATGTGTTTCAGCATTGCAGGCCACAGTGCCTGTGCCACAACACTGAATATGTTTGTGCCATACCACCAGATGCATGGTAACTGGATTATGATGGGTCTGTGATCAGGGACTGTTGTACTGCCATCTGTCTGCTACTTGGGTTATGTGATGTTGGATTATTTGTTGCGATATGTGATAAGGCTGAAGCTGCTGACATCATCCAACTTTAATGTTTGCCTATTCTACAGGCGAATTTCTGACAAAGCCCTTCCTACTGTGGTCTGGGGCTCTGTACCTAGAAATATGTATTTTGACTCAGTGTGAGTCACACATTCTTGTTTCTAAAAGTACTGAAATATTGATAGCCTATGTGCGGCACACTGGAATTACATTTTTGTTTGACCAGACACTTGCACTAATGTGTTGAAGTGTAATGGTTGTAATTCTGAGCTGGAAACTGTGTAACTGTACATATCCCTGCTTGAACAAGTAGCGTGGCCCTTCATCATAAGGATTTCGTGGTCTTACATCTCTTTATAGCAAAAAGTAGAAAATCATGCAAACAATGAGTTTGTGATAGGAGAATTTATTACAATGCTAATACAGAAAAAAGATTTAGGACATGAATAAACAAAAAAGTAAAGTGAAGGGGTCAGTTGCGATGAATGAAATCATTGGAGTAGAGCAAGACAATTAAAATCTAAAGTCCAGAGTACAGCTCCCATTGAAAATGGTAGGTGGTTGAGGAACAGTCAACAGAGTGAGTGTGTGGCAACAAAGGAGGTTCTTTAGGAAGAGGTCACTCGCTGGCAGTGGTGGGTGTCTTGCCATCCGCATCTCCTGGATTATTCATTGAACTCCCCTGCTGGCATGGTGGAGGGTGGTCAGCTACTACAGAGCTAGGGGTATCTGGGTCTGGTTCTCTGTCTGGCAGGGCCTTTCTTACAGTGGCTGGCATTGACGTAGATGTACCTGGTGTTAATGAGCCCAAGGAAGTGGGTAGACTGCTGTTGAAAAGACCTGCTCAGGGTGGTGTGAAAGTCCCTCAGCACCCCTGTTATGGAGGCCATGTTGGTATTGTGGGCCTCCATCTGTTCTCGTATGTCTTTGTGGATGTCTCTCTGTAGCTGCTTCATTTCCCTGGGTTTGGTCAAGACCTGGCTCATCATGTCTTGGGACACCTGATAGACCCCCAAGGCGTGGCCGATGGTGCCCTGGCCAGGAGCAGACCCAGTTGCCTCACCACACTGGCCCACAGCAATCCTCCCATGCACCCTCTCCCCCACGGGCCTGTGCCCTGGCCACAGGGTGCCCTCTCCAACTTATTCCTGGACCCTTATTGTCATAAGTGTTACGCTGCAGCTCAGGATCCAGGGCTCGAGATATGAGATGGTAGACACTGTGCTAGGTACACAGATTGGGGGTAAATGGTTGCCTGTGATATTGCGGCAACCGGGCTGGGATGTGTTGATGTGGCCATGGTGAGACTCACTGTTGGTGTCTGCCCAGGTTGCCCAGATGATCCAGGACTGTCCTCCATGTCCAGATGTCCAGGAGTGTCTTCTTCACTGAGTGTTTCATCCAGGCAGTAGTGATAGTCTCTTCTGTGGCCTCTTTGTGCCCAGTGGCAGCTAGACCTATTGATGTGAAACGTACACAGTTACTGGTTGTATTGTGACATCTACCTCCAACAGTTTAGTGTTACAGTAAGGAGAGACCTTGCACAAATTTAATTTGCAGTTAATTCTATTCTGGCAAGCACACATTGTATTGGTTGTATAGACATGACATTTGTGAAACATGCCGTTCCATTTAAAACAAGCAGCTGCTGACGTGCAGATAATTAGCACTTGGGAAGATGGCCTGAGATAATTAGCACTTGGGAAGATGGCCTGAGAATTGCATCTCGCCACCCGTGAAGGCAAAACAGTGGCTAGGCAAGAAATGGCTTTGGCCATTTTAAGACCTAGTTGATTGTGATGAAGGCAGACCCATGAATTTGTTGTATATATGACTGGAGTCATCACATGGCCAGTGCAGTGTGAATGTGCCTGCCACCAATACCATTGTGGTTACACATCTTGAGGCCTTATGGATCTGCACACTGTCTAGGGTGTCATTTCTGTCTGCAATTATTTCATCTTGGGATAGCAAGTCAAGATAGATCTATGTTGACAGATATATATGTGATTTGGCAATGATCTGTGCTTGATCACTCCCAGGTGTGTATACTTCATTTGAGAGTAGACAAACAAATGTATTGTAGCAAGTGACCACTGTGCTAGTGTTTGGAGTTACTACAAGAGTGCCTCCTGGGAGTTGCAATCATGTTACTCTTTCTACTACACACACTCGAGAAATATTATCCTTCCAGGTGAGTTTACTTCATTTGAGAGTTAACAGATGTATTGTAGCATGTGGCCACTGTGCTGGTGGTTGAAGTTACAGAAACAGTGCCTCTTGGGAGTTGCAGTCATGTCACTCTCTATACTACACACACTTGAGAAACGTTATCCTCCCAGGCAAGTAAACTTCATTTGGGAATTCATAAACAGGGGTATTTGGCAAGTGATCACTGGTGGTTGGATTTACAGACACAGGGCCTATTGGGAGTTGCAGTCAGGGCACTCCCTCTTCTTCACACCACTTGACAAAGGGTACCCTTCCAGGTGAGTACACTTCAATTGAGGGTTACCAAACAGGGAACTATGAGCTGGTGTTTGGAATCAGAGAAACAGGGCCTCCTGGGAGTTGCAGTCAGGTCACTCCCTCTACTTCCCAACACGTGACAAATATTATCTTTGCAGGTAAGTACACACTAATTGAGAGTCAACAAACAGGGGTATATGGGCAAGTAACCACTGAGCTGGTGGTTTGGAATAACAGACACAGGTCCTCCTGGGAGTTGCAGTCACACACTTGACAAATGTTATCCTCCCAGGTTAGTACACTTCATTTGGGAGTTCAGAATAGATGGATTTTGGCAAATTAACACTGTGCTGATGGTTAGAGTTAGAGTTACAGAGCCAATTGGGGTTTTGCATTCAGGTCACCCCCCTACTTCCCAGGTGACTAAACATAATTTGAGAGTTCACTAACATCGATTTGAACAAGTGAAACTTGGTCTGGTGTTCGGTGTTACAGACACAAAGCTTCCTGGCCTTAGCAGTCATATCAGTCCCTGTACTACACACACTATGCAAATCCCCCAGGTGAGTCCACTTCATTTGAGAGTTACCAAACAGGTGTATTTGGGCAGTTGACCGCTATGCTGGTGTTTGGAGTTACAGAAACAGGACTTCCTGGGAGTTGTAGTCAGGTCAGTCCCTGTACTACACACACTATACACATGGTATCCTCCGAGGTGAGTACACTTCAATTGAGAGACAACAAACAGAAGTATTTGGAGAAGACTGGTCTGGTGTTTGGAGTTATAGAAACAGTGTCTACTGGCAGTTGCAGTAATTTCAGACCCTGTACCACACACACTATACAAATGTTATCTCCCAAGGTGAGTACACTGCAATTGGGAGCTGCCAAATAAGGGTCTTTGGAGAAGTGAACACTGAGCTGGTGAGTGGAGGGACAGTAAAAGTGCCAAAAGGTGAGCTATGAGCATGCAGAGCATTACTTTTTTGTGACATTTTTTGTGTTGTAACTTAGCAGACTCCACTCCCCCAGGTATTCCTGTCAAGCCCTCAGGATGCAGGGTGGCTAAGACTTTCTCCTTCCATGGAAAGAGGTGTAATGGGCCACTAACAGTCTTCTTGGCCTGCAGCTGGTGCCTGGAGACCAGTGAACAACCTTGCCTCTGGGGATGTTTCATCTCTTCCTAATGTCCTCCTTTGTGCACAGGATGGTGCCTACAGCATTGACTCTATCGACTATCCAGCCTCACATTTCTATTTTTCTACTCAGAGGAGTGTGCTGGACTTTTGCCTCAAACAATTGTGAGTGTACTCATGATTTCATTCGCTCTGACTCGTAACACATCTTCTGAACAATGTGGACTTTTAGAACGTGACATGGTGTAAAAAAATATGGGTGACAGTGACTCTCTGAACAGGAGAAGTGTAAGAGGGTGTGAATGGACAAAAGTGTGTGCTGGGTGTTTTATGAGATAGTAAAAAAAAGGGGTGCAGTTGTCTACTGCTTTTCTGACCGTGAACTGCTGTGGTTTGGACTTCAAGTGACTGATCATTTGCTTGGGGGTTGGTCGTGGTGCTGTTGGCACTGGAGGTCGGACTGCCTGTTTCCAGGCTGCCACACTGCTAGTGGTCTGCCTTTTTTGCTTGGTGGTTGCGGTCCTACCTTTATTACTCATAATAGGGCAGTCTGAAAGACCACCAACATGGCGGCCTTTTTGGGAACGCTACCATGGAGGTCTGGCAGTTCGACAGCCAAACTCTTAATGAGCCCCTTAGTTAGTTACTCCTAGGGTCAATTATGTCACCCATGTGTCATGTGTACTGGAGTCTGATATGATGCTTCCCAGCACTACATCTTTGGGTCACGCTTCAGGCATGTCAAGATGGGTACATCTGAACTTCAGTACCCAGTGTCCTTAGGCCTGCAAGTTCACTAGCTGCATTCAATATTCTGGTCATAGTGACATATGTGTGTTTAAGCTGTTTTGTAAATCGTAAATACTGGCATAGCATAATTTGATACCTAAAAAAGTAAGCATATGTGAAAGCAATAGTTACAATGCAATGTCCTCATTCATGTCTCCTAGGTGGACATCTACCATCCACAAGGGTAAAGGTGGACTCTTTCAAAGACCCCAATGCTACCCGTAAATGTTATAAGTACATGTATGTGCCATTGTAACCTGTGTGTGTGATCTATGGGAAATGGTACATTGTGATGTATAGTGGGAGGTAACACTCAGCTACCATCAAATGGCTGTAATTGTTTGAACCTGAAGAGAACCTGCCCACAGATTTTTTAAGAATGATCAAGGAGTAAAATCATTTAGAATGCAAGGAGTATCTAAACAGGCCCACAGGAACTAAAAATCTTTACCTTTTTTAAATTAGTGTCATATCTATAGTCATGTTGCTTTGGTCACAGTGACCATCATCTGGCACAGACTCTGCATGTGTTCCACACAAACACATTATTTTGCACAACAAATGTCACAAATCCCAAAAATCTTGATTCAACTTAAGTCATAGCATAGTGAATTGTGTGTTGTTAAGAATGTCTGGGAAGGGTTAAGTTGTGTATGTCAAAAACTGTGTATGATTCAGGTGTAGATGATGTGCAATATTTATCCACAGGCACTGTTACCAACCTTTAAGAGGATAGGTATCATGGAAACAGATTCATACACTGTGTGATTGCGCATCATATGTTCCATCAACATGCAGCATAATGGGTTCAGACATGATGCATACTTTTGTGCTCTCCAGATAAGACATTTCAGTTTGACTGAACATAAATGTAATATATAATAATATGTGTGTAGAAAACATAACTGTCCCTGCAGCAGTATGAAAAAACTAAAGCAAAATTGTGAAAACATGTATGGCAGTCATCTGGGTTGCTATCACAATCTAACCAATTGTTAATACACTAGTTGAAGCATATTGTTTTGTGATGGACCTAAATCTTCATAAGTAATGTATTTTGCCCATTACAGATGACAAGTGCCATTGCTACATGTGAGTCTGTTCATGTGTTTTTTCATTATTTTATGGACCTATAGATCTTTGATGTCTTAGCCTACCCCAAGGTACGTCTGTTGTAATCCAGACTCAGTGGTACTTGAGCCTTCCTCATGGTCATGGTGCAAGGGTCCATGCATCATATCCAAAAAGGGTTTTGGTCAGATGAGTAGTACAGCAAGCATACACACACAAGTGAGATGCTATTTACAATTTAGAATGTATGATTCTGAATGCAGCTTTGGGATGATGTGTGTACATAATCATGTTTAAGTATGACTCGCCATGATTTTCCCTACAAGTCTGAAGCAGGAGATGAATGTTACATTTCTGTACAATTGCCTATGGGTAAATGTTAGTAATGTTCCCCAGTCATGGTCTACAGGAGATACATGACAACCCCCTATCCATTTTTTAACTATCTGACACAGAGTAAATTAAGCCAGCAATGTGTGCTGCCTTGTGATACTCCAGATGGTGTTTGAAACGCAGAGCCACACTGCCTGGACTGTATCACCTTAACCACTTAAATGTATGTTGATGAGCAATGATCAGCACATTTGCATGACAAAGCTCAAGATCCTAGTTTAGGTAAATCAGGCTCATGTTTCACATTTTTATTACGGATATCATAATGAGAAGACACTTTTTGCCCTGTATGATATGGTAGTTATTTCATTGTGACCACTGTTCAATTTTGTGCACCTACACTGATGGCAGTGACTCAGTTTTCTTTGCTCAAGAAATGAATTTCTATTAGTGACATGATATTGTCCAAACATCCATATTTATTGCTGGTGTTGGTATAGTGAGGGACATATGATTATCTTACGTCAGACTAGTTCTCACAGACATCATGTATATGTACTGTATGTGCTAACTTTTTTTAAATTACCACCCTAGATAACACGACAGCTGAAGAGATAAGGAAAGTTGAAATGTTCCATGATAGCTAGCAGCACAAAATGTCTTAAAGGCCTGCTGGAAGATGAACAAGTTGTATAAGTCTGCCAAGGTAGTGGTGCTCTGGAGCATCACTCAACCCACAACACCTTCAGTGGCAACATCTACCACAAGCCAGAACACAGCAGGACCAAATCAGCGACAAGCACCCCAATACCACTGGCTGCCCCTGCAACCACACAGTCAATAACCACACAGGCCAGGAGACCCAGAAGAAGAAGGGATTCCATCTTCCACTACACAAATATCCAGGAACTGAGAAAGGTAACCAAAGAACTTGATTACATCTTGATTGAGGACAGTTTACAGCAGAGGATGCATACTTGGAGGAAGCCATAGAGCAGCTCTCTCAACTTTTATAGACATTTTAATTAGCTCTATATTATAGTTTAATTCTTATTTTAGTATTTGAATAATTAGAGTAATATTTAGTTAATAGGAAAAGTTTAGATTAGTTAAATTTTAGATTTTGATAGTGTTTTATAGGTACATGGTTTTCTATATTTCTAAATAATTTACAAGGTTTTAGTGGGTATGGGTTTGATGTTTAGGCTTTGTAAAAAATACTACAAATATAAAAATAAATACCAAAAACGTTATATGTGTTTAGGTTTATATGTGTAGTTAGTTTATGTCTAGGTGTGATTGATGTTTATATTGTGTCACTCTGGGTATGTTAAGGGAGTTGATGTTTAACATTTTATTTGTGTTTGGTATTTAAATAACTGTAGGATAAGTTGGATTAGTGTGAGGTAGTGTTAAGGTGAGGGAGTGTAGCATGGGTAAATGTAGGTAGTTTAGGATATGTTTCAGTATTCTATGGTAGTATTTAGGTTAGATAGTGTAGTTTAGGTAGTTTTTGTTTTTTCACATAGATATTACAGAAGTAAAACTTTATAGACTTTTTCAACCTCAATTACTGCATCATAGCGAGTTTCTCACATTGAGCATGTTGAGTTGAGTAAATGATACAGCTATTGCCCCGCAGTCTTTCACGGTGCATGTTATTTTTTGAGAGGCCTAGGCTCAACAGCTAGTGTAAGTCACGTATGAGGCACTTACGGACTATTTGACAATTTTAATGCATTGTAAGTGGTCATCTTAGTGTGATTTGGCACATAGCCAAACACAGATACTGACCCACTGTAGCACTGTGTGTCAAAGAGATACACCATATATAATTTGGATGGTTTGGTAACAACATATTACAGAATCCAAACTATGCTGGGACACACACTGGTGCCTGCCACTAACACACAACCTTGCACAGTTCTGCATGCAGGTGCCTGTTGTTAGCTGGTTACAAACCATGATTGTGGCCCCCACCCACCTGGAGAACCTCAATAATCCTTGGCATTGAGTACTTGCTAAGTGTGGTACTACATGCATGTAACTTTAAGCAACTACTTGCAATGTTTTGAAAACATAAGTCCACCATTTCCTCTTAGTCTAAGGAGGTGTTGCTTTATTTATGATCTGGCTCCAAATCAGTAACGTGTGTATATTGTACAATTGATGTCATGTGTGGTTACGCCCATACTGAATACATGTGAAGCCTCTCTGGGACAGAGAAACACGTTTGTTCTACGTATCCCAGTGGACATTTCATGCATACTGACATTTCTGGTGTTGGACTGACCTTGTACATCCTTGTGTAGCATAGGAATTATGCTAATTCAGAAGGAGTCTGGCCATGGGCACCTGCATATTATCAGTGCAAGCATATTTTAAGGTTGTTAGGATCTCTTCAAAGTAAGCATTGAGGCTATCATATGTGCTTGTTTATTTTGTAATGCTTACTGAACTAGAAATAGTTGTGTTAGAAATAGGGTCCCTAGTTGGCAGAGATATACACCCTTGTCCCAGTAAGGACCACAATCCTAGTCAAGGGAAGTCACACACAATCCAAATTATCCTGTGCCCACCCTCTGGTAGCTTGGCATTGAGCAGTCAGGCTTAACTCAGAAGGCAATGTGTAAAGTACTTGTGCAATAAATCATACAGTAAGACAGTGAAAAAAACACAAAAATATAACACACATGTTTACAAAAATAGGTAATATTTATCTGAATAAAATAAGGTCAAAAAGACAAAGATCCAATAAGCATAACTTGAAATATCACTTTTAAAAAGCTTTAAAAGAGTCTTAATCCTTAGAAATAAACAGTTGTCTCCTTGTTACACATGGTACCCGGTATGCATAAAAAAAACAACGCTGGAGACGGCAGAGGCAGAGATGTGTGAAAAGATAGGGTGTGCATCGAAATTTCCGACGCGGCAGAGACGATTTATCATTTCATTCCACGCTGCAAGGAGCTTGCGTCATTTTTCATCTTCGTTCCTCACTACGATGCAGGGATATTTTGACGCCCAGTGACAATGCGGGGAAACTCCTTAATGCACTGAAAGAAGGCTCGATCGCTGGGACGATCTGGTAGGCGATGCATTTAATTTTCCATCACAAGGCAAGCTTTGCGTTGAATTTCCAGTTGGGAATTCAGGGCTGCATCGTTCTGGTCGGCTATGCGGTGATTTCTCAGTCGCAAGGCAGGCTTTATGTCAATTTCAGCAGGTGGTGCATCAATTTTTGATGCACAAATGGTTTCCTGAAGAGATTAAGGCCCTCATTTTAAACTTGGCGGCAATCACCTCCAACCGCAGTGCTGACGGTGAACAACAGACCACCAGTGGCGGTGAACTGCATCCAACTGTATAATGATGCCAAAAAGAAAAACCTCCAAAAATTTTGCAAACTTCACCCACCACCAGGGCCAACAATGGGGGAAAAGCAGTACACCTCACCCCACCACCGTTCAATGCAGACAAATCCCCTGCCCACCAAATAATGATGCTCAAATCAGCTTGGCAGACAGTGAATGTCGAACGACCATTGACGGTACAAACCGCCACAGCCAGCAATGGGACCCGCCAGCAACAAATGCACACATTGGCAAGTTCAAAAACCACACACCTGACACACATCCACAACACTTTAAAACACATACGCACCCTACATTCCTTTGCAATGCTAATATCATGACAGATATTGACACCACAACAAGCAATACAGTGAACTAATCATCATACAAGTCACACACACAAAAACACCACCAAAACTCATACATTGCACACCTACCATCACAAGCCACACACCCAACCACACAACGGCACCCTCACCAACACACCACCTACAACACACACCATGGCACCCCATAAGCACCCCTGCTTCACAGACAGGGAATTAAGGACCATGGTGGACGAGCCACATCTATTCGGGGCACAGGTGCAGCTGACACCCTTGGCCAGGAAGATGGAGCAATGGCAGAGGATAGTCAACAAGGTCAATGTTGTGGGAAACTATCAACGCACAAGGGATGACATTAGGAAGAGATGGAACGACCTGCATCCAGTCACAATATCGTATATACAGAAGACTGGTGGTGGTCCTCCGCCTCCTTCCCTCGAATACACTGACTGGGAGGAGAAGGTCCTGGCTATCCTGCACCCAGAGGACCTCACTGAACTCACTGGAAGACTGGACTCCGGTAAGTCAACTACAATACCTTAACATTCACCACACTGGTAATGCAAGTATCACCTCATTCCTCTCACTACCACCATGACCCCATCCCCTACCCAGCCCACAACACCTACACACTCATATCCACGTCAACTGCATGCCCACAATCCCCAATACAAATCACCATCCAGCCCCCTGTGCACAGTCACCAACCCATGAATGTAATCTGAGGAGCACTACAACTCACACAATGCACCACCACTCCCCTCAATAAATACATCAAAATGAACACGAAGGGACTCTGCATGTCACTACAAGGGAATTCAACCACCAATTACTGCTTACCAGTACTCCAATTGACAAGAAAGTGCAGGACACCAACATCTCTATTCTCACACACACAGGCACCACCACCCATGCGACCCGGACGGAGACATCAATGAGTGCCAGTCCTCCACCTGAAGCTGAAGGCCCCACTCAGGAGAGTGGAAAGGGATGTCTGGACACAGGAAATCCCTGGCTCATCCCACACCCCTGGAGAGTCACCCTCCAGAAGCCCCACCCAGGACACCACTGACACCCCTACCACTCAGCCACCACCATCAGCTCTGGCCCAACAACCCCACACCAGTGTCTCCAGGCCACAGACTGGCTGCACACATGTACAGAGGCCAGAGTCTCCACCCACCAACAGGCAAGATAATGAAGGGCCCACTGCAAGTGGAACTGCCAAACCTGTGCAGGGGAAACAGGCACAGGGGGCTAGAAACAGTTGGAGGTTATCAGTGGCCCAGAGGGGTGGCCCAAGGGGGGATGCTGCTGCGTAGGAGGTCATTGCTGCGGTCCTGGGAGCATACCACCATTCCCATGAGAGGATGGGCCAGATCCTGCCACGTTGGAGCAGAATCAGAGGCTTCAGATAGCAAACCACCAGTAGGCCTTGGAGCAATGGAAACAGCTCAATGCTACTATGGCCTCCATTACAGGGGTGCTGCAGCGCCAGACAAACATCCAGCCTGAGTCCTCCACCACCTACAGGCCCCTTGCACTAGCCAGAACACTGCCCTGCTATCTATATCTGCAGCAGCTTCTGGACTGGTGGCACTGCCAGAGGACTCATAGGACAATAGCACCCCTACCCCTGAAGCTCAGCTTCACCCTCACAAACGTGCCCTCAGACCTAGCCATCCCACTGAAACACCAGCCAAAACCAAGCCCACCGCCAGGAAGTGACTCTGCCCTGAACTGTCTCACCTGTGTGCCACTGAGCTACCTTGTTGACAAGCCACTGCATCTCACCATCTTCCAATGGCCCCATGGACTATACTCCTGTGCTACCAACAGCTGAGCAAATGTACCTGAGTATATTGTTCACCATGTGTCCACTCCCTTCCACTATCCCATCACTTATGGATGTTTTGGCTTTGAATAAATATACTGGTGCACTCAAAATATCTGTCCTTAATCAAAATGAGCAATCAATTGTGAATGTGAATGCATTAGCCAGTTACCATCATTATGCCGCTTTTATTACAAGAGGGGTCTAACAGACTGTAGTGTCTGAAGTATGTCACACTGTACATTCCATAGCGTTAACTCGCATCTGCCACTTCATTCATGATTTTGCTATATCACTGGTAAAGGAAACCACAGCACTTCTGCATGAGTCACCCTGAAACAATGCAGTGAAGCCATCAGCTTCATTCCGCTGGCGTAACTCGTCATGGCGGTAGGCAGTGTTCATCGCCGTGCACCTGATCATTGGTTAAAATGGTAGTCAATGGGGAAGCTGGGCCAATCATGATCCCCGCCGGTGGTGACGGTGCACACCGCCGCGGTATCTATTGACATTTTAACAGGCCCTTGACACTTGACTCTTGCACTACGGTCCCTGAGATGGCATGTGTCCCAGGGAACGGGCCCCGGCCTTCACCACGGAGGAGTTGGCGAAGCTGGAAGACTTGGTCCTACCCCTGTATGCCAAGCTGTATGGTCGACCAGAGGAGCAGGTGAGTTGCTATTTGTCCTCCTTAGATGTGTATTAATGTGGCAGATGCCTGTATGCGGTTTTGTTTGCTGTGTGAATGCTCACCGGTAGTGTGTCCTGCAGTTTTTGGCTTGAAAATTGTCCATATGTATGTCTCCCTGGGCCATGTCAGTTTGAATGGGCATGGCATTTGTATATGGGGCACTCACACTGACGTCTGTTTCTTTACTCTGTGTGTCCCATGCAGGTCAATGCCCATCAGAAGAGGGGACTGTGGCAATCCATCACCAAGGAAGTGCAGTCCCTGGGGGTCTACAACCCGTGGAGCACCCACTGCACGAAGCAGTGGGAGGACCTGAGGTGCTGGGCCAGAAAAACCAGAGAGGCCCAGCTGGGGAAGGCCTCCCAACAAGTGGGGGGTGCCCGTCAGACCCAGCCCCCCTAATGGCCCGCATTCTGGCAGGGGCCTATCTGGATTTGGATGGGCACGTGAAGGCAGCACAGCAGCAACAAGGGGGTGAGTACCAACACTGTTGTGATGCCACTATGATGAGTGTAGTTAGATGCTTAGGGGTGCATGGTGCATGCATAGTAGTGCCAGGCATATAGACAGGTGTGTCCCTGCAGTCCTGCCCCCCTCCACGTCCTTGGGATAGTGTTCTAGGTAGTTTTGACTAGGTCTGTAGGCCTGTGAGGGGTCCCCTGTTTGGGCCATTGTATTCAATGTAGCCTCAAGGGCTTGCAGATGTGTTGTGTTGGCTTGGCATCGTCTCTCATTGGTTCACTTTACAAAGTGTATCAGAGTAGTGGGGCAGGATGGGAATGTTGTGCACTATGGGGTCATGCCTTACAGTTAGGGGCACTTTCATAATGTTTTGTGTCTGCTGAGGGTTAGTGCCTGAGCTGGGTGGGAGTGTATGTGACCCAACATGTACATAGTTACTGGAATTTACATA
Organism: Pleurodeles waltl; assembly: GCF_031143425.1. Classification (NCBI taxonomy): domain Eukaryota; kingdom Metazoa; phylum Chordata; class Amphibia; order Caudata; family Salamandridae; genus Pleurodeles; species Pleurodeles waltl. Next base: position 528,045,448 of record NC_090445.1, on the reverse strand, counting down.
CTTCTTTCTAGTTTTGTTTCTCCATGCTCTTGGGTCCCTGTGTACATTAGAATCATCTGGCGAGGGAGCTGAGGCACTGACGAGTGGGGATGCTGCAGCCCACCGGACCCATGCGGCAGAGACACTGATGCCAAGGGGACTAGTGGGTTGGAGGGCGATGGGAGTACCACAGGGTAAGGCAAATACCACTTGAGGTAGTTACTCTGATACCTCCTCTCATGGCAGCTCCCTGGTGGTGGCAGACCCTAATGGGCCCACCCATTCTTTGCCATCTTCCACCATCCCCCATACCATCACCCCCTTCCAGTAGCTCCCCACCGAGTTGCCTGTGCCCTCTCACCCAGGAGGGTGGGCATCTCCTTTGCCCCAGGCACCTCATCCCCTGCCCCAGTCAGCCCTGCTGCCCTCACGGAGGAGGCTATTGACCTCCTGAGAACCATCGCTGTAGGGCAGACAACCATTGTGAATACCATTGAGGGGCTAGCACCCCATATGCAGCAATGCAATACATACCTGGAAGGCATTCACGGTGCCATGTGTGGCCTACAGAGATCTTTTCAGGCTCTGGCCTCCTCTTTAACAGCAGACAGTGTCCCTGGTCTTTCCGTCCCTCCTCCCACCACTTCTCTCCCTTCCAGAACCCCACTCCTTTCACCCATCCCAAGCACACATACAGACAGCCATGCACACAGATCAACATACAAGAAGCACACAGAGAAACACAAGCACCACACTTCCCACCACAGGCGGGCACACACCCAACATACCAAAGCACACAAAACAAGATCTACCTCCCCCACTGTGTCAACCTCCCCGCCTTCCTGTCTGTCACCTCACAGTGCACACGCACATGCACTGGACCCTCAGTCACTACTGCTGCCCCCATTCTTGCAGTCACCACAACAGCTAACATCCAGTTATGCACCCCAGACACCACACCTGCACTCACCACAACTACATTCACAGACACTTGCAGCACACTCACCAGACCTGCAGACACCCACACAACATCCATATACACTGGCAGCATGTCTTCTTGTACACCCCCCACCGAAAACACTCAAACGCACACACTCATCCACACCACACACATCCACCATAAATAGGCAGACTAAACTGGCACCTGCATCCACATCAAGCACACCTACACCTCGTACCACCACTGCCTCAACATTCCCATGCCTTAGCCTAGTCCACTCCTTCCTCTTCAAAGTCCTCAACAGTCTGCCCTTCCCATTCCTGTGTCCCTTCCCCAGGGGGGAAGAAGCTCCTTGTTGCCCCTGGTCCAGGCCCACTCCCCCTCCTTCCAAGTGCAAGCCCAAACCCTCTCCACCTCCACCTCCTAAATCTAAGCTCAAGACCCCCCCTTCAAAACCTGACTCACCACCCCGCCACCCCCTGCCCCTGATCCCTGAGATGCCTGGCTGCCCCATAGATGCCCCTTCTCAGTGGGGCTTCCTTTGCCATCGTAGGAGTCAAGTATAGCCTATATTTGCCCTTCCGGGACTTGGACATATGGACTAGCTTATAGCCTTGTTTGTACATTTGTTTTTAATGCAGTTGAAGTAAATTTTAGTGGCCAGCAGTCCTGTTGGCACTATATTGACCCGTTGTGCAGTGTTTCAATTTGGGGGTGTGATGTACACCGGCGTGTGCATTGGTGTAGGTATTTGTTGGCCTGTGTCTGGTAAGTACATCTTGTTATGGTATGTATGGCTGGGGATGGTGGGAGGGGTTGGGAGTGCATTGTGGTGTGGGTGGGGTGGGTGGATGTGTAACTGTGCACTTTCTACCCATGTGTACTAGGCTGTGATACTTACCGTTGTTGTCTTCGTCGTCGGTCATGGTGCTGGAGAAATATGGCAAGGAGAAGCACTGGGATTATTTCCAACTCTCGCTCCATGTCAGCATCAGCGTGTTCTGCATGCCTCTAGTGAATGTTTTCCTTTATATGGGTCGTTTCCCCCATGCTTTGCTTGGCGGTGGTTCCCCCCCAGGAACTGATGGCGGTGGGTTGGTAGGGCCTTTCCGCTGGGCTAAGGTTGGCCTCCCCCATCGTCAGCGGGAGCACCAAAATGGGGGTGGATGGATGGTCTGATGCCGGTTTCTCATGTGCTTCATTATTTGGCTGTCGAGACCGCTAGCCTGTTGGTGGTAGTTACTGCCACCGCCGACAGTGCGGTGTTTACCGCCGTGTTCATAATGACCACCTAAGTCTTTTGGGACCTCAGACTTGGGAAAATAGGAGGCAAGCTCAATCCAAGCCTTTGGACAGCACTTTTGGATAAGGCAGAGTTCTCCTCAGCAAAGTCAGAGGCCAGCAGGACAGCAGTCCTTCTCAGCAAAGCAGTCCAGATGAGTCCTTTGGGTAGCCAGGCAGTTCCTTTTGGCAGGGGGCAGCTGTAGGTCCAGAAGTGTCTGAGTTGGTGGGGTCAGAGTCTCAGTTTACCCAAAAATGCCTTTGAAGTGTGGGGGGCTTCAAAGAGTGGTTTTAAAGTGCACAAGGTCCCCTTTCAGTTCAACCCTGTCTGCCAGGTTCCCAGTAGGGGGTTCAGCAGTTCATTGTCCCTGCCTTACTGTCAAATAACACTTTCTTATTTGACTCAGGCTGGGACTGGTTGCCACTATTCCCTTGAGAAATATTTTGGGGGCCTTTTGAGAACTCCTTATTTGTAAGTTTTACCTGTATGGGTGTCCCCCCAGACACTTTTTTGGACACTATGGTGCTAGCCCAGAGGTCCGACTCCTGAGCAAGCTACTTGGAATCAGTCAGCTTACTGTCAACTAGGTGCTGGCGCAACTCTGTAAAGCAAATACTGAACATATTCTCTCTCAGGATCAAATTGTAGAAACCCATGTAATCGTTTACTTTACTGCCCACACCCAGCCATTCAGTGCCTTACTGGACAAATCAATAACGTCTAACCAGGTTTTGTTGGGGAGCTTGCTACTGTCCTCGAATCACTGGTGATACTTTTCAGGGGTCAGTCCAAATTTGGCAGTCTAAATGGCATTCATAGGGGTTGTCAGAGTCATCAGATCCTTGGGGTCTACGGACGTTCCCAACACGTCCACCACTGAACAGCTCCAAGACTCTGATAGATAAATCACAGAGGCTAAGAGAGTTCAAGAGTGGAAGAGGGGATTAGGAAGGGAAACAGCTTGGAAGGAGACCTGTAGTAAGAAAAAGATTAGAACACACAATATGAAAATTATATCTCCTGAAATCAATACTAGACTATGATTCTAAGCATAGTCATTCTGAAAACATGAACAATCTAAGAATTAAGTTTCAAATGACTAAGTTTCAAGAAGGACGGATACCTGTAAGGGAATCAAGATTGATTAAATGAAAACTTTCTTATTCAAGTACTTTCCTTCACATGAGAATCAGAAAAAAACATTCTGACTAAATTTTAAACCAGTCATATAAATCGTTTTTTGAGAATGCATACTAGGACCATACAATATTGCATCTAGAAACTCTGATCTTCTGTGTACTCTTAAAATGTTTCAACACAAATTGCGCATATTGTAGATTTATATATATATATATATATATATATATAGTAAACACCATAACAGGATTGTGCACCATGAATAACACAATATGGATTCAGGAAAACAAATCACATAACTTGTCAACTCGAATATTACATGATAAATATCTTAGAATAGTGGCATACAATAAACAACATGAATTAAACTTGAAGAGAGAATCGTGCGTCTTGCCGATTTGAGTGTCACCACGTAAAATGCCAAGAAATGTTAGCACGCAATGAATATCAAAGTCAAATCATCATTAAACGAATTGCGCGTCTTGCCGATTCGTAAACCACAATGTAAATACCAAGAAATAACAGCTCACAATGAATAACAAGATCAAAGTACAATGAAACGAATCGCGCGTCTTTTGCCGATTCTTAAGCCACCATGTAAATGAAAGAAATGGTAGCGCGCAATGAACAACAAAGTCAAAACACCATAAAACGAATCACGCGTCTTGCCGATTCTTAAGCCACCATGCAAATGTCAAGAAATGGTAGCATGCAATGAATAACAAGATTAATCTATCATGACATGAATTGCGCGTCTTGCCGATTCGCAAGTCACCCTGCAAATGTCACAAACACTCAAGTGCATATTTCATATTCGCAAAGTACTCTGTCACATCATAAAAAAATTAGGCCCAAGAACATGAGAGTTCTCGATAACGGCGTCAGGAGGCCAGCCCAACCACCGTCTTACCGCCCAGAACAAGGATCTCCAAATGAAGAATGAAAGTCAGATGTCTGGAAGATCAAATAGGCCACCGGGACAGGAGCTCAGGAAATAGCTGCTGCTCTGCACCGGGACCTCTGAATAGTGAGCACTTGGAGCTGGGCTGGCTCCTATTTATAGAGTCTTGGCCCAGCCCACAACCACACCCAGGCATGTTGCAGGGAAAGTCTCTAGGAGGCCCTGGAAAGGGACCACACCCTAACACACTCTGAAAGCCTGCAGCAATACATTGTAAATGAACAGCATTTGTAAGCACATTAAAAATAAGTCTTCAGGATTGAACTCTGCAATGCAAAAGGTTAAACAACAGCATATCAGCACAATGCATAAATTACATTGTTTTGAGAGTGCTGGGTTTTTGCATTCTAGTCGCCAATAGAGCGCACACTGCCCTGGTGTTGACAGGGGTATACTTGTTCTTGTCCTCAGCCGCTAGTGTAAGAAGTGTGTCCCTCCCAAGTATTGGTACGTGTTTCCACAAGCCCACCCCCAGTTGCTCTTCAGGAACCCCCGTGCCCTTAGTGCAACTTCATATACAGAAAACCACTTATCAATGTCTTCTCCCACCACATAACTTGGCACCAAATACTTGGGTATATAAACCTTTTTGTCTCCCGCAGGTCCTGTAAGTATGCTGCCACCATCTCTGCTGGACTCAGACAGCCTTGACTTGAGCTACAGCTCTTTCAGACTCAGTTTATAAGCCAGGATGGGTTTCTTTTTAGCCAAGGCCCTTACAGCCTCATCCTGTTTGGCTTCTTTCTCAGCCTCTCTCTCTGCTCTCCTCTACCTCTATTTTCAATCTTGCCAACTAAAGCTGGAGTTCTCTCTCTTCCCTCCTTTCCTCTGAGGTCAGGCCATGACTTGAGACACTGCTCCCTGTTTAGCAGGGGGCACAGATCCAGGGGTGTCACCCCCCATTGTTGTTGGAAAATCCCCAGGAGAGCCATCCTCTTGCTCTCCCAACACAACATGCTCTTCTGAATGGGCTTCTGCTCAGGCTCTCAGTGCCGTTTGGTAATCCTTCTTCCTGAAGGCTTCCAAGGTAGGTACTCCCATCCCCTTGCAGAACCCTTTTCAGCTGGCTGACAGTGTATGCCTCCATCTTGGCTATGTCAAACCCTCCAGCCCCTCTTGTGGATCCAGCCAGAGACTTCTCTATAGGTTTTAGATTGGAAAATGTCCAACAGGGAAATTGTATGAAAAAAAGAGAACAAATCAAATTGACCTTTTACTTTTGTACGTACTACACAAACACAAGTCCTATCCTCACCGCTAATCACCAGTGTAAGAAAAAATGGTCTCTAGTTGGCATAGGTATACACACTTGCACTTGTAGGGACCCCAATCCTAGTCAGGGTAAGTCACACACAAACCAAATTATCCTATGCCCACCCTCTGGTAGCTTGGCACTGAGCAGTCAGGAGTAACTAAGAAGGCTATGTGTAAAGTATTTGTGCAATAAATCATACAGTAACACCGTCAAACACCAAAAAACACCAAACAGGTTTAGCAAAATAGATAATATTTATCTGGATGAAATAAGGACAAAATGACAAAGAGCCAATAAGCACAACTTTGAAATATCACTTCTAAAAGTTTTAAAAGAGTCTTAATTCTTAGAAATAAACATTTGTCTCTTTGTTACACGCAGTACCTGGTATGCGTCAAAAATAACGAGATGGAGACAGTGGATGTGTAAAACAACAGTGTGTGCTTTGAATTTTCCAACACTGCACAGACAATGCGCAGTTTCTTTCCATGCTTAATCCAAGCCCTTGGAGAACACTTTTGAGGAAGGCAGAGTCATTCTCAGCAAAGGCAGGCAGGGCAGCAGGGCAACAGCAGGGCAACAGCAGGGCAGCAGTCCTTCTCAGCAAAGTAGTCCAGATGAGTCCTTTGGGTAGCCAGGCAATTCCTCTTGTCAGGGTGCAGGCTTAGGTCCAGAAGTGTCTGATTTGGTGGAGTCAGAGACCATGTTTAAATACCCAAAAATGACTTTGAAGTGGAGGTGACTTTAAAGCTTTAAAGAGTGGTTTTGAAGTACACAAGTTCCCCTTTCAGTTCAGCCCTGTCTGCCAGGGTCCTGGTAGGGGGTTTAGCAGTCCATTGTGTGAGGGCAGATCACTGGCTTTTGAAATTTTACATTTTAAATTTCCAAATGGATATATCTGTACATTGTTAACACACCCACTATGTGACAAGGGGGCCATTATGTATCATTGCACACATTTCAAGGCAGTTACATAGCTTACTGGCCTGGACTGGCTGAAAGGGTGAGTGCACGTAATGACACCATTTAGCATGTTGCTGGACTTTTTTCTTCTTTGTTCACATATTGACATTATGACACTACTACTGAGAACACTGCACCCCGTCAACAGGGTGCTCACATTCCCTGCAGCCATTACTTAAGACACAGCTACTGACAATGTGATGTTAGTTTGACCAACTATTATTGTCACTAATAACTCTGCCTTTCACAATGTACAGCACAGCATTCTGCCTCTCAGTGCTGTATTGAATGTATTTTGTGCATACACGTGGCCAAGGCCTCATACTTGATACATATCCACACAATTCTACACAGCAAGCAGTCTTGCCACACTGAAACAATGGATAAGAGCACGTAGGTACCATGGTTTACTTTTTGGTGTGTGCTGCTGTGATTTCCTAGCACACACAGTTGTCTCTAGAGTCCAGACCAATAGACACTGTGAACTGCCTCTGAAGAGGATATGCATAATCACACTTCAAAAAATACAAAAATGTATGTTCTCCACATTTTGTAATTACCCAAGTTGGCCCTCTGCAGAGTATCACAGATCAGTTCACTCAGCCCTGATGAACTGTACATGGACATGACTCCTCAGTCATATATTATTTGATCCCAGGGCCAGAACTTACTCTCAGACACTGAGGACACCCAGATCATACATTGACTCTCTGTAGACACCGACATGACCAACATTAGTAACAATATGCCTACCTGCATGTCAGAACTGTGGCTCATGCCTAACCTCACAAGAGAGTAGTGATGATAATATGTAACATTCACCTACCCTGGTTGGTAAGACGGCTGGGCCCAGACACCTCACCTTCCAACCATCCCCAATTCCCCACCCATCATCCTCCTAGGCTACTGAGTCATCTTGTTACTTTACAATTCCCTGTTTAACATCCTCCTGCTTTGACATACGTTTGTGGTTACGACTCCCTCTTGACATCTGCAACACCTTCTGACAGGCCCACGTCACATGGCATGTGTAGTGCACTGTGTGGCTCTTCTACACAAGCCCTTCACAGCGACTACACAAGTGCAAAACTATCAAAACGAAGCAGTGCAGGACTGTCACTCAGGATACCTTGCAGAACATGCATCACCCATCTCATCCTTGTTATCCTACGGCTCCCCATTCTGTACCACTGCCATTTCAATGCGCTCAGCCAAACCTACATGGCACTACACTACCAGGGACACACCATGTTCTCTCACCATCTATACTTTCAACAAACACTGATGGGCCTATAGTGTACATCACTTGCATTCACCCCAAGCCCACCACCAATATTCATTTTTACAAGACAAAAGCTAGTGTTGTTTCTAACATGGCAGAGGACACCTGTGAGATCTGACCCAGCACATAAGGACAGCTGTGTGCTTTGTGGTTTAATGCTAGTGACTGCACACATGACTCTTCACATGATCCTACTTAAAGGTACCACACATACTGAACTCCTGGATACCCTCTCAGGTGAAAAGTTGATCCTCTGGCAACACCATTCCATACCATTTGTTCACATTACAATTTTGGCTGTATAAGCCAAAAACAAAAATATTTGTTTCATGGTGCAAGGGGGCCTGTATTGTGACAGTCAGGTAGTGTAGGTTTCTCTTCTCCACGCATGACGTACTGCTCCATTTCAGGTTAACCATGAGCCTACAGGTTACAGTATTCAAACGATGACTTGGGCTGGGGCAGTACATCATGCATGGACATGTGAAACTTGGCTGAGCTGGACAGGGCTGTAGAGATTGCAACTAAGCAAAATATCTGACATGTCTATGATGTATCGATGGACATGTTAGACATTACTGCCCTTTACCTTACACAGAGTGCAGTGTAGCACACAGCAAAGTGTGTCGCTGCACTGCACAACATGACATGATTAACCATATTGTTCAATGATGACACTTATCCTGTACATCATCCTGGTCTTCAACTGCTGCACTGTCTTGTCCAGCAACTCCTGTCACTAACTCTGTTGGGATCAGTGATGCCACCTGCTCTTCCAATGGGTACAAATACCCCTGTTCCTCTGGTCCTCCTGTGGTCCGCATGGCTGCACTCAGATGCCTGGACAGTTACTCCTTGGTCCTGCGCTCATAAACATGCCACCATTTTTCAGCTCAGGCATTGTCCTTTAAGTTTTGCAACACTGTTGATCGTATCCACTATGCACTGCCAATTGGCTTCCTTCTTCCCTAATGGTAATTGGAGGGTGACAAAGAGAAGGTGTTCATTTTTTGTCACCTCAGCTATTAATATTCAGTTCTCCTCCTCACTGAAACTGCTCTTCCTCTTCCTTCTCCTCTAGTCTGTTGTCTAGTCATCTTGGCTGGGAGTTGGAATTGTTGCACTCCTGAACTGTGGATGCTGTTGCCTCCATTTTCTTGAATTATTGTGGGTTGCAGTTTAGGTTTTGGAGGTATGACGCACAGGGTGTTCCGACAAAATATTGCTTTAAAAATATCTAGTGGCAGAAGCATTGAGTTTTAAATATCATGACACAGAAATATTGTGATAAAAATATTGTTGACAGAAATATTTAAGTTTTAAGTAAAGAAATATGGTTTTTAAGTGTCTTCATGTGTGTACATAATGGGCCTCATTATGACCCTGGCGGTAGAGAACCGCCAGGGCCAACGGGGGCGGGAGCACCGCCGACAGGCCGGCGGTGCTCCCTTGGGCATTCTGACCGCGGCGCTTTGGCCGCGGTCAGAAAGGGAAAACCGGCGGTCTCCCGCCGGTTTTCCACTGCCCCTAAGAATCCTCCAAGGCGGCGCAGCTCGCTGCGCCGCCGAGGGGATTCTGACAATCCTTACCGCCATCCTGTTCCTGGCGGCTCGCCCGCCAGGAACAGGATGGCGGTAAGGATTGTCGTGGGGCCCCTGGGGGCCCCTGCAGTGCCCATGCCAATGGCATGGGCACTGCAGGGGCCCCCGTAAGAGGGCCCCGCTAGTATTTCACTGTCTGCATAGCAGACAGTGAAATACGCGACGGGTGCAGTAGCACCCGTCGCACCTTCCCACACCGCCGGCTCGATTACGAGCCGGGCTTCATGGTGGGAAGGTCGTTTTCCCCTGGGCTGGCGGGCGGCCTTTTGGCGGCCGCCCGCCAGTCCAGGGGAAAACTTGGAATACCCTCCGCGGTCTCTGGACCGCGGAGCGGTACTTTGGAGGGGGGAAGTCTCAGAATGAGGGCCAATATTTTTATTGTCTATTTTTTTTTAACCAGATTTTATAGATTTTATAAACAATTCAAAGCAGTTTACACTGTACTTCCTTTTTCACATCTCTCTGTATAACACATTAGACTTATTTATTTATTTGCACGCTTAAACTGGTAGAGATTCATTCTTAGTAAACATTATTTATTTGGTATCATCAAAATCCAACTCCCCCCCTCCCCATTCAAACCCTAACCACTCGGTCCGGGTACTTATTTAATGATATTACATCTGCAATAGGAAAGTGGAAGACTTTCAATTAACTTAATTGAGTCTCTGGGGGTTATTTGTATGTGTAGGGGTCAGCTGACTTTGTCCATGAGAGGGCTATATTCTGTTTTTGAGAGCTGAATGCTTTTGTGTGTTTGTGTAGGCAACTTGGACTTGGCTATGGAGTGTTGGGGGAGTGCTGTATGGTTAGTTTGGTTCTTAGTGAATCCATGATTAATTCCCAGTTATCTGATACTTCAGGAGGTCTGATCCCAGTTCTGGCTTCTTTTTGTAGCAGAGTACCTTCGGCAGTAGCCCACTTAAGTAGTTCATTTTTCCAGTTTATTAGTTTAGGGCCCACAGGATTTTTCCAGTTGCTGGCTATTTCTCTTTTCGCCAGGGTTAGGGCTAAGTCTAGGAATCTGTCTGAGGCTTTATATTTAGTAGAATGTGTAAATTGCGTGCAAGAGGCAGGTGTCAATTGAGCATGATACAGTCCTACTTAGTATCTGGGATAATTTTTGGCAAATCTCAGACCAGTAACATGTCAGTGTTTGGCATTCCCAAAACATGTGATTGAATTCTGCATCTATTAACCTACATCTTGGACAACACTCTGTGGTTTTGCTGAAGTATTTGTTAATACGGGCGGGCGTAAGGTAGGCTTGATGTAGGACATAAAAATTAATCAGTTTAAATCTGGCCTTCCGCGAAGCTTTAGGGAAGTTCTGTAGTATACGTTCCCATTCTATTTCAGAGATATCTCTGTTAAAGGTTTTTTCCAATTGTTGTTTCAGGTATGGAAGGGGGACTGTATTATCTGCTCTAATCAAAGCATATAAAGTAGAAATAACCCTAGTCTTGGAAGTTGAGGATGCCAGGTATGTGCACATTCCCTGCGCTGTTGGTTCAGAATTTTTTGTTCGCCAGTGATTGCCTATGCTAGCCTTTATGGTCCCGTAAGTTAAAAAAAGATTCGCCGGGATGTCATATTGTGCTCTAAGGGTCTCAAAAGATTTCAACTTATTGTTCTCGAATAATGTGCCTACCGTATTAACCCCAGCCTCAGCCAGTCTCTAAGCTCAAGCTCAGCCCTTTTCTGAGTTATTGCTTGCAGCACACTGAGAGGAAGTTCCGCTGAGTAGGGAGTTTTCGTTTTAGTTTTGTGTAAGTATGATTTCCAACATTTAGCTATTATTTTCACTTCTGGGCTGTCCTGCTTTCCTTCTTTTGTGGAGCCTAGCAGTATTTCAAACAGTCTTGCCTTCTGCGGCAAGGAGGTCTCTGCATTAGATTGTAACACCAAGCTGTTAGAGATCCAAAGTGCCAGCCATTGTAATTGAGCCGCAATGTAATATGACTCAAAGTCTGGTGTTGCTAGGCCCCCATTTGACATCTGTCTCTGGAGCTTTGTTAGAGCCACTCTTTTCCTGCCGCTACCCCATATAAATGAGCTTACTGTTGAATTCAGATCCCTGAAGAAGGACTTAGGAATCCATATCGGAAGGGCCGCGAAATGGTATAACAGTCTCGGTAGTACTATCATTTTAAGAATCGCGATTCGACCCATCACCGATAGAGGGAGTGTTTGCCAGAATGTCATGCAGGATTTTACAGAGTGGAAGACGCCACCTAAGTTTCCATCAAAAATGTCTCTGGTCTCATGATATATTTTTACCCCTAGATATGGGAGCCTATCAGGTATCCATCTAACCATTCCTAAAGTCAGTGGGTGTTGATGATGTTTCACCAGGGGGAAAAAAACGTTTTGTCCCAGTTTACCTTAAGGCCTGAATGTTTTTCGAAGTTGGACAGCATTAGTTGAGCGACAGGGAGATCCCTCTGTATATCACCTAAAAAGATCAGGAGGTCGTCTGCATATAAGGCTATGAAGTGTCTTACGTTTCCGATCAGTATCCCAGGTCCCCCCTGTCCTGCCCTGGCCGTCGCAGCCAGAGGCTAGTGCAAACAACAGGGGGGAGAGGGGGCAACCCTGTTTCGTCCCACGTTCCACCACGTACCTGGACGATATAATACGTCCCGTACGGACTCTAGCTGCGGGGTTAGTGTAAAGTAGTTTCACCCATGCAATATATTCAGGGCCAACCCCCATTTGGGCCATAACCTTATAAAGGAAGTCCCATTCCAGGCTATCAAAGGCTTTTTCGATGTCTACTGCCAAGATGCCCGGAGACTCAGTCGAGGGGGTTATTCCACTCATGACTGCGAAGAGCCTGCGTATGTTTCCTGCTGTGTTACGGCCTGGGATGAAGCCTGCTTGGTCTGGGTGGATGAAAGAGGGCATCAGAGGGAGGAGTCTAGTTGCCAAGATTTTGCTGAGTATCTTATAATCGAGGTTCAGCATGGAGAGGGGCCTGTATGCCTCCATCCCAGTTGGATCCTTGCCGGGCTTGAGCAGCGGGACTACAATGGCTTCATAGTAGTTTCAGGTAATAGGCCCTGATCCTTGGCACATTTTTAAAAAAAATCTAGTCGGGTGCGAGTATTTCAGCAAAGGTTTTGTAAAACTCGGCAGGCAGGCCGTCAGTGCCAGGTGTTTTTCCTCTTGCCAGGTCTTTCACAGCCCCTTTGATCTCATCTAGTGTGATATTTTCTTCTAGTGCATCAGTGGGTGTTGGTTCCCAGGGTTTTAAGTTTATTGTTAATAAGTATTGCTCAGTTAGGTCCCTGTTTAGGTTGGATCTTTTTTGATATAGTGATTCATAAAAAGCCCAGAACTGGGCGTTAATCTGTTCAGGGTCATGTATTTGGGTCCCATCTCTTGCGGTCAGGTTCATTATGGGGGGGGGGGGGGATTTTTCTGACTGCGATATTACCCAGGCAAGCAGTTTACTCGCTTTATCTCTTTCGACATGTACTCTTGCGAGATATTGCTTATGGTCGAAACATCGGAGGCGTTCGACACAGTGTGCTACTTTTGATCTGTTTTCTTGTATTTGGGGTTGTAAATGTGGGTTTCCAGGACTATTTTTCTCTGTTTTTCTCAGTATAGCCTCGGCTTTCTTGGTCTATCCTAATAAGGTCCTACAAATTCCTACTGTTTCGGCAATGCATCTCCCTCTTATTACTGCTTTAAAGGCGTCCCATTCTACCAGCCCGCTAGTCGTGGTGCTGTTGTTTTCTTCGAAATAATGTTCTATGGCTTGGCGAATATCATCTCGGAAGGGGGGGATCTTCTAGTAATTCGGGTCTAAGTCTCCATGTGGGTATACATGGGATGGGGGACCCCCACCCTAATGACAGCAACTGGGGGTTATGGTCAGATATTGTACGAGACAAGTATTCTGTGTTTGATATAAGTGAGTGTATGTCTGGTGAGCATAAGAAGAAGTCTAATCTAACATGGAGCTCGTGGAGGGCAGAGAAAAAGGAGTAGTCTTTGGTATTAGGATGTAATTTACGCCAGGTATCGATGAGGTCCCAATTTGCCTGCCATGTGGTGAACTGTTGAGCTATTTTTACTAATGGAGAATGTGGTAGGGGAGGATGTGATCTATCTGCGCCGAGATCACTTACACAGTTAAAATCACCTCCCACTATTACCGGTGCTTGCAGGAATGCCGCTAGTGAGCTGTATAGTCGAGTGAAGAAGTCGCCCTGTCCTGCGTTGGGGCGTATACATTAATTAGAGCCAGGTCTTTCCCCTCCAGTCTGCCTTTGATCGCTACAAATCTCCCCTCCGGGACTACAAGGCTATCTGTCAACTGAAAAGGGACCCCTGCTCGGATCCAAATCAGAGTGCCCCTCAAGTATGCTGAATAAGTAGTATAGAATGCCTGACCTCTCCATCTTTTTTGTAAGGCTTTGCCCTCTTTTGATGTTAAGAGAGTTTCCTGTAACATAGCTATTTGAATACCCCTTCTCTGCAAATAAGAAGATATCTTATATCTCTTGACTAAAAAGTTCATACCCCTGATGTTCCAGGTAAGGACCTTATATGATTTTGGTGTAGTTATAGTAGTGTTTTTGTTGTTCTACTGAGGGGTGGTTTCTGGTAGCCTAGTGTTATGATGGGTTCCCTGGTGATTTCCTGCTCCCTGCTCCATTTTGCAATTTCTGTCGTGATTCTAGGACCGATATTAAACCCTAGAAAATTCCCCAGCATAATAACTCCCCAACTCCCCATCAATAGGGCAAAAGTCGAACCTCTCTCGCCCAAACTTGTGTGAAAAATGTTAACTGTCCAACAACGTGGGGGGTGCTTCAGATAGAAAACCGAAGCTCAGCAGGGCGAACTCTCCTCAGCCCCCGGGTGGAAGAAAGACTGAAATTCAGTGGCTCCAGGGTTTCGATTATCGGGTGTCAGTAGGACAGTCTCTTCTTGCACACTTTTAGTTCAGTTTTAGAAGCCGTAGGTGTACTCCTGGTTGTCACTGAGGTTTACATATATCATATCTCCCAGGAACTCTGTTTGTAATTCTAGAATGTACTTCAGATTATGGTGTCTGACGTCCCTGGGGTTACATCCGGGCCCTTTTGGTTAGGCGTGAGTGACAAATCTGATTCATGTTCCGAGTCTCATTGGTTTACGTCACTATGTGTTTGCTTAGGTGAACTCTGTTCAGAACAGCCGGGGGACGCAGCTGCCTCCACTGCTTTTTGACGGATGTTTAGAATCTCCAGAGGGGATGGGCTAGTGCGTCTTGTAGTATTACTGCTGTTAGATTTTCCTTTAAGGTTTAGTTGGTGTTTTTCAGGTTTAATTCTCTTCTCGTTGAGATGTTGCTTGTCCATCCAGTTCCAAACCTCCTCTGCCGAGTTAAAAAACTGTGAGCCTGTTGTGGTTACTATTCGGAGTTTTGCCGGGAATAGCATCCCGTATTGGAGCCCTAGATTTCTGAGTCTCTGTTTGGCCTCCCTGAAAGAGGCCCTCTGCTTTAATACCTCTCGAGAGAAATCAGGGAAAATCCGAATCACTTGGTTGTCCAATAAGCATTCTCCCTTTTTCCTGCTTTGGGTGAGTAAATGGTCTCTGTCTTTATAGTGCAATAGTTTGGCCACTACCGGTCTAGCAGGAGCATCCGGCGGGGGAGGACGTGCCAGGACTCTATGTGCTCTCTCCACTGCAAAAAATTGGGATAGGCCTTCTTTCGCTATATTTTCCTTCAACCATTTTTCAAGGAAGTCAACCATGTTTGTCTCAGTTAGCCCCATGATTTTGATGTTATTTCGTCTTGATCTGTTTTCAGCATCTCCCGCCCTCTGCTCCAAATCTTTTATTCTTTTCTCCATTTGTCGTGATGCTTTGGAAGCGCCTTGAAGCTCGGGTCCCAGTTCTCTCAGCTGTTTTTCTGTCGAGGTCACTCTTTCTGCTAGGCGCCGGTGATCGTCTCTGAGCACTGTGAAGTCTGATGCGAGAGAGTCTATTTTCACCTCAAGAGCGGTTCTGGAGGCAGCGATAGCCTGTATTACATCCTGCAGGGTAGGCTCTTTTGTGGCTCCCTCCTCCGCAGAGGAAAATTTCCTCACAACCTCTTGTTCTGGGGGTGCATTGTCTGTTATATCCCTAGTATTATCGGCTTCTCGCCTTCTATTTGGTTTGCCCATCTCTGGCGATGTGCGGCACTTTTGCTGGTGATTGCTTATTTTTAAGAGGATGCAAGTCTCTTGATAGTGTAAGGGCAGTATAGAGCCGATGATAGTGTTTATCTGTTTTCCAAAAGTTGCTGGATGGGCCCACCGGGGTCCAGCACTTGGGGAGTGGAGGCCTGTCTTTTATTGAGCCAAATGACCTATATACAGATTATTAAGCTGGTCCGGCGAACAATCTGTTGGACCTTCAGATTTGAGCTGATGGCTATTTTTATTAACGTATCGGATCTTAGGGGTCAAACGTGGAGCCGGGCCGTATTTTTTAGTTACGCCATAGTTCCTTTCTTTATTCGATCGCTAGTTGGTTCATCTATTAGGAAGGTCTAATTCGGATATTGTTAGGTCGGTGTGTTCCAGCGGCCGTCTCTCAGTGTTCCAGCTTGGGAGGGCGTCCCTCTGCTCTGGTTCCCCGGGAACCCCGCATGGCTGGCCCGGCCAATCTCCCACCCCTTCCTTAGCGGCCTCACTCGAGGTGGGTTTCAGCCTCGTTACGTCGGGCCCCTTCTCACCTTCGGTTGCTTTCTCGCTATTCGGGTCTCCGGATTACAGTACCCCGGGCCAGCTCCCCCCGGTGGGTTTATCGCAGTCTACTGTGTCGGATGGTCGCGCCCTCGTTCCCTACTTGACGCCAGGCCTCCTCACCTCCTCTCATATCGTCTCCGCTTTGCCGGGCCGTCTCCTCCAACGTTGCCTGTCTGCTTGTTTCTTTCTTCTCTCTGCTCGTCTTGGATCGGCAAGGTTCGATCTAGGCCCTCGTGTTTCCCTCAGTCAGCCGAGGCGATGCCCAAGGGTGCTCTCCCGGCCGCCCAGGTCCCGGAGTGCCCGGCAGCCGCCATCTTGTCACCTCGAGCTCTCTTCCAACTCACATCTAGCTCGTTCGTGTCGGAGCCCGAACCAGTGGTTTCTGGGGGTCAGAAGCCGAACATCGATAGCCCGGGGGGGCACCACGCATTTCGCTCCCTCTGTGAGGAATCTGGAGCCAAATTGAGAATTATAGCCCCGGCGGAGAGGAGAGAAAGGCGGGAGCCTCAAGAAGAAGCTGCTGCCACCATGGCGCCAAGCCACGCCCCCTATAATTTTATTGTCTATAGGCCTCATTACGAATTTGGCAGTACGTGGGCCATCATGGTGGCATTGGCGGTCAAACCGCCGTCCGGTTTGCGGTCTGACCATCATATTATGAGTCATGTCTGCCTATGGAGTAAAGACCGGCGTGGTTCCACCAGCACTGCCAAGCAGCTCAGACAGCAGCGGCCATAAGGCTGCATATACAAGCAGGCGGAGCCAGTGCGGCCCCCAGACACATTATGAGTTGTACACCGCCAATGTGACAATGGCAGTCCAACTACCACGTTTCATCAGGCAGAAATGTGGAGTAAAAAGGGAGAGACTCACCTGCAGGTAGCCTTAAACATCCAGTGCTGTCATGAAGCCCACCATACACATCCTGCCACTGTTCCTGCTCATCGAAGGAGCCCAAAATCTGTGCCACCTTGGGCGCAACTGGCAGTAAGTACACACACCTACCTATGTTATGAAGCTGAACAATGGATCGTTGCACCATCAGTCATATCATATGGGGGTCACGCTATGGGCGCCAAGTACACTTGTCATTGTGTCCTGCATTGGAATCAGACACAAAGAAGGACGCATTCACAGTACACTCCCCCTTGGGCAGATCACTCACACGACACCGCAACACTACACAAAAACACGCGTCTGCTCATCTCGGGCACAGGGAGAGTAAAGTGTAGACAACATTGTCTCACACAACATCAATGACACATCAACATCACATCTACAAATACTACTCACTCATTCACATTCCTCACATGCCATGGACTGTCATCACATTCAACACCCATATGTATGGATGTTTCCAGGAACACAAACACCACTCCCAGTAAACAGCCCTGCAATGGGCACACACATTACCCACATAGCAACACAATCGGACAATGGGATGCATAATAGACAGAGAGAAAATGCCACTTTCTAAAAGTGGCATTTTCAAAAACAAACTTCACAAAAATATGTATTTTTAAATTGTGAGTGCAGAGACCCTAAACTCCACATTTCGATCTGCACCCAAAGGGAATCTACACTGTAATAATATTTAAAGGCAGCCCCCATGTTAATCTATGAGAGAGATAGGCCTTGCACAGTGAAAACTGAATCAGGTCTGAGCCACATTTACAGGGCTACTAATGTGGGTGGCACAACCAGTGCTGCAGGCCCACTAGTACCGTTTGATTTACAGGCCCTGGGCACCTCTAGTGCACTGTACTAGGGACTTACTAGTAAATCAAATATGCCAATCATGGAAAGACAATTACATATACATTTTATATAGGAGCACTTGCACTTTAGCACTGGAAAGCCGTGGTAAAGTGCCCAGAGTGTCACAAACAGCAACAACAGGGTCTAGCACACATCAACAACCTGGGGAACAGAGGCAAAGAGTTAGGGGAAACCATGCCAAGGATGCCAATTCTGACAATGGGCAAAAGAGAAATCAAGAGATTTTAATCTCAAGTTTCATCACAAATGGTTGAGTCATATACATTTCAGTAACATCAAGCTAGGACTTTTCTATTTGTCAATTCTCCGCGAGTGTGAAACATACAAACCAACAGATATAGGGACGTAACTACAGACATATTTCCATCTGAAGACTAACCCACTACCCTTCTCATGGCCTGCAATGACTAAGCAAGCTTACTGACATCAGGTAGCCCATGTTCTAGCATGCTTTAACCTGTACTGTGATGAGAGCCACTATGAAACATTACATTCCTATGTGGCTTCTGGAGGTTAAACTCCTTAGGCATGGCTGGAACAACACATTCACACTCAGCAAAATTGACTCACTGCATGCATTCCCTAGGGTAACTGCCAGAGGGGAAACTTCACTTACAACGAGGTAAATGCAACAAAATGCATTTACCACAGTGCCTTTACAACACATATGCGTTTAGCTTTTCATTGTAAAGGCATGAATGGTAAAGGTGAATGCATGGTAAAGGTTTCAAAGCTAAATACAGGAAAGTATTAAGTGGGTTGAGTATACAGGGAGTGCAGAATTATTAGGCAAGTTGTATTTTTGAGGATTAATTTTATTATTGAACAACAACCATGTTCTCAATGAACCCAAAAAACTCATTAATATCAAAGCTGAATATTTTTGGAAGTAGTTTTTAGTTTGTTTTTAGTTTTAGCTATGTTAGGGGGATATCTGTGTGTGCAGGTGACTATTACTGTGCATAATTATTAGGCAACTTAACAAAAAACAAATATATACCCATTTCAATTATTTATTATTACCAGTGAAACCAATATAACATCTCAACATTCACAAATATACATGTCTGACATTCAAAAACAAAACAAAAACAAATCAGAGACCAATATAGCCACCTTTCTTTGCAAGGACACTCAAAAGTCTCCCATCCATGGATTCTGTCAGTGTTTTGATCTGTTCACCATCAACATTGCGTGCAGCAGCAACCACAGCCTCCCAGACACTGTTCAGAGAGGTGTACTGTTTTCCCTCCTTGTAAATCTCACATTTGATGATGGACCACAGGTTCTCAATGGGGTTCAGATCAGGTGAACAAGGAGGCCATGTCATTAGATTTCCTTCTTTTATACCCTTTCTTGCCAGCCACGCTGTGGAGTACTTGGATGCGTGTGATGGAGCATTGTCCTGCATGAAAATCATGTTTTTCTTGAAGGATGCAGACTTCTTCCTGTACCACTGCTTGAAGAAGGTGTCTACCAGGAACTGGCAGTAGGACTGGGAGTTGAGCTTGACTCCATCCTCAACCCGAAAAGGCCCCACAAGCTCATCTTTGATGATACCAGCCCAAACCAGTACTCCACCTCCACCTTGCTGGCGTCTGAGTCGGACTGGAGCTCTCTGCCCTTTACCAATCCAGCCACGGGCCCATCCATCTGGCCCATCAAGACTCACTCTCATTTCATCAGTCCATAAAACCTTAGAAAATCAGTCTTGAGATATTTCTTGACCCAGTCTTGACGTTTCAGCTTGTGTGTCTTGTTCAGTGATGGTCGTCTTTCAGCCTTTCTTACCTTGGCCATGTCTCTAAGTATTGCACACCTTGTGCTTTTGGGCACTCCAGTGATGTTGCAGCTCTGAAATATGGCCAAACTGGTGGCAAGTGGCATCGTGGCAGTTGCACGCTTGACTTTTCTCAGTTCATGGGCAGTTATTTTGCGCCTTGGTTTTTCCACACGCTTCTTGCGACCCTGTTGACTATTTTGAATGAAACGCTTGATTGTTCGATGATCACGGTTCAGAAGCTTTGCAATTTTAAGAGTGCTGCATCCCTCTGCAAGATATCTCACTATTTTTTACTTTTCTGAGCCTGTCAAGTCCTTCTTTTGACCCATTTTGCCAAAGGAAAGGAAGTTGCCTAATAATTATGCACACCTGATATAGGGTGGTGATGTCATTAGACCACACCCCTTCTCATTACAGAGATGCACATCACCTAATATGCTTAATTGGTAGTAGGCTTTCGAGCCTATACAGCTTGGAGTAAGACAACATGCATAAAGAGGATGATGTGGTCAAAATACTCATTTGCCTAATAATTCTGCACTCCCTGTAGTGTAGTATATATAGTGTTTAGGGTGGGCAAAGGTTATTGGTGGTAAATGGGATGGATAGGTATGGGATTTGGGGTGGTGAGGGCATTTTTAGGTTTTAAGGGTGGGTATGGCTTTTTGGATGGTAGGGGCATTTTTAGGTTTTAGGGTGGGTATTGGTTTTGGGGTGGTAAGGGCATTTTTAGGTTTTATGGTGGGTATGGGTTTTGTGGTGGTAAGGGATTTTTTAGGTTTTAGGGTGGGTATGGGTTTTGGGGTGGTAAGGGCATTTTTAGGTTTTAGGGTGGGTACTGGTTTTGCGGTGGTAAGGGGATTTTTAGGGTTTAGGCTGGGCATGGGTTTTGGGGTGGTAAGGGCATTTTTAGGTTTCGTGGTGGGTATGGGTTTTGGGGTGGTAAGGGAATTTTTTGGTTTTATGGTGGGTACGAGTTTTGAGCTTGTAAGGGGATTTTTAGGTTTTTGGGTGGCCATGGGTTTTGGGGTGGTAAGAGCAAATTTAGGTTTTAGGGTGGGTAGGGTTTTGGGGCAGTAAGGGCATTTTTAGGTTTAGGGTGGTTATGAATTTTTAGGTTTTAGGGTGGGCATGGGTTTTGGGGTGGTAAGGGCAATTTTTGTATTTTAGGGTGGGTATTTTTGTTATTTTAGGGTGGTATGGGCTTTTGGGTAGTAAGGACATTTTTAGGCTTTAGGGTGGGTATGGGATTTGGGGTGGTAAGCGGTGTTTAGGTTTGAGGGTGGGTATGGGATTTGGGGTGGTAAGGGGTGTTTAGGTTTTAGGGTGGGTATGGGTTTTGGGATGGTAAGCTAATTTTTAGGGTTTAGGGTAGGTGGGGTTTTGGGTGGAATGGTGTGTTAGCATATATATATATATATATATATATATATGTATATATATATATATATATATATATACACACACACACATATGTATAGACATATATATACTACATATTTACCATGCATATGCCTTTACCAACTATGCCTTTACTACTAAATTTTCGTGGTAAAGACATGTGTGGTAAAATCATATGCATGGTAAAAACATTTCATGGTAAGTGCATGTGTGGTAATGACCGTGCATTGTAGTTACCGGTTGTAAAGGCATGCGTTGTAAGTGCATGCGTTGTTCCATCATACATCCCTGCCAGAGTGAAAACTTCAATGTTACACATGAGTAACAATCAAGGGGCTGGCATGCTGAGTACAGAAAGTGTTTCCTTGTTCATGTGTCGACATGTGGCCTAACAAATGCAGACTCATGCCACTTCAGGGGGTGGGGTTATGTACCTGTAGCACGGAACACTCCTTCGGACATATGTGTCCATCTTAGAGAGATGGCATTCAAAAACAAAGGCATCCATTACACAGTTTCTGCGATATGACTAAGCTACTGAGTCACACAACATGGCCTCCCAGGAGTCAACACACTGTCAGCACTATGGGGCTGTCAGTTATTCATGGCCTCCCAGGAATCAAAACACTGTCTGCAGTGTGGAACTGTCAGTTATGCAATATGCCTGTACAGGACAAATATGATGTGTGTGAAGGTGATAACAGAGCTGTGGGAGTAAGGGATGTGTTATGAGTCTAAGACACACATTGAAAATGATACTAAATGCACATATGGACTAGATTAATGATTTACCTCTGAACCCATTCTTGATCTAGTCAAATGAATGAGTCATTCAGGTCAGGTTTTACTACAAGAGCCTCATATTGACCACATGATAGGATCTGTAGGGGTACTGGGAGTGGGCACATTGTCACAGTTGCATAGCCATAGTGACTCTATCATAGCCTAGACTAGGTCCAATGGGAGATACATTTGACAGGCCCTGGTCTCTGCAGGCTCAGCTGACAGAACCTACATGACACTCCATTCCCTTCAATGCATGAAAGTGCATCATGTAGCCAGCATTAGTTTGTCATGTGGTGTGTGTGGCACCCTGAAGGGCAGAGTGAATCATGGCATGCCTTTCACACAACAGTTTGGCAAGGGCAGATGTGGTTTGAAAGATCTATGGCACTATACAGGTTGCTCACATGACTCTGAAATGCCTCATACAACATGCATACACAGCTCATGCTGCCATGTACATATACGTGTGTCGGACATTTACAACTATCCTGTCTCCTTGCCTAGTTATGTGCATCAAACACAAGACTGATCTAGGACCCCAAAAACCTCACACAACACAATGTGTCTGGACGTAACATATGGAACCATTGATGCCACACACACTGCAAAACAGGAACACAAGTAGTCTGACTGGCACACATGGGCACATTCTAGCCTGTGAGGAGGGAATGACTGGTGAAGTACAGAGAAAAATGTGCACATGAGGTACTTACCTGCTCCTCTGGTGAGCCATAGAGCTGTTCATTCAGGGGTAGGACTTCATTAACTAGCCTCTCCAGTTCCTCTGGAGAAAATGCAGGGGCCTTTTCACCTGCTGGACAAGGCATGATTTCTCCCAAAGGTGGCACACAGCAGGTCAGTTCATGTAGGTGTTGCTGGTAGCAGTGTCAGGAGTCAAATGAGTGAATCTGCAGAACATGGCGGTCACGTAAGACACATACGCGGTCTTCACCACCGGTGAACACAGCCATTGGCCCGTGACTGCCGCTAGCAACAACGTTAGCCTATGGCCGTGTCCACCTCAGTTGCAACTGCCTACCTCTATAATAACTACCACCGGCGCTCACGGATGGTTCCTAATGTCCAGTGAATTAAGTCAGGCAGCGTTTGGGAATCCAGAAATGCTGTATTTGGTTTTATAAACTGTGTTACACCTGCAAAATGGGATTTTTTATCTCATAAACATGCTTATCCTGTCTTGTCACGAAGACCCTTCTACTCAAACACCATTGTAGTATGTTGCAGGGCATATATGACATTTAACACTGGGGCACAGTCTACCACCACCAATTATCATTTTGGCGGTAGGATATCCAGTCGCATTTCGAGGGGCAATTGTGTTGCACATCTTTGAGATTGGTTCATATACATGTTGTAGCCATATGTGTGGAAATGCATGGGCATCACATGTGACCCTTGCATTATTTGCAACTGTGATGTGTACTGGTTGCCATGTCTATCTCTTCAGAAATGCCTTATCACATGATATCATTTACATGCATCATGTATGTTGCTGTTAACACACTAACTAATGTTACATGTCTTATCATACATAGGTACCCAGGGAGTGGGTGGTTGAGACAACCTCCTGTCCACCATCCACTACCAGACCTTCGGAAAATGAAGTGCTGCCACAAAATAACATATTACCACCTGGATAGACAAACAATAGTGGACTTATGTCGTCACTTAGAGCCAGATCTGATGCCATCTATTAGTTATCTAACCAGCATACCACCTAAAGTACAAGTCATGTCAGTATTGTACTTCCTAGCCATAGGGTTCTTGCAACATACAGTGGCCCTATCTGCTGGTATGTCCCAACCGTTTAGTCTGATGTTGAAGGACGACCGCTCATCAATGTTGAAACACTTGGACTATTATATCCAGTTTCCCGTATGTGAGGATTCAGCCCAGGTGACTTTTATGGTTTTGCACACATCCCACATGTGGTGGGGCCCTTTGATGACATAGGTGTTTGCTTGGTTCTACCTCAGGCCAATGAACAAGTATCTCACAATAGCAAAAACTCCCATTCCAACAACTTGCATGTTGTCTATTTGGCAGATCTCGACATTTCACATGTCTGTGCCTGTTATCAGGGTGCAGTCCATGATTTTTTGACAAGGCAAAACACCACCATACCCCAGCTGATGTCACAACTGTTCCCAGAGAGGACCTGGCTGCTTGGTAAGTCACATCTGCCCTGTTTGTGTATGTGCAATATCTGGTGTTAGAATCATGAAGTGAGTGACTCATTGTTCCACATATGTCCCATTCCTTAACAGGAGAATCCACATATCCGAACTGCCCTTGGTTGTTGAATCCACTAAAGAATACAACTACGCCAGGGAAAATCTGCTTCAATGAGTCCCATGGAAGAACAATGCTGTAGTGGAGCGGGCTTTTAAGCTCCTGAATGCCAGATATAGGTGTCTTGATCGGACTGGTGGAGCCCTCCTCTACCTACCCAGAAAAGTGTGTCAGATCCCTGTAACATGCTTCATGCTTCACAACATCGCAATGCGGAGGAATATCCTGTACATCCCAGAAGAGGGGGAGTCTGAAGTCACACTGAATGAGAATTCTGAAATGCCAAGTGAGGATGAGGAGGGGAAGAGGAAGGAGGTGACTTACAGGAAGATCTCATCAACAGCTACTTTTCATGAGTGTAAGTATGACGTGATTTAATGACTGTGACTGTACAATGAACTGTAGTTGTGAGAATGTGTGGAGTTGAGAGTTTTAGCAACAACTAGGGAGTTGATACTCAGCCAAAGGTTGATTGAAGAGTTAGCCTTTGATATATCCCCTCTTTGATAATGTTACTTTGTTTCTGTCAGTTTCATTGCAGTGTGCCTATAAGCCTTGGTTTGTCTTTGTACAGGTACCTCCACCATGACATCTTCATGTGAGCATTTCAGAGGTGTGACATCGGCAGGTATCTGATGCCATTCTGACATACAAAGTGGACATGGATGGTTCCAGTTAATGTAGATCACAAATTTGGGGTGTGTGATACCTATGCCAAGGCAGCTTGCACAGTGTTTGGGTGGAAGGACAGACGTGCAGATTGGGCTTGTTTTGTGTGCTGTGTTGGGCCGATTGCATAACATGTGTCATGATGTGGGCATGAAATATGTAGTCATCGATTGCGAGCAAAAAATGTACCCTTCATATTGGTTAAACACTATTCTTGTATGACCTGTAGGAAGCTCTAGATGTGTCTCATCATTGCAGGCCACAGTGCATGTGCCACAACACTGATATATGTTTGTGTCATACCACCAGATGAATGGTCATTGGATTATTATGAGCCTGTGATCAGGGACTGCTATACTGCCATCTGTCTATATCTTGGATTATAGGATGTTGGATGTCTTTGGTGTAGCATGTGATAAATCTCAAGCTGTTGACATCATCCACTTTAATGTTTGGCCATCCCATGGGACAATGTCTAAATCCTTCCCTTCCGTGTTCTGGGGGGCCGACCCTGGAAAATGTACTTTGACTCAGTATGAGTCACACATTCTTATGTCACAAAGGTACAGACACATGAAGTGTGTTGGAAATGGCTTCTCTGCAGGGTCACCCCGAGAATTGTTGCCTTCCTCCTTCACTTTTTCTAACCTAATTTTTACTGGCGTTTAGACTCTACACACTTCACCACTGCTAATCAGTGCTAAAGTGCATTGTTCTCTCCCTTAAGCATGGTAACCTTGGTTCATACCCAATTGACATATTTGATCTACTTGTAAGTCCCTATTAAAGTGCACTACATGTGCCCAGGGCCTAAAGATTGAATGCAACTAGTGGGACTGCAGCATTGGTTGTGCCACCCACATAAGTAGCCCCTTAACCATGTCTTAGGCTTGCCATTGCGAGCCCTGTGTGTGCAGTTTCACTGCCACTTTGACTTGGCATTTAAAAGTACTTGCAGAGTATTAAATTCCCCTTTTTCCTACATATATGTCACCCCTAAGGTAGGCCCAGGGTAACCCAATGGGCAGAGTGTGATGTAGGTAAAAGCCAGGAAATATACCTGTATGTTTTTTTATGTCCTGGTAGTGGAAAACTCCTTAATTCATTTTCCACTACTATGAGGCCTGCTCCTTTCATAGGTTAACATTAGGGCTACCCTCATATACTGTTTGAGTGGTATATTCTGATCAGAAAGGGGTAGACAGGTCATATTTAGTATGGCCAGAATGGTAATACAACATCCTGCTGACTGGTGAGGTTGGATTTTATAACATCATTTTAAAAATGCCACTTTAAGAAAGTGAGCATTTCTCTGCACTTAGAATCAATCTGTGCCTTACAGCCTGTCTTTAATCCATGTCTGGTTTGGGCTGGTTGACAGCTCCCTCGTGCATTTCACCCAGACAACCACAAACACAGGATACTCAGTCACAACTGCACTCATCTGCATACTGAATGGGTCCTTTTAGGCTGGAAGGGTGGAGGGGCCTGAAACATATTTCAGAGGCTAGTAACCTGCCCTCCACAATGGACTGCCAAACCCCCTACTGGGACCCTGGCAGACAGACCTGTGCTGAGAGGGGACCTTGTGCACTTCAAAACCACTCTTTGAAGTCTCCCCCACTTAAAAGGCACTTTGGGAATATAAACTGGGTCCCTGACACCACCAAAACAGAACACTTCTGGAACAGACCCTGCAACCTGTCAAGAGGAGCTGTCTGGCTGTCCAAATGACTCACCTGAACTGCTTTGCTGTGAAGGACTGCTGCTTCGCTGCTGCCCTGCTGCCTTGCTGGCCTCTCACTCTGCTGAGAAGTGCTCTCCAAGGGCTTGGATTGAGCTTGTCTCCTGTTACTGAAGTCTCAGGGCTAAAAAGACTTCCTCCTTGTGTAGCAAAACGTGATGCACAGCCTGCCAGAAACGATGCACAGCCTCACCAGCGATGAGAAAATCACTGCATTGCCAGCAGCCCGGCTCCTCGAGCTGAGAGTTACACAGCTCCTGCATTGTGACTGGAACTTCGACGTACAGCCATACCAGATCAATGCACAGCTAAGCTGGAACAACGCAGCCCAACTTCCTGAGTGAAGAATAGACGCAACACGTGCCGCGTGACAGAAAGTCTGATGCATCATCCACCGGATTGGCGCAGCACCTGTGACTTCGTCCCGCAAGCCCAGGATGTCCACGCATCGTACAGGGGCGTCAAAAGGCCCTGCATTGCAGTAAGGATCCAAAACTTCATGCCGGAAACTGACGCAAGGCCCTTGCAGTGTGGGAAGAAACGACGCATCATCTGTGCTGCGTCAGGAAATATGATACACAATTTCCTTTTTTCATGCATCTCCTCCTCTGTTGTCTCTGTGCATGTAATTTTGACGTAAACCAGGTACTTTGTGCACACAAGAGACAATTGTTGATTCTTGAAGACTTAAGACTCTTCTAAACATTGCAAAAGTGATATTTCAACTTGTGCTTATCAAATCTTGATCATTTTGACCTAAATTTAATCAGATAAATATCTTATATTTTTCTAAACTTGTGTGGTATATTTGTTGTGGTGTTTTCTCTGTGTTATTGCATGATTTATTGCACAAATACTTTACACATTGCCTTCTTGTTTAAGCCTGACTGATCAGCGCCAACCTACCAGAGGGTGGGCACAAGATAATTTGGATTGTGTGTGATTTACCCTGACTAGGATTGTGGTCCCTACTTGGACAAGGGTGTATATCTCTGCCAACTAGAGACCTCATTTCTAACAGACAGCCTATGTGCTGTACATTTGAATAAAATGTTTGCTGTGGATAGACACTGGTACTGATGTGTTAGGTGGTCATTATGAACATGGCTGTAAACACCGCATCACAGATGGTGGTGGGGCTGGCGGTCTGGACTGCCTAATAATGAAGCACATGAGAAACAAGTAGCGGTCCATCCACACACCGCCTTCTTTGTAGTCCCGACGAGGATGGAGGAGGCCACCCACAGGCCGGTAGAAAGGCCCAACCCTCCTACCAAATAATGAAACACCAGCCCGCCAGCAGTTTTGGGGCAGGAACCACCGCCAGACAAAGCTTGGTGGAAATAAACAGTATAAATGGAAACACTCACCGGAGGTACCCAGAACACGCTGACGCAGACATGGAGCGAGAGTTGGAAATAATGCCACTGCTACTCCTTGCTATATTCCTCCAGGACCGTGACCGAGGACGAAGACGACAACGGTAAGTACCGCAGACTAGTACACATGGGAAGAAAGGGCACAGTTACACACCCACCCCACCCATCCTGCAACGCATTCCCAACCCCTCCCACAACCCAAGCCATACATACCATAACAAGATGTACTTACCAGACACAAGCCAACAAAGACCTTCACCAGTGTACACACATATGCACCCCCCCCATAGTGAAATGCTGAACAACGTCACAATATTGTGCCAACAGCACTACCGGCACCTAAACTTTATTGTACGCAAAAAAAGTAAGGTCCAAATAAGGCCATTGGCCAGCCCATTTCAAAGTCTCTGAAGGGCCAATATAGCCCAAACTTCACTCCCACATGGGCAAAGGGTACGCCAGTGGAAAGGGGCATCAAAGGGGCAGCCAGAAACCTCAGGAAACAGGGGCAGGGGTGGCGGTGTGGGGACTTAAGTCTGGAAGGGGGAGTCTTGGGATTAGTTTTGGGAGGTGGAGGGAGTTTGGGTTTGACCTTGGAAGGAGGGGGAGTGGGCCTGGACCGGTGGTGGCCGAGGGACCTGGGGCAACACAGGGCCTCTTCCTCTCTGGGGAAGTGGCATGGGAATGGGAAGGGTGGACTGGGGCGGACGTGGACGAGGAAGGAGTGGACTGGGCAAGGACATGGGCATGTTTAGAGACAAGACAGGGTGGGCCAGTAGGTTCAAACAGGTCAACACGGGATAGGAAAAGCTTTGTAGGTGCAATTGGAGTGGATTTGGAGGCAGGTCTGGGAGTGGAAGTTGAGGGATTGCTCGTATCAGTTGTAGGTGTGCCGAATGTGGATGCAGGTGCCTGTATAGTATGCTTATCTGTTGAGGATGTGTGTGGTGTGGATGTGTGCGAATGTCTGAGTGTTTTGGGAGGAGGGGGGGTGGACACAGTGGGACAAGACAGGCTGCCAGTGTAGTTGGATGTTGTCTGGGTGTCTGCAGGTCTGGTGAGTGTGCTGCAAGTATCTGTAAATGTAGTTATGTTGAGTGCAGGTGTGGTGTCAGGGGTGCATGTCTGGATGTCGGATGTTGTGGTGACTGCATGAATGGGGGAAGCAGCAGTGACTGAGGGTGCAGTGTTTGTGGGTGTGCATTGTGAGGTGACACACAGGGTGGCGGGGGAGGTTGACACACTGGGGGAAGTGGATGTTGTTGTGTGTACTTTGGTATGTTGGGTATGCCTGCCTGTGGTGGGAAGTGTGGTGCTTGTGTTTTTCATCATCATCATCACACGCTTTATTCGGTCACATTTAACCATCAAAGCAATAAAAATCACAACAGATAAAATAACAATATGTGCATAATAAATACAGGAATAAAAAAGTTTGAGTGAAAGGACCAATAGTCATACAGATAAAATAAAAACATATATGCAAAAAATCCTTAACATACTTCCCACAGGAAACTAGCGACCTATCTAATAGGGAGGGACTATCTCATGTTATCGTCCTGTTTACAACTAGCGGAAGGTCACAATGATCTTAAAAGGAAATGTTATAAAAAATCGGGGAATAAATAGGTTTAAAAACTATAATCGCTTAAAGACAAGTCTTTTTGGCTTTTCAAAAAGCGTGTACGCATATGCCATGCGGCCGCAAGGAACTTGCTGACCACACAGATAAAAAAGGTGGAGGTATCTCTCATCATCAGCCTTAATGCATCTTTACAGTGTCTCATGCCCATATTCCTACAACCTACAGACTATGCGAATCCACTTCCACCGAGCAATCCCATAAGCAGGACAAATGAACATAAAGTGTACTATAGTTTTGGAAGTAGAATTACAGCTGGGGCATAGATCCGTTGTCAAAGCAAGTCGCCAAGTACTTGTAAAAGCGGACATACAAGCTTTTGCTTAGTAAGTCAGGAATTAAATCTAGGAAAGCTTCGAAGTAAGGGTGCCACTTGAAGTCAAGAAATTGGGATGTCAATCGACCATGTGACGTGCATTGTTTCTGACTTAAGAACAATAGACTGCTTTCAAATAATGTTTCTGGGCCCTCCTTAAATTGTGGGGTTGACTACAGAAGTACCTGAGTCCCAGATTATGGAACCATCTCGAAATATGTTTAAGCCAGGGAATTGAAAGTGCATTAGGTTTATCTAGGATGTCTTGTAAGGACTCCTTATACACGGCTAAGTCTGGGGTGGTCCAAATACGTACCCAAAAAAGTAAGGGTCTTAGGGCTATTTTGTCAGAAATGCGGGAGAGCCAAAGATCCAAAAACGCTGGAGTCAATGGGGTATTACGAGGACATGCCAAAAGAGATCTTATAAATCTGTTTTCCCCCGCAGATAATTTGCTGACGTTTGAGAATCCCCAAACCTCTGTACAATAGGTTACTGCACCCTGAGCCATCGCTAAAAAAAAAATTAATAGCTGGAGAGACAGCTTTCACAGTAGTAGATTTGTAAAAACGCAAGATAGCCCCAGATCTGTGTAATAAAAGTGCAGTGTTCTTATCAACCTAGGCCTCCCATTTCATATTGTTGCTAATTCTTACCCCCAAATGATCAATTAAAAAACATACCTTACTGAGGGGAGCCTCGTTAAATGAAATGGTGCATCTTTTGATGGGGCCACAGCCAAAAGTCATACATTTTGTCTTCCTAGTATTCATTTCCAATCCATAATCTGCACAGAAAGCACTGAATCTATCCACTAGGACCTGCAGGCCCATCGGTGTTTCAGAAATTAAGAGTGAATCGTCATCAAATAACAAGATTGGAATTTTTTGATTATTCAAGGAAGGAGCATCATTTTGACAATCCATTACAATTTTAACCATCTCGTTAACAAATAAGGAAAAAAGAGTGGGAGCAAGAACACATCCCTGGCGTACCCCTGCCTAATATCTATTAGATCAGTAGAATTCCCCCTGACTGCCCCATCTCAATCACTCAAAGGTATTCTCGTGTAGCCTTTGATAAAAAAAATACACAAAATTCCCCGGGGCACCAATTTCATTCAAAACTTCCCATAGCTTCCCTCTGGGGACAAGGTCAAAGGCGGATCTTAAGTCCACAAAGGCAACGTACAATTTTTGTTTTGCTAAACTGACGTATTTCCAGACTAACAGAGATAGCCTAAAGACCTAGTCCATGGTGCTAATTTTTGGGCGAAACCCGCCTGAAGAGGGGATAGAACCTGAATGTCTTGAACCCATTCCATGAACCTATCTAGTACTTGCTTAGCAAAGACCTTTTGCAAATTGTCAATAAGACTAATTGGTCTATAATTAACAGGTAAGCTCACATCACCTTTTTGTATATAGGGATTATTTCCGCCACATACCATGTGTCCGGGATAGGGCCACCTGCTGCTATGGAGTTTGATAGTGAATTTATATACCATGCCCAGATGACGGGTTCAGATTTAACTAAGTCCCCCAGTATCTTATCAGGGCCGTGAGCTTTAGCTGGTCTCAAGGAGTTAATGGTGCTTGTGTTTGTCTGTGTGCTTCTTGTGTGTTGATCTGTGTGCATGGCTGTCTGAATGTGTGCTTGGGATGGGTGAAGGGAGTGGGGTGCTGGAAGAGGTAGAGGTGGTGGGAGGAGGGGTGGAAAAACCAGGAACACTGGCTGCCATCAAAGAGGAGGCCAGAGCCTGAAAAGATCTCTGTAGGCCAGACATGGCACCGTGAAAGCCTTCAAGTTATGCATTGCATTGCTGCATCTGGGATGCTAGACCCTGGATGGCATTCACAATAGATGTCTGCCCTACAGAGATGGTTCTCATGAGGTCAAAAGCCTCCTCCGTGAGGGCAGCAGGGCTGACTGGGGCCGGGGATGAGATGCCTGGGGCAAAGGAGACGCCCACCCTCCTGGGTGAGAGGGCACGGCAACTTGGTGGGGAGCAAATGGGAGTGCAGTGATGGTATGAGGTGGCGGAAGATGACAAAGAGTGGGTGGGCCCAGTAAGGTCAACCACCACCAGGGAGGTGCCATCGGAGGAGGTATCAGAGTCACTACCTCCAGTGGTAGTTCCCTCCTCCGTGGTGCTCTCCTCACCCTCCAACCCATTGATCCCCTTGGCATCGGTTGACTCTGCCTCCTTGGAACTGTGGGCGGCTGCATCCCCACTCGCCGGTGCCTCAGCTCCCTCGCCAGATGCTGTTAATGTACACAAAGAACACAAGAGCACGGGGGTGGGGAAACAATACAAGAATAAAGTATGTCAAATCCTGGATATATGTACATTTTGGCTCACACACACTCCCACCCAGGTCACGCATGTACCCTCAGCAGAAACAACATACATAATGAATGTGCCCCTGACTAGTGGGCATGACCCTAGAATACACCAAATAACCCTCATATAACACAACCCTGATACACTGTGTGAAGTGCACCCATGAGAGACTATGCCCAGCCAGTACACTTACAAGTCCATAAGACCACAGTGAATACCAAATGACAGAAAGGGGACCCCTCATAGGCCTACAGACCCTGCCAAAACTAGCTCTAACCCCATCCCAAGGACTTGGACGGGGCAGGACTGCAGGAACACACCTGTCTAAGTGCCTGGCACCACTATGCATACATTCCAAAGCACCCAAATTCAACCATCAAAGTGGTATCACAACAGTGTTGCTACTCACCCCCTTGTGGCTGCTGTGCTGCCTTCAAGTGCCCATCCAAATCCAGATAGGCCACTGACAGTATGCAGGCCATTAGGGGGGTCAAGGTCCGACGGGCACCTCTTCCTCATTGGGAGGCCTTCCCCAGCTGGGCCTCTCTGGTCTTCCTAGCCCAGTGCCTCAGATCCTCCCACTGCTTCCTGCAGTGGGTTCTCCACCGGTTGTAAACCTTCAGGGTCTGCACTTCCTTGGCGATGGCTTGCCACAGGCTTTTCTTTTGATGGGCACTGACCTGCATGGAACACACAGAGCAAAGAAACAGACGTCAATATGGGTGCACCATATACAAATGCCATGCTGTTCCATATGGAAGGGCCATTGTTGACATGCATTTAAACAAATTACAGGGAGAACATGCCAGACAAACTACGGCTGGGGAGTCACACATTGAACACACATTCATACAGGCTTCTGCCATAATCATATACATCTACGGATGACAGATGGCAACTCACCTGCTCCTCTGGTCACCCATACAACTTTGCATACAGGGGTAGGACCCCGTCCACCAGCTTCTCCGGCTCCTCCGTGGTGAAGGCCGGGGCCTGTTCCCCAGTATACAGCCAGCCCTGAAACCTTAGAGGAGAATGAGAGTGATGGAGAGGAAGAAGAGGGGGAAGATCTCAACACCAGGACCCAGCTAATCCGGCTATACTTCCAGTGACTCTAAGATACTGTTCAATGATGCTGCAGTCTTCACTGTATAGTTACAGTTTGTCTCATGGAATAAGTACTGTGGTGTCTTTTGTCAGTGACAATGCTAACTGATGACTGAAGTGGCACGTGCCAGGGAACCCAATATTAGGTACAGTGTGACATACTTCAGACACTACAGTGCGTTGGATCCCCTCCTGCAATAAAAGTGTAATTATGATAGTAACTGACTACTGCATACACAATCACAATTGATGAGGGACATACAATTTAAGTGCATAGGTGTATTTATTCAATGGCAATATATACATAAGTGTTGGGACAGTGAAAGGGAGCGGCACATGGTTAAAAAACATACTTAGGTACATATGCTCAGCTGTTGGTAGCACTGGCTTTTGGTCCATGTTGCCATTGGAAGATGGTGTGATGGCAGTGGCATGTCAACAAGGTAGCTCAGTAGCACACAAGGGAGACAGTTCAGGGTAGAGTCACTTCCTGGCACTGGGCTTCTCCTTAGCTGGTGTTTCAGTGGCATATCTGGGTCTGAGGGCACGTTTGCGAAGGTGCAGCTGGGCTGGTGGGATAGGGATGCTGGTTTCCTGTGTGTTCTCTGGCAGTGCCACAAGTCCACTGGTTGCTGCTGATGTAGAAGGCAGGGCAGTGTCCTTGCTAGTGGTATGGGCATGTAGGTGGGGGGAGGACTCAGGCTGGCTGTGGTACTGGTGCTGCAGCACCCCTGCAATGGAGGCCATGGTGGCATTGAGTTGTTTCCATTGCTCCATGGCCTCCTGGTGGTGTGCTATCTGCAGCATCTCATTCTGCTCCAGGGTGCCCAGGACCTGCCCCATCCTGCCCTGGGTATGGCGATTTGCTCCCATGTCCTCAGATATCACCTCCTGGGCTGCTGCATCCCTCCTTGGGCCACCCCCCTGGGCCACTGATACCCTCCCACTGGCCCTGGCCCCCTGTGCCTGTGTCCCCTGCACAGGTCTGGCAGTCCCACTTGCAGTTCTCCCTTCATCATCCTGCCTGTTGGTGGTTGGAGACTCTGGCTCTGTACATGTGGGGCAGCCAGTCCGTGGCTGGGAGACACTAGTGTGGGGTTGTTTGGGCAGAGCTGATGATGGTGGCTGAGTGGTAGGGGTGTCAGTGGTATCCTGGGTGGAGCTTCTGGAGGGTGACAGTCCAGGACTGTGTGATGGGCCAGTGAGTTCCTCAGTGTCCAGACATCCCTCTGCACTCTCCTAAGTGGGGCATCCGTCTTCAGGTGGAGGGCTGGCACTCCTTGACATCTCCGTCCGGGTGGCATGGGTGGTGATGCCTGTGTGTGGGGGAATAAACATGTGGGATTCATGTACTTTTTCGGCAATTGCTGCACTGGTCTGCAATATGTGATGCTTATATTCCCCTGTCATGGCATGCAAGGTCCCTTTGTGTACATTTTGTTGCATTTTATGTGGGGGGTGGAGGTGCATTGTGGGTGCTGTAGTGATACTGGGATTCCATGCAGGGCTAAGTGCACAGGGGGCTGGATTGATATTTGTTTGTGGGATTGTGGACATGCAGGGAACTTGGATGTGGGTGTTGAGAACTGGGTAAGAGATGGGGTCCTGGTGGTAGTGAGGAGATGGGGTGGTACATGCATTACATGTGTGATGGATATGAAGAAATTGTAGTTGACTTTCCCAAGTCCAGTCTTCCAGTGAGTCCAGTGAGGCCCTCTGGGTGCAGGTTAGCCAGGACCTTCTCCTCCCAGTCGGTGTGTTCGGGGGGAGTAGGTGGGGGACCACCACCAGTCTTTTGTTCGGCGAAGTTGTGACTGGATGCCATGGACTGAAGATTCCCGTGCAGGTCATTCCATCTCTTCCAAATGTCGTCTCTTGTGCGTGGATGGTTTCCCACTGCATTGACCTTACTGACTATCGTCTGCCATAGCTCAGTCTTCCTGGCCACAGGTCTCTACTGCATCTGTGCCCCGAATAATTGTGGCTCGACCCTGAGTATTTAATCCACCATGGTCCTTAACTCCCTCTCTGTGAAGCGGGGGTGCTCAGTGTAGATGGGGCCACTCACCTGAAAAGCAGGTTGTCTGCAGGGACGATGGTATGCCCCCTGACCTCCCGGAACACCTCTCTGCACTTTCTGGTGGACACAGAAACCCTGACAGGTGTCCCAAAAGGAAAAGGGTGAGTGGAAGAGAAAGGGACAAAACACTGCCACGTCTTGCCTGTCCAGCCAGGCACCCTGTATCTTCTGGGGGCAGGTCGTTGTTGACAGAGTGACAGTAGAGTTAGTGCACTCAACTTCCTTGAAACTGAATCTCTCTTTCTGATATGGGCACGGGAGCAGCATAAGAACACCGGGATGCTCCAGCACTTTTCTTGGATAATAATAACTGTTGGTACAATTACTAACACTGCATTACCAAAAACCCAAACTGAGTACCATAACAATAAGTACTGCAACACTAGGGCTGGCTTCACAGAGATTCACTGTTGCACACTACAATTAGAACTGTGGTTGCACTAATCATGCAGAAGAAAGACAAACAAGGGCATTAATTACATCACATACAACTTTCCTGCATGCATAGCGTTAAACTAAAAGGAACAAAAATAATCCAAGAAATACAAATGTGCACTCTGGGTTCAAACAGTTAGGGTGGCACAGTTTGGTTTGGTTTCACTCTGTGTGTGAAAAACACTTCAAAAAGCAAATTCCTCAAACCTGAAACACAGGCATGAATGACACAATTTAAATCCAAGAGTTATGCTATTAGAGAAAGAAAAGTCACGTGAATGCTCTTTTAAAATTGCACTGTCACTTTTTGTAGTACTTGAGCTCAAACAGATTTCCTGAAGCACATTTAGGCAAGTAACTACAATAATAATGGAGAATGTTCAGAAATGCATTTTTCCCTTCATGACAAGTACTCTGCCAAAATACGAGGTCTGAAATACACCAGCTGTTCTATGAAAGAGCGGCACTAAAAGAAGAAACTCACTGGAGAATACTAGTCACTTAGCTGCAGTCTTTTCCAGAGTGCTGGAGGAATGCCTGGTGTCAGCTGGTACTGGAACGAAGAAAAGAATTGCCTCAAAAGTCCTGAATACGAGGATGACAGCAGGGGCTGGACTGCCAAATCAGATGCTGAGATCAGGAAGCAAAACAAAGCCAAGCAGGGAGGCATGCCTCACTCTGCTATTTATAGCCAATCAGGAAAGCAGTTGAGTTTCCACATGTGGATGAGTCACCACACCCAATTAGAAGCACATGTCTACACAAGCCAATTAGAAGCACAAGTCTACACCTGCTCACATTAGCAAACAAGCATTGGTAAAAACAAGCATTGATAAAAACAAATTATGTAACACAGCACATTATGTTTACTTAGAAACATGAAGATTTAACCAAGAACAGAGATATGATTTGACCCTGATCCCTGGGGATGCTGACTGATAATACAGGAGGCACCTTGGGGATTCCTGACACTTAGGGGGTGCCATGGTGTATGCTGTGGGTGGTGTGTTGTGGGTGTATTGGTGAGGGTGCTATTGTGTGGTTGTGTGTGTGACTTGTGATGGTTTTTGGGGTATGTATGAGTTTTGGTGGTGTATTTGTGTGTGTGACTTGTGTGATGTTGAGTTCAGTGTATGCATGTTGTGTTGTCAATATCAGTTGTGCTATTGGCATTGCAAAGGATTGTGCGGTGTGTATGTGAGTGTTTTATAGTGTTGTGGATGTGTGTCAGGTGTGTGTGTTTCAAGCTTGCCAATGTGTGGATTTGTTGTTGGTGGGTCCCATTGCTGGCCGTGCCGGTCTGTACCACCAATGGTCGTTCGGCATTCACTGTCCGCCAATCTGATTTGTGCATTATTGTTTGGTGGGCAGAGGATTTGTCTGCATTGCGGTGGTGGGGTGGGGTGTACTGCCATTCCGCCGTTGTTGGCCCTGGTGGTGGGTGGAGGTTGCAGGATTTTTGAAGGTTTGTCTTTTTGCCATCTTTATTTGGTAGTGTGCAGTCCACCGCCACTGGCGGTCTTCTGTTCAACGTCGGCACGGCCGTCGGCGGTGATTACCGCCAAGTTCATAATGAGTGCCTTTGTGTGTAGTGGTTGTAATCCTGAGCAGAACACTGTGTACCTGTAACATATCCCTCCTTGCACAAGTAAGTTATTTCTCATCATCTGGCTCACATTGTAAAATGTTGAAATTAGGAAAGCGGACAATGAGTTTGTGATGGGTGAATGTATTACAGTGCTGATGTAGTAAATCAAACTTTGACAGAATAGAAGAAAGATAATGAAGTGAAGGTGTTAGTCATGGTGTATGAAATCATAGGAGTAGATGCCACATCAATGAGAGTCCAAAGTCAAGAGTACCGCTCCCATTGGAACTGGTGGGTAGTTCAGTGTCAGTCAACAGAGTGAATGTGTGGCACACAAAGGAGTTCCTGTAGGAAGAGGTCACTTACTGGCACTGGTGGGTATTTTGCCATCAATTCTTCATGGATTATTCGCTGGACCTCCACGCTTGCATGGTGGTAGGACATCAGCTGCTAAGGCATGTTGATATTTGAACCTCCCACTGTGCATGCATATCCTTATGGATATCCTTCTGTAGCTGCTCTATTTCATAGAGTTTGGTCAAGACTTGGCCCATCATGCCTTGGGACTCCTGACAGACTCCTAACCGTTATGGTGTCCTGGCCAGGACCAGCCCCAGTGGCCTCACCCCACTGGCCTCACCCCACTGGCCCACAGCATCCCTCTCACATACCCTACCCCAATGGATCTGTGCCCTTGCCACAGGGTGCCCTCTCCCACTGGTTCCCAGACCCTCATTGTCAGAAGTGTTGCACTGCAACTCATGATCCAGGCCTAAGGGGCATAAGATGGTAGACTCTGTGCTCAAAACACAGGTTGGAGGGCGTATGGTTGCCTGTGATGTAGAGACAACTGGGCTAAGAGGTGTTGATGTGGCCACAGTAAAACTCACTGTTGGTGTCTGACCAGTTTGCCCAGATGGGCCAGAACCTTCCTCCACATTCAGTCATCCAGAAGTGTATTCTTCACTGAGGGCTTCATCCATGGGGGTGGTGGCAGTCTTTTCTGTGTCCTCTGTGTGCCCAGTGGCAGCTTGACCTGTTGATTTGAAAGATACAATGTTACTGGTTGTATTGTGACATCTGCCTCCAAAAATTTAGTGTTACAATAGGCATAGATGTTGTACAAAATTAGTTGGAAGTTGATCATATTGTGGCAAGTAGCCATGATATTGGTTGTATTGACCTGACATTTGTGAATCATGCCAATTCCATAAAAGTCAAACAGCTGCTAACATGTGCAGATCATTAGCCCTTGGGAGGATGGCCTGAGAACGTCATCGTGCCACCAGGGCAGACAAAACAGTGTCTAGGAAAGATATGTCTTTGGCCATTTTGAGGCCTAGTTGATTGTACATGTGACTGGAGTCATCATGTGCCTAATGCATTGTGAATGTTTCTGCTGCCAATACCATTCTGGTGATGCATCTTGAGGCCTTTGGGATCATTGTTTTACACACCAGGTAAGCTGTCCTTCCTGTCCTCAACAGTTTCATCTTGGGTTAGCTGGTCAAGAAGGAGCTAGATGGCCAGATATATCTCAGAGTTGAGCATGACCTGTATCTTGGTCCTTCCAACTAAACTTCAATTGAGAGTTATCAAGCAAGGTTATTTGGACAAGTGACCACTGTTCTGGTGGTTGTAGTTACTGAAACAGTGCCTTCTGAGAGTTGCAGTTATGTCACTCTCCATACTACACACACTTGAGAAATGTTATCTTCCCAGGTGAATAAACTTCCATTGAAAGTTCATAAATAGATTTGGGCAAGTGAACATTGTTTTTGTGTTTGGATGTAGAGACACAGGTCCTATTGGGCTTAGCAATCCAGCCACTCCCTCTACTTCCCACCACCATGCAAATGTTGTCCTCCCAGATGAGTAAACCTCACTTGATAGCTCAGACACAGTGATATTTGGGCATGAGAACACTGGGCTTGTGTTTGGAGTTAGAGATACAGAGCCTCCTGGCAGGTATGTAACTCCATCTACTTCATACACTTGATAAATGTCATCCCCACAGATGAGTACACTTTATTTGTGAGATTTGAAAGAAGGGTATTTGGAGAATTGAACACTGGACTGGTATTTTGAGTTAGCGAAACAGAGTCTCTTGCTTAGCAGTCATGTACCTCCATACACTGCATACTATACAAATACCTTTCTTCCAGGTGACTACACTTCAATAGAGAGTTAAGACACAGGGGTCTTTAGAGAAGAGAACAATTCTGTTGTTTGGGGTTACAGAAACAGGGCCTCCTGGGAGTTACAGTCAGGTCACTCTCACGACTCCGCAATAGTTGACAAATGGTACCCCCCCAAGTGAATAAAATTAATTTGACATTGAGCTGCCAAAAAGGTGTCTTTGGACAAGAGAACAATGAGTTGGTGCTTGGAGTTACAGAAACAGGGGCTCCTGGCATTAGCAGTCATGTCAGTCCCCGTACCACACAGACTATGCAAATGTTATCCCCCCAGGTGAGTACACTTCATGTGTGAGTTACCAAAGTGGAGTCTTTGGAGAAGAGGACCCTGGGCTGGTGAGTGAAGTAACAGTGACGGACCTCCTGATCTTAGCAGACATGTCATTCTCTATCACACTCCCAGCTGAGTATACTTATATTGAAGATTTGCAACAGTGGTCTTTCGATGAATGAACACTTTTCTGGTGTTTTGAGTTGCTGAAACAGTGCCTCCTGTGAGTTGCAGTCATGTTATTCAATTTATTAAACACATTTTTCCAATGTTCTCCCCCAGTTGAGTATACTTCATTTGTGACTGACAAACAGGGATAGACGGGCAAGTGGTCACTGTGCTGGTGTTTGGAGTTAAAGAAACAGGCCCTGCTGGGAGTTGGAGTGATGTCAGTCCCTGTATAACACACACAATAAAAATATTATGACCCCAGGTGAGTAGACTTCATGTGTGAATTGCCAGACAGGAGTCTTTGGACGAGCGGACACTGGACTGGTAGTTGAAATGACAGTAAGAGAGCCTCCTGGTAATTGCAGTCATTTAACTCCATATACTACACACACAATACAAATGGTCCTCCCAGGTGAATGCACTTCAATTGAGAGCTAAGACACAGGGATCCTTGGACAAGAGTACACTGTGCTGGTGTTTGGAGTTACAGATACAGGGCCTGCTGGGAGTTGCCGTCATATCACTCTCTCTAGAATACATGCTGTACAAATATTATCTTCCCAGGTGAGTAAAACTTCATGTGTGAGTTGCCAAACAGGAGTCTTTGGAGGAGAGGAGATTGGACTGGTGGTTGGAGTGAAAGAAAGAGAGTACCATGGGAGTTGCAGTGATGTAACTTCCTGTACTATGCACACAATGCAATTGTTATCCTCCAGGTCAGTACACTTCAGTGAGCATTAGAAGACAGGGGTCATTGGACAAGAGTATACTGCACTGGTATTTGGAGTTACAGATACAGGGCTTGCTGGGAGTTGCATTCACGTCACTCTCTCTAGTACACGCACTATGAAAATATTATCCCCCCAGTTGAGTACACTTATGCATGAGTTACCAAAAAGCAGTCTTTGGAGAAGACACTGGATTGATGGTTGGAGTGACAGTAAGAGACCCTCCTGGGAGTTGCAGTCATGTAACTTCCTGTACTACACACATAATACAAATGATGTCCTACTTGGTGGGTACACTTCAATTGAAAGTTACCAAACAATGGTATATGGACAATAGAGCACTGGGCTGGTTCGTGGTTTCACAGACACAGGGCCTCCCTGGCCTCAGTAGTCATATTACTCCCTCTACTTCCCACAACTGACAAATAGCAACCTCCCAGCTGAGTAAAAGTAAATTGTGAGTTGCCAGAGAGTGGCCTTTAGACAAGTGACCACTGTTCTAGTGTTTGGAGTTGCTGAAACTGTGTCTCCTGTGAGTTGCAGTCATGTCACTCTCTCTAGTACATACACTTGACCAATGTTCTCCCCCAGGTGAGTACACTTCAATTGAGAGATCACTAACAGATGTATTGTAGCATGTGACCACTGTGTCAGTGTTTGTAGGCATATGACTAGTACATGCTGGGAGTTGTAGTCATGTCAGTGCCTGTACTACACATACTTCACAAATGTTATCTCCCCAGGTGTGTACCCTTATATTTATGTGTACCAAACAGGGGTGTTTGGACAAGTGACCACTGGTCTGGTGTTTGGAGTTGTAGAACAGTGTCTGCTGGGAGTTGTACTCATGTCAATCCCTGTACTACACACATTATACAAATGTCATGTCCCCAAATGTGAGTTACCAAATAGAGGTCATTAGACTGGTGGACACTGGGCTGGTGTGTGTGGTGTGACACTAAAAGTGGCAAAAGGTGAGTTGTGACCATGCATGACACAGCATTTTGGTGACATTGTTAGGTGCATATTTATACTTGGCTTGTGCCATATTACAGCCAAAAATTTTGACACAAAAATGGCACATAGCCAACTCCATATTTACATTTTGACGGTAGACCCATCTGTCATCAAAATATTGGAGATAGAGCCATGTTTAGGATGTGTGAAACCACCTTGTGTCAATGAGATGCATGGTAGGCATTCCCGTCCTAAACACAACGCTAGCCCCCTAGTGCCATATTTATCCCCAACACAAAAATGGCACTAACAAAGGAAGCAGACTAAGAAAATGGTACAATATCCCATTAGTGCCAAAAATTAACACCTGGTCAGACCCAGGCGTTAAAAAGAGGCTCACACACTACCACTCATATAAAAAAAAAAACTGAAGGAGCCTGGGAAACTGCCAGGACAACATGGTAGTGCTGCTGCTCCAGCTTGACACATGCCGCAGATGTCTGCAAAGACAGCAGATCCAACCACCATTGCTGCAACCTCAAACTCCATAACAACAGCCACAGAGGCAGCACAGAAAGAGGTAGAGGAAAAAGATGTGGTCCGGATGTACAGACTCAACTGGGAGTACATCGTACGCCTGCTGCACCTGATAGCGCCACACATCGCAGCAAGGCTCCAAACTCCCCATAACATCCCACCCATTACAAAACTCCTCACTGTCCTCCACATGATGGTGTCTGGATCATTCTGGACAGCGGCTGCTTTAGTGGCTGGTATCTGCCAGTCATCCATCTCCATCTGCCTACCAAAGGTCCTGTATGCAATCTTACGCCTCACGCCACAACACATCTGCTTTCCAAACACCCAGCAGCTGCAGCAGGAGACCAAGCAAGGTTTCTATCAGATAGCTGGGTTTCCACATGTTCTTGGTGCAATGGACTGTACTCATGTACAACTGGTGCCACCTGCAGCATCAGAACACCTTTATAAGAACCACAGGCACACACATTCCATCAATGTGCAGGCCAGCAGTGTCCACGATGCATACATCTTTCACCATTGCACCATAAACCAGCGGTTCCAGTATGGCGAATATGGCAATCGGCTACTCATAGGTAAGTCACCATATCAATCATACCACACAACACACCAGCCATCAAGGACAAAACAGACAAACTTAACAAGAAATACACATGGGCAGGGCCACAGAGATGTGCAGGCAACAACACATAAGCCATATGCCACACCACACTGTACACATTGCATGTCACAAATACATGCACCCAAATCTACATAACACAGCAAGACCCTGAATGGAAAACCACGTTTGGACAGGTGGAGCCAAGTCTCCTTTGCATGCAGAAGCTGCTCACAAATCACTACACGTGTACACAGGTTAACAACTAAATACAGATCATACACACACACACATCACACCAAACAAAGAAATGCACAGGTATGTCAATGGCATAGGCTATGGTCATGTTGAGGAAGACACACGTAGGCACAGTCCCACGTAACTCATGGTGTGAAAGCCTTGGGCAAAAACGTAATCCAATGCCAACCAAATGGTGCAAAAACCAAGTATACATCAGCTACTAATACATGACATACCTGTAATGTTCACATACACCTGTCTGCTGCACTGTGTCCCACACATACATATACAAAAATATTTGCCATTGAAGACCATAGGGTTGAATCATGAGAGATGCAGCAGCACCTACTCCAGTGTCACCCCACGGGTGCCCCTATTGCCTACTAAGATCACCAAGCCTGTTCCAACTACCAGAAATGTTCTACCATGGACTGTGTCTGTGAAAAAAATCACTAACATTCATGGATGAAATAATCAGATGTAGTAGGCATATAGTGGAGATACTTGACCTTTAATGCATCGTACTAAGGGATCCATGTGAAAAACAGTTGTGCTCCCTCTCAAAGCCTGCACTGTGCATGTGTTGAAAGTTTCTGTCAGAAATCATGTAATAGAAGGCAGGAGAAATTTCAGCAAAACATTATTTCATCCTACCAATGTGGAACATACACTCCCATACACATCATGGCTGGCACAACCATCATCTGCCACAAAGGGTCACTGGGGCACATAAATTTAAGGGAAATGACAGAGTGCAACACTATGCCAAAATCGGCTGCGCCGTTCATCCTCATTTTACACAACACACGGATACACCTAATTTAATAGTATATAGCACACCCCTGTGTTGTCGCCAGTGCTTGTGCAAAAATTAGCTACCAGTACCAACCCAGGCATCCTTGCACCATCGTGCAAGGATGTCTGCGATGAGGGCTATGATAGTTCATGTGTGGGAAGGGACACCTTTCTGCATATAAACTACCATGTCTGGCATTTTGCTCCTACTATGCGTGCAGCAGTATGCAGCACACATTGAATTTGCTAAAACACGAGGAGGAATACAATTATTCCTTCTCATTGCACCTTGCTAACGCCACTCCCAG
Organism: Pleurodeles waltl; assembly: GCF_031143425.1. NCBI lineage: Eukaryota > Metazoa > Chordata > Amphibia > Caudata > Salamandridae > Pleurodeles > Pleurodeles waltl. Next base: position 528,001,139 of record NC_090445.1, on the reverse strand, counting down.
GGTGGGGTGAGGTATTGGTGCTGCCTTAGGTTTGCAAAAACTCCCAAATCAGAGGCAGCTAGAAAGTGCTATGGTTGTTGCTGTGGCACACCCACAGCAATATCCATTGGATGCCCCTTCCACACAAAGGGTTCTGTGTGAAAGAGCTGTAGTCACAGAGTGGCATCAAGCAACAAAAATGGTATAACACTACCTATAAATATGGGGCAAGGTATAGAGTCACCAGACCTTCTACAAAAGTGACACTCTGGTGGCACTAGGTGCTCAAAATTATGTCCCTAAGTGTCGCACTGCATGCATAATGCAACATGTTGAAAAGGATGGCACAATCTTGCTTTGTAGGGCAACAATGCTGTATCAAATTCTGACACCATTGTGCTGCTAGGAAGTGTTATGTGCTATGTAAAATCAGTACACTGCTCCAAATATGGACTTCACAACACATGGGCCCGAATCATGACAATCACTTATGGGAACAACATAAGAACTTCCCAGGCCTTGGAGCCACTACCCAAGTTTGCACATCCATTAACACTCAAAGAAATCATTTCACAAAAACAGGAATATACACTACACCAGAAGCAAGTTTGTGTCACAACTCCAACGAAAAAGTACAAATGCCATGGGACGTACCAAACTATCTACACTTAACAACACATCACCTCTCTATCCTTTGCAGCTGGCCATTGGTATGGCATCCAGCTGTGGGTGATGACCCTTTTTGCTAATCCCACAATGGTGGAATGAGGAATACAGGAACACCTGCAATGTAGTGGAAAGGACATTTGACCTCCTGAAATCCAGGTTCAGGTGTCTGGCCCTGACAGGAAGAATCCTCTAATATGCACCACCACTTTGTTTGTAAGATCATTTTGGCAAGTGCAATCCAGCACAACATTTGTATCAGGAGAAATATCTCCTGGGATGAACAGGATGATGTTACCAGGGAGGACAAGCATGATGATGGAGCAAATCATGTGGAGGGGGGACAAATTAACATCCCAGCCGGAGTTTGTCAGAGGCTCACATTGTAGAGAAGTTCTACACATGACCACAATCCTAATAAATCACCTTGCACCTGAATCATCTTGGTCGACTTATTCTTGACTTCTTACTCCATTGGAGTTTGACTCGAACCACAGTGAGCAGATAGGTAACACAAAGGTGACCAGTATGGTAGCAACAACGTTTCTGACATGAGTGGGTCTACTGCCACTATATTAAATATAAGTGAATCACAATTTGCGGGCAGTGGAATCCTGAAAGTCTAGATCCATGCACCACCACATACTTATATTGTCCTGTCTAGCGGGAAAGGTACCAATACCTAGCCCATCCACCACACCAACACCATGCACAACAGGTTGAATGCAAGTGGGGCACACTTGAAGTAGGGGCTGTCACCAAATGGATAACAAGTCATGTAAGAACACTACAGTTGCACAACTCATGGTGACATTAGCATTGCCTGCATGGTACATGTGTGAGAAGGATAGTATGTCATTGTGAACTGTGGACCCTCAGGGACAGTTACCAATGTCCCATGCTGAATCTGCACATTGTAACCATGGAAATGTTTCTCAGCACTGCCAATGTGCTCAACCCGGGTACATGGTGGGTTGTACCTCACACGTTGGCTGTGCCATGCGCAGTGGCTTGCATTGACAACATAATCAGCTATGGGTGCAAAATCACAATCCAAACACATGACCCATAGACACTGTCCATGGATACTTTGGGACAATGCACCACCACATGTTCAACTGGGTTGAAAGTAGTCAGTGCAGCAAATAATCACAATGTACATAAGGTGCAACCTTTTCACACACATCTTTTGTCCTGACACATGGCTAGCCCAAATCTAGGCAAACATGTGCATACTGATGTATGGGTGTATGTTCTAGGTAGTAAAAGGTTTTCCAGGATCAACAATGCTTGATGTGACAGCATATCTATCTAGTATGCTGTGTACTACTACAGCTCAAAGCAATACATACCACCCATTGTCACTCACATGACAGGCCAAGTGTATGATGGCAATATAGACAATTAGTCTCATACATTTTGTGGCTTCCAACATTGCAGTCAGGTGTGGGATAGGCTACTCTGTCCAGCATTGTTGAAGTATGTCTCCGACACAACACCAAACAGAGTGGGAGTAGACCTACCCATATATGTTGCAACTGGCTAATAAACTCTCCAGCACTGAGATGATCTGACATCTCAATATCTGTCATTCATGATTAGACTTACCAAGGCTATGCCATGCTGGAAGAAATGCTAGCACATGTACAATGAACATACTGGATGGACTGCTTCCAGACACCCACATATACTTATACATACAACATGGGATGTCAAATGGAAACAACAGAAGTGGTGTGGCAGGAGTGATGTCATGTGTATGTGGAACACATGACAACTCACAAATACAGACAATGGAACTGTACCTATAAAGTTGGCAGGAAAAGGAGATGTGAGCATCTTCTATGAACCCAAGTCACATGTTGCATCACGTCCATGCATGTATAGACAATATTGGAGTATGCGAAGTGCACAAAGTGCTAACAAGAATGTGAGCAATGTAGGTGACACTACATGTCTCACCAGTAGTGCAGGAGTACATGGAGAAGGGACACACATAGACCAACACTGACTGTATACCACATCACGGTCTACATGTCAATATTCCACATATGAACAGAGAGGGTGGCCAGGTCAGTACATCACCCAGTCATGTTGCCCACTTGCATACCATGGTATTTGCCCATCGATACCACCATGACAGGAGGCTGTAACAAACAACACCATCAGTACCCTGGCATGTTTCCAATGTTGAAGTCACAACAGAGATACTACGCCAAAAAGATGCCCAAGGGAAATGCTAAGGACATCAAAACATGTCAAATTTACAAAACGTCCAAGATCAGAGTGATGAGAGGGGAAAGTTGACATCAAGTACGGCAGTGGTAAATGTGAGATCCAGGACTGTATGACCACAATTGTGCATGTGTCTGCTGGGGAGTGTGCAAAGTACTGCTAAGTGGCAAACATGAAGAGGTGAGGTCCCTGCTCAATGAACCCAAACACCCCTGCTCTTGCTACATGAACATATCACATTGTCAGGGGCATGATTCATGTGCACAGGGGTGTGATTAAAATGGGGTTCCATTGACTACCTCTTCATATGCAACCATGGTTTTGTGTTGCTATAGGAACTCACAATGTTGTGATGATGAGTAGGCTGGCAGGTATGCCAGACCTCAACACTGTGACACAGTGGTATACCATTGTTTGTGACAGTCAATACCAACCTGAAGTGGACAAATTTGGGTGTCTAGTTTATGGCATGCACACATATGTCACATATGTCAGCACACATGGACCACTGTATTGGCTTTGCCATGGAAATGTGCATCGATTGAGAGCAAAGGGCAACCTAGCACAAAAGTAGGGCATAAGTGTCACAAGATCAGTGACTGAGAGAAATAAGCTACACATGTGTTCCGACATACGGAAACATGGATGGCACTGATGTGACAACACATGCATTTGTCAAATGGCAGCACATGTCCTTGCAGGAAGAATGTAATGTGAGGTTTCACATCCCATGAACACACCACTGTCATCACATGTGACAGAAATCACAAAACATATGTTCATACACATACATGGCAGATACCAATCTAACACAACACATGTGTACATGACATATTCGGCAACTACGGTGCATGGGGGCACAAATGGCACACATGTAGCAGAGCAACATGAAGGGAAATCCAATGGCACACACATACAGAGGAAAATTGGCTGGTTTGACGTGATGTTAATAAAGTTCAAGTTCACTGTCTACTGTGTGTAGAAGTTTACATGGTTATCACATGCATTACCATATGTTGAATATGGGCATCAAACATGTTTGGTGTCATAGGTATGTGTACATCTGTATCTCAGACATAACAATGTAGTCCGCATCAAAATGAGCTGGAGCTTCCGTACACATGTATACAAACATAGTACACATGTGCCAACATGTCTGTGGACTCAGTGTAGCTACACATGCACATGTGCGCGAGGTAATCACATGCAGCACACTCACAAACAAACAAATAGGTCCAACATCCCATTGTCACCGTAATGACAGTATAGGAAATACACCCACATGTTGCATTACACATATGTACCATAGTTGTACACCCCATGTAAAACACCTCAAGTCACTCAGGGTACACTCAAGGGACACAATGCAAAAATCCACGCAATACTGTAATGCGTGAAAAATGTTCACGCATATATATTTGCTATACAATACCCCTATGATAATAGACACAAATCCCCTGTGCATCTATCGCACGTCCACAGGCATTTTTAGCACTAATGGTGTGAAAATACGGTGCAAAATGGTCATGCGTGAAAAAAACAATGCATGATTGAAACATGTGACACACACGCACAGGAAGTGATGTACCAGGACATCCTGCCTGCAAACATGCTATAGTGAGTGTAGTTTCACTTTCACTTTACAGTCTGTTTCCCTGTGACTGTGTGAGGTTGCGTTTTTGATGCAGGTGGATTTGTGGAGTGATTGCTGTTTATGTTGTGTACATTGTGCTGTGTCCTGTGTCAATTTTGTATTATTATTGTGTCAATACTTGTATTTTGTCTCTTGAGTGTACTGTAATTGTCTCTGTATTGTTGGGAGGTTGTCTGGGGTAGTTAAGCAGTTGGGGTAGTTTGTGTAGTTAGAGTAGGAGTAGGAGTTATGTTTCATTTCTTTATTACTTTGTTGAACTCCATTCACCAATGGTAATATCTTGGAAAGGGAGAATGAGCAGGATGTCTGCTGATGAGCTCCGGGGATTCATCTGGCTTGTGGCACACTACCTCCCCATGATGCTGCAACTGGGTGGCCGGGTGATCCAAGGCTACCCCACAAAGGCAAGGCGGCTGTGGTGGGATAAGGTGCTTCATCATCTGACTCGGATTTTCAAGACAGGAAGGAATGACATCCAAATCAAGCACCGCTGGGCAGATCTGGTGTTGAGGTAGCAGGATCTGATCGACCATCCGGCAGTAGAGATGGTGGAACAGTTGGTAGGTCTCCCGTTGCCATACAACCTCATTTCGTTAGCATATGCAAGACAGTTGCTGTTAAGTTTGAGTGATGTATGCAATGGATGTGGACATGTCATATGCGACCTGTATAAAGAGTCTATGCCCTGCGTTAGGTCTGCATTTCAATTGTACAACAAGAAGCAAATGCAGGACAGATGTTTAATTTATCATGCACAACCATCTCCAAGTGTTGTGATACATGCATATTGTAACTGGGTAATGACTAGCGACAAACGAGCCCTGCACGATGCAACTTGCATGAAAGGGGGCCCCAAAAAATTGTTGTTATCCCAAATTTTCAGCCGCTGAATCAGAAGTTAAATCCCTAGGTATCATTTTCCAGCACTCAGAACGGTTGCTGTGAGAAGCTGTGTAATGTGGGCATACAAATGTATAAGAAGGGCCCATTTACTCAGCAGTAGTTGGGATGGTCTGTTGCATCTTCTGCTGAGTGAATCATTGACCTTTGCAGAAATAGATGATGTTGGATGACACATGCATCATGCTGTGACATATTTCTGACTACGCATACACATGAGGGTGAATAAGGGGTGCACTGAGGGCCATAAAGACAGTACAGATGCAATTGGTAATGCACCACTGTGGTTCTATCGGGCCCTTTGTGTAAAGAACCAAGGCCACGTAAGGGTTCTTGAACATGCAATGGTCCAGACTCTCTGCAGTTCCATGTTCCAGTTCTTTGTGTAACACAGACAGCCTACACAAGGTCAATAACCAGACACATGTGCTGAGTCAGTTCCAAATGCCTGCCGCTTCTCATTGGCAGTATGGGGCTGCCCTGCATCAGCACCTTCACAGCCATACCACTGCCATACCACTCACTAACCTGCACCATCAGATGCATCCTTTGACCACTGAGCAAGTGTGTCTGTTTTGAGCCGCATTTCTATGCCCATGTACTAATCCCTCACAAGACTGACAATGGTATACCATGGCTGAAATTGAAGCCCACATATTATTGGCACTACATCCATGATTTCATCCTCCAGTCAATGTGCAGGTAGGTACTTCAACATCACATGTGTACACTCCTATTGCTATTTTGAATGTATGTGCACCTTGAAATGGCACACAGAGATTACTTACTTGACTGAAGGATGTAAGATGGCATTCCTCAATACCTTGGAATACCCACACAAACTTGGTAGTAGTTTGTCATTTAGCTGTGACAATGATGTAGATGTTTACTACATCAGATGCAGGCTGAAATGCCATGGGTGTTACAATGGGCGACAATCACCGCATGCCCCTCAGATGGAATAAACACTATCAAGCAGTCCCATATTGTAATGGAGGTGTCATGCTACCAGACAGCTGCATGACAATGTCATATATAAATGTTGCAGTGAGAAGCTCCGCAGGAGTGTCAGGGACAGTGATAGTTTGTAGGTGTTTGGGTCTACCTTATCTGAGAGTATGTGTGATAGAGTGATCATAAAAGTTGATCAGTTACTGTGATCTATCACTAAGATGACTACCTCATTCAGCCTAACAAGTTTATACTGTACAATGTTGTCCATGTACTGCACCTTGCCTTTTACACTAAGCAATGTTTTCCATTAATGTCTTGCAGCCCCCCTACACCATTGGATAGGTGGCGTGTGTAAAATACCCCAAAGCATCCAGTAAATGTCATATTGTGCATTCTGTGAGCCAATCTAGGGAATGCTGTGAGTCAGTCGGAGGTGTGGAATGCCATGACAGAAGTATTTGGTCCTGACCAATGATCTGATATTATAGGAGAATGGATAGTGACATCATTTATGTTGGAATGTTATGCAATGAGAATGGCTTGCATGTAGTTCATGGGCCAACGTGTGCTGGCATGGAATTGTGTGTAATAGGAATAGTTATGGCTGACCACATATTCATAGCTGTCTATCATTATGGGTCACAGGGCAGCTTTACATGTACATAGCATGTCTGTTGACAACCACTTTGTCACAGCATCATTGTCAGCACTGTGTGGCACACATAGCATACACATATTTACATGATGGTAGAGATGTGGGTTTGATCTGCAAATGTCACTAGGGGGATTATGTAGGAAACACACACACCACAGGTGCCTAAGTAACTTTCTGATCTAATGTGTTTATAAGACAGCAGAGAACATTCTGTGCTGCACAACAGTCAGTAGTGTACACAACTTGTGAACAACTCCACTCCAGATGATTGTGGAAAAAGTTGATGATTCTCCTTCACCAGGGGCCATATGTAAGAGCCCCTAGCAGCACTTGAGCATCACTCAATGTGATGCTCCAGTCGCGCTAAGCTCCGCTCCATATTTCCAAGAAGTCGTAACACAATCTTTTGTGGTGTTACGCCTTCTTGTAAATATGAGCCCCTCCAACGCAGTTTTCTGCATCAAAGGGGCGTGCAATGGGTATTGCTGTGAGCATGGGTTTTGATGCTGCATAGTGTTAGCAAGGTGCTACAAGGAGGACTACTACTATCTTCCTCAGTTTTCCTTTTTCTATGCATGCTCCATTCTGCAGCATGCATAGAAAGAGCACATTTGCCAGAAACAATTGTTTATGTGCAGGAAAGGACGCCTGCCCGTACATTAACAATAACACCCCACGACACAGACATCCATGCACAATGGTGCAAGGATGCCTGCGTTGGAGAAGACAGCTAAATTTAGAGATAATGCAGGGGACAACACAGGTGTGAGCTTCATCCAATTTTATACGGCACATTCCTGTGTTGTCAATTAAACGGAGCGCGGTGCTGCGAAATTTGGTACTGCATCGCGCTCTGTCATTTTCCCATGAATAAGGGCCTAGATGTCTGCAGTTTTCACAACATGGGCCTGCCACCATGATAATTGTGACTGATGTAGGTCGTATGACATATGCAAATTATGTGAATTGTGAGTGTGTAGCTGGTACCTTGATGATGCATGACGTGCATGTGATATTGATAACACCTTTCCGGATACAGGTGCAGCATCCAATGCTGTACCAATATCAATTTGGGCTTCAGGCCAGCCATACAACCACCTTGTGTGCGCTGTTTCACACATGTAGAACTACATAGCACAATGTAGGGGGCTTCAGTTCTGTAATGTGTTGACACCAGGGGTGATGAGGACATGGATAGCATGCCCATGCACCCTGATGTCCAGGGACACAGTTAGTTCAGACCTGTGGAGGCATGCGATCCTCACAAGTTAGATTACAAAAATGTTGATGAGGGTTGTATTTGTTCCTGTCGGCTCTGGGCACTTTTGATTTACTATGGATTGCCATCATATCACTGACATGTACATGATACTAGTGATGTCTGGTTGATTTTAGACATAGATGAGGATCAAGTCACTGTTGTGGAACGTGTGTGGGACTGTATGTGTTAGTTGCAGTGTAATTTTAAACTCTGTACAAACTCCACCCAGTGCTGATAGTGATGCTTGCTTGACCTCCTATTTTTCAGCTGCCAACATGACTCTTGAGCAGAGGTGCATGTTCATGAAGAGGGAAGACCGTTACCACCATGTCCTAGAAGTGGAAGCGGGATGCCTCAGGATGGGCAGGCATTACAGGCATGAGAGAGCATCCGGGAAATGGTGTGCCTTTCCACATGGTGGTCCCACAATGCAGGCACCAAGGGACACAGGAGCCAGCACTTCAGGTATGCAGGGGGTTCAAGCTCCACCTACACCCTCAACATCAGCACCACCTGTCAGCACACAGCCACAGGTACAGCCACCAATAGCCAGTGCACCGACTCGGTTTGAGCTGGACCTCAGCAGGGACCTGAAGGCAGCATCACTACATATAGGAGCAGGACTAAGTGACTTAATGGAGTGTCACATTTTGAGCAACAGGTTGGGACACTTTCAGCAAATCCAGTGATTTTACGTTGAATCTGCCTACTTTAGGTAATGAACGCTGTTTTTATTATTTCGCTTGGCTCCAACAACCCACTTGGAAATATTATAAAATGTGAAGGACTACCTTTACCAGATGCACTTTTCAACTCACTTTAGAGGCCCATTGGAGCAGAACTGGTATTCAACAGATTTTACATCGAATTTGCCTACTTTAGGTAATGAACTCTGTTTTTTTATTATTTCGCTTGGCTCTAGCAACCCACAAAGGAAATATTATGAAATGTGCAGGGCTACCTTTACCAGAATGCAGTTTTCAACTCACTTTAGAGGCCCACTGGGGCAGAACTGGTATTTAACTGAGTAACCAGGTGCCTGCAATTAAAAATAGCTCAGCAGCCATGCACTTGGTCTTTTAACAAGTGAGGAAATGTATGGAATGCTTTCAGCACTGGCTGCACCTACTGAGTTGAAACACTACAGACTACATTTCTCTGCTGATGAAGGGATGAACCCAGAAACGTGTGTACAGAGGTGAATGAAAATATAAGGCCAGGAACAATGAAAATGTCAAAAGAATTCACTGTAAGTTGCTGGCGTTGCCATATTTCCTAATACATAACCTGTTGGGAGTGCGCTTTCATAGAAGACAACCCTTGTTTGCATTTATATATATTTGTGTGCTTTTATTTGACATCTGAGAATACCCTTAATAAATTCATTATTTAAACTAAGAGTGCTGCTTTCTTTTGGTATTGTGTCCTCTTAGATTATGTGAGAGCAATGGAGCATCACATAAGGACAGATTTCCTAATGCCACCCTGTCATTTTTTTAAATGTGTTAGATTATTAGACACAACTTAGAGCTTTCCAATATGGTGTGCCATTTCATAGATATGGCACAGTCATAGAGCATGGAAATAGCACACCAAAGCATATGTTTTTTTGACAAAATGGTGCTGCATCACAGCATTGCATTGCTCTCATAAATCTGGCCCTAAATGTTTGATAATTATCATGTAGCTGATTCTGTAATTGCTCTCACTCTAATGAGGGTACTACTGCTAAGCAGCACCCAAGACCTGCTCCTCTGGCCGGGCTCCTGTGACTTTCCTTGGTCCTGAGACTTCCTCAACAGTTACAAGCACTTCGTGGTCCTCAAGGTAGGTTACCTTCTTTACCTACGTTCCCAAGGACCCATGGCCTCCTGGCAAATTATTGGATGCCAGTTAGTCTACCAAGAGTCCGATGGCTCCATTTAAGGACTGCATACCGTAGGACCAGTCCGCAGACTTTCTCGGGGACCCTCTCCTTCAGGGTACCAGCCAAGTCCATAGTCTACAGTCCCCCTGACAGAGTAGGAAGGACAGTCCAAAGTAATTGACACATGTTTCTAGAACAACTAAGATGTTCTTCAGTCTGTCTCGTCAGCAGGTGTTAGAGGTCCTTATGCCCTGTTCCTCAGCAGATTCACAAGTTTTCTTTCTTCCATCCAAGACTTTTTCTTCAGATGTACTTCACCAGGTTCCACTATGTTTTCAAAGTCTCTTTATTTCACCACTGTCTATGACTCCTGCAAAGCATATTGGGATTTTACAAGAGGCAACTTAAAGTGGTCCAGGGTCTCTCTGAGAACATTAATTCCACCCCTAACTGCCACTGTCAAAGTATTCCCTTCCTTCTAAACTTCAGAGGGGTTTTTCCTCAAGAGAATGGTGCCAGAAGAATTAATGCTCTCTTATTGTTTCTGTGGGAAAATCAAGCACAAAATTATGAATCAGTGTGAATGTAATTATTGTATGCAGATTCTGCCCCTACTGTCGTCCTCTCCCACAAACAGACTTAATCCCCCCCCACTGTATATTGGCCTATTGTGTGGAGGAGCCTATAATGTTTCCACTCTGGAACTTTGTGAACCTAGAGAGACCCATATTATGGATCAAATCTGTTTATTGAAATTTGAACATACAAACAGTACATAGCTCTGTATCAATACCACTACATATTTCGACCATTGATATATCAGGAGTCCCAAATCTTCACATTTAAGGCTATGGCACATGATCACTGTTCTGCCACTGGCAGGAACTTCCTCCCCTTGTCCGGTCCCGCTTATATAAAGATCAAAGTAGTCAAAGCACAACAGCCAAATCTCTCAGAGCTAAACGTAAAATACAAAAGGAACAAAAAAAGAAAACTTCGCTTCCCCTTCAAAATGCTGAGCCCCACTCCCATCCCCAGACACTCTCAGCCTCTTCACCCCATTGCTCCATCCCCTCACCAGGCTCCACATGATTCTCATTCCTCTAAGGCTCTCGTGTCAGCCCCAGGACCCTTAGATATGCTGGACATGTCAGTTCATTAAACTCAGACGACAGGGTCTGGAGGAACGGCCTCCACAAAGTACATATATCACCCGCCCTCTGATTAGAAGATAAAGTAAGTTTCTCCATCGCCAGGATGAACCACAGCTTCTCGGCAGCCTCTCTGAGCCCCATAAGGCGAGGATCACCTGCAGTGCAGCGTTGAGAGCTAAGGCCATTTGGCGCCCCCTCAGCGATCGAAGGGGAAAGGTGAGAGAATTGGGTAGGCCCAACAATTTGTACGATGGAAATCTGGGGATCTCTGTCTGAAACACCTTATCATTGTCATCCAGAATACTCGTCCAATATCTCTTCAGCTCGGCACAGTGCCAAAGAAGATGTACGAGTGTGCCCGTGTTGCCGCACCCCCTCCAACAAAGGTCAGTCTTAGCGGGGTCCCAAGCATGTATCCTTGCTGGGGTGTAATACCAATAGGAAGCCACCTTATAAGCTGTCTCTGTCCCCGCAGCATTGTAGGCCGTATGATGTGTTCTATAATATATGTTGTCCCAGTCCTCCTCTGTAAGCTCCCTCTCCAGCTCCCTCTCCCATCCTTCTTTGTCATTATCCATTTCTCAAACGGGGTAAGTGGCCTGTCTATCAAAGCCCTGTTCGCTGGCATGAGGGCCCAGTGCCGCACTTGATAATACAACAGTCTATCCGCCTCAGTCAATCTGTATGTCTCCCATATCTGATCAAAAGGAATCACCCCAGTCTCATCAAAAAGGCTTCCCACCCTTTTGCAGCCCCCATCATACCAGCGGCGAAAGTTCTCTACCTGCTGACCGGGCGCAAAGTCAGGGTTCGCGCAGATCGGTGTCATAGGGGACGGGAACGTCTTCAGCCCCAGCCAACGGGCCACCATATCCCACCCACGGAATGTCGCACCCGTGATCGGGGAGGCGTATAGCCCTTGCGCTCCATGCCGGCACCGGAGCCAAGGCTCCTTCCAAATGTGGGACCCAACCTCCACCTCCATGAAGCACCAGTGTTTCTCAGTAAGTGGCCGACTCCACTCTAAAAGAAAGCGCAGCTGAGCAGCTTGGAAATAGCGCAAGAGGCAGGCTACAGCCAATCCCCTCTCCCCTTTGGGGCGATATAGGACGTTCCTCGGAAGGCGGGCCGGCCGTCCATCCCAGATAAATTTAAGAACAGCAGACTGGCGGGTCGGAATTGTCCGAGCCGGAGGAGTCAGAGGGAGCGCCTGGAAGACATAGAGTATACGCGGCACCACGGTCATCTTCACAGCCGAAACCCACCCAACCAGGAGAGTTTCTCCCAATTCCCCAGATCCCGCAGGACTTCGCGAACTAACATACCGTAATTCAAGCTCACCGTCTTCGCCGCTGTGGTCACCAGTTCAATACCCAAATAGGATACTTGCGACGTCGACCAAATAAAAGGATACTGGGCCTGCAAGGGTTCTTCATGCTCCGGGTTGGTGGCCAGACTGAGGACCTGCGATTTCTGCATATTCACCCGAAACCCTGATACCTGACTGAACTCTCTAATGGACGCCATAAAGGCAGGTAGCGCGACCATGGGTTCCGCGAGAGTAAGAATCACATCATCCGCATACAGACTAATGAGGTGGTGATCTTCCCCAAACTTAACACCAGTAACACGGGGGTTGTCGCGGAGGCACTGCGCAAAAGGCTCCATGTACAATGCAAAGATTAAGGGGGAGAGCGGGCAGCCCTGTCGTGTTCCTCGCCCAATCTGAAACGGCATGGACAGAGTTCCATTAACCCGCACTGAGGCCCTAGGGGAGCTATAAATGCATCGTATCCAGGCCCTGAACCCCGGATCCAACCCAAAGCGCTCCAACACCTGAAAGAGATAAGGCCAATGTACCCTATTGAACGCCTTTTCTGCATCGATAGAAAGAAGAAGCGCCTCCCTACGAGATCTGCTGGTTTTGTCTATTAAATGCAGAAGCTGCTTCGTGTTATCACTGCCGATGAGGTATAAACCCCGCCTGATCTGGATCTATAAGACCTGGCATATAGGGGTTAAGGCGATGGGCCAGTATACCGGTGAACAGCTTGGCATCTATTTTCAGAAGCGAGATAGGCCTATAAGAAGCACTCTCCTCTGGATCCTTCCCAGGCTTATGAATGACCACAATAGTAGCCTCTAGCATGCTAGGCACGAGGGACCTGGACACTAAGAAGGAGTTAAATAGCCGCGTCAAAATTGGCGCCAGCTCCATGCAGAAGGTTTTATAGAAAAGGCCAGCGGATTTACCCACCTTTAAACGTGATATCGCAGAAATAACCTCCTCCACCCTAATAGGCTGATCTAAGGAGGACGCCTCACGATCACCAAGAGGGGTAATAACAGTTCCTGCAAGAAAGACAGCAGGATCCGCGTTGCACTGTGCATTCACAGCATATAACTCCCCATAATATTCAGCAAAAACCTCCGCTATTTGATCATCCATTTGGACCTCACCAGCAGAGGGAGAACGCACCATTTTTATCGCCATAGCCGAGCGCTGTGCTCTCAACCTGTGTGCCAGACGCTTCCCACACCTATTGCTCCTGGTGTAATATTTGTGCTTAAGCGGGACTATTGCTTATTCTGCCCTATCCCAGTCCAATCGCTTCAGCCGTTGGTGCGCCTTCTCCAGCTCCCTCCACACTCTAGGTGCGCCGGTATACTTATGTGAGCGTTCCAGAGCCACCACCTTATGCTCTAAAACTGCCCTCTGCTCCCTCCTTGCTTTATTATCTTTAGCCGATAGTGACATTACTTCCCCCCGGACCACTACTTTCAGGGTCTCCCACAAAGTCTCCAAACTAATATCCCCATCGTCATTAAAGCTAAGGTATTCCACAATCACTCACCGCAGCACCTCCTCCACCGCCTTGCTCTGCAGTATGGTATTCCTAAAGCGCCGACACAGGCTTCCCACGCGCCCTACATCCAGTCGGGCCTCTAGAGTAATAGGTGCATTGTCTGTTAGAGCTCGAGGCTCAATTGTGGTCTCACCAATCCGAGAGGAACTCCGGGGAGGCCAGGAAAAAATCTATACGTGCATAGGTCTTAGTGGCCGCAGAGTAAAAGGAGTAATCCCTAAGTGTAGGATGCGCCCTCCTCCACATATCCTCCAGTCCGCAGTCAGCCAGCCACTGTCGCCCAGCCCCTGTCAGTGCCCCAGTCTGTCCAAATCGATGCCCTGACCTGGCCAACTCATTGTCCCTTACCAGACTAAAATTGCCCCCCACTAGCAAAGCCCTATCCAGTGTATTGAGCATTGGGGAGATGGCCTGCTTCATAAAGTTTTCTTGCTGCACATTAGGGGCATATAATGTAGCAATAGTAAAGAAGAAGGTCCCCACCTGTACTCTAAGGGCCAGAAACCTGCCCTGCACCTCATGTATCTTGGCTACCACCTCCCCATGGAAAGTCCTTGATAATAGTATCGCTACCCTGGCATGTTTTGTGGAGGCAGAAGACCAGAACTGCCTAGGGAACCACTTGGAGCGCATACAATAGGTGTCCTTGGAAAGCAAGTGCGTTTCCTGCAAAAGGCAGACATGGCTCCCAGACCTCTCTAGACCCGACAGGATCGCCAACCTCTTAGCCGGACTGTTGAGCCCCCAGACATTTTACGCTTAAACACTTAAGGGACATGTGGTACCAAACAGGTTACACTCTGGGGGCTGAGACCTCTCCCTGGGGGCAGGAGCCCGGGCCAGCGCACAAGCCGCTCCCCGGTGCAGGGCCAGCAAGCCAGTTCAGCTCCCATATAAATTGCAAGGGAAGCAAACCAACACTCAACCAAAATGCACAACAGGTGCTTACAACATAGAAGTCCTCTGACACTCATCTCCATAGAGGCAAAGTCCCAACAGGAGCAGTAGAACCACCCAAAATCGTTGTTTTGCGACCAGCGACTCCACCACCCAGGCCCCTCCCAAGTGGTCTCAAGATCTAAAAAGGTGCGACCCCAGATCAATATAGCAACATCCGGTTGCCCGGTGCTTAGGAATTGGTCCCAGAGGCCAAGCTACTCAGTACTGACTGCCTTTCTCGCCGTCTCTGCAAAGTCCGGAGTGAGAGGTCCTGAAACAGCTGAAGCACGTGCCCCCGGAACGGTACCTGAGAGAGATTGTGGGTTCTCTGCAAGATGCTTTCTTTAATACCAAAGTTATGGACACTCGCTAAAATGTCAGGCGGATGATCCCCAGTCCCTCCGGGTCGACCCACCCGGTGAACCCGATCCAGCATAATCTCTCGCTCATCATACTTGCCTAGGACCGAGCGAAACAGTGCTGTGACAAACTCTCCAAT
The DNA here is from genome assembly GCF_031143425.1 of Pleurodeles waltl. Taxonomy (NCBI): domain Eukaryota; kingdom Metazoa; phylum Chordata; class Amphibia; order Caudata; family Salamandridae; genus Pleurodeles; species Pleurodeles waltl. The sequence continues at coordinate 527,985,509 of NC_090445.1, read as the reverse complement.
GTCCACCTTCTCTACTCCGGCCGGGGCACCCTTAATACGTATGTTATGCCGTTGTGACCGGTTCTCTAGATCCTCAACCGCAATCTGTAGGATATCCTGTTGCTCCCGGAGGCGTAAAATCTCCTGTTGCATGTTTTCCACCTCCTCCCCTCGAGAGATCTCGCTGTCTTCCACATTCGCCACGCGCTCCCCCAGTGACGTGACCCCCCACGGAGATCCTTGAGATCTTGAGAGATGTCCCCCCGAAGATCTTGCAGATCTTGCAGATCTCTCCAAAGTGAATCAAACAGGGAGGCAGGGAAGCCTTTTGTGACCGGGGCCTCCCCATCCTCCTCCGCCTCCCCACGTTCCTCAGGAGGCCGCATCACAGCCGACCCTTCGGCCAACCTACCCTGTGCCGGGTGGGACCTGGTCAGCATCTCCCTCACTGACTGGTCCCATCAGGGCCTTCGGTTTGTGAACGAGTCTCGGTCACCAATGTTCTCCTCTAACTATCCTCCATGGATCAGGCCAGCAATCTTGCTCCGCCACTCTCCAACTAGTACCACGGGCATTCGCCCCACTCAGGCTCTCACCGGGACCATCCACTCCCAACGTGCCCCATCCTATCCTGGGCAACTCAACGCGGGCCGGCCGCACCACGTACCAGAGGGCCCCGTTTCTCTGAGCCGTGCCCGGCTCCCCCACCAGGGACCCAGGGCAGGCTGACCGCACTCTCCGCCGTCGCCACATTTCACCAGGGGTCCTTCCCTGCCGCTAGGCAGAAACACCAAGTCGGCCACTCCAACCTCTGAGGGCCCCCCTCTCTGGGCACCTCTCAGGACCCAGCTCCAGGCACACCGCTCCCCTTGCCTCCGCTGCCGCCCGAGCCCCGCGCAGCACCTCTATGCCCCGATGGGCAGCTCCTGGTGCCACCGGCCGCTGGGCTGCACCACGCGGCCAGCTCACCGCGCTCCGCCCTCACCGCCAGCAGGTGTGGGCCAAAGGACCACCAAAGCCGTGGGGAGGCTACCACTGCCAGGGCAGTGGCACCACCATTGTATTATGAGGCTCCTACCAGGCTGCCCGGAAAAGTGATGCGATATTGACCTTGTCAATACCGTAGCACCTCAGCACCATTAGAATGTGCACTGTAAGACAGAAAGTGTGCATTCCGATGGTGCTGGGTGGTGGGAGGACCTGCACTGCCCATGCCAAAGGGCCCCCTGTGGTACCTTGCATGGCTTTCCACCAGCTTTTCCACTGCAGGATGACCACCACAGAAGGGCTTGCAGAAAGTGGAGGTGTAATCAGCCAGCCAGTGCTGAGTTCAGCATCGCCCTGGCTGGTTACAAATCTGGTCGCTGTCAATCCTTCGGGAGCCCCGTTCCCATTGGAGATGGCTACCAGGGTTGTAACGTGGTGTTTGGACCATCACTGTGAGTTGCAGTGGTCCGACCATCACTGCGAGGCTGGGGATCCTTGGACCGCCAGCCTCATAATGAGGCCCTAAGTCTTTGTAGCTCACAAAGTATGATGCATTGTACATGGTACATTGTGCAGATTCAAATATCAATATTGTATCTCTGGAATAGGACCAGCAAGAAAAAATATTAAACCACTACTTTATTAGTTATTGCAATCCAATTCAAGTTGTAAAGTTTAATTGTTATTACATTTTAAGGAAAAGTAAGTGCTCAGTCCCTAATGAGTTATGAAAGAGCTGTCAAATTCCTCCCAGGAACACATAATAGGCTGACCTGATTGGACACAGATGACTCTTCTGAGGTCAATTTAATATTCAGTGTGGTGGTTGTGGGCATTCTGTTGATACACAGTGTCAAATATTGTATGAAAATCTCGTCCTCAAGCACATGTAAAAGATTTGCACTTTTCAAAGCGAGCTAACAGGGTGCCAGGACATCTCTTATGTATCCCTTGTCTGACTGCTAAAGGACCTTACTTTTGTCATACCAGATTTCTGTTTTGGGTTTGTCATCAGTGCAATGCCTGCTTCAAACTTGATTTTAGATTTACAAGTAGGAGGATATTAGGATTACGATTTTAAATTCCTCACTTACACCCCCACCCTTCAGAGCCCAAGTTTAATGTGACTGAAGAACGTTGCCATCTTATATTTCCCCTTGAATACTGCATTTTAGTCATGTTTGCAAACAGAAAGTAGTGAAAATGTGGGTAGGCCGGGGCCTGGGAACAATTAGTCTATTGGTCAGAGAGGGACTATATGTGTCTTAGAGTGTCCCCCACCTACAAGCTGGTGAACCCTACAAAGATGACCCCTCCCTCAGCCTTTCTCAGAGCACTGCTGGACTTGTGAAAGGGTACCAAACAGACTGAACCTGCTGTAATTCACATCTGTGACCTATTAGAAAGACTTGAAGAGGTGAGACCCCGTTCCACTTGAAATCCAAGGACAGAGAAATCTCCAAGGATCATAAGACTTCGCTCATGGGAAGCTCCAGGAACATAAAAAGAGAACAATCATGTTAAAAATTCCAGCTGACCAGTGACAAGTGGACCTGGACTTGACTTTACCGTTGCTCTGTGCCTGACATGCTGAGAGTCTCTAAAGAGGGACCTGGAAGTGTACTCCTGTGATTGTTTTGGGACCAAATGAAGTTTGGGAACTGTTTTAAATATATTTTCTCCAGAGCTTGAGCATCAAGGAGACTGACAAAAAAATATCTCCAACCAGCAGTTCAGTGGTGTCAAATTAGAATTCTAGTTTGGTCCATGTGAAGAAGAATTTGGTGTATTCTAGTCAATAAAAATTATACTAATTTCTTAGGAAAAAAGAAAGAAGACTGTTTCAGAGATCATGAAAGGAACTATTTCTTGGTTCAAAAATCTTTAGTTAACATCCTGGTGAGCAATGCAAGAATTGAATGAACAAGAACAATGGGAATATGAAGAGAAGATCCATGAGGCTCTAATACCAAAGAAAGCACTATCCTTATGGTATGAGAAATGATCAAAGCAGAAGATGGCAAACTGAAGAAGGAATACCACCTAAGGGAAGTATACTTACTAATGACTGAACTGGAAACCTTTGGCGAGTATTTTAAGCACTCTTTACTCTACTGTCAAACCTGCTACTTTAAGCTTAAAAAATAAATCACTTTTATGCCAATCATAGGATTTATTTGTCGCCACAAAAGCTGGCCAGATTCTCTAAGAAAGGAAGGTTCCAGATGCAGGAGATATGATTTATATGGTGGTGATGAAGTAGATATGTTCGGAAGTTGACCAGATATTTCAAAAAAAGATTAAAGTGTTTTTTAAATACTCACTTAATAACTGCATACTACCTTTGATGAGGAAACTCCTCTTCTCTATGATCCTGTTAGCAGCTGTAAAATCTGTAGAGACCGGTTACTATCAAACCCCGTCTGGTAGGAGACTGGCTTAATTCAATCATATAGATCAGCACCAATATGGTTTGTGACTATGAAAATATATACTGCCTTTGGCAGCGGAATATAAAGTGGCTCAATGCAATTAATGTCCTCGACCAGTTAGTGGATTATTCAATGTACCTCTGATCATTGGGATGCTTTAGCAAACATTTCAAACAGATGGATAGGAACAGACTCTACCCACTCATTATACAGTTCATTAATGCATTTGATGGTGATGTAAGGACAAAAATATTTTTAAAAAAATCAATTTTACAGCATAATTTTCAATTGGAATGAGATTATTAGTGTGTTGTATTTTTGACTTTTTAAATGTTTTGATACTTTTTAATTGTTTACATATTTTATTTAGATTAAGCCTACCTACTGTGTGCCACAGCTGTCAGGGATCAGCTGAGACTTATATCATTGAAACCTTTGACTGAACCTAACAAAATAGTGGTTATTACCTCTGCTAACCCCAAAAATGAATGGAATCATGAAATAAAATCAGATATTTTAAGGTATATTCATAAACAATTAGTACAATTAGTACAAATAAAAAGGACTGAGACTGCTTTGTACTTTTACTAATTAGGAATTTGACATTTCAGGTTGAATATATATAAAAGGGTACTCTTGCTGTATGGCTCCATTTAGTCATAAATGTGTTTGTGAATAAGCCCCTGTAAATTTTTTTAGGAGCAGGCTGAACTGATTAAAATTGCAGTTTTAATCTTATTTGTTACAAATGCAGCTTTTAGCACTCACAGTTGTAACCATACATTTACCATGCATAACAAAACGGTTGGAATGGGAAACAGCCTTTTCTACTTGGCTGGAGCAACTCGAACCATAGTCACGCAAGTGTTACCACGCTTGCCTGAACCACGCCAATGCCTGGTTAAGGCACCATGCATATGCGTGGTTAAGGCACACAGCAGGGAGAGGAATGCGGCAGCCGAGTAAGTGGGGATGGGGCAGTTGGGGGGAATTTTAGGGACAGGGATTGTAGGTTTAAAGTTCAGGGCAGGGCTGGGGGTTGGAGTAGTTTTTAGGACAGGGTGTGGTAGGTTTAAGGGTTCAGGCTAGGCTGTCGGGTCTTTTTTAGGACAGGGTGGGGTAGGTTTAAGGGTTCATGGTGGGGGTTCAGGGTAGCTTTTATGAAAGAGTGGGGTAGTTTTTAGGAAAGGGTGGGGTAGGTTTTAGGGTTTAGGGTGTAGGTTGGTATAGGTTTTAGAACAGGACAGGGTGGGTTTTAAACTTTAGGGAAGGGGTTGGGTTAGGTTTTAGGACCCTGTGGGGACATTTTAGGGTTCAGGACATTAGTTTTTAGGACAGGGTAGGGTTTAGGATTCAGAGCAGGGGCAGGGGGTTAGGTAGTTTTTAGGACAGGGAAGGGTAAGTTTCAGCGTGGGGGATTGGGGTAGTTTTTAGGACAGGGTGGGGTCGTTTTTAGGGTTTAGTGTGGGGGCAGGGTCAGGATTGTTTTTAGGACAGGGCAGAGTAGGTTTTATGGTTTAGGGTGGGGCTGGATGGTCGAGCAGTTTTTAGGATGGGGTGGGATAGTTTTTAGGACAGGGTAGGTTTTACGGTGGGGTTGGGGTAGTTTGTAGGACAGGGTGGGGTAGGTTTTAGGGTTCAGGGCAGGGTTTGGGGCAGTTTTTAGGATAGGGTGGGGCAGTTTTTAGGACAGTATGAGGTAGGTTATAGGGTTTAGGGTGGGGGTCAGGGTAGTTTTTAAGACAGGGCAGAGTAGGTTTTAGAGTGGGAGGTCGGTAGTGTTTAGGACAGGGTGGGGTAGATTTTAAGACAGGGTATGTTTTGGGTTGAGGGTGGGGATCGGGCCGTTTTTAGAAAAGGGCAGGGTAGGTTTTAGGTTTAAGGTGGGGGTAAGGGGTCAGGGTAGTTTTTAGGACTGTACATGGTAGGTAGGGCAGTGCGGGGTCAGGATAATTTTTAGGACAGGGTGGGGTAGTTTTTAGGACAGGGCAGGTTTTAGGGTTTAGGGCAGAGGCGGGGACCAGAATAGTTTTTAGGAGAGGGTGGGGTAGGTTTTAGGACAGTGCTGGGTAGCTTTTAGGGATTATGGTGGGGTGCGGGTTGGGGAAGTTTTTAGGATGTGGCAGGGTAGGTTTTATGGTTCAGGGAGGGGGATCAGGGTAGTTCTTAGGACAGAGTGGAGTAAAACCCTGACCCCTCCAGCCTAATCCTTTGAAAAAATACCCAAACTCTTAAAAAAAAAAAAAAACTCAACCCCCACATACCTCAATCCCTTAATCCGCCACCCACCCCTGCCACAGCCCCACTTACCTCACTGCGTTCTCCACATCCTCCCCTAAACAACGCATGGCTTCTTCTGTGCATTAATCACGCAAATGCATAATTAAGCACATACGTGGTTAAGGCACAGAAAAAGCTGTGTGTTGTTCAGGCAAGCATGATTACGCTTGAGTGGGAAACATCGGCATTGTTAAGGATGTTTCCCATAGATGCCTTGTTACACTGGCAACCATGCGCGACTTCTCCATAATGGCAGAGAAACGTTGCTTCACTGCTCAGAATCAGTCAGTGAAAAATAAAATGATAATAAAACAATATTATCATTGTATTTTCACTGACAGACTGAGCCATTTAATCTAGGGCAGTGTGTGGCTGGACCATGCAAGAAGGAGAAACGATGGGCATTGTAAGTGCGCACATCTGTTTGGCCAGCCGTCTTAGGACGGTCAAACCAACATGTGTACTTACATTTCTTCAACCCAGCTGTGTTGCACAGCCAAGTGTAGAAATGGCACAGACTTACTGTGCCTGAGCGAGCGTCACACCAGCCAGTCAAGCCAATCCCGTGAGCTTCTCTCATGGTTGGTATAGCATGAAAGAAGCATCTCGATTGGGTGTCATGTCTATGCTGGGTGCCCCAGTGAATGCCAGGAGAAGAGGAGCACCGAGGTGACAGGCAACGTCAGCGTCAGTGACAAGAACGTTTTATTTTTAATTATTGTTCCCCTAACACCTCGCCGGCCCTCCACTTAAGATTTGTGGCAGCCGCCACTGCTGGCAAGCAATGAAGTTTGGCTGATCCTGAGAAAATTGCCTCAAATGTCATAATGTTTTGGATTGGATGAGCTGCTGTGTTACTAGTTCAGCTAAAAAAGCCAGATAAACAGAATTGTAATAATGTAACCTCACTAATATAAGGCAATTATCAACTGAGTATGTTGTTTTATATCAAAAGATTTATGAAATGTTTGGTGGCACATAACTGAAAAAAACAAAAAAACAGGGCTTGGTCACCAATTTATTCCACCATGAGTGGGCTATGCCAAATTGTATCTCAATATTTTTGACACTGTGGACTGGAGCCTGTTTTTGGCACAAAACAGGTGGGCAGAAGGCATGTTTCCAAACAATTAACTAGCAGAAAGGCATAGGAATGTCTGACTTTCTTCACTAAGCTTAGACAGTTTGTACCATCGACTTTAGAACCGTGGACATATTGGCGGTCATTACAACACTGGCGGTAAAAGCCGCTTACCGCCGTGAAGAACACCTCCAACACACCTCCGCGCCCGTGGAAATCCGCCACAGCTATAATGACCCACAGGACAGAATCCGCCAAAATTCAGACACCCACACAAGTCCGCCACACCAAAGGTCAATGATAAACTGGCAAAAACAAAACCGCTGCGCTCAAAATACACACACATTTACAAAACACAGCCACATTGGACAATTCCAAATACACACACCTGATACACATACACACACCACTCCCACACACCCAATACAATATAAAACACACACACCACATCACCCACAAACCCCTATGACCAGAATCACTGAGAGATGGCCAGAGAGAGACACCACCATTAACAATACTAGCATCCACAGGCACACCAGACCATCACCCTCATAACTTCCACGCACCTCATACAACACACCACTACATATCAGCACACTTATCACTACACACACCACCCCACACATCACCCACACCACCCCATGGCACGGCAAAGACACCCCAGGTTCTCGGAGGACGAGCTCAGGGTCGTGGTGGAGCAAATCATCCGGGTAGAGCCACAGCTATTCGGATCACAGGTGCAGCACACCTCCATTGCAAGGAAGATGGAGCTATGGCGAAGAATAGTGGACAGGGTCAACGCAGTGGGAAAGCACCCACGAAATAGGGATGACATTAGGAAGAGGTGGAATGACCTACGGGGGAAGGTGTGTTCCGTGGTCTCAAGACACCACCTTGCGGTTCAGCGGACTGGCAGCGGACCCCCACCTCCTCCCCCACAACTAACAACATGGGAGGAGCAGGTCTTGGTGATTCTGCATCCTGAGGGCCTCGCAGGAGTAGCAGGAGGAATGGACTCTGGTAAGTCAAATCTTAACTATTACATCCCCCACCCTACCTGCATGCCATCACATATCCCCACCCTCACTCTCACCCCCATCAATCCAACTCCTCACAAATGTCCCGATATCACAAACCACACATCCCAACACCAAGCCCTGCATGCAACTACAAAACATGGACAACCAACAATAAAGCATGCCCACTGCACAAACCCATACACTCCCCTAAACCATCATCACACAAGGTTCCACACAGTAATGCAAGCACTGGGGTACCCGGTCACCCACCCATTGCACACCATGGCACACACAGATGCAATAATCATGCTTTTACACACCTGCAGGACCCCTAACCAACGTCACTGCACAGGTGGGTCCAGACATGTCCACACCACCAACAGAAGAGGCCCACAGTGATGACAGCAGCTTTGTCCAACTGGATCTAGATGACCAGCCTGGCCCATCGGGGACCTCGGGACAGTCGGTTCCCATCACAGAGTCACAGGCCACTACAGAGCTTCCCCCCTCTGGAAACACCAGCACAGTACCCACCCAGTGGGCCCATACCTCTGTCCCCAGAACACGCCAATCAGCAGTGTGTCCACCACTACAGGGAACACAGGCTAACCCACCACCCCAACAAAAACAGGGACCTGGGGACAGTGGGCACACGGTCCAGGGGACGGAGGCCCAGGAACACAGGGAAACTGGGAGGGCTGCTGTGCGACAGGGGGAGGACAGGCCAAGGGAACCCACTCTCCACGAGGCCCTCTCCAACATCATGGGAGCCTACCACAACTCCCAGGAGACGATGGCAACGGTACTGGCCAAGTTTCAGGAGACCCAGCGCCTGCAGGAGGAACAGTATTTGGGCTTCAAGAGGGAACTCAGAGCCATTAATTACACCCTGGGCACCATCGTAGAGGTGCTGAAGGAAGTACTCAACACCAGGAGGGACACTGTGGCACAACAAGGGGCCCCTGACACTAGCCTGGATGATGAACTGCCCACTACCTCCGCTGGTGCTAGTGGACAGGAGGTACGGCCACAGGACCACCACACCAGCACCCCACCCCCTGCAGATGGAGAACCACCCTGCAAACGGTCCCTGAGATCCAGGACAAAGACAGAGAAAGATGCCAAGACCCCGCCAAGAAATGAGACCACCCTGAATGTCATCTTTTTGTCCCACTTTGTCAACCTGTCCATCCTTAAACTGCCCCAGCTCCACTTCCTATGCCCATTTTGGCAATGCACCTGTGAGACCAATAGACTGGACTCTGGAATGGACATACCTCCACCATCACCCCTCCCCATTTTGCAGCCCCCTCCAATATTGAGCACTTAAATAAACACCCTTGAAGCACATAACATTCTGGAGTCAGTCTGTGATTTCGAATTAGTGTATTATCAATTACTGTGGCAAAAGCTCTTTCAATTGCAATGTCAACATACCTATGTCACACAGCTCTAGTCCACGAGGAATCAAAGCAGATGTCACACAGTGGGACCCACATCTGTGAAATCGTAAGGGAAAGTGACAACTCAGTGACCATACACTGCCTGAAAACGACAGACAGTAGAGAGGTAGTAGTGTTAAAGTACATGTAGTAGGCAGGTCTGTATTCTTACCTGTGTCTCACTGGAAATATTGCAGGATCACTGAGTCCCTGTTGTCAATGTCCTCTTCTTCTGCTTCCTCGTCTTCACTGTCCACAGGCTCCACAGCTGCAACAACACCGCCATCTGGACCATCCTCCTGCAGAAAAGGCACCTGTTGTTGCAAAGCTAAGTTGTGAAGCATACAACAGGTCACAATGATCTGGCACACCTTCTTTGGTGAGTAGAATAGGGATCCACCTGTCATATGGAGGCACCGGAACCTGGCCTTCAGGAGGCCGAAGGTCCGCTCGATTATCCGCCGTGTTCGCCCATGGGCCTCATTGTAGCGTTCCTCTGCCCTTGTCCTGGGATTCCTCACTGGGGTCAGTAGCCCTGACAGGTTGGGGTAACCAGAGTCATCTGCAAATGGCGAGTGACAACTGTTAGACACACACTAACCTGTAGGGATAACCCCAGACCCAAACAACCATTCCCACTGACTTGCTTCCAGGTGCTCACCTAATAGCCACACACGGTGCCTCTGGAGTTGACCCATCACATAAGGGATGCTGCTATTCCGCAGGATGTATGCGTCATGCACTGAGCCAGGGAACTTGGCATTCACATGGGAGATGTACTGGTCTGCCAAACATACCATCTGCACATTCATAGAATAATAACTCTTCCGGTTTCTGTACACCTGTTCACTCCTGTGGGGGGGGGACCAAAGCCACATGTGTTCCATCAATGGCACCTATGATGTTGGGGATATGTCCCAGGGCATAGAAATCACCTTTCACAGTAGGCAAATCCTCCACCTGAGTGAAAAAGATGTAGCTGCGCATGTGTTTCAGAGAGGGCAGACAACACTCTGGACCACACGTTGGAAAACATAGGCTGGGACATCCCTGATGCTATGGCCACTGTTGTTTGAAATGACCCACTTGCAAGCAAATGGAGCGCTGACAGCACCTGCACTTGAGGGGGGATTCCTGTGGGATGGCAGATAGCTGACATCAGGTCTGGCTCCAGCTGGGTACACAGTTCCTGGATTGTGGCACGGTCAAGCCTGTATGTGATGATCACATGTCTTTCTTCCATTGTCAATAGGCCCACCAGCGGTCTGTACACCGGAGGATGTCGCCATCTCCTCACATGTCTCAGCCGACGGTGCCTATGAAGGACAACAGCGAGCACAGAGTCAACCAACTCAGAGGTACGTACCCACAGCTTACACAGAACACAAATCATAATCCGAAAAGTGGCCTCTATGTATGTTGAGTCTAGGCCTAGGTATGTGTGACACAGTTAAACATGAAGCCATGTGGGCCCCTGAAATGGCGGCTGCCTGACCTGTTAAGTGGGACAATGGGATGTGAGGTAACTGCGCTGGCGTTGGACACCGTTGCGGTAGGCAGTTGAAGACTGCGGCGCAATGCTGCATTGGTTACCATTGGACCCTATGGGTCCCAGGAGTCAATGACGATGTACGCCGATGTACGCCGGCGGTGGCGGTACGCACCGCCGCGGACGTGACTGCCATTTTCTATCTGTTCAATCACTCGATACCTGATCTTTGACAGGAGAGGACCTACACTGCAAGTGCTGCTGTGACCTTGGTCTGGAAGAGACAATGGCTCGAGTGTCTGGGGAAAGGGCCCCTGCCTTCACATCGGAGGAGTTGGAGAAACTCGTGGATGGGGTCCTCCCGCAGTACACACTACTCTACGGTCCTCCAGACAAACAGGTAAGTAGACTGGGACCATGCTGTATGGGCTATGCCTGTGTGGAGAGGGGTGGATGTAAGAGGGGGGAGGAGTGCGGCGTGCATGAAACGACAGTGAGTGCATGTGCCACATGGCAAGGGTAGGGATTGGGGACGATGACTGTGACTGTGCAGTTGTTAATAAGTTTTTCTTCCCCCTATATAAATCATGTAGGTCAGCGCCCACCAGAAAAAATATATTTGGCGTGCCATCGCCAAGGACGTCCGGACCCTGGGGGTCTACCACAGACGGAGCACCCACTGCCGGAAAAGATGGGAGAACATTCGCCGCTGGAGCGAGAAGACAGCGGAGGCTCAGCCAGGGATGGCCTCCCAACGTGGGAGGGGTGCCCCTCGCACCATGAACCCCCTGATGTTCAGGATCCTGGCGGTGGCGTACCCAGAGTTGGATGGGCGCTTGAGGGCATCACAGCAGCCACTCTCATCCTGCTGATTTTGTGCGCAGTGGAGGGGTCTGGGTGGGGGAGGTGGGCTGTGGGTTCCCCTAGGTCGGGTGAGTTTAGTAGGCAAGGTCCCTCCGTAAAGCAGGCCATGTGGCACCCCACCCCTCCTCTGTAGAGTGCCAAGTACACCTAGTCATGCCCCTGTGTCATCCATATGTGCAGATGTCATCCATAGCCTAGTAGGCCATTTCCCAGGGATTGAACAGTGGAGCTCAAGAGCGCGGCGTAGTGCAGGGGGCTTCTGTGTCTGTCGTGTCCGCCAACGGTAGCGGTAATGCATGCACTCAACATGTCTTTCTTCTGTCGTCCCCCCCCTTTTTGTGGTCTCCCTGTTCTTGTATGCATTAGCATAATCAGACGGAGGAGCAGTGGCACTGGAGCACAAGGGAGCTGCATCCCACATGTCCATGGAGGGCGAGACTACGGAGTCGGAGTTCACCAGTGGGACGGAGGGCGAGGGGAGCTCCACGGCGGGGACAGGAGCTGACACCAGCGACACGGACTCGTCCTCTGATGGGAGCTCCCCTGTGGTGGCGGCAACATCTGTGCCCACCGCATCTACAGGTACAGCTGCCACCCCCCTACCAGCACTGCCCTCCCAGCAGCCCCTCAGCCTTTGCCCCGTGCCCACTCACCCAGGAGGGTGGGCATCACCTTCGCCCCAGGCACCTCAGCCCCTGCTCCTGTCACCCCTGCTGCCCTCAGTGAGGAGGCCATTGACCTCCTCAGGTCCCTCACTGTTGGGCAGTCTACCATTTTGAATGCCATCCAGGGTGTCGAAAGGCAGTTGCAACAAACCAATGCATTCCTGGAGGGCATTCATTCTGGTCAGGCGGCCCTTCAGCGAGCTTTTCAGACTCTGGCCTCAGCACTGATGGCAGTCATTGTCCCTGTGTCTAGCCTCCCACCTCCAACTTCCTCCACCAAGACCCAATTCCCTGTACCCCAGCCTATACCAAGCACACCTTCAGACCAGCATGCACACACGTCAACACACAAGGGAATCTCAGGCAAACATAAGCACCACACATCCCACAGGCACTCACGCAAGCATCACACACATGCAGACACACCAACATCCACTGGCTCCACTGTGTCCCCCTCCTCCTCGTCTCCCTCCTCCCTCCCAGTCTCGTCTACACCTGCATGCACTACATCTACAGCCACTACTGCCATCACCAGCACACCCACCACCACACCCCACTCACATGAAGTCATCACCCCCACTACCATTCACACATCCCCTGTGTTCTCTCCCAGTGTGTCTGTGACGCCACCTCCCAAGATACACAAACGCAGGCACACACCAACCCAACAGCCATCCACCTCACGACAGCCTCCAGCGCATGCACCTTCACCCAAAGTCAGCAAACGAACACCTCCTACAACCACAACCTCTTCCTCCACTCCCAAACCCCCTCCAGCTACCCGTCCCAGTGTCTCCCAAAAACTTTTCCTGTCCAACCTTGACCTCTTTCCTACACCTCCCCTACCCATCCCCGCTGCCCTGGAGGCCACCGCCAGCACAAGCCCCGCTGGGCCAGAGAGGACAGCCAGCACAAGCCCCGCTCGGATAGAGATGACCGCCAGCACAAGCCCCGCTGGGCCAGAGAGGACCGCCAGCACAAGCCCCGCTGGGCCAGAGAGGACTGCCAGCACAAGCCCCGCTGGGACAGAGAGGACCGCCAGCACATGCCCGCTGGGACAGAGAGGACTGCCAGCACAAGCCCCGCTGGGACAGAGAGGACCACAGGCAGCTGAGTCACTGCAACAGGGCAACGCCGCCTCAAGCACCGCTGAACAGTGCACCGCCGCCTCAAGCACTGCTGAACAGGGCACCTCCGCCTCAAGCACCGCTGAACAGGGCACCGCCGCCTCAAGCACCGCTGGCCCATGAGCGCCAAGGGCACTGACGCTACTGAGTCAGTCACGAGCAGGATGTAGCACTCTGGGCACAAGGCCCCCTCCAGAACCAGTGGAGAGACACATCCACTACCTCTGTCCTTAGCAGGATGTAGCACTCTGGGGACAAGGCCCCCCCCAGAACCAGTGGGGACTGTTATCCACTTGAGAGACTGTGGCTTTGCACTCCCCAGGATGCAGCAGTGGGCAACCCACCCACTGTAGAGGCTTGAGAGACTGTGGCTTTGCACTCCCCAGGATGGAACAGTGGGCAACCCACCCACTGTAGAGACTTGAGAGACTGTGGCTTTGCACTCCCCAGGATGGAACAGTGGGCAACCCACCCACTGTAGAGACTTGAGAGACTGTGGCTTTGCACTCCCCAGGATGGAACAGTGGGCATGTGGCCCCCTCGTGGATTTGGCGTCGTGCACTCAACCGGCTGAGGTGCACCCCTTTCCTTCCCCCTGAGGTGCCTGTTTTCTTGTTCTCTGATGCCCCTGCAGTGTTCTCTCCATCATGGTCGGGGATCTTGTGTGGGCCTCGCCCATACCGTGTGGGCCCAGTGTTCCACGGACTTCATTGGAGCACTACCTGGACTACTAAGCTTGGTGTATATTTTAGTTATGGTGTATATATATATATATATATATATATATATATAAATATTTTTTTTTTTGCGTACTTGATTTTAATATATTACAATGGTTACACTCATTTGCTTTTGTCTTTGCATTCTTCCGGGGGGTTTGGGGGGTGTAACTGTAATGTATCATGCTGTATTAGTGTGTGTCTTGTAGTGGGTGAGGGTGGGGGTGTTGCGTGTGTGCGTCCCGGTTTTTTCCCTCCCCCCTCCCCTGTGTCATAGGTGCAGTACTCACTGTTGTCTTCACCACAGGCATTCGTGCTCCTGGTAGAGGAGCAAGAAGATGAGGGCTGGAAAAATGTGCCACTCTGGTTCCATGGCGTCCGGATTCCTTGTGGGGTGTGTAGAGGTGAGCGTTTTCCCTTCGAAGTCCTGTTTCCGCCGTGTTTTTGTCCATGGTCAATCCATCCCGGAAAAGGTGGCGGATTGGTAGGTTGTGATACTGTGGCCGGTGCTTTGACTTCCGCCTGTCTGTTGGCGGTGACCGCCAAGCTGTTTGTCTGTACCACCGTGGCATTCGGAGTGTTAAAATGGCTGTCTTTGTTGGTGGTTTCCGCCACGGTCGTAATTCCATTTTTTTTACTGCCTGCCTGTTGGAGGTCTTACAGCCGCTTTAACACCGTCCACCAGGGTTGTAATGACTACCATTATTTCATAAGTTTGAAGCACAGACCTTAGGATCATTATCTATTACAAATAGACTTGAGGTATCATCACCATATATCAAAGATGTGAACCCTTGTTGCTCAATTAGTTGAGCTAAAGTTATCATGTGAAGATTAAATTGCACAGGGAAAAGAACAGGCCCCTGTGGTACATCTCTGGAAAGGATATTTTTCACCTGAAGTATTTTCTCCAGTTCAACTTGTACATATGCACTAGATAAAAAACTCAGCCACCTTTTTAATGCTGTCACAGCAATGCTGCATTCCACGAGGAATTGTGGTAGTACCCGGTATTCCACTGTATCAAATGCTGCAGATACATTCTTGTCACAGTACAAAAACCAGCTGATCTAAGACTGTAGTCACTACACTTTCAGTGTTACATCCAGCAAGAAAACCTTCTTAGAGTTAGGTGCAGCAATTGTTGGTTTCCACAAAAGATGAGAGCTGGTTGAACAAAGCGTTATCTAATAATTTTAATATGTAAGTAAGTTGAGACACCAGCAGTAGCTCCTGAAACTGTCTGGATGCACTGATGGTTTCTTTAGGAGAGATAGAATTCTGCCTTTTTTAGGTCAAGTGCAAATACCCTATGTAGCAAAGAGGAACCTATGATAGTTTTACCTGGGGGCATTAGTAGAAACAGTTTGTGCAAATTATCCAAATACACATTCCCCCCTAACCTGGTTTACTAGTTTTAACCAAGGTAGCACAGTGTAGTATTGTAAACTGATTGAACTCTGCAGACGATTTCTTCAAGTTAGCTGTCATGTTACTTGAATCATTTGCTTACTCAGGTACAGCCAATTGGGACACCATATCAAACACAGCTAATAACCCTTTTAGAAACCACTAAAACCAAAGTTAGTAATGTTCAGACCACCAGACTCGTGGTGGCAGTTGGTCCGACGCACTCCTAGCAGTCCAACCGTCAAATTACGATCCTGGCAGTTGGACCACCGCTACTGCCAGGAGCAAGGTTCACGATGAGGTGGCGGTAGTTAAAGTTGTGGTCAGCCATTGCAGCACTGAGTTTAGCACCACTGTGCTGATCTCTAGTCCATTTTCCACCAACCTTTTCATGGTGGGGAGCATGGGCAGTGCAGGCCCCACCCAGCACCCTCGAAATGCACACTGTCTGCTACACCAGACAGAGTGCATTCTGAGGGTGCTGGAGCCACCTTCTGTGTGATGGCTTTGGCCCTGTCTCCATGAGGAGCCGGGGCCAAATACTGGTGCAGAGGTTCCAATGGGCTGATCGGCAGAAACCTCAGATTTCGGAGGTTTCTGCCCGTCAACCCAGTGGAAACCTTTGTAATCGGCCTGGGGCATAGACCACCAGCTCCACAGTGTTCTCCTCTACACGAGGCTGGCAGACTGGCGATCAGCCCACCAACCTCATAATGAGGCCCTTAATAATTGTGTTTTTGCTAAAAAAAATCACTATTTGATTACACCTAAGGATATCTGTAGTCTCAACATAAGTGAATCCTGACTCAGATATGTTATAAGAATGGGCAGCTAATAATCACCGATGCAATGTAAACATGCTTACAATTCTGATAAAATATGCCTAGAAGGAGTGAGAATTTCTGCTTAATGAAATAAGTAAAGTAGAGATGCAACTAAGAGATCTTTTTTCAAAATAAGAATTAGATAAGGAAATAATGAGATAGACAATAGACTTGACAAAGCTGAGGAAGAAGTGAAAATGAGAAAAGAACAGAAATTCCAAAGAGACCAGATGGATTATGATAAAGGGCAAATTTTTACCTTTTCCAAAAAGTATGACCAAATAAGGTTTTCTCACCACATGTACAAGTCTGATTCCCAATCAAGGATTAGATAACCCAAGTACAATAACCATCAATGAAGTAAACTTGGACAGTCAAAAAGAACAAGAGAGCAACAACAGTGAACAGCAACAGTGAGAGTGATGTCTCTATCCAGTCAACATCTCTAATAAAACCCCAAATTGTAAAGGAATTCGACCTCTTAGCCCAGGGCAGTCTGGCAGGTCAATCAGGAAAAGGCAATCATGGTGGTCCCGGAGTAAGAAATATGTTCAGAAGAAACGCAAAGAAAAAAGAAAATGCAAAAAGTCCCATGGGACCGAACAACTTCAAAATGAAAGACAAATTAACTGGTTAATCTGTCAGACATTGAGCACTCTGAGTCTGAAGTTCAGGTACTTTCTTTGGGACTATCTTTTTGTCTGACTGCCTCTTTCAAATATACCCAAAGTAGAATGAACTTTTTTTATTTTCACTAAAAGTTGAAACTATTGAAATGGTTTGCCACAAAATCCTAAGATTTGGGGAAGAGCAATGAAATAATACCATCACATTATTGATTAATTACAGAAATGTGAATTGGATAGTGAAGTGGTTTCTGAACCTGATTCTTTTCTTAAATTAACCAACATTGATATCGGTATAAATATGAGCTGCCCGAGTGGGTTCAAGCCAAAATCTAGGTTCCTTACCCCAGTAGTTAATGACGCTGTCAGTGTGTTTGAAAAGGGTGTCATTAAAGAAATTAAGAAATTGAGGTAGAAAAAAAACCAAGGTGGAATAACCTGGAGCACATACATAGGTAAACTATACAATACTTACAGGACAATAGAAATATTGTAATTAAAAAGTCCAATTGAGGTGGAAATGTGTTTATTTTACCCATTGAAATGTACCTAAATGAAGGTTTGAGAAAGGTAAATGATGCTACTAGGTGTGAAATTTCCAATTTAAATACTGTAAAAGAAGCCAACCAAAAGTACTGGCTGAAATTGGAAGAATTGAAAGACAGAGACCTTTTGGAATGGGATGAATATAAATTTCTGAAAACTGAGTTCCCTAAAATACCAGCTCTTTAGTTCCTCCTTAAATTACATAAATATTCCACTAATCCCCCTGAACGACCACTTGTTTCGTCCAAGGGTAGTCTCGTAGAGAATACCTGAAAATATGTCCATTTTTTTCTACAACCTTTTGTTGAAGCTCTTCCCTCATACATTAGGGATACTACTGACTTCTTACGATTGACCAATGATATCCCCTGGGAAGATGATTTTCTGTTCATGTGCCTAGATGTTAACTCCTTGTACACATGTATCCCTCATGACTTGGGTATTCAGGCCATTAGATATTTTCTAAGAGCCAGATCTTTAACCCATCTTTTACACACTGGAATGATCTTAGATATGATTTTGGTGTGCCTTACAAACAATTTCTTCATCTTTAACAAAGTCATTTATTGACAGATACAGGAGACTACAATGGGCATCTGTTTTTCACCCAGCTTCGCAGGTCTGTACCTGAGCTGGTGGGAGGGACAGGTGGTTGGGAACATCAATCTCTTTGAGACACAGGTAGTCCTCTGGGTCAGATACATTGACGGCATCTTTTGTATTTGGCAAGGTGATGGCAATTTTCCCAGCAATTATGTTGATACTTTAAACTAGAAATCTCTAAATTTAAAGTTTTTGAGCTGTATTGACTCCAAATCTTTTGCATTCTTGGATGTTCGAATCGGTAAAGAGAATGGCAAGTTGACCAGCACTTTACACAGAAAATAAATGTCTGGTAACAGTCTGTTACATGATAGCAGTAGTCATCCAATTAACCTGATACAAAGTATCCCATATGGTGAACTACTGCATGCATGACGAAATTGCAGTTCAAATACAGCTTTTTTTAAAGAAGTAGAAACAATGACAAAAAGATTCCTCCAAAGAGGATATAGACAATCTGTTATTGATAACGCTGTATTCAAGGTATCTCAAGTGAATAGACAAGACTTATTGATTAATAAGAATGGAATTCAGCAGGATAAGCAACCTATCAGGTTTATTACAACGTATCATAGCAGTACTTATGAGCTAAGAAACAGCTTTAAAAAATTGTGGCCAGTTTTAAAAACTGATGAGACATTTGATAAGAACCTTGATGATTATCTACATTTTACCTTCAGGAGAAGTATTTCTCTGAAAGACTCTCTCAGTAGGTGTGTTATACCAGAAGGGCAAGTAAGTAACCCAGTCAAAGGGTTTTACATTTGTGGTAAATGTAAAGCCTGTAAACACAGTGTGAATATCAAAAGAGATGACTTCCCTACATGTTTGAAATCTTTTGTCATCAGAAAACATTTATTATGTACTTCAGACTATTGTTTCTATACACTAATCTGCCCTTGTAATATATATTACATTGACAGTACTAATTATACAGCCAAGAAAAGATTATTGGAGCATATGAGGGCAATCAGGTATAACGATAAAACTTACCCAGTTGCCAGTCATTTTAAGGAATTTCACAATCAAAAGATTGATTTGAAAAGAGGGGGAAATAGTGTATTAGTTGAGGAGACTGGAATCAAGACTCAATATTGAATTCAATACAATGCAGTCTACTGGTCTTCATATGGACGAGGAATTTGCAATTCATATAGGTGATTAGGAACCTCAAGTTGCTTTGAGTGTTAGCCTTTGCCCCCTCCAACATAATAGAGCTGTCTATATATAAAGATTTTTAAAGTGCAGTTTTTAAGAATGGTTTTTAATGTTTTGTATATTTTTGATTTATCTGATAGGTAGTTACACTCTGAGTGAGACATTGATTTACTTAGAGGAAGAATATGAATCAGATTTTAGAAAATAGAAAAGCAAAAGAGCTATTGTATCCTTTTGTATCCTTTTGAGTAGCGCATTTGGGATTCAGAGTTTGATGTGTAATGATTTTAATGTGGAGTATTGCAATGATCTTTGACAATTTGGGCTTGAGCTGCATTTGCTATGACCAAAACACAGACCAATAATATGTGTATGTGCAGATACATGCTTCGTGACTGTTCAATTTTGAGCAATCACAGAAGAGCAATCTATATTGGATTTATTTGTTATTTGATTTTTTTATTCTGTTAACAACATGTGTTTTCTATATCTTTATGATAGTGTGTTTTTAAAATGAAATATTTAGAATGGTTGTTTAAAGATGGCTGACATGAGTGTTGTCATAACTTGCTATCAAATCTCCTTCAGACAGCCAGCTAGGGCTTAATCACTTAATCACTTAATATCAATTGTGAAATAAGCCCATTTGGGCTTTATTATTAATATCATAACAAAGATAAAAGATAACTTTCATGTTCACCTTGTTATAATTTAGCAAATGGGAATTATACACAATAGCTGTTTAAAGATGGCCGACACAGTTTGTCTCAAACCCAGTTATTATACTATTTCAGATGGCTTATTTGGATGGGATATTTGAATGTGAAATAGCCCACTTTGGACTTAAAAGTTTAATCCATAATGATGATTTATTATAAATGTCTTTTATTTTTCATGTTTCATTTATCAAATAATTGTAAGATTGTATCCCTTACATTGATCTGGGTAAAATAGCCGTTTAAATATGGGCGATATTGTTTTGATAAATCTTACGTTCTTTGACTTAGAGTCCGTTTTCAATATCACTTGGGTATTGTTGTGCAATTAGCATTTAAAAATGAAAAAGTCAAAGGGTCAATTAGCCGTGAGCAAGGAAACTTTGTTTCCGAAACACGTTGGGTTTGCTTTGCCCATTAAATCTTCGTTTCAACTACGTTGTGTAACTGAGACTCTTTATTTATGTCTGTGGCGTGACTGTTGCCCAGCCGGACTGATTTTTTGGATTGATATGAAGGGGGTTGCGACTTTGTCCCTGTCTGCTGCACTGCTGGCGAAGGACATCTCCAAACCTTTTACCTTCACTCTTCCTATTTTTGCTAATTTGTTTTGTTGACCTTAGGACTGAATTGTACCGCTAACAACCAGTGCTCAAACGCTTCTACTCTCTCCTGAAAACATGCAGGAACTGGCTTACACCCAATTTGTGTATTTAATGTATTTGTAAGTCCCTAGTAATGTGGCACTACCTGTGCGTAGGGCCTGTAAATTAAATGCTACTAGTAGGCCTGCAACACTTATGGTGCCACCCATTTGAGCTGCCTTTTAAATCATGTCTCAGCCCTGCCATTGAAGCTTGTGTGTGCAGTTTTAAGCTGCCATTTTGACTTGGTAGAATATACTTTTGTCAAGCCCAAACCTTCCTTTTCAATACATGTACATCACAGCTGGAACAACCTCCACCTGCACTTCAGAAAAAGCCCGTCGCTCACCATCTTCAGGAAGAACCTCAAGACGTGGCTCTTCGGATGAGGCCCCTCCGACAGCCCCTTGAGACCCTCAAGGGTGAGTAGTCACACTTTATAATATTGATGATTGATTGACTCAACTCTTTGGAACAAAGATTTAAGATACTTTTGTTGATAATAGTATAGCTGGTTTTCTGCAGCTGGCCTGTGCTCCATCGAGATCTGACTGAACATGCAATTTTGTCCCAGTCTAGCGCAACCACATATCCACAGTTGGCATGTTGTGCTTTTTGGGGCTATATTCACTGACGTCTCCAAAACAACAAATCTCCTGCTCTACTGATTGGGATTTTGTTGTTTTAGTCTTGATTTATTTATTAAACTTTACTCTATTTTTCCAAATTGGTGTGAGCTTTTCATTGTGTTGTGTTTTCACTTTCTTACTGTTTGAGGTGCTGCATAAATACTTTGCACATTGCCTCTAAGTTAAGATTAGCTGCTCCGTGTGAAGCCACCAGAGGGTTGAGCACAGGTTAGTTTGTGGTTTGCTTTTGGCTCACCCTGACAAGGATTGTGGTTCTTGCTTGAGCAGGGTTTCACCCCTCTCAACTAGTAACTTTATTTCTTGCAAGAAGTAAGATAGAATTACCATTCTTAACTGTACATTTATGTCCCTTGACAATATATCTTGGCAAGGGACATAGAAGTGGTATTATGTAGAGTAAACAGATATTTGGTTCTATACACTTCCCTTTTCAAATAACTTGGTCATTAACATTTTTGCAACAATGTTATGGTATCAAAAGTATTAAAGACTTAGGGGGTCATTCTGACGGGTCACCGACCACGGGAGCACCGCCAACAGGCTGGCGGTGCTCCGTCGAGCATTCTGACCGCAGCGGTTCAGCCGCGGTCAGAAACGGAAAGTCGGCGGTCTCCCGCCGACTTTCCGCTGCTCGGGAGAATCCTCCATGGCGGCGGAGCGCGCTCCGCCGCCATGGGGATTCTGACACCCCCTACCGCCATCCTGTGGCTGGCGGTAGGGGGTGCCGTGGGGCCCCTGGCCCCTGGGCCCCTGGGCCGCCCGCCAGCCCAGGGCAAATCTCAAAATACCCTCAGCGGTCTTGTGACCGCGGAGCGGTATTTTGTCGGGGGAACATTGGCGGGCGGCCTCCGCCGCCCGCCAATGTTGGAATCACCCCCTTAATATTCTGATACCATACTGCTCACTACTGTTAGTCTAGCCCTAATGCCATTTTTAGAGATTCTCACGTGGGATGTCCAAAGTCACCCACAGCCCACATGTGAAGTTTTGGCAGTTACACAATCTTTGCATATTTTCACCCAAGCCGCAACTAAAAATAAAATATGCCGATAGAGTTTAGCAAATTGCTCACAATGTATCAGTGATCAAAATGCATGCACTACAAGGTGATTGGAAGAATTCCATAGCCCAGAGTCTAAGTGAGTTGCAAATCAGCGCAAAAAAGGAACAAATCAGGGAACACCAAAAATAAAATGATTAATTCCTAAAACACAACTTAAAAAGTGATTGTATTCTCGTTAAGACTCTTGGTCATTGCAAACAACATATTTCCTTTATTTCTATCACCAATTGGCTGTAAGTGAGTGGAAATAGCAGATGTTCAGATTATGCCTCTCACACTCCGAAACAGACATACATAATACCAAAGATGCCAGTACAGGAGCGTAGAATACAGGCATTGGTTTTACCATACTGTTAAATGAAAAATTGAGCCAGAGGGAAAAAATAAGCTACGTCCAAATTTATCTTACAATCAAGTAGGACCGTCTATCAGAAATGTCTGCTAATTTATCTACATAAATTACACTTTACAAACTCATATTCCCCAGGTTATAAGCAGCATTCAATTGGTAATTATGTTTCTCATCATGAAATATGCACACATTTAAAGGTAATTTTAAATTAGATTTATGACAGAGGATATGAAACTGCCCACCTTTTAGTGTTGCCCCATAAGTCTGGCAGCACATGGGTTAAAATGATATAGCTTTGTGGGTATTTTCCTTTTTTTGACAAAATATTCTACATCCCAGTTTCCCAAACTGTGCGTTGGTAGTCATTATTGGGTTGCCATCTGATTTTGGTGGGTCGCGTGTACGTAATCTTTAAAATGATTAGCCCTGTTTATGTACTGCGGCAAAGGTGGTGAACAATGTCCTTTAGTCCAGTTCTAAAACAACCCCTTTCAAGTATTCCCAAACAACACTCCTGGGTGAACCTTTCAGTATTTTCTAATGATGTTTTTTTGTACTTCACAAAGCCAATTCAACAGAGAATATACTATGTTCACTATATGTAATCATACACAACCAAACCAGTTATTGATGTCTTTCACATATATACTGAGGAATATGTATGTGGCCTAATACCCAGAGCTGCCAACTTTCTGGGGAATCAAGTTTGAAACCTGACATTGGCTCAACATACTTTGATTCTTGGCAAATCACGTAGGGCCTGATTATGAGGCTGGCAGTCCAAGGACCACCAGCCTTGCGGTGACAGTCGGACCAACGCAACTGTGGCAGTCCGACTGCCACACTACAACCTTGGCAGGCAGACCTGCAAGGGGACCGCCGTCTATGTGACCTAAGGAAGCCAGAGTTGTAACCAGCCACAGTGATACAGAACTCACCACCGCCTGGCTGATTACAACCCTACGTTCCTCCAGTCTTTCCATGGAAGGGAACCCACCATGGAAAGGCTGGCAGAAAGCCAGTGCAGGGGTGTTAGACCTGACAACCTTAGGGTGGTCACCCGTAACTTTTTGCCTGTCTCCCTCCACTTTTTGGACACTGTTTTTGCTGGTTTTTAGACTCTGCACACTTTACCACTGCTAACCAGTGCTAAAGTGCATATGCTCTCTCCCTTTAAACATGGTAACCTTGGATCATACCCAACTGGACTATTTAATTTACTTATAAGTCCCTAGTAGAGTGCATTATATGTGCCCAGGGCATATAGATTAAATGCAACTAGTGGGCCTGCGGCACTGATTGTGCCACCTACTTCAGTAGCCCCTTAACCTTGTCTCAGGCATGCCATGCAAGGCCTGTGTGTGCCGTTTCACTACCAATTCAACTTTGCATTTAAAAGTACTTGCCAAGCCTAAAACTCCCCTTTTTCTACATATAAGACACCCCTAAGGTATGCCCTAGGTAACTCACAGGGCAGGGTGCTGTGTAGGCAAAAGGCAGGACATGTACCTATGTAGTTTACATGTCCTGGTAGTGTAAAACTCCTAATTTCGTTTTTACACTGCTGTGAGGCCTGCTCCCTTCATAGGCTAACATTGGGGCTACCCTCATACATTGTTTGAGTGGTAGCTACTGATCTGAAAGGAGTAGGAAGGTCATATTCAGTATGGCCAGAATGGTGATATAAAATCCTGCTGACTGGTGAAGTTGGATTTAATATTACTATTTTAGAAATGCCACTTTTAGAAAGTGAGGATTTCTCTGCACTTAAATCTTATTGTGCCTTACAATCCACATCTGGCTGGGTTTATTTGACAGCTCCTTATACATTCACTCAGACACACCCCAAACACAGGATACTCAGCTTCACGTGCATACATCTGCATTTTGAATGGGTCTTCCTGGGCTGGGAGGGTGGAGGCCCTTCTCTTACTCAAAGGACTGACATACCCCCTGCTGGGTCCCTGGCAGACAGGATTGAACTGAAAGGAGCCTGGTGCACTTCTAAGCCACTCTTTGAAGTCTCCCCCACTTCAAAAGCGCATTTGGGTAAACAGGGCCTCTGCCCCTTCCAATTCAGACACTTATTGGAGAAGAAACTTGTACCAAGAACCTGCATCCTGCCAAGAAGAACTGCCTGGCTGCCCAAAGGACTCACCTGACTGCTTTCTGTGAAGGACTGCTGCCTTGCTGTTACCCTGCTGCCTTGCTGCCCTCTGGCTGTGGTGAAGAAGTGCTCTCTATGGGCTTGGATAGAGCTTGCCTCCTGTTCCCTGAAGTCTCAGGACCAAAAAGACTTCATCTCTTCAAGAAGAAGGACTCATTGTGAGGCAAAGTTTGATGCACAGCCTGCCAGAAACGACGCATATCCTGCACTACGCTGAAAATGTCACTGCACGCCGAACCGGAACGACACAGCCTGACTTCGCAACGAAAAGATCAACGTAGCACCAGTGTAGCGACCAGAAATTCGACTAATGGCCCACTGGATCGACGCATAGCTGAGCCTGAACGACACAGCCCAACTTCCAGAGAGAAATAGACGCAGTGCCTGCCCTGCATAGAAAATTTGACGCAACGCCCACCGGATCGATGCAGCTCCTGTGACTTTGTCCTGCCAGCGCAGGAAATCCACGCACCGTCCCCTGGGCGCCTGAAAACCCTGCAACCTGAAGATGACCGAGCACCAGAAATCGATGCACAGCCGTCCCTGCCTGAGAAATCGACGCACACCTCTTTTTTTCCACGCTTCTCCTCCTCTGCGGTCCTTTGCAGAGATTTTTCACGCAAACCAGTTACTTTGTGCTTGAAAGAGACTTTGGGGGTCATTCCTAACCGGAGGAAGCACCGCCAACAGGCTGGCGGTGCTTCTGGGGCTATTCTGACCGCGGCGGTAAAGCCGCGGTCAGAAAAGGGAAGCCGGCGGTTTCCCGCCGGTTTCCCGCTGCCCCAGGGAATCCTCCACGGCTGCGCTGCAAGCAGCGCCGCCATGGGAATTCCGATCCCCTTCCCGCCAGCCTGGTTCTGGCGGTTTTCACCGCCAGAACCAGGCTGGCGGGAACGGGTGTCGTGGGTTTCCCGCTGCCCCAGGGAATCCTCCACGGCTGCGCTGCAAGCAGCGCCGCCATGGGGATTCCGATCCCCTTCCCGCCAGCCTGGTTCTGGCGGTTTTCACCGCCAGAACCAGGCTGGCGGGAACAGGTGTCGTAGGGCCCCTGGGACCCCCTGCAGTGCCCATGCCACTGGCATGTGCACTGCAGGGGCCCTCTAACAGGGCCCCACATTGATTTTCAGTGTCTGCTTGGCAGACACTGAAAATCGCGACGGGTGCAACTGCACCCGTCGCACACCAGCAACTCCGCCGGCTCCATTCGGAGCTGGCTTCCTCGTTGCTGGTGCTTTCCCGCTGGGCAGGCGGGCGGCCTTTTGCCGGTCGCCCGCCCGCCCAGCGAGAAAGTCAGAATTACTGCAGCGGTCATTTGACCGCGCTGCGGTATTCTGGCGGGGGAACTTTGGCAGGCAGCCTCCGCCGCCCGCCGAAGTTAGAATGACCCCCTTTGTTTGCTTTAAAAAGACTTAAGACACTTTATATCACTTTTCAGTGATATCTCTACATTTACTTATTGCATCTTTGATCGTTTTGACCTACATTTAACCAGATAAATATTATATATGTTGCTAAACACTGTGTGGTGTATTTTTGTGGTGCTGTGGGGTGGTATTGTATGATTTATTGCACAAATACTTTACACATTGCCTTATAAGCCTGACTGCTCAGTGCCAAGCTACCAGAGGGTGGGCACAGGATAATTTGGATTGTGTGTGACTTACCCTGACTAGATTGAGGGTCCTTGCTTAGACAGGGGTAACCTGACTGCCAACTATAGACCCCATTTCTAACAAGGGGCCTACATGGGGGCCAGCAGCCCAGCGGGTACTGTGTATTACAATGTTGCCATGGCAGTCGCTTCCTCCTTGCGAGTTTGGCGGTGCAGCGGTGGGACCACCAAACTCACAATGAGGCCCTTAATCTCCTGTGTAGCAGACCGGGGTGAGCGCGTGTGTCCATGATTCATTAGCACTTTGCAGCATTTGTACTTTTAACCATTTTTCTACTACTCTGAAATTTGAATCTGTACTTCTGTGTTTTCATTTTCTTTTAGAGTGTTGTGGGCATTGTTCCACTTTTATAGACTTTTAGATATAACTTATAAAAAACGATTACAACGAGCACTTTACTTATTTACTAAACGATTTTAACAGGCACCCTTACCTGTGTGGACGCTTCTTCTGGGGGCTGTTGGGGATTGCTTTTCTTTTGACCTGGGGTCCTTTAATTTCACAGACCTTTCAGGAAGTTTGGGCCTGTTAGAGCCCACTTCCGGTTTTCCGGAAGGGACCAGCGGTTAGCGCTCTAGTTGAATCAAGGTCTAGTGGTTCTAGGGGGGATAGATGAAGGCAGCAACACAGCCGCGCCGCTGGCGCGCCAAAGGTGTGCCAAAGGCAAGCCCGTCTGCGCCAGAACGGGCCAGAGGGCCAGGGATCTTACTTCCTTCTCTAAAAATAATAGGTATACCTCTTCTGACCTCAGGAGTTTGGATGGCATTTCGTGCACTCACACACTGTTTCCTGGCAATTCCGCCCCTTGGAAATGTGTGCGGTGTAATTGGACTGCGCCTATGCCACTCACTGTGAAAGAGAGTCCGGGGAGAAGGAGGGAATAAGTCAGAGTTTGTTTTTCGGGGAGGCACAAGGGATTTCAGAGTAAAGCTATCATTTGCCCTCATTAATGCTTGATCTCTTCCCAAGCACAAATTTGGAATTAGTGAACTCATTTCCACTTTTAATATAGACTGTCTTTTTATAACAGAAACCTGGGCGAGGCTTGACTTGGATCCAGACTTTATTGAGGCCTCCCCTGCAGGCTTCTCCTTTTATAGGTTAGACAGGACTACGGGCAGAGGAGGAGGACTGGCTATTATTTGAAGTCAGACCTCACCTGTACCTGGAGCGGCACGAGTTGTACTTCAGAGGCATGTGAAACTATGGCCCTTAAACTCTTTTATGGTAACTCCTTAGTTTCAGAAGGTCTGTTAATCTACCGTCCCCCTGGTCTCCTTCCTAACTTCCTCTCAAAATGGACTTTCCTGCTAGAACCCCTTATCATGGCCCCTAAAGACATTATATTAGGGGACTTTAATATTCATTTTGATGATACAAGCAATCTGTTGGTCACTGAGTTTCTCAACCTTTTGGCTGCTTTGGACTGGGTTTTAAAGGAGGGGCCGGCCACTCACATAGCTGGCCATATCCTCAATGGGATTTTTACCCTTCCTGAGGAGGAACTAAAACTCATAACTACCCCGTTAGATTGGACTGACCACTCGCTCCTGACTTTTAAATTCACTGAAAGACAGCCTTCTCTTACACCCATACCCCCGAACAAATTGTTAAGACAATGGAAAAGCATCAAGGCTGAATCCTTGGAAACGGCTTTAAAACAAAGTTGGAAAGATCCCAAGGTGTCTGCTTTACCGCCGCTTGCCAGTTTTAATCAGGGAATTACTTTGGCAATTGACTCATTAGCGCCTCTGAGGGCTTATGCACCACGCATCGGGAAAAAACCCAGCCAACCATGATTCTATCGGGACCTTAAAATATTGCAGAGGAAATACCGACAGCAGGAGCGCTGCCGGAGACTGAATCCCAGTGCCAGCGAGAAAGCCAATTTAAAATCAGCCTTAAATATTTACAAAGAGGCTTGTCTTGTGGTTAAATCAGATTATTTCACACTTAGAATTAGAGAGGCAGCCAATTCCTCCAGAGAGTTATTTAGAGTTATTAATGTTCGTACCACTCCCTTGGGCACGCCCAAGTTGGAGAATTCTCAAAACTTCTGCAACAAAATAGCTAAATTTTTCTAAAGTAAAATTTTAAGCATCTACTCTAGCTTTACTCCGGACAAGGTTCAGGGGATCTTCTCTCCCACGGTTGCTACGTCGATGCTCCTTTCCACTGTACCCACTGCCACTCCCGAAATTCCTTGTCTACACTCTAAGTTTAAAATTCCATCTCAAGATGTTATTTGTAAGCTGCTCCTCGAATGCAAATCAGGCTCCCCAATAAATCCTTGCCCCCCTGCCATTTTTCAACTGGTCCCTGAGTTGGTGGCATCTATGCTCGTCACAATTTTTCAGGAGGTCCTTACGACTAGCATATATCCAACGGCATGGAAAGAGACCATCATAATCCCCTTAAAAAAGAAGGAAACTGGTAAGCTTGATGATTTAACTAATCTACGCCCAATAGCTTTGCTTCCTTGCCTGGCCAAAATTTTGGGAAAATATATTAATAAAGAATTGGTCAACATTCTGCTAGAGTCAGGGGGCTTAAGCTTAGACATCTCTCAACATGGATTCCAGAAATCCCACAGTACTGAATCAGCTCTCATCTCTTCATCAGATACTATTCGCAGACTGGTAGATGAGGGTCAGGGTGTCTTTCTGGTTATTTTGGACTTGTCTGCAGCATTTGATACCATTGCTCCCCATATTCTGCTAGAACGTTTACATCAGATAGGCTTCAGAGATCAAGCCCTTAAGCTCATTGAATCTTTTCTATCCAATAGGTGGGCTACAGTAAGTAGCCGAGACTTTAGATCCCCTGCCTATCTTCTGCCATGCGGGGTTCCTCAGGGCTCTTCGCTTAGCCCTACGTTATTTAATGTTTATGTGGCCCCGCTGGCAGAATTAATACGCTCATTTGGCTTCATCCCGACCTCCTATGCAGATGATACCCAAATTATCATTCCGATTAACAAAGACATGGAGGAAGTGGCGGCCCGTTTTAACGCTTGTATGTTAGCGGTGAACAGCTAAAACTGAATTGTGAAAAAACGGAGATCCTCTGCTTTGGGATCAGCAGGGAACAGTGGTCCTCCAATTGGTGGCCCAAAGAGTGTGGCACCCTTCCTATGCCAGGGTCCACCTCTAGGAATTTAAGACTACTGTTTGACGACCGTCTATCGTTTAAACCCCAGGTCAATCAGATTATTGAAACCTGTATGTGGACTCTTAAGAAATTGAAGCCAATTTTTCCCTACATCCCAAAACTATGGAGAATTACTGCTACTCTGGCCTTGGTCATTTCCAGATTGGACTATGGGAATGCGCTTTTGCTCAATCTAGATAAAGGATCATTAAATAAACTGCAGCTGATGCAGAACACTGCTTTTAGATTATTACTGAACCTGCCACGATCGGCCTCTGCTAAGAAGAGTCTTGAAAGCTTGCACTGGCTTCCTGTAGTCCCACGGATTTCTCTGAAAGACCTCTGTATTACCCACAAAGCCACACACAGGATTGGACCTAAGTATTTGATGGCTAAATTACAGTGGTACAGACCTAAAAGGCTGCTGCGTTCTGCCAGCACTTATCAAATTCAAGTCCCCTGCACCAAAAAGGTGAAGTGGGGTGACAAAGCATTTACTATTGCAGCTGCTAAGGTTTGGAATTCACTCCCGTTGGAACTGAGGAGAGAACATAACTACCTTACTTTCAGGTTTCCCGCGATAAGCCTGAACCCTGAGTCTCTCCCTGAGCTGGCACAGCCTCACCCTAGGTAGCGCTTCGATGCCCTCAGGCCTGACTGCGCTTTACAAATACACTACACATACATACATACAAATGAATCTGAAGTTCTGTAATATAATCCGGTGCTCACATAAAGTACCCATGTTCCATGCCCGCACTAATTAAAACTAATATATATATTACCTACTGGCGGTCGCCATTAGGTAGTTCTAGTTAGGACCTAGTTTCTATAGAGCATTTTTTGTTTTGCCTATAACTTTAGGGCTGCTTGACGAATCTTCATTAAATTTACAAAACTCATACTGTGCTAAGTTCAGTCTTAAAAGTTTCGGAGTGATCTGTCAAGCAGGTGTCAAGAAAAAGGGGGAGGTCCCAAAACACATTTTCCCCATTCATTTTCGCATAGGACGTTTAGACACGCCTACAGCCTGAACCACTGAACGGAATTACACCAAATTTGGCACAAAGCTAGATTCTGTTCCATAGGTCACTCTTTTTGTGATTTGGGGTGAATCCGTTCAGTAGATATATAGGGACGCAGATCCTCCATGGAGCCAACTGTCTCTGTGCTGATATCTGAAAAAAGGAAAGGGGCCAGAGTAGAGTCACCCTGACCCCTTAGCCCTGGTGCCGGGGTCCCTTAGGGACCCCAGCCAGGGCTAAAAAGCATTTTTTTTAAATCAGAAAAATCAGCTGATCAATCAGCGGAGTTGTGTGCTGTTTTTAAAAAATAAAAATGCGGTCTCCTAGCCTTTTTTCATTTGCCCCTGGGTGAGCCAGGTCCCAGGGGCATCATGGAGAAGGGGGGCATATGGTCCCCCCTACTTGGGCTTTAATTAGCCCCAGGGACTGCCACGTCCCCAGGGCGCATGTCCAAATAAGAGCAGGGGGAGCGCAGCCCCATGTGCCCCAGGGACCACCACCCATGGGGCAAAACATTTGTTTAAGTAAGTGGGGGAGGTCTGATGGCCTCCCCCACAGCCCCGGGAACCACCACCTCCCCAGGGCTATGCATATAATTAAAGCAGGAGGGTCTGTGGCCTGCCTGCGCCCCAGGGACCACCACCCTGGGGCTAGATTTTATTTGCAGTGAAGGGCTGTGCAACCCCCATACCCCAGGGACCACCACCCCCCAGGCCAAAAAACTATTCTTTTGCAGGAGACTGCATGCCCCGCTGCTTCCCCGGTGACCACCACCCCCGGGCAAAATGATTAAAAAAAGAAAATGGGTCCCTATGGGATCTCCAAGACCATGGGACCATCAGACCCCAGGGCTATTCTCATTGAAGGGGGGCCACTGATGGCCCTGGGGACCACCAGCCCCCCAGGGCCAGCTCCTGCCAACCCCCGGACATAGCTATTTGCTGTGGCTTGGCTGCAGTGCTGCAACTGCAGCCAATCCACAGCAAACACTCTGCTGTTTGAAAGCAGGACCTTTAAAGCAGGTCCCGCTGTCAAACAGCAGAGCTTTCATCTCTGTCCCCTGCACACGGGCAGGAGACAGAGATAAAATGCTTCAGCAAGCACAGAGCTGCTGTCAAAGCAGCTCAGTGGTTGCTGAAGCAATGACAGTGTCAGGTAGGCCGTAAAGGGCATTTAATTATAAAAAACAAATTTCAAAAAAATATATAAAAAATATTTGTAGACCTCAGGGGAACCCCTGAGGGCGCCCTCGCAGTCCCAGAAAGCCCATAAAGGGCTAAAAAAATTGAATTAAAAAGCAAAACCCTGTAGCTTGCTGTGAAGGTCACAGACCATCACACTGAGGTTTGGGGGTTCGAGTCTAGCATGACTCATTGCCATTTTTTTACATTTAAAAAAACATATATAATTTTTTTTATTTTAAATTGGATAAAACTATCTCATTCTAAGCATATCAGACATCAAAGCTTCAAAAACTCCATCTCTCTCCCTCTCAGTTTCTTTCTTTCTCTCTGTCTCTCTTTCAATCAATTCTCCCACTCACACATCCACTTAACACCTATGCAGTCACTCATAGACCCACTCAGACATTCACGTACCCACTCACAGTCTCACTCAAACACTTACGCACCCACTCACACACCCACTCAGACTGTCACACACCCACTCATAGACCCACTGACACCCTCATGCACCCACTCGCAGACCCACGCACACAGTGACATACCCACTAAAACACTGGTCTCACACCCAAACAATCTGACAACCATTCTCACACCCAGATATGCCCACCCACACCTATTCTCATACTCCGCGAGGCCCTGGACAGCTTCTGCCACACACGGGCAAAGGGCAATGCGCAGCATGGGGTTGTGTGGTTAGGGAGAGTGGCCTCAGGGTCTGGCTGCAGGCGAGGTCTTGCAGACAAACTCTGCTGCACATTGATGAAGGCCATGCACAGTGTAAGGCCATGTGTAGCAGTGGCTGGATTAACATTGTAATAGTTGGCCTCTTGCTCTAGGCACGAATGCTGGTTTAGGGATGACAGCACTTTTGTTTTTAGGCGACTAGGCCAATCCTAAAACAAGTCGCAACTGTAGGCCCAAACCTCTCAGCTCACAAGCAGTAGCTCACTAAAAACCCAAATAGTAAAAGGTGATTTGTTGCATCCTTTACACAGGGACTCAGGTTGTGATATCACACGGGAGTCGTGGTTAAACAGAGATTAACCTTTCCCCACATGAGCAACAAGTCTCACACAGAGGTAATGAAAGAGATGCAATAAAGTTTTCAATAGGTTTTAATAACAAGACTGCAATTCATGGGCTCCAATGATTAGGATAATGAACATTGCAAGAAGCAGAATTGTAAAAACAAAAGTTGTGAATACAAAGACCCCCACCATCTTTCAACAACATGAGGTTTGAGATAGGCCCCAATACCCTAGCATGGAAAACCTAATCTCTAACCTACAGAGAGCTAGGTGTGTTAAACCTAATCTGCCAGTACCATGTCCATTAGAAGCACCCCCACCCCTTATTACCTTGGAATTATGTTTCTAGATCAGACTCCGTGGGGACATGATGGCTGGGTCTGCATTAAGGTGATGTGTAGCATAGATAGGGTTGATGGCCTCTGGTAGGAACCCTCTGATAACCTTGTCTGCATGAAATGTATTTATACAGATCTTGTAGGACCCCTGACGCAGGTATGTTCCCGAACAATAGATAAGAAGACATGCTTGGGGAGGCAATTGAATAAACAATTCCCTCCAAAAGTATATTATGTTCCTTTCACACATAAGTAGGAATGGGACATGATGTGAATACCTACGTCTATCACTTGTCTTTGATGCGGATAGGGACGCCTTCACAGAGTGGCACTGATAATGTAAAATCAAACAATCTTCCTAACTGTAAACATAGCAGCCATCTTGGAAGAAATAATTAAATACATGTGCTAAAATAGAGAAGGTTAAGTAGGTTAAAAGTCACTAGGTGACGGGTGCACAGGCCTGCAAGCCAGAAGACTAAGCTATCTCCTGATTCCCAATAAAACTAAATAGGATCCACTACAACGTTTAGTAATGAAAATTACTATATGCTAGAAATGGGGTTTCTGGTTGGCTAGGGTATGCACCTAAGCCAGGCAGAAACCACCCACTCTAGTCAGGGCAAGGGAGTTATACGTCCAAAATAACTCCTGCTCACACCCTTGGTAGCTTGACACGAGCAGTCAGGCCTAACCCAGACATTACAAGGTATGCTCATCATATCTGAGGCTATCCAAACATTGCTTTGGAATGCTTTTTGGAACAAGAATGACAAATTAGGTTTTGCATATCTTATCTCAGAAGTGAATAAGGCATAGGGTGCACTTCATGCAAAAGGCTTTTTGGAACAAGAATGACAAATTAGGTTTTGCATATCTTATCTCAGAAGTGAATAAGGCATAGGGTGCACT
This sequence comes from Pleurodeles waltl, assembly GCF_031143425.1. Taxonomy (NCBI): domain Eukaryota; kingdom Metazoa; phylum Chordata; class Amphibia; order Caudata; family Salamandridae; genus Pleurodeles; species Pleurodeles waltl. Next base: position 527,951,356 of record NC_090445.1, on the reverse strand, counting down.
TCATGCAAAAGACTTAATGCAAAGCCAGGTAATGTTCAATAGATTCAGTTCAAATTCAGAAAACCTGAAAAGCAAGTTCATAGTTTGCCAAAGAATGTGAAGAAAAATCTGAACTTTGCAAGTACGGGGGAAATGTTTTACACGTGGTAGCACTAGTGAAAATCTTGGTACATGCTGATCGGGAAGGTGATTGGGAGCTGCACATGAAGACTGTGGGACACTAATTACTCTGTTTTGCAAATTCAATTGCATAAAAACCTGAGATTCTGGTAATGGCATTTGGAAAGAGTGAAGAAGATAGAGGTGGAAAAACCATACCTCTACAAAACGTTCACCCAAATACATTTTTTGGTTAAAGACAGAGAGGGAAGGTTCATTGCTGTGACTCCAGGTATGAAACTGGAACAGATGAGCCAGAGATCACAGAAAAGCTCCAATTGGTCAGACACGTGAAAGTGAATATGTTGCTCAATGGAAGCTAGTTTACTATGAAGTCCTTTATATTTGCAATGTTTTCAGAGAGATGACAAATTCAAAATTGATGGACTATAGTGAAGCTGTTCCCCACCACGAACATGTGGGAAAGAGATGCGAACATTTGAATAAACATGTTGATAGCCTTCTTTACTTCATGAAGCAGCAAGTAAACACCTTTGAATTTACTGACTGAGCCTTTGCGACCTCACAACTTCATGACCGAACAATGAGTGGATAACGATATAATGACCTGTCTACTAGATGTCCTGGAACATGGATCAAAACTAAGCACAGCACTGAAGCAGAAGAGATTTGCATTGAAAGAGAGAAAGCTGTTTGACATAATCAGTAAAGCTTAACTTCCATGCTATAATTACCATAGTAAGAAATTCGTCCAACCAACAACTACAAAACAGGCTATAAAAAAAAACGTTCACAACTACATAGAGAGATGAATGTAGCGAAAGAAAGGGGTGAATTCATCAAGGACATTATGTTGCAAGATCTTCTTCTAACAAATACATTATTTGATGAAGAAGCTGCATTCAAACCAGAGAAGCACAAACTCATACAAGAGCTCGAAAAATTAATTAGAACTTAAGAATTTTAAATCGAAAAGGTGTCCTCATTGAAAACTGCTGTTGTTGTGGACTATATGTCACAATCATGAATGGTCAAGATTTCATCCATGCAAAACTTTGGAGAGGTCGTCAAGCCTGTCCTACAAATATCAAAGTCACTGTGCACCTTCCAAGAACTGCACATTGTCTTTGACAGTTATCTTGAACTATCTGTCAAAGAATGTGCGAGAATCAGAGGAATGTCTGCTAGTGGAACAATTGACCTTGCCTGCATCAACAATTAGACAATTATACCTGTGCAACTTGATAAATTCTGGTTGTCAACATCGAACAAGAAAAACTTGGAGATGTTAACTCACCAAAATATTGCTGATGCTTCAGTGAACACTGAATTTACAAAAATATCAAGTGGAATGATTGTCAATGAGGAGTTGACGCCTGCAGATTTATATTCGAAAAGTACAGACCATAGTGTTCAAGAACTCAACAGCAAGTTGGAGGAAGCTGACCTTCGTGTTCTGCCACATGTTGAGTAGGCTGTTCAAAATGGTTCCAATCAAGTAATTGTACTGCTAAATGACACATTTTATTTTTGTGAAACTTAGATTTGTTTCAATGTTCATAAGTCACAAATTGTCAGAGTTATGGATACATTCATGGAGCAGGTGAGAAAAGACAATTAATTCTGTGTTACTTTCTGTACAAGAAACTTGACCGAGGGATGCTTAGTGTTCTTATCAAGGCACATATTCTGATGGGTGATGACACTATGAGCAAAATTAGAACAAAGCCTGGACTTTTAACTGCTGAACCTGTGAAGTTTCTAAAAGGATTTGCTGAGATACAAGAAGAATGTGACTTTAAAGGTGTAGAAAAATACCTTGTACATGTGTGGAAAAAGAGTTCTGACTGTCACACATTTGACAATCTTTGTTACAGTGAGTTCAGGACATCAGTCCCGCTAAGTAACCTTCCACTGATGTCATATTATGTGCATGGACACAATAAAAGAGCATTCTACTTGATCAGGAGATGTGCAAATGTTTCGAATCATGTATATGTAGAGAAAGATCTGTGTGAATTTGGGTGAGAAGATATTGATGGGGTGCTAAAACGTACAACATTTTTAAAGCCTCTACCCACAGAACTTGCACATAAAAGTACTTACAAAACCTGTGCTATGAAAAGATGTCCCTGTCGATCTGCTCCTGTCAAATGAAATGTTCAACATCCCGCAAATGTACCATGAGGAATCTGCTGAAAGAAAAATAAATAAAGTGAACAATGAAAATATGCCTAAAACAGTTGTGATAACTATTTTTTCACATTCAGAGCATAAACATTGTTTGGTGTGTACATAAAACGATTAAAATCCATTATTTTTTTAAATTTTCATATATGGCTCTTCATCCTTTATTTTAGCCACCATTTTGGTAAAAAAGGAAGGGTTGCTCCAAGGAGTTATTTTCTGTCTCTATAAGATTACTTGACCTCCAAAACCTATGTTTTGACACCAAAGTGAAGTATATAGTTCTCATGGCTGCTGAAATATTACATCATCACTGCAACACATCTGCCATTTTAAAAAATGTTGTCCAGAAAAATATTAACCCTGACCAGCAATGTCTACACAAACTAAATTACTTCACTAATGATCCAAAAACACAATTCAAGAAATGAAAATCTCTGGACAACATTTCAACATTTTTATGGAGGTACATTAGGGGGCCAGGGTTATATTTATTTGTCTGTTGATAAACCAACCAATTCAGCCTTTGGCACATTACCGCATTCACCCACTCAGCAATTCATACAACCAGACTAAATCGCCAACCATTGTAACCAACCAAGACCTTCTGTCGCTGGCTGAATAGGTTGGAATAAAAGCACAGTGCTACGACGACTGCTGATGAAGAATAACACTTACAACTAACCCTATCGTTTTTTTAAAATCAACCACGCATGCTGTTTCTGTTACTTCGCTGAAACATGCCATCCTGTGCAGTTGTGCAGGAAAAAAATCTGAGTCATTGCTCTCATATTGATATATAGGAAACAGAGGCTTGATATGTTTACTGTCCTTAATACCAATACAAATATATCTGTGTGTGCGTTTGAGTGTAGCAAGGAAAAAGAGTAAATGTTTCAAAAGCTCAGATAATTAAATCCTACCCACCAGTATATTGTGTCTCACAATTTTAGACTGAACCTGGAAAATAATATTTATTTTGTGTTTCATAGGACATAATGCAATTATTATATTTCATATCCACAGGCCAAGTTGCTCACTGTATTGCATGGTTCTGCTGTGTACAGTATCAGCTGGAGTAGATAAGGAAAACATTTTTTTAGATTGCACTGATAATTGTAATTCTTTCTGAAGCATTGGGTCTAGTGATTGCAAAGCACACACAATCCCACATGAACAACTGTAATGAACACAGTGGCAAAGTTTGAGGTAGTTAAATATGGGCTCAGAGTTTCTAGCCAGTACTCCGACACCCTAATTTGGTCCCTTCTCTGTAAAGCTAACTTCTTTGTTAATTACGATGAGGTTATTTCCCACCCGTAAATACGAATATCATAGGTCGTTGGTAATTCTAATAATAAGACTACTTACATTATTTAAAATTGAGGGTACCCAAAAAGCGAAAAAAGTGGACGTTTTAGGAACATCACTTCACGGTATTGGTCAGGATCTCAGGAATGTTCTGAATACTTTAAACAGGCAATTGAATTGTTCGTTTTAAGGTAGGTTCACAATAATAAAGACAAATTACGTTTCTGTGTATAATATTTACAAATCATTGTAAAATGTTGATGGCTGAACTATCATTCACATGTGGAAGCTTCTTTCTTCTCTATGATATTAAGAACATAGGGCCATATGTACGAACACTTTTTTCCATTGACACAGAATGGGTAAAAACCTTTGATACATCTGGCCCATAGTAACGTGACAGAAATATATAGCAATAATATAAAAATAGAGATGTTTGTGAATTTACCTGGAAGAAATATAAGTAAAATGGTGTTAAATTAGGAATTCGTTAGACTAGGGATGAACTAGACTTAAAAGCAATGGCAAAGCCAATAGGTTTTGTCTATGTGCGACATATAAACTTTGTCAATGTTATTTTAGACATGATGCACAGCTGTGCAACATAGCTTAAACTAAAGGAATGTTGCACAGCAGCCAATGCTGCTCAATAGATGTAAAGCATTACTGGTGGCAAGCAACAACCAGAGAGATGTGTCGGAGGAAGGAGAGAGCAGCAACAACAGCAGGAGTAGGGTCGTGGAGGGAAGCAACAAGAGGGAGGTGTGGTGGAGGAGGGAGGGAATGGTGGAAAGCAACACCAGGGCGGTGTGGGGAAAGAAAGGAGGGAGCAGCAGTGACAGTGGGTGAGGGTAGAGGAAGCAGCATGAGGGAGGAGCAGAGGAGGAGGGAGAGAAGGAGGAAAGCAACACTAGGGATGTGCCGGGTAGGAGGGAGGAAACACCAATTACAGACAGCTGGAGTAGAGTGTGGGCCAGAAAGCAACACGAGGAAGGACTGGGGAAAGAGAAAAGGAAGAGCAATAATGGACAGCAGGAGGATTCCTTGGGGGAAAGCAACACGATGAAGGTGCAGGAAAGTAGGGAATGGGGTGGTATAAGCAACATGAGGGAGAGAGACAGACAGTTGAGTGCCATCATGACATGCACGCTTATTGAGTGCATGGTAAAAAGTAATTGCAGGAGCGTGGGGCCAGTGGAATGACACTGACAAAACAGGAATCTGTACTATGTCCATGCTCCACCGCAGGGGAAAACACCCTCCCCCCAGACAAAGCAAGAGATGCTGACTGCTGACCAATAAGAAGCAAAGAAATGAGAATGATGTAGAAACCAACCAATGGTAAATAATAAGAGGGCTTTAAGCAAGCGCTGTTCCAAGCAAAATCTAATAAGGAAAGGGATGTGACTGAATAAAATAAAATAGTTAATCCAATAACATTTATATGATGTTTGATTTATATCAAGTTTCAAGCTCTCCTCAAGAGAAGAGGGAGCTGTATGGTGGGGTTACATTTCAGGCAGCTGTACAGGCTCATTTACAACATTTCCCAGAACCTTTGGAGTCCAAATGCTCACACAATTTTCACACATGGCATGGATATTCCTTTCCATATCTATGCATTTGACAAACAAATATTTGTGAAAATGGCACACAGTTAATGACCATGCAGTTGCGAGAAACTGCAATCAGTGTGTGTCTATCTGATAGTGAAAAACAATATTAGAAATAGAGAGTCATTGGGCCCATACTGTGCTCGTTGTGAAACAGACATACTCTGAACAGCAGAAGAAGGCAGAGTAAGTGCAGAGGTATGGCCTTTTTGCACTTTAATTAAGTAGCTTAAATCACATGTATGGTGCCAAAATGTCTTGTGAAGTCGGAAGGGGGGGAGCCTACCTGCTATGAAGTGTGTGAATGAGCAACCCTACAAATTCCTGTGCAATAGCACCTTACTCACAACCTAACAAAATCCAGGTGGCTTTCAGAGCATCATGCACAGGGACAACCTCCCATATACCACCTTCAAAGAAGAGGCGTCCCACCTTATGGAACACTTAAACTTCTAAATCTAAATGGATGCCAAAACAACCATCAGAGTAACACTTGCATACTGACCCCCTGCCCTGCATTCTCCAAGGTCATCACTGACCTCCTTGCCCCCTAGCTATTGACTCGACAGACTACCTATTCCTATGAGACCTGAATTTCCATTTAGACAACCCTAGCGACCACACGACCACCACTCCCCTGGACAACCTAAGCAACATCGGACCCAAACACCTAGCACCAGGCCCACACCCCACCAGCATCGATCAACTTCTGACCCCATCTGAGGACTCCCCCAGTCACCTCATTATGGACTGGAGGCCACTATTCATCCTAGTGACCTCAACCAACTCTGACTCACCGAACGACCCCTGCCCACATTACATCTTCAACCTGAGCCAGGAGGAAATCAGCAGCATCCTCTCTCCCATTCTCAGCACCTCCATTAGGACTGCTACTGTCTTCAAAGCATGAAAACAAGCAGAGGCCAAGCTGCTCCTGAAGAATTCTTCTACTGACCCCAGTGAACTAAAAAATTACCACCCCATCTCTCTGCCCAATTTCCCAGCCAAATTCCTGGAAAAAGCCATCAACAAACAGCTCTCCAAACACCGGGAAAAACACAACCTACTTGACCCATCTAAATGCGGCTTCACCCAACCACAGCACCAAGACCACGCTTATCGCTGCAATGAACGAGACCAGGTCCCGCCTCGACCATGGAGAGAAAGCGGCTTTGATCCTCTTAGACCTCTATACCACGTTTGACACCATCTCCACTTCATCCTCCTCACCAGACTTCACCACATAGGGATCAGAAGCAATGACCTCAAATGGATCCATGCCTTCATCACAGGCCGCATTCAAAGGGTTTGCTCCCACCTTTCACCTCAGAACCTAAGAGCAACATATGCAGCATCCTTCAGGGATCCTCTTTCTGCCCCACCCTCTTCAATGTTTACGTGATACCGCTGGCCGAGATTGTTTGTTCCCATGCAATCAAAATCATCTCTTATGCCGACAACACCCAACATATACTCTCCTTGCCAAAGACCAATCCACCGCCAGGGACAACTTCAGCAATGTCATGACACACGTTGCTGATTGAATGAAAAACAACTGCTTGAAACTGAACACAAACAAGATGGAAGTGATCATCTTCGAAGTAACCCTTTCCCTTGGGATGATTCATGGTGGGCCTCCATGCTTGGACAACCCCCATCAACAACTGACCACGCCTGCAACCTCGGCATCATCATCAACATCAAGCTCACCTTCAAACAGCGGCTAAATGCAGTGGCCTCCTCCTGCTTCTACAACCTCTGCATGCTACGGAAGATCTTAAAATGGATGCCAATTGAAACCAGAAAAATTTATTAGACTACAGAAATGGCCTCTATGTCAGACTCCCCACCCAGCTCCTCCACCACCTCCAGACCATCCAGAACATGGCAGCGAGACTCATCATAGACCTTCCCAGGAGAACCCACATCACCCCCCACCTCAGAAGTCTGCACTGGCTGCCGGTGCACAAGAGGTGAAAATTCAAATTTCTCACCATCCCCTACAAAGCCCTCCACAACTTCGGACCCAAGCTAATGAACCACAGACTCTCCTTCCTACGGCCCACCAGGGAGCCTGCTTGACAACCCCTGCCCTCGCTCATGTCCTAAGGATCCAATGCAACCGCTGCTGATGTCATTCGTTGTCCTATCTCACTGCCAAGAACTGGAATGATCTCCCCCTCACCTCTGCATCTCACACGCCCTCCTTGGGTTCAGAAAAAACTCAAGACTTGGCTCTTTGAGGAGTAGCTTGGATGCACATGACAACCTTGAGTGCCTGGATAGCACCAGGGTGATAAGTTGCACTTTTAAAATATTATGATTGATTGTGGGCATGGGTCGTTGGGTGAGCTGAAGTGGGTTGAGGTCATAACGGTTGATTTATTGCTTTGTTCTGGAATGTTTCCATCAAGGGCTAAAAAATTATTGTGATAATTTAGAGTGTGGTGGCAATAGGGCAACTGTTGAACCTTAACCAACACCCCGTTCTGCCTCACAATTTTTTTTTCTTCTTATTGATAGTCAGGGGAAGCACTTGGGGCCTGATTCACAAAGGTAGAATTACACTTTTGTGTAAGTTTATGATCATTTGCCATACACAAAGGGATTTATGAGTAGTATCTTTACAAGTGACATGTATCTGCACATAAAAACATAGGCCCTCATTACAACCCTGGCGTTAAATCCTGCTTACCGCCATGCCGATGGCCACCAAGATACCATGACAACAGCGGTAATCCACCACGGGTATTATGACCCCCACTGAGAATACCGCCACAATACAGACACCCACACAAGTCCGCCACACCAAAGGTCAGTGATAAACAGGCGATAGCAAAACACTGTCACGCCAACAGAAATACGCCCAGAGTATCATGACCCATGAATCAACGTTGCAGTCTTTCAACCGTGGTAAACCATTGGCAGTACAGGCCGCCGCGCTCAAAATACACACACACTTGCAAAACTACACCACATTGGACAATTCAAAATACACACACTTGACACATATACACACACACCACACCCACACATCCACACACTATAAAACGCACACACATTACCCATAACCCCTTACAATAAAAAAAGAGAGCACGCACAGAGAGACAAGCAAACAGCACACAACCAATCAGAGGCACAGAACACAATCACTCTTACACCATCCACGCACATCACAGTATACACCCTAACACTTCATCCCACACATCACCTCACACATATCACTCACACCACATACATGGCACCCCAAAGACACCCCAGGTTTTCTGAAGAAAAGCTAAGGGTCATGGTGGACGAAATCATCCGGGTAGAGCCACAGCTATTTGGATCACAGGTGCAGCAGACCTCCATTGCAAGGAAGATGGAGCTATGGTGGAGAATCATGGACAGGGTGAACGCCATGGGACAGCACCCCAGAACAAAGGAAGACATCAGGAAGAGGTGGAACGACCGACGGAGGAAGGTGCGTTCTGTGGTTGCAAGACACCAGGTAGCCCTACAGAGGACTGGCGGTGGACCTCAACCTTCTCCCCCACAACTAACAACATAGGAGGAGCAAGTCTTGGCAATCATGCATCCTGAGGGCCTCGCAGGAGTAGCAGGAGGACTGGACTCTGGTAAGTCAAACTTTACTATTATATCCCCCACCCTACCTGCATGCCATCACAAACTCCTACCCCTACCCTCACCCCCATCACTCCACCACCTCACATATACCCCACTATCACAACCCATCCATCCCAAAACCAAGCCCTGCATGTAACACCAATGCATGGACACCCATCACTGCCCTGCATGGACACCCATCACCACAGCATGCCCAGTAGAGAGACTCACCCAGCCCACACAATCAGCAATCACACAAGGCCAAGGCGACAGGGAAAGCACAATTATACAGTGAAACACACCCATTGCACAAAATGGCACACACATATACAATAACAATGCATTTGTATCCCAACAGGACCCCTACCCAACGTCAGCGGAGAGGAGGTGCCACCAACATCCAGTACCCTCCCAGAAGAGGCCCACAACGATGACAGCAGCTCTGCACACCTGGATCCCGATGACCAACCTGGCCCATCAGAGACCTCTGGAAAGTCGGTTTCCCTGCCACAGTCCCAACCCACCACAGTGCCTCCCCCCTCAGGAAACTCCAGCACAGCACCCACCCAGCGGGCCCATGCCACTGTTCCCAGGTCATGTCACTCAGCAGTGTGTCCACCACTACAGGGACACCAGGCAACCCTACAAAACCAGGACAATTAGGGACCTGGGGTCAGTGGCAGTGGGCACACGGTTCAGGGGACAGAGGCACAGGCCAACAGGGAAACTGGGAGGACTGCTGTGCGATGGGGGAGGACAGGCCCAGGGAACCGACCCTCCACGAGGCACTCTCAAACATCATCGGAGCATACCATCATTCCCAGAAGTCCATGGGCACGGTACTGGCCAAGTTACAGGAGACCCAGCCGCTGCAGGAGGGACAGTACATGGGGATCAGGGAGGACCCAACAAAAATCAACACCATCCTGGTCACCATAGAAGGGGTGCTGGCTGACATGGGCAAGATCATGAGGGAGGCAGTGGCACAACAAAGGGCCCCTGGCACTAGCCAAACCTAGGAACAGCCTTCCACCGCCACCGATGCTAGTGGACAGGAGGCCCCGCCACAGGACCAACAGGCCACCAGCATCCCACCCCCTGCAGAAGGAGAACCACCCTGCAAACGGTCCCTGTGATCCAGGCAGAAGACAGAGAACATTGCCAAGACCCTGCCAGGAAAAAGATCTCTCCTGATTGTCCCCCTAATGTCCTACTATGTCACCCTGTCCACCTTGAACTGCCATTACTCCACTTCCTATGCCCCATTGGACAATGTACCTGTGATACCAAGAGACTGGACTCTACCATGGACCTTCCTCCACCATCACCCCAGCCCCTTCCCTGTACCCCCATACTATACAGCACAACAAATAAATACCACTTAAATATAAATCATACTTGAGTCAGTGTAATGATTGGAAAGATGTATTCTTACAACATTCTCAAAGCATTGCAACATCTATGTTCATTGAATTATACCAATGTATGACAGTTGTTGGGCAGTAGTATACATAGCAGGAGCCAGAACGGGGTACACAGATCTGAAAAAAGGGAATCCAAAGGGAACAGTCAGTGACCATGGACAGAGGGTAAGAGGCTGGCATGTACAATGTCCAAAAGTATACTGAAATGTGAAGAGGAGTTACAGTCTCTGACCTGTGTGTAACTGGAAGTACTGCTGGATAATGTTTATTCTGTTGTCCACATCTTCTTCATCTGCGTCCTCTTCCTCACTGTCCACAGGCTCCCCCGCTGCCACAAGACCATCACCAGGCTCATCCTCCAGTAGAAAAGGCACCTGGCGTCTCAAGGCCAGGGTGTGCAACATACAGCATGCCATGATGATCTGGCACACCTTCTTCAGTGAGTAGTGCAGAAATCTACCTGTCAGATGGAGGCACCGGAACCTGGCCTTCAGGAGGCCGAACGTCCTCTCAATTATCCTCCTTGTTCGCCCCTGTGCCTCATTCTAATGTTCCTCTGCCCTTGTCCTGGGATTCCTCACTGGGGTCAGTAGCCATGAGAGGTTGGGGTAACCAGAGACACCTGCAAATATCGAGGGACAACTGTCACACACTAACCATTATGGCCAACCCCATGCCCATACACCTACTTATATGGTGTGGGGACCTTGGGCTCACCTATTAGCTACACCCAGTGTCTCTGGAATTGGCCCATCACATAAGGGATGCTGCTATTCCTCAGGATATAGGCATCATGCACTGAGGCAGGATATTTGGCATTCACATGAGAGATGTACTGGTCCGCCAAACACACCGTTTGCACATTCATCGAATGACAGTCTTTTCTATTCCTTTATACCTGTTCATTTCTGCGGGTGGCACACATGCCACATGTGTACCATCAATGGCACCAATGATGTTGGGGATATGACCCAGGGAATAGAAGTCAGCTTTCACTGTGGCCAAATCCTCCACCTGGGGGAATAGATGTAGCTGCGCATGTGTTTCAGCAGGGCAGACAACACTCTGGTCAACACGTTGGAGAACATTGGCTGAGACATCCCTGATGCCATGGCCACTGTTGTTTGAAAAGAGCCACTTGCCAGGAAATGGAGCACTGACAGAACCTGCACTAGAGGGGGTATTACTGTCGGCTGGCCGACAGCTAACATCAGGTCTGGCTCCAATTGGGCACACATTTCTTGTATTGTGGCATGATCAAGTCTGTATGTGATGATAATGTGTCTGTCGTCCATTGTCGACAGGTCCACAAGGGGTCTGTACACCGGAGGATGCCGCCATCTCATCATCTGCCTCAGCGGTTGTAGCCTATGGAGGAGAACGGTGAGCAGAAGGTCATTTACCACATCAATAACACAACTTTGTTTGAATTAATGTCACAGAAAGAGTGTTTACATTCGAGAGTCAGTATATGGGCCAATATGTGCTGTGATGCAGTTAGGTGCCATGCTATGTGCCCCCATGAAATGACGGTTGCCTGACCTGTGAGGAGGGACAAGGGGAAATGAGGTAACTGCGCTGGCGTTGTGCTGCATCGTGGTAGGTTGTTGTTGACCGCCGCGCAACTCTGCATTGGTTATCATTGGGCCCTATGGGTCCCAGGAGCCAATGGCAATGTACGCCGGCGGTGACGGTACGCACCACCGCGGACGTCACCGCCATTTTCTACCTTTTCACTCACTTGCTACCTGACCCTCAACAGAAGAGGACCTACACTTCAAGTGCTGCTGTGACCTGAGTCTGGAAGCGACAATGTCTAGAGTGTGTGGGGAAAGGGCCCCTGCCTTCACTGCAGGGGAGTTGGAGAAACTGGTGGATGGGGTCCTTCCTCAGTACACGTTACTCTACGGTCCTCCAGACAAACAGGTGAGTACACTGTGAGCATGATGTGTGGTCAATGCCTGTTTGGAGTGGTGTGGATGTACGGCACATGTTGGGGGGTGCTAATGCATCCTGCCCTGAATGCTGCATGAGAGGTGGTCAGTGTATGTGTGTCAGGGCATGGGTGGGAACTGGTGGGCAATGAGTATGATGGTCCGGACGGGTGAGTAATTCCATTTTCCGCTGTCTTTTCCCTCTAAGTCAGCGCCCACCAGAAAAAGGATATTTGGCGTGCCATCGCAAAGGAAGTGCGGACCCTGGGGGCCTATCACAGGCGGAGCACCCACTGCCAGAAGAAATGGGAGGACCTGCACCGCTGGACCAAGAAGACGGCGGAAACCCAGCTGGAGCTGGTCTCCCAATGTGGAAGGAGTGTCTGTCGCACCATGACCCCACTGATGTTCCGCATTCTGGCGGTGGCCTATCCAGAGTTGGATGGGTGCTTGAGGGCATCACAGCAGCCACGAGGGTGTGAGTACAGATTCTGATTATTGACTTTGCGCGCTTCAGTAACTAGCTGGGTGGGGGATGTGGGCTGTGGGTACCCCTAGGTCAGGGCGATCATGGCAGGGTGGGTCCCTAGTTTGCAGGCTCTGAAGCACCCCTACCCCAATGGTACAAGTGCCCAACTACTACTGGGCAGTGTCCTGAAAGTGTCAGGTGTGCAGATGCTGGCGCTAGGCATTGTACCCCATAGGCTGGTGACTACCTTAGTGAGTGGTTGGGCATGGTCTAGTGCAGAGGGCAGCTCAGTGTGTGTTGTGTACGCCAACTGTAGTGGTGTTGCTGGCATTGACCATGTGTAACCTCTGTCTATCCCCCCTTCTTGTTTTGTTACAAGTGGAGGGAGACACCAGGCTGTCTCCATCCGAGGCTGCTGGAGATGGCCTGGTGTCTCCCTCCACTACTGCAAGCACCTGCACCATGGGCAGCACCGGCAGCATCTATGCCGCAGACACTGCTGCAGGCACGGCAACCTGTACCGCCATATGCACCGCCACATGCCCAGCCGGTGCCACTACATCGGACATTAGCAGCCTCTCTAGTGGGCAGCCGTCCAAGGCTCCAGGAGACCTCCTGGACCCTGCACCCACCACTTGAGGCACCACCACCAGCACTGGCACTCCCAGCCATATGCAGCCTAATGTGCCGCAGGATGGAGTGTGGCTCTGCCTACCTGTTCCCTGCACATCTCGTGCCTCAGACACCCAGGTGAGGGAATGTGCACTGCCACTCCCCAGGTGCAGCATCACTGGGCACCATGCCCCCTCCAGAACCAGTGGAGTAATGCATCCACTCACCCAGTCCTTGGCAGGATGAAGCACACTGGGCACAAAGCCCCCTCCAGAACCAGTGGAGAAATACATCCACTCACCCAATCCTTGGCAGGGTGAAGCACACTGGGCACAAAGCCCCCTCCAGAACCAGTGGAGAAATGCATCAACTCACCCAATCCTTGGCAGGATGAAGCACACTGGGCACAAAGCCCCCTCCAGAACCAGTGGTGAAGCCATCCACTAGAGAGACTGTGGCTTTGCACTTCCCAGGAGCAAGCAGTGGGCAAACCACCCACTTGAGAGACTTGAGAGACTGTGGCTTTGCACTCCCCAGGACATTGCTGTGGGCCTGTTGCCCCCTTGAGAAGCAGTGTGTAGTACCATCTTCCGGCTGAGATGCCCCACCTCCACTTCCCCCTGGAGTGCCTCTGTTTTTCGACCTGATGCCCCTGCAGTGTTCTCTCCTTTTTGAGGCAGGAGTCAAGTGTGGGCTTCGTCCATGTTTTTTTGGGCCACTAGTCCATGGACATTTGCAATGAACAGTGTAAGGCCCTCTGTCATATTTTACATATTTGTAGAAAGTGTTGTTTTCAATTGTTCACTTTATATGAATTTTCAAAATATCACAGCTTTAACTCCATTCCTTTTGTCCTTGCGTTCTTCCAGGGGATTCCAGGGTGTATCTGTAATGTTGTTGGATCTGTTAGTGTGAATGGTATTGTGGTTGAGGGTGGGGGGTGGGGGTGTTGCATGTTGCATGTGTGTGTCACTCTCTTTTTCCTTCCCCCTCCCCTGCGGGCTAGGTGCAGTACTCACCGTTGTCATCGTCGCCGCCTTCTTTCAAATTCCTGGTGTATTAGTGGGTACACCAGCATGGGGAGGACCTGCAATTTGGGCTCCATGGCGTCCTAATTCTTCGTTGAGTGTCGAAAGGTGAGTGGTTCCCCTTCAGTGTACTGTTCCTGCTGTGCTTTTGATGGCATTGGTACCGCCCCGGAAAAGCTGGCGGATTGGCCTCTCATAATACAGTGGGCAGTACATTGTCTTCCGCCTGTCTATTGGCGGTAACCGCCGCGGTGTTTGTTGCTACCACCTTGCCAGTCGGAGTGTTAAAGTGGCTGTCTATGATGGCGGTTTCCACCGTGGTCGTGATCCCATTTTTTTGTCCGCCAGCCTGTTTGCAGTATTACTGCCGCTTTATCTCCGACCGCCAGGGTTGTAATGAGGGCAATAGTTTTTTTATGTGTGGAGACTGCACTCTTAAAGATACTACTTTTCTGAATAGCAAACAACCATAAATTTACGAACAAGTGTGAGTTTACCTTTGTGATCTGACTTTGGAGTCCCACCTGGCTCCACCAAGGCAAATCCTTAACCAGCATTCCACCTTCGTCAAGACTGAAAGATTAACTGCATCAGAACTACCTCCATATTTATAGCAGGGTTTCTGACACCGTTTTTTCCTGTGTGTGTGTGGCCATGAAAAACATAAAAAAGCAAACAATCATAAACTTACGAAAAAGTGTGAGTTTATCTTTGTGATCAGGCCTCTGGTTTCTGACTGGAGTTCCACCTGGCTCCATCGCTGTAAATCCTTAATCAGCATTCCACCTTCCACAAGACTGACAGATTAACTGCATCAGAAGTCCCTCCATTACATTTCTATAGCAGGGTTTCTGACACTGTTTTTTCCTCTGTGTGTGTGTGACCATGAGAAACATGGTAGTTGTGATCTGAAAAATGACCTAAGTGATCCCAGGCACTGAGGAAAAATCCTGGTACATTTTTATTATTTGTTTTTTCAGAAAAATGCCCTATCTCATTTTTAGGAGTTTATTTCCCTTACAACATAAAAAAAAAAAAAAGTGCTGACTGGGCTGCCATCCTGGCCTCCATTCTATTTTTAATTAACATGTTTCTGCTTTGTAGGTGGGAACACTTTCATCAAAAATTGCTGATAAAATACCTTTAAAAGCAAGCCTTAAAGTGATATGATAGGCCTGTAGAGACTATTTCACTCTTAAGATCTAGGAGAGGAAGAATTAGTCCTGTGCAGTATTCAATCTAGTTAAGGAACTTACTCATCCTTCAGCTTGTGTGCAAGTCATTCCTGTTTTCACCGCCCTATGCTCTAATATTGCAGATTTCCTTAAGCAGAGATACTTTAAGGCACTGGCCAACTGGGCAATTGAACAGGACCCCAACCTTCCAAGGGGCCCTTGAGAAAAGTTAGCTTTCTCTTTAGCTCACATCTTGTTCTCCATATCTACTGTGAGAGATGATTCCTTTATATGTTGAAACACATCACCATTTGGGGCTTATGCTAACTAAGGTTGTGTTTACAGTGTCCTCTATCTTGTGTTAACATCATCAATATCACCTTAACTGTTGTTCTTCGTTTTCCGAATAAAGAAATGCAAAACTCACACTAATATACTGAGAGATGTACCCAAATATCCTTTCCCCCAGTGCCAACCGAGGACATTTCAACTGTCCCAGGCTGTTGTCATACAATGTTTCAATTGGATTGCTGAACTAACTGTGAGAATGTCTGCAACTTCAAAAAGGACCTCAATGGGAGAATCTTCCAATGTATTTTGTAGAATGTTGTTTCTTATTGCTCATTACCTATTGATGCATTTCCTGAGAATGATGTACCCATGAAGAATGTATGACTTTCGTATAGATTTCTATGTGAGAGAGACCCTTTTTCCCCACCTTTGAGACAAATCTATGCCACTAAAGATTTCTTGTGGCATAGTCTATATAATCTGCTATTAATTCTTTCATATTGCAATGGAACAGTAATCTTTGTCTGTCATCCTTATGAGAATGACTGTCACCTGCTACTGTAAATAATTATTATTTCTGTGACAGGGCCTGTCTAAAAAGAGTTACTCAATATCTGCCTACCAGGGCACTAAAGTCAACAAACCAGGCTGTCATTGTGCCATACTAAATTTAGTGAGTTAGAGCATGGGGCCTTCCCATTATATAGCAAAATAATGGAATACTCTTCCACTTCAATTGCATCTCATCCCTAGGCTCTTAAAACAGAACTCTTCCAGCTCTAATACTTCTGACACCTACTTGTTCTGTGTTTTCTCATAGTCTGCTAGCTGGTGCAAGGGTATCTCTTTGAGGATGAGTTTGTGCACTTGTAAATCCAATTAAGTTAACAAAACAACCAGTGTGAGAAGAGGCTGGTGTATGAGTTAAATCTTATTCCATTATCAGAATATTGAGAAATTCGACAAAAAAGGGAAATCATTTATCCAAGCCTGATCCAAATGCACTTTGGGGGTCATTCTGACCTCAGCGGTAAAAGGCCCTTACCGCCGGTCAGAAGTCCGCCATTCTACCGCCGCGGCCGCGGTAAACCGCCACGGTCATTCTGACCACTAACTGTGAAACCGCCAACAATCCGACATCCAAGGAAGGCCGCCTCATCAGCGGGCCGCGGAAAACTGGAGATGACCAAACCTCCACCGTCACGCCAACACAAACACGCCCATGCCATTCTGACCCACCAATCCACGCAGCGGTCTTTCAACCGCGGTATTCCATTGGCGGTACACACCGCCGCGCTCAAAATACACACACAGCTCCAAAACAAAGCCACATTGGACAATTTGAAATACACACACCTGACACACATACAAACAACACTCCCACACATCCAATCAACTATAAAACACACACCCACATCACCCACAAACCCCCACTAGTTGGAAATCGGAGAGAAGGCGAGAGAGATAGAGATAGAGAGAGCAAGCACAGCAATAGAAAACCCCAACACACACAGGAACCCAACTTCATCACCCACACCACATCTACGCACACATCACCACATATCACCACGCACATCACCACAAACACCACCCCACACCTCATCCACACCACCCCATGGCACCCCAAAGACACCCCAGGTTCTCGGACCAAGAACTCAGGGTCATGGTGGAGGAAATTATAAGGGTTGAGCCCCAGCTCTTCGGCACACAGGTGCAGCACACCACTATAGCATGGAAGGCTGAGCTATGGCAAAGGATCGTAGACAGGGTCAACGCTGTGGGACAGCATCCCAGAAATCGGGAAGATATCAGAAAGCGATGGAACGACCTACGGGGGAAGGTGCGCTCGATGGTGTCGCGACACAACATCACTGTGCAGAAGACTGGCGGCGGACCCCCACCCACTCCACCCCAATTCACAGCATGGGAGCAAGAGGTGGTAAACATCCTGCATCCTGATGGCCTCGCTGGAGTACACGGAGGAATGGACTCTGGTAAGTCGAATCTCAACTACTCCACCCCCCCCAACCACCAGCATGCCAACCCCCCCTCACCCTCAATCTCAACCCCCCAGCACACAACCTCCCTGCCAATGTCTCACCAGCACAACCCACCCTAAACAACACCAACCCCTGAATGCCAACACAAACCATAGACAGCCACCACCAAAGCATGACCATTGCACATACCCATACACCCCCCCCCCCACCACCCTCACAACACCTCCCACAAGGGAATGCCAGCACTGGGGGCCAAGGGCACTCAAAATGCACGCCATGGCACACACCGAAACAATAACCATACTCCTTTACCCCTGCAGGGCCCGAACGCCAACAC
Organism: Pleurodeles waltl; assembly: GCF_031143425.1. NCBI lineage: Eukaryota > Metazoa > Chordata > Amphibia > Caudata > Salamandridae > Pleurodeles > Pleurodeles waltl. The sequence continues at coordinate 527,933,249 of NC_090445.1, read as the reverse complement.
ACCGCCACGGAGGGTCCAGATTTGTCCATCCCACCCCCAGAACAGGCCCCCAGCGAGGACAGCAGCTCTGTCGACCTAGAACCTGATGACCAGCCCGGACCATCGGGGACCTCTGGACAGTCGGTTCCCCACACACAGACACAGGCCACAGCAGACCCAACCCCCTCTGGGAACACAAGCACAGCTCCCACCCAGCGGGCCCATGCCTCTGTCTCGCGGACGCGTCAATCAGCGGTGTGTCCGCCACTACAGGGCACCCAGGCTGACCCAACACCCCAACAACAACAGGGACCTGGGGGCAGTGGTAGTGGGCACACCGTCCAGGGGACAGAGGCCCGGGGAAACAGGGCAACTGGGAGGGCTGCTGTGCGACAGGGGGGGAGGACAGGCCCAGGGAACCGACTCTCCAAGAGGCCCTCACCACCAACATGGGAGCATACCATCACTCCCAGGAGACGATGGCGACGGTACTAGCCAGGTTCACCGAGATCCAGGCACAGCAGGAGGAACGGTACATGGGGTTCAGCAATGAACTCAGGAACATCGCTACCGCTATGGGGACCATAGTCCAGGCCCTCAACCGTATAGAAACCACATTGCGGCCACAAGGGCCCCTGTCACTAGCCAGGAACAGCCTACCACCTCCGCCGGCGCTAGTGGTCAGGAGGCCCCCACAGAACGACGGGCCACCAGAACCCCACCTCCTGCTGAAGAACAACCACCCCGCAAGAGGAACCTGAGATCTCAAAGGAAGACAGAGTAGGATGCCAAGACCCCCGCCAGCCTAACATCCCCCCGGATGTCATTCCACTGTCCCACAGTGTCACCCTGTCCAACCTTGAACTGCCCCTGCTCCATTCTTCCACAGGCATATGGACAATGCACCTGTGCGACCGAGAACTGGACTCTGCCATGGACATAACTCCACCCTCACCCATCACCGTTTTAATATCATGTACCAATATCTAGCACTAAAAATAAATCACTCATTGCACTGAAATCATTCTGGAGTCAGCCTGTATTATTTACAAATGTATAACACATTACTTATCAATAATGTTCTGTTATTTATGTGCTGACAACATACCGATGTCAATAAGCATTAGTCCATGGGCTAACCAAGCAGAAGTCACGCAGTGGGTCATACAGCACTGAAAAGGGAAGGGAAAATCAAACATCAGTTTAAAAGAACTGGGGGGAAATACACAAATTAAAGATGCAGGGGGCTTTCAGTAAATGTTAAATGGCGTGGGTGATTCCTACCTGTGTGCTACTGAAAATACTGTTGGATAACTCTGTCCCTGTTGTCTGGGTCGTTCTCTTCGTCTTCCTCCTCTTCACTCTCCGCAGGCTCCACAGCTGCTTCAACACCACCATCTGGACCATCCTCCTGCAGGAAAGGCACCTGACGTCGCAATGCCAGATTGTGAAGCATACAGCAGGCCACGATGATCTGGCACACCTTCTTTGGTGAGTACATCAGGGATCCCCCTGTCATATGCAGGCACCTAAACCTGGCCTTCAGGAGGCCAAAGGTTCTTTCAATGATCCTCCTAGTTCGCCCATGGGCCTCATTGTACCGTTCCTCTGCCCTGGTCCGGGGATTCCTCACTGGGGTCAATAGCCAAGGCAGGTTGGGGTAACCAGAGTCACCAATTAGCCACACACGTTGTCTCTGTAGCTGTTCCATCACATAAGGGATGCTGCTATTTCGCATCACATACGCGTCATGCACTGACCCAGGGAACTTGGCATTCACATGGGAGATGTACTGGTCAGCCAAACAGACCACCTGGACGTTCATAGAATGGTAACTTTTCCTGTTTCTGTACACCTGCTCATCGTCTTTTGGGGGTACTAAAGCCACATGGGTCCCATCAATGGCACCAATTATGTTGGGGATATGTCCAAGGGCATAAAAATCACCCTTCACAGTGGCCAAATCAACCTCCTCAGGGAAGACAATGTAGCGCCGCATGTGTTTCGTCAGGGCAGACAACACTCTAGACAAGATTTTTGAAAACATAGGCTGAGACATTCCAGATGACATGGCCACTGTTGTCTAGAATGAGCCACTTGCCAAAAAATGGAGGACTGACAGAACCTGCACTAGAGGGGGAATTCCTGTGGGTTGGCGGATGGGGGACAATAGGGCTGGCTCCAGCTGGGCACACAGTTCATGTATAGTGGCTCGGTCAAGTCGGTATCGTAGTATGATATGGCGTTCTTCCATATTCGACAGGTCCACCAGCGGTCGGTACACGCGAGGATTCATCCTTCTCCTCGCAAGTCCCAGCGGACGGTGCCTAGGAAGGACAACATGGAGCACAGAGTCAAGCAAATCACAGGTACGTTCACCACTGCATGCATAGCACACGATTATCTATGTATTGAAAGGCGTGTATGTGTGGCAATGCAAGGCCTAGGCCTGTGTGACGCAGTACAAATTATGCCATGTGGGCCCTTGAAATGGCGGCTGCCTGACCAGTGAAGTGGGACAATGGGATGTGAGGTCAATGCGCTGGCATGGCACACCGTGGCGGTAGGCGGTCACGAAGCCGCATTGGCTAACATTGAGGCCTATGGGTTTCAGGAGCCAATGACGAGGTGCGCCGGCGGTCACGGTACGCACCGCCGCGGTACGCACCGCCGCGGGCGTGACCGCCATTTTCTATCTGCTTAATCACTTGAGACCTGATCATCCACAGGAGAGGACCTATACTGCAAGTGCTGCTGTGACCTCGGTCTGGAAGTTACAATGGCTGCTGCGACTGGGGAAAGGGCCCCTGCCTTCACGTCTGAGGAGTTGGAGAAACTTGTGGATGGGGTCCTCCCCCAGTATGCGTTACTCTACGGTCCTCCAGACCAACAGGTAAGTACACTGGGTGCACATTGAATGGGCTATGCCTGTGTGGAGTGGGGTGGATGTAAGTTGGTGGGGTGGGGTGCGAATGAGGAGTGCAACGCACGACAGATGAGAGCATGTGCCATATGGCAAGGTTGGGGAGGGGGGGGCAATCGCATCTAACATGCAGAAAATTTATAATTTATCCTTCCCACCCTGTACATGTCAAATAGGTCAGCGCCCATCAGAAAGTGGACATTTGGCGTGCCATCGCCAAGGAAGTCCGGGCCCTGGGGGTCCACGTCAGACGGGGCACCCACTGCAGCAAGGGGTGGGAGGACATCCGCCGCGGGACCAGGAAGACCGCCGAGTCACTGCTGGGGATGGCCTCCCAACCTAGGAGAGGTGCCAGTCGTACCCTGACCCCCCTGATGTCCCGGATCCTGGCGGTGGCCTACCCTGATTTGGATGGGCGCTTGAGGACATCACAGCAGACGCAAGGGGGTGAGTATCAGCACATTCTGCTATCTCTCTGCGCAGTGGAGGCGTCTGGGTGGGGGAGGAGGGTTGTGGGTGACATTAGGCCAGGGCGCTTTCTGTAGTGTAGTCCTCTCCTTTAGGCATGGCCCTGTGCTCCCGGCCCCCACCTCTGTAGGGTGACAAGTACAGCTATCGATGGTCCAGCATCACACATGTGCGCCTTTGTCGTCTCTAGACCTGTTGTCCTAGTCAGAAGTACTGAGAAGTGTACCCCGAATGCGCGGCTTAGTGCATGAGGCTCCTGTGTCTGTCCTCTCCGCCAACGGTGTTGACATTGCATGCACTCAACCTGGTCTTCGTTTTTCTCCCCCCACCCTTCTTCTTCATCTTCTTGTGCATGTGTGCATTAGCATCATCAGGCGGAGGAGAATTGGCATCGGAGCACGAGGGAGCTGCAAGTCACAAGGCCCCGGTGGGACCAGGAACAGACACTGAGGGCACCAGTGATCCGGAGGGCGAGGGGAGCACCACAACGGGGACCGGTGGTGACACCAGCGACACGTCCTCGGATGGGAGCTCCCTAGCGGTGGCGCCAACATCCGGGCCCCCCGCCTCTACAGGTACAGCCGCCACCCAGCGCACCAGCCCCGCCCTCCCAGCAGCCCCTCAGCCTACGCTCCGTGCCCGCTCGCCCAGGAAGGCGGGCGTCTCCTTCGCCCCAGGCACCTCAGCCCCTGCCCCTGTTACCCCTGCAGCCCTCAGTGAGGAGGTCATTGACCTCCTGAGGACCATCATTGTTGGGCAGACTACCCTTTTGAATGCCATCCAGGGGGTAGAAAGGGAGGTGCATCGGAGCAATGCCTACCTGGAGGGCATTCATTCGGGTCAGGCTGCCCATCAACGATCGTTCAATGCTCTGGCCTCAACACTGACGGCAGCCATTGTCCCTGTTTCCAGCCTCCCTCTTCTGACTGCCTCCAGCCTGTCTCTGTCTCCTGTTCCTCAGCCTATCCCATCCACACCATCAGACCAGCCTGCACACACCTCAACACCCGAGGGCAGCTCATCCAGACACAAGCACCACAGAACCCACAAGCATTCACGCAAGCAACACCCAGATGCAGACATTCCAACAGTCACTACCACCTCTGTGTCCCCCTCCTCCTCGTCTCCCTCCTCCCTCCCTGTGACGTCTACACTCACACCTGCATGCACACCACCATCAGCCAGTGCTTCCATCACCAGCACACCCTCCAGTCCAGTCCGCACACGTGCAGTCACCACCCCCACTACCATTTACACGTCCCCTGTGTCCTCTCCCACTGTGTCTGTCACCCCCTCTTCCAAGACACACAAACGCAGGCAGACACCCACCCAACAGCCATCCACCTCACGACAGCCTCCAGCACAAGCACCTGCACCCAAAGACAGCACACCTGACTCTCCTACAACCACATCCTCTTCCTCCACTCCCATCACCACTTCTCCTACCTTTTACCTTGGTCCTAAGAAAGTTTTCCTCGCTAATCTTGACCTCTTTCCCTCCACTGACCCACCCCCTCCATCTGCAAAGAGTCCCAAGAGCACCTCAGCCACCACCAGCCCAGCTTCGAGTGTCACTGTGGTGCATGGGTTCTGGAGTCCACCCTTTGCCAGCAGTGACACTTCAATCAGCAGCAAGGGGACAGCCAGCCCCCCCCCAGGCAAGAGGACCCGGAAACTAAAGGGCTGCCGTGAGAGGACTGACACGGCTGCCCCCAAGGAGCCAAGTTTGCCCACTTCACCAGCCACAACAGCTAGGGGAGGCAAGGGCCCGAGAGCCCCATCTAAGGAGCGAAAGGGCAGCAGGGCGGAGAAGTCAGCCAGCAGGAGCGCGGAGCAGGAGGGTCCCACAAGCCCCATCCCGGGTGTTAGGGAGAACACCAAAGGGCCCAGGACTCTGTCACCGAAGGGTCCAGCAACAGCACGGTCGGAGGGCGACTGAGCAGGGAGTCCAGGCCAGGTCTGGCTCCCTTGACTTACTGGACGAGCACCGCTGAAGAGGGCCCCGGCGTGCAGAAGAGCACCGCTGAAGAGGGCCCCGGCGTGCAGAAGAGCACCACTGAAGAGGGTCCCGGCGTGCAGAAGAGCACCGCTGAAGAGGGCCCCGGCGTGCAGAAGAGCACCGCTGAAGAGGGCCCCGCCGTGCAGAAAAGAACTGCTGAACAGGGCCCCGCCGTGCAGAAGAGCACCGCTGAACAGGGCCCCGCCGTGCAGAAGAGCACTGCTGAACAGGGCCCCGCCGTGCAGAAGAGCACTGCTGAACAGGGCCCCGCCGTGCAGAAGAGCACCGCTGAACAGGGCCCCGCCGTGCAGAAGAGCACCGCTGAAGAGGGCCCCGCCGTGCAGAAGAGCACCGCTGAACAGGGCCCCGTCGTGCAGAAGAGCACCGCTGAACAGGGCCCCGCCGTGCAGAAGAGCACCGCTGAACAGGGCCCCGCCGTGCAGAAGAGCACCGCTGAAGAGGGCCCCGCCGTGCAGAAGAGCACCGCTGAACAGGGCCCCGCCGTGCAGAAGAGCACCGCTGAACAGGGCCCCGCCGTGCAGAAGAGCACCGCTGAACAGGGCCCCGCCGTGCAGAAGAGCACCGCTGAACAGGGCCCCGCCGTCTCAAGCACCGCTCCGCTGGGCCCTTCCTGTCAAGCACCGCTCCGCTGGGCCCCACCGTCTCAAGCACCGCTCCGCTGGGCCCCGCAGTCTCAAGCACCGCTCAGCTGGGCCCCGCCGTCTCAAGCACTGCTCCGCTGGGCCCTTCCTGTCAAGCACCGCTCCGCTGGGCCCTTCCTGTCAAGCACCGCTCCGCTGGGCCCTTCCTGTCAAGCACCGCTCCGCTGGGCCCTGCCGTCTCAAGCACCGCTCCGCTGGGCCCCGCCGTCTCAAGCACCGCTCTGCTGGGCCCTTCCTGTCAAGCACCGCTCCGCTGGGCCCCGCCGTCTCAAGCACCGCTCCGCTGGGCCCTTCCTGTCAAGCACCGCTCCGCTGGGCCCTTCCTGTCAAGCACCGCTCCGCTGGGCCCCGCCATCTCAAGCACCGCTCCGCTGGGCCCCGCCGTCTCAACCACCGCTCCGCTGGGCCCTTCCGCTGGGCCCTTCCTGTCAAGCACCGCTCCGCTGGGCCCCGCCGTCTCAAGCACCGCTCCGCTGGGCCCCGCCGTCTCAAGCACCGCTCCGCTGGGCCCCGCCGTCTCAAGCACCGCTCCGCTGGGCCCCGCCGTCTCAAGCACCACTCCGTTGGGCCCTTCCTGTCAAGCACCGCTCCGCTGGGCCCTTCCTGTCAAGCACCGCTCCGCTGGGCCCCGCCGTCTCAAGCACCGCTCCGCTGGGCCCTTCCTGTCAAGCACCGCTCCGCTGGGCCCCGCCGTCTCAAGCACCGCTCCGCTGGGCCCTTCCTGTCAAGCACAGCTCTGCTGGGCCCTGCCGTCTCAAGCACCGCTCCGCTGGGCCCCTGCGTCTCAAGCACCGCTCCGCTGGGCACTTCCTGTCAAGCACCGCTCCGCTGGGCCCTTCCTGTCAAGCACCGCTCCGCTGGGCCCCGCCATCTCAAGCACCGCTCCGCTGGGCCCCGCCGTCTCAAGCACCGCTCCGCTGGGCCCTTCCTGTCAAGCACCGCTCCGCTGGGCCCCGCCGTCTCAAGCACCGCTCCGCTGGGCCCTTCCTGTCAAGCACCGCTCCGCTGGGCCCTTCCTGTCAAGCACCGCTCCGCTGGGCCCCGCCATCTTAAGCACCGCTCCGCTGGGCCCCGCCGTCTCAAGCACCGCTCCGCTGGGCCCTTCCTGCATGCACTGTTTACGGTTCACTGTGCCCACCATGCCTCCTCCTTGACCAGTGGAGACTGTAATCCACTTGAGAGACTGTGGCTTTGCACTCCCCAGGATGGCACAGTGGGCAACCCACCCACTTGTGAGACTTGAGAGACTGTGGCTTTGCACTCCCCAGGATGGCACAGTGGGCAACCCACCCACTTGTGAGACTTGAGAGACTGTGGCTTTGCACTCCCCAGGATTGAACAGTGGGCAACCCACTTACTGTAGAGACTTGAGAGACTGTGGCTTTGCACTCCCCAGGATGGCACAGTAGGCATGGTGGCCCCTTCGTGGTTCTGGCGTCGTGGACTCATGTGGCTGTGGTGCCCCCCCCTTCCCTTCCCCCTGAGGTGCCTGTAGTTTTTTCATCAGATGCCCCTGCAGTGTTCTCTTCAGAGGACTCAGGTCTCCTGTGTGGGCTTTGCCCTTGTGTTGTTACACTTTGGCCCACGGACACTTCGATTTTCTTTTGATGTGCAGGACTAATTGCCTCGGTTATCCATTGCACTGTATATAGACTTATTTTGATATTGATTTTTTGGCTAGTTGACCATAACTTTTCAGAGCCTATTTTGTACATAAATTTTTATTCACAATTTAATTTTGTCTTTGCATTTATCAGGGGGGTTTGGGTGGTGTCACTGTGACTTGTTGCTCTGCATTGGTGTGTACATAGTTTGAGGGGGTGGGGGTCGCATATGTGTGTGCCCGTAAGCTTTCCTCCTCCCCCCTCCCGTGTGTCGTAGGTGCAGTACTCACCGTTGTCGTCTGCGCCGGCGTTCGTACTCGTGGTAGATGAGCAGGTAGACGAGAGCAGGTAGTATGTTTAATTCGGGTTCCATGCTGTCCTCCTTCCTCGTGGAGTGCGTAGAGGTGAGCGTTTTCCCGTTCGTAGTCTGTTTCCGCCGTGTCTTTATCGGCGGGGCTCCCGCCCCGGAAAAGGTGGCGGATTGGTGAGTTGTGATAGGGTGGGCGGTAGATTGTCTGCCGCCTGCCTGTTGGCGGTGACTGCCGCGCTGTTTGTCTGTACCGCCGCGGCGGGCGGAGTGTTAATGTGGCGGGCTGTGTTGGCGGTTCCCGCCAGGGTCAGAATTCCATTTTTTGGACCGCCAGCCTGTTGGCGGGTTGGCCGCCGCTTTATCACCGACCGCCAGGGTTAGAATCACCCCCTTTGTCTCTTGGAATATATTTGGTGAAATTGAGTAGCTAATGTCCCAAAATTACCTGGCAATCGTCAATCGAAATAGTAGCATCTTAATGCTGGAAACTTAGCTAGTAGACAAATACTCTCCTGATGGTTTTATGTACTTCAATGAAATGACAACCAACTTAAATGGAAGTAGATCCTTAGGAAGCTTGTAACATTAGTGTCCATGAAACTAAATGTAAGACAAAAAATATTTCAACCAAATCACCATCAACTCTCATGATTTGGATGGACCCTGTTGACCAGCATATTAGGAATGATTAAATGGAATTGGTTAATATCCAGAACAATGCTAAAAAGAACAACTTTAAGACGGAGTTGAACGTCTAAAAAAAGATTTATTGTATTTGAAATCTAAACACTGAAAACCTTGTTAGACTATGGGGAGATCAGAATATGTAACTATATTTTCAAGATCGTGAGCAATGTTTTGGTGGGAATGATGACACTTTATAACATCACCCCGAGAGATTATCCATTAGTGTGTTTTTCTCTTTTGCTTAATAAAATATGGGAAGCCTTTATAGATCTTCAGTTAGTCTATAGAAATGGTTGCTCCAAAGACGATTGGCCAACAGCTAAAATGTAAAAAAATGGAGCAGACAGGTATGCTGTTGGTTTTGTACTTGTTTCTCCTGAACGTTTTTCTTTTTGTAGAAAATTCCATGTGAGTAATAATGATAGTAATTACTTACTATCTCGCTGTCATTGATAGGATTTTCATTGGTAAATAAACTATACAACAAGAGCTTTATGTGGAATATGCAAACTGACGTACAGCATAACACACTGAAACTGTCTGAACAATATACTGCTACCAGCTTGGAATTTAAATGAAAATGAATCAGTTAGTGAGGGTATTAACCTTTTGTTACAGTCCGTTTCCAGAGACACTGGAATAACAATCATACTTCCCTGACCTTTGGTGGCACCTATGGTAAAAGGCATGACCTCTGTTATGAGAGAGTGAAAACAGTTTACAATAGCAAACAAAGCAGGCCATAGGACATCAAGAAGGAAAATGTGATTCAAATACTGTATAAGCTCTTTTAATTAAAAGAAATCAGTTTTACTACCATGATTCAGGAGAGATGCTGAATATTATCTAGGGAATTCTCATCTGTTTTGGTGTAGGATAAATATGTGAATGCAAATACTGAATTGATCTTTAGAGTGTAAAATTCCTGAGTTTTATGGTTTGAATAGATCGTTTTGGTCTCTGGGACCTCACAGCACCATAGTCAGATGACTACATATACTATCAATGATGATCTCCTGAGATTGATATATGTGGAGGTGACGACCTAAACAATTAAGCCATTAAACATTTATAAATAAGCTGGCCATGATTTCATTCCTGCTTGACTATATGGAATACATTCAAAGTGGTGGGTGGGTATATTTTTATCCATTCTTCAGATGGGTTATCTTGAATGAAATAATCCCTCACTTATGAAAAGGAGTAGTCCTGTTTATCCTGCACGTTGTTGTTTTGTCTTTGTATATGGCCAAAAACGTTTTCGAATTTTGATTTGTGGAGGTAAACAATAGCTGTTCCAAACAAATCTTGGATCCCTTCGGAATAAGCTAAAAGGTCTTTATATTTTTGTTTTGTAAGCTTTAAGGCCAATTTTTAGTCAATTGATTGCTCCAAATTATGGTCTTAATTCGAAAGGTTGAAGATACCCCTTCCTCTTATGTCAAGTATAATACTGTTACATTCAGATAACTTGGTTGCAATGAAAGTTTGAATATTGGCCCACAGATAGAATACCAATCAGAAATGACCTAGACAATGTAGCTTACTGGACACCTATTCTGGCCCACCTTCTGACCGAATTCTTAAAGGACATTCCTTCTCTCCCAAATGTGGGATTCCTTCCATGGGATTCTGAGTGAAATGACACATAATAGTACAGTTTATGGTTTTGTTAGAAATTGTGTCTTTGGTTGACAGTCAGGTAACCCACTGTTCAAGCAAGGACCCTCACTCTGGTCAGGATAAAAGAAAATCACCCTGAGCTAACCCCGGCTTACCCCCTTGGTAGCTTGGCAGAGCAGTAGGCTTAACTTCAGAGTGCTAGGTGTAAAGTATTTGTACCAACACACACAGTAACTCAATGAAAACACTACAAAGTGACACAACACCAGTTTAGAAAAATAGGACATATTTATTTAAAGAAAACAAGACCAAAACGACAAAAATCCACAATACACAAGTCAAGTTATCAATAAAAAATGCAAAAAGAGTCTTTAAGTATTTCAAACACACACTAACGCTGTCAGCATGAAAAGTACCTTGGACGCATCATAAATAACCCTGCACAGGCAAGTGCACGTCAAAAAGGGCTTGCGATGTATTGATTCCACTCATGATCAGGACCGTGCGCCGTTTCTCCTTTTGCTGGGCCGGGGCACGTCGTTTCTTCTCTCCGCAGGAGAGCGATGCGTCGATCCGGTCAGCACTCTAGGGTCCGGGCAGGCCTTGCATTGTTTTTCTACGCACAGTGGTACTTGAGTCAGAAATCCAGCTGCACGATCATCTGAAAACCCTGCAGTGCGAGTTGTGATCTCCCACCCTCCGCCAGCGATGCTGCGCATCGTTTCTCCGTGCGTCGATATTTCAGTCGCGTTTCCTGCGAGCCTCGTTTCTCAGCTGCGGAGCCAGCAGCGCGTCGTTTCTTCAGCCGCAGATCAGAGTTGCGTCGATCTTTTACCCGCACGGGCGCTCTATGCATGGATTTCCTTGTCTTTAGGCTGCCAGCTTCTCCTTTCAGGGTCCCAGGAACTGGATGGGCACCACAGGGCAGAGTAAGAGTCGCTCCAGAGACTCCAGGTGCTGGCAGAGAGAAGTTGTTGCTGTCTAGCTCTAAATCAAGCCCTTGGAGATTTCTTCTCAAGATGGAAGGCACACAAAGTCCGGTCTTTGCCCTCTTACTCTGGCAGAAGTAGCAACTGCAGGATAGATCCACAAAGCAGAGTCACAGGCAGGGCAGCTATTCTTCCTCAGCTCTTCAGCTCTTCTCCAGGCAGAGGTTCCTCTTGTTTCCATAAGGGTTTCTAAAGTCTGTGGTTTTGGGTGCCCTTCTGATACCCAATTTCTCCTTTGAAGTAGGCCTACTTCAAAGTAAAGTTTCTCTTGAATGTGAAATCCTGTCCTGCCCAGGCCCCAGACACTCACCAGGGGGTTGGAGACTGCATTGTGTGAGGGCAGGCACAACCCTTTCAGGTGTGAGTGACCACTCCTCCTCTCCATCCTAACACAGATGGCTCATCAGGATATGCAGGCTACACCCCAGCTCCTTTTGTGTCACTGTCTAGTGTGAGGTGCAAGCAGCCCAACTGTCAACCTGACCCAGACAGGGAATCCACAAACAGGCAGAGTCACAGAAATGGTATAAGCAAGAAAATGTCCACTTTCTAAAGGTACCATTTTCAAACACACAATCTCAAAATCAACTTTACTAAAAAGTGTATTTTAAATTGTGAGCTCAGAGACCCCAAACTCCACATGTCCATCCACTCCCAAAGGGAATCTACACTTTATTCAGATTTAAAGGTAGCCCCCATGTTAACCTATAAGAGGGACAGGCCTTGCAACAGTGAAAAAACAAATGTAACAATATTTCACTGTCAGGACATGTAAAACACATTACTATATGTCCTACCTTAACCATACACTGCACCCTTCCCTTTAGGCCTGGTAAGTGGGTACACTTGCCAAGTCGAATTTACAGTTAAAACTACACACACAGACACTACAGTGGCAGGTCTGAGACATGATTACAGAGCTACTTATGTGGGTGGCACAACCAGTGCTGCAGGCCCACTAGTAGCATTTGATTTACAGGCCCTGGCACCTCTAGTGCACTTTACTAGGGACTTACTAGTAAACCAAATATGCCAATCATGGATAAACCAATTACATACACATTTTGTAAAGGAACACATGCACTTTAGCACTGGTTAGCAGTGGTAAAGTGCCCAGAGAAACAAAAACAGTAAAATCAGAGTCCAGCACACATCAACAACCTGGGGAACAGAGGCAAAAAATTAAGGGAGACCACGCCAAGGATGAAAAGTCTAACAGGTACAGTAATAGTACTACAGAGGAAAAGAGATCCTCTAGTCTATAGACTTACGGAGGCTTAACAAACCAAGTATATACGCCTGCAAAACAAAAATTATTTATTTATGGCAAAAAAAAAAATAATACTGTTGGTGGGAGCAGGAACAAAACAGGAAGTGGTTATGGTGTATCAACATTTGGATTTGACTTTGAACACTACTTTTTCCCAGAATTCACATTGGAGGAAATTGAAGTCAAAAGTTTTAGGTGCTTGGCAGCCTTATCAACTCTTGATAATATGTGTGAGCGTTCGCATCTTGTCCACTTTAAAAAGAAATCACAGGAACATTGTACCAATGCTGTTACATGGCTGTAATTTTTTTAAGTTGGATAGGGAATTAAAGTATTTGAAAGTTGAAGACAGGGTAATGATTCGACTCATAATACAATACAAGTATTTTAGGACTGGCACCCCCTACTCCCTGGACCAATAAACCCTCTGAGAAAAAATGATAAAAGTGTCAATGTCATTGGAAAGTCTGAGTTTGAATCATGCCTATTTGGCTCAGAAATATTGTATAGCTTTAACACTAGATTGTCTTGGCTTTCCAAATACCCTAAAAATTAAGATACATTTTTTGAATTCCCCTAAAAGAAATGTCCTTCTTAGAATTAAGGCCCATATTTATACTTTTTGACGCAGACCAGCGCCAGCGCTGGTTTGCCTCAAAGATTTTACCGCCAGCTAACGCCATTCCTACACCCCATGCGGGCACCTTATTTAAGGAATGACATTAGCCAGCGCTGCGGACTGGTCTGAGTCAAAAAAATGACTCAAACCAGGCAGCGACCGCATAGGGGAAAATGGGGGTTGTGCGTCAAAAAATGGTGTAAGTCAGGTCTGAGGCAAAAATCATGCCTCAAACCAGACTTGCGGCATTTTTTGACGTACAAGCCCCATTGAAATAAATCCTGTCTTAGCAAAGACAGGAGTCATACCCCCTTGCCCAATGGCCATGCCCAGGGGACTTCTGTCCCCTGGGCATGGCCATTGGGCACAGTGGCATGTAGGGGGGCCCAAAAGAGGCCCCCCTATGCTATTTTAAAAAAATACTTACGTCAGCTTACCTGTACTGACCTGGGATGGGTCCCCTCATCCATGGGTGGGGGTGAGGGTGGCAGGGGGTGTCCCTGGGAGCAGGGAAGGGCACCTCTGGACTCCTTCCGATCCCACAGGTCCCTTAACACCTGCCCTAACCCAGGCGTTAAAAAACAGCGCGCGTCAGGCTGTGCCCCATTTTTTTAAGGCCCACCCCCTCCTGTGCGTCAAAATGACGTGGGGGTATAGATAAGGCACACAGGCCTCAAAGTCATTTTTTGGGCGGTAATGCCTACCTTGCATATCATTAACGCAAGGCAGTTTCCCGCATCCAAGAAATTACGCACACAGTGGAATTTTTACGTCCGGGGGGTCGGGAGTCAGAGTTTAAATATGGGGCAAGGTTTGCGCCGAATGCATGTCAAAATGTTTGACGCACATTCGTCGCAAACAGAGTATAAATATGCCCCTAAGAGTGGATGTTAATCTTGGGTGTCAAACGTGAAAGTTTAAGATGACTATTAACTCTAATGATGACAAATGTGTTTTTTAAGCAATTATTTTACACAGACTCTTTTTTTGTTAGACTGTGATCTATTTTGAAATATACCTCATCTATTTTTATGTGTTTTTCTTATTAAATATTTGTAACTACCAAATATAGCATGGGACTTCTTCGTGAAATGGAATATATCACTGTTATTAATGCTATAGTAAGTTTTATTTGTACAGTAAAAAATATTTTATATGTTCTTTTGTGATTGTAATTGAAGAAATCTCTTTATGGAATAAGTAAAAATAAATATTATAATACGTACCTATGAGGCTGTACATGGGCATTTGATGTTCGTTTTGTCAGGGGGTGATGGAAGCTGAGAATATGAGGACACGTTTTAGTACCTGAAGTTGTATCGGAATATGTGGGGAAATACTTGGGGAGTCAGGATATTCACCCCACCTTCTTTCTCAGTAGCTGTATCAGCACTAAAGTCAAAAATATTTTTGAGAAAAGTATTTTTGACCTTACGGGAAATGACGAGCAGATCTTGGTAAAACCATAAACCAATTTTGAAAAAGCTGATTTTTGACACATCACAATTTTTGGGACAAAATTATTGCATTCCTAAAATATTTCAGTTATATTTAGGTGTAAGTTCGTGCTGATTTTAGAATGCTTCTTGCTGTTGTTATGCCACCGTCTATTTGTAGGCGTTTTTGAGTATTACTAGAAACTTGCAACAAAACCATTTATTAAAATCCCATCACATGCTAATTATGGCGATCTTAGACCACATTTAGACCATGGCAACCCACCAGGCCACGAGGGTACTGGACACCCTGGCTTCAACCTCCCCGGCAGAAGTCTGCTTGGCATATTTTGAGGTCCTAGCCTGCCTAGGTGGGCCCTGGCTTCATGCACTTCATCCACTGGTGTGATGAGTGCAATGTAAACAATTTAGCATGCTGAGTGGTGACATGTAGTGTCATCATGTTATTTCGTTTACTGAAACAAACTCAGGCAAGGTGGAAGTTTGTTCCAGTTAATCAAAAAAAGCAACGGGCCTGATGCACAAGAAGTTTCCACTCTGTGCATCAGGGTCAATGGTTGTTTTCCCTTCCCAGGGCCTCTATGCTTCAAAAAGGTTGTCTTGGGCACATAAATCCTGTAATGATCACCCTTTTCTAAGCAGGGTTGCTGAACTATCACTCTGATCCAGAAGGCTAGTGGTAAACAGATCACTACCTCATCTGTGTGAAACATCGCACTGCAGCGATCACGGACCAGAGCATGACTCCTCTGTTGAAACTCTATGAATGCCCCTCCTGAGGTCAAGCTGACATTTACTCTTTGGCTTGTGGCATATACCACAGCATTTCTAAGGAAAGACAGTAGATAAACCTTTCGTATATATTATATCGACAATGTTTGCTAGCCTTGTACCAGGCGCCTTTGAAATGTCTGGCTTTGAATTAATGATTGTCCTCTCTGTCTCTCTAATGCGTTAATCTATGATTAAAGTAATGTGGATTTGGAAAGCGCTGCTTATCACACGTTAGGACATCCAGGTGCAGAGTTGAGAATTTTGGGAGATGTCTCTGTGCAGAAACATCTATGTTCATTCATCATCAATCACTCAAACCCATACCTAGGTAAGAATCCAGTGCAGATCACAAGGGGTTTTACTTTTTAAGCGCCATGACGAAAGTGACCTAATATGTGCCTCTTACATGGTAATGTTGTTTTAACTGTATGCTTGCTATGCCTTTAACTTTTTTTTACTATGCACACAAATCCTTGGCAACTCTCAACATAAACTTTAATGTTTCCTTTATTGAGGACGTGGAATGGATCAGTTCTTCTGATGCTAAATACTAGCTAGTTTGATATTAATGGATTGTAACAGAATCGGAACAATAGTCCACGTACCTTGTAATTTGCATCAGGTAGGAAATTATCAATATTAACATGGGAGCTGAATAACGACATGCATTTTTTATAAATCTCATGTAGAATGCCTTGATAATTGTTATCTGGAAAAGTGAACTGGTTCCTTAAATTCCATGTAACTTCCGTCTATGGCATACTGATAAATGTTTATGGATAATCTGAGTAACTCTCTGCATCCTATGTAAACTGTAGCCAGGCTGACCTAAAAGCTGTTTACTAGGAGCTAAGTACACATTTTGGTTATAACTCACATCTGGGCATACGTAAGAAATAAATCATGGCAACTGAGTAATTCTTTACCTTCCATGTAATTAGCAACTGGATGTTTTCACAAATATCTGGCTGTTCACTGGTTTACTTTGGCTGTTTCATCTAAATCACGTCTGGAGCCCTGGAATATTTTCGTGGGAACTGTGTAACACTTTACATCAATTCGGAACTGAAACTTTTGTTTCAATTATTTTTTTCTGTCTACAAATCGGCAACCTAACTAATCCACAGGGTGCATAACATATATTTTCCCTTCAAGTTTCCTTCGCACTTTGAGCATTATGCCATTCTGGCTTTCCCACTGGGCCGGCGGGTGACCGCCAAAAGAGCGCCCGCAGGCCCAGAGGGAAAGGCCCTGCAACAAGGAAGCCGGCTCCGAATGGAGCCGGCGGAGTTGCAGGGGTGCGACGGGTGCAGTTGCACCCGTCGCGATTTTCACTGTCTGCTAAGCAGACAGTGAAAATCTTAATGGGGCCCTGTTAGGGGGCCCCA
Source organism: Pleurodeles waltl (assembly GCF_031143425.1). Classification (NCBI taxonomy): domain Eukaryota; kingdom Metazoa; phylum Chordata; class Amphibia; order Caudata; family Salamandridae; genus Pleurodeles; species Pleurodeles waltl. The sequence continues at coordinate 527,916,497 of NC_090445.1, read as the reverse complement.
CAACACCCGTTCCCGCCATCCTGTTTCTGGCGGTGAAAACCGCCAGAAACAGGCTGGCGGGAAGGGGGTCGGAATCCCCATGGCGGTGCTGCAAGCAGCGCCGCCATGGAGGATTCCCCCAGCTGGGGGAAATCCGGCAGAAAACCGCCGGACCTGGCTGGGCGACCACGGCTTCACAGCCGCGGTCGGAATACAATATGAAGCACCGCCAGCCTGTTGGCGGTGCTTCAGCCGGCCTCCACCCTGGCGGTCATAGACCGCCAGGGCCAGAATGAGGCCCTATGTGTGGGTTCTGAGTAATTCACATATTGTTTCCCCAAATATCTAAGTCTCTTATTTACCTCAGGTTAAGGAACATCATATTCATGGGCCTGGAACTTGATCATTATGCACTCTGTCTACTCTGCCCTAAGACCCACTCTTGGATCCAATTCAATGTGTCAATCATAGGACCGGAATATCTATCTTGGATCCATTCATGGTATTTGGCCCACACTAACAACGTGACACATGTCCCAGTTTAAGAGTCTAGCAGTGTTTCCGATAGATAATAATTTGAATGTGTGTGGGGGTGATCATGTGCGTGTTAATGATAGGCTGTATTTTGTAAATGTGAATGGATCATTGAATTAATCACAGCAAATTGTAGCAGCGCTACCCTTCAGCATTCAAGCCCTTTTCTTGTACTAGGTGCGCCTGCTCCCACAGCAGAGATTCTGGTCTCTGCTTGCTTAACATCATTTCACCGTTCAATACAGTTCAAGTACAGACGGTACTGTGCCATACAGTCATAGTGCAATCCTTCAGATATATATATATATATATATATATATATATATTTTTTTTTTTTTGTTGCCTAAATACTACTCAAATATTTCTGGACAACTTCTCCATATGCATTTAATTCCATGGGAAAGTGTGCGCAGTACCATTTTGGCCTTATACTTCTAACCATACTGCAAATACCAGTAGGTGCTGACCACAAGTTCCAACAACTCTGCACTTTAAATACCACATATTGTGGCAGAATCCTCCTTCGGCACTCCAGCGCTTGTCTCGTACTAGGCACATCTGGAGCCTCCCCAGGCATTCTGTTTTTTCTTTACCTCAACATCAAATCTGTGCAAGTAAAAAGGTGGAGCGAGCCTGTGTCACAGTCATGCAAGTGTGTTGCAGCACACCAATACCACTGCTAAGTTAAGTAAATGTAGGCAAAAATACTTTGTAGAGTGACGGCTTGCTCCCCAAATAAGATCTACGCCTAAGTAAAGTAGATGCAGCAAATATGTTATATCTGCATTTCATGGTGTTCACATTATTATTAGTATTATTATTGTTATTATTATTATTATTATTATGTCTTGTTATTGGTATTGTTACTATATTTACAAGGCACTTACACAAAGGTATTTCAATAAAATTAAAAAACAATCTACAATGCATATGTTGGATAAACAGGGACATAAATGTGGTTAAATTAGTACAATTTGTGAACTGCTGCCACAAAGCAGAAACTTTTGTTTCTACAGTTTTGCTGTCCCCTTTTGAATAGTTCAAAACTCTCTAATCACCTCAAATCTGTGTTTCAGCAATATGGACTTGACTGCAATCCTATCAATAGCTCTTCTCCCTCCTACCAGAGTAATCTGCTTTCTGTATGCATTATTCCATCTCACACTGTTCAATCTCAATCTCATCAGCGCCTCTGTCTATGCATCCCTTGGTGCGTCTCCTTTGTGGTCTTTATTCCTGTTGCTTGCAGCATGTGATGACGCAGAAAAAGAAGGACTAACAAATATTCATATATCATGTAACCAAAATCTTATAAGGTAGTGTGATTTTAGCAAAGAAAAATAATGTACGTGGGAAATTGTGCCTACGGGGTAGTTCGCCATTATTATAAACTGGCTTAATTAATCATGAAGAATTGACAAATGTAGTAATCTGTCATAATTGCAAATGTATTCCATGATTTTCTTGTTGAAACTGTTACTTGCTTAGCTTAAATGTAGCAGAGGCTTTGGCCTAGTTGCCTGGTCTCAAATTGAACTGCATGTTTTTTTCTTGCATTAACAAAGACATTATTTTATTTTAAGGCTGTATTTTTCCAGTAGAGATGACTAATACACTTATCTCAAGGTTTGGTGCTGGGCTGGTTTCATCCTCTTTGATGCAAGGTCCGCTCCTGCAGGTGCAGACAATAAAAGCACTAAAATAAAATTAATTGGCAAACTTTGTTGTAACTTGTGTTCCAAGGCTCCAAGGACAATGTATATGTAAAAATGAGTACTAGGAGAAAGACACTATTCATTGGTCAAATTGAAGCCACCCTATGAACCCTCCAATGGAAGACCCTGAAGAATTTGGAATGTTTCTTACTTAAACCCACCGTACAAAGAGAAGTCAGCCACTTTTCCTTGATGCCATTTTGAAGCCTGATTCAAGACGACATTCTGATGCCTTTTCTCTGTCGCAGAGAAAGAGACTTTAAAGAATTCTGACCCTAGAGACTTTAACTTTAAATTTGCCCCGTCCTGCCCATGCAGTAACATTTGCCCCATTCTCCTTGCTGCCGCATGGAAACTTGCCCTTAACTTTGCCCCCTTTAAAATCTGCCCCATGCTGATTGAACCGATACCTGAAGGACGGAGACTTTTCTTGAATGCTGATTGTATTTGGTAAATATGAAAGGATAATTGTATTATGCATTGTGTTTTTTTCCCTACTAGGTACCAACTGCTATTTTGATAGGGCCCAAGCTAGAAGTTTTCTAAATTTGTGTTGACTAAATTCGTTTTGCATGAAGTCCCACATGCCAATGCTAATTAGAGGTTAGTTGAGGTATTCACTTGATGCACCATGCTACATTGAAATCTTGTTATGCTGACCGATGTATGCAATTAGTCAAATTCAGTTACTTATATTAGTAATTTGCATTGCCATAACCGAGTGCATTATAATCCAGATTTTGCACAGATTGCGTTTCTTCCGTCGTTATGGACAGCTAGTAATGTTCGTATACATATACCATTTGATTTTGAGACTCATATATATTGTGTTAGCTTTGTTAATATAGGGAAATAAATTCATTAACTTCAAATAAACTGGTGTGGTTATTCGTGACTGAAAGGTCATGCTGCGTCAAAATACTGATTGTTATTGATTTCTAATGTGTTGCTTGGTCTATTGATTAAGTATTGGGTATTGATTACAATGGTTATTGATTATTGATTTGAGTGATCCGACTATTCTTGGATGAGGAGAGCCCAACTCGGCTAAAAGGTTCACCGACCTCCAGCGTGTCCAAGTACAAGTAATTTATAAAGACTGGACGCGCTATCACATGCCATTGATATTTACAGCCACTACCACCTTGATCATGCCCTTTCTTCATCAGATCTTGAAATGCTGCATCTAATTACTCTTGTTTTTTTACATGAGCACCCTGTTCAAGAACTGAGAACTATCAAAATGTTGAATGCTTTTAGGTCTTTTTCATTTTTCCTGTGCAGCACAAAGTCGCTTTACATTTTTTACGTTGCATTGAAGGCTGTGTTATGGAGTGTGTCTTTACACACCTGCTTTCGTTCTTCAAGTGTATACCTCTTGGTACCTCTTGGGGTTATATTGAACTTATGCATATACGTTTGTATAACTGCACCAAAACTTTATAATCAGGATGCGTGTTTTCACTGGCTGATCTATCAGCAGCACTGAGAAGGCTTTTCTTGTCCTACTTACGAAGGTTTTCTGAGGCAAATCAGGAGACAGGTGTATTAGAGCATCTCATATTAACAAGTGGGGCTTTTGAAGGCAAAGTCAGCAACATGACAAATGTTCCTCCCGCATGGGATATCCTCGGTGCATTTCATTACATTTCCACTGGACTGCTGATAGACCTTGGCAGATAGGTGAGAGGAAGCTCTGTAGAGAATGATACCACTATCCTTGAATAGCATTGGACAGTGGTGGGTAGCGTGGTGGACAGAGATGTGGCATCAACCCTCCATTCAGGCTGTGTAGCAGGGTACGGGGACACACACATGCAGAGAGAGGCACCGCTTCAAGCTGGGTGCGGGGATGACTGTCAGGTGAAAGCACACAAGCAGTTGCAACTGATGTCACTGCAATAACAATGCTGACTGTCTGACTGAGGAAGGGCGCCAGGACTATCTTAGACTCAGACTCCCCACACACTGCTTGAAAAAGCACATGCAGCCATGCCATGCTTTAAAAATGAGATACTTTGAGCATGAGACCCGCTGCAGTATACTAGAGGGTCACTTACCAGAAATCAAAGTGTTGAGGGGGAAGTCGAGCACACCTACTTAACAAGAGAGGGACACTCTACCCCATCCTTTTGATCCCTTTAGAAACTGCCTGTGAATAATGTAAAGAAGCTCTTCTCTAAATAATGAGGCAACCTTTCAAACTATCCAGGCACCTAATTCTCATGAATGCAATCCACTGGCCCTAGGATTTGACTGGACCTAACCCCAAAGCTGAAACACCTCAACCCTTCCTGTTCAAGTGAAAGGGACTCACATGTTAAAGGTCCTAAAGCCCTGGTGGCTGATACTTCAGCCCTGCTACACAAGATCACACTAATAAAACACATAGTTGGTCCACTTTTTGAGTGGCCCTCCATCCATAAACTGAACTGCAAAAACTGGAGCATACTGTTTCCTATCAGTAGAATACTATTCGGATCCCACACCTCTATTCCCCCACCAATTGAAGGTAAAAAATTGTTCTTAACACTCTTAACATCTCAGCGGCATAAAAGACAGTGAAATCCAAATGGAGACACTATGAGCAAGGAGAGAAGCATACAGAATGCTGGCATTTCATGTGTCCCAGAAGAAGGTTCAATTGGCTTTCTCATTAAACCATGGTAACCCAGGGTAGCTCCTTACATATCCCAATTTATATTAGAGGTCTTAGCCTCCTATTAGAAACTTTGACCATGATTCAAGAAAAGTGACACTGCACCTAGTGCAGCGCCAATTTTCTTGCGCCAGTTAGTGCCTCCCTAATGCCACCATGTGGGCGCTGTATCTAAAATACGCTGTATCTAAGATACTGCACAACATGACAGTAGTTAGGGGAACAAGAGTCAATATTTGTGAAGCTAGTTTGGAGCTTTGCAGGATTAGCATCAAAAATGTTGATGCTAATCCTGCAAAGCCCTTTGAGGCCCCTTGAAAACAATGGCATGGCTCCTTTTAGTGCCTGCTCTGAGCAACGATTAAAAGTGCCGAAATAAATGATGCAAAGAAATGTTTTAGATTTCTTTGCACCATTTTTCAGCACCCCCTAACAGGGGAACACCCCTTTTCATACACTATGCCTGTCACAGGCATAATGTAGCGCAAAGGGTTACAAAGTGACGCAATGCATGCATTGCACCACTTTGTAAATTTGGCGCTGCGATTTTGGCCTCATTGGGCCACATTAGCATGAAAAAATGAAGCTATGGTTGCGCAAGGAGGAGCTACGGACTCTTACATCAGCCCCTTTATGCCGCTGTGATTTTGACCTCGTTGGGCCACATTAGCATAAAAAAAAAGAAGCTATGGTTGCGCAAGGAGTAGCTATGGACTCTTACATCAGCCCTTTTATGCCTTTCCAGAAACGAAGCACTGGCCCCTGAAGAGGAGGTCCTCAGATTCCTCCATCTCCCCTCCCTCAACAAGTAGAGCCAGGTCTTACTAGAACACAGAATCACTCAAGAAGAGATCAGTGATGCTATTGTTAGTCCACAGTTCTGTAAATAACCGGGTGAAAATGGCTTCCTGGTGATTTTTTAAAAAAAGTAGTACGCTCAATTGGCTCCAATTTTCTTTGATGTCTTGCGGGAAGTGGAAACCATGGGATCCTTGGGCCCTATTTATAAAAAAAAACCTTTGTAAGTCTCCTACCGAAGGAGGGGAAGAACCGATTAAAATATGGGAGCTAAAAGCCCAATTACTCTCATAAATGTTAACAACAAAATACTGGCCAAGATTCTAACTACCAGGCAGAGCAGAGTTATCGCATTGCTGATTCATCCCTCGCAGGTGGCATTCCTTCCTGTGCCCTCTTCTAGTAACCAAAGAAGAAATAGTGCTCATTTCTTATGGGAATCTAGAGTGGTAGGTAACAAGTCACTTTTCATCTCCTTATATGATGAAAAAGCCTTCAATTGGGTGGAATGAGGATATCTGTTAAGGTTGCTTGACAGATTCATTTTAGGATTGGGATTCATCTCAAACCGTACGTTGTTAAACTACACACCAAAAGCAGAAATCATATCTTGCAGCTTCCTGTCCCAAACTATTCATATAAAATAAGCCAGTATGGAGAGATGGCCGTTGTATCCCTTAACATTTTTCTTAGCTCTGAAACCTGGCAACTGCCATTAGGACATCAGTGCAGATCCATGGTGTCCCGATCAAGATAGGCTCACTTAAATCCTGATACATTTGGACCATGCTTATGATGCTAATCAGGCCCAGTTCTTGCCTCCTTATCTTGATATCCCTTCTGGATTCCCTTTCTAAGTTACCTGGGTGGAAGGTGAACTGGGGAAAATATGAAGCAAGGACCATGACCGTTTCCAACCACCTGAGCCAGTACTGCCGGCTCTGACTTGTAGTGGGTCCTAAAAGCCATTCATTACCTGGACACGTTGGATAATAATACATATTCCCTGGTGACCAAGACCTGCACTGACCTGAATAGGTGGTCCTAGCTTTACGTATCTCTACGGAGCCAAGTACAAGTTGTCAAAATGTTAATTGCATCATGATTCAATTATACATTTGGGATCTACATATTGTGGTCCAGAAATGTATCTTCTTCCACATTTACTTTCATACCAATTAATTTATTTGTAGTAATGCAAGACTAAGGCTCTCACATACTAACTACATACACACACAAGGTCTGGTAACCTGCGCTTTCACCACAAGGGCTCGGATGAGCTTGCCCATCACCTATCCTAGCAATTGTACTGGTTGCCAATCATATCTGACCTTCAATCTTGGGTAGCCATTCCAGTAGCTAATTCTATGTTACTGTCATGGAGATCAGCTCATGGTCTCCTAAAAAATAAGCCCTGGGTTAGTCAGTTCAACATCCCTCTTTCATAACATTGGACTGACAGTAGCTAGTTCTTCTATTCATGGAATCTATGGAAATCAGGCAACATTAAATGACTATGCCAGCTTGTGACTAATGATATCCTGACCCCTTCTATGATTACCAATCTGAATGTGAGCTTGAACTGACACAATAATGGAAATACACACAAATAGTCCATTGCCTCTGAGATAGGCCTGGAATAGATCTACTATCCATGCCATCCTCTCTAATTCACGAGTGCCATAAGACATGGAGTAGGTTCAAGTGGTGATGTGGGGATAACTGATAGATCACATTTACTAAATCCCAATGAAGGAGACAGCTAGGGGTTTCTAGCAGTCAGCTCTGCCGCACAAATATGTCTCTCCAACAATAGCCTTCTCAGATAGTCTAGTCATAATTTCTCTTATTTCAAGGTCACACGTAATTTATACTGGTCACTCATCGGCCTCTACTGTACCAGCTAGAGATGTGGAGAAAGTGAATGTGACCTGGTCTACATATTGTGGAGTTGTTCTAGATTGTGTTAGGATTTCTTTCCAGAAAAAAGCCCAGAATAGGGTTTCTAGACCCTCTGGCATAGATGCCTACTTTGAGTTTCAGTGATGGTTCACCCCTGCATACCTCTTCTGAACAATTGAGCCAATGTTCAGTAAAGAATTAGCATCTGCTATTCTCGTCTGTGTCAGCAAGTCAGCATATAGGCCAGCTGAGTGACACCTGGATATAAGTTCTCTGTAGTCTTCAGCAAAGAAAAATAAATACAGCAATGCATGACCCACAGTTAAGTCCCTGGTGCAAAGTATCTAGCTGTTTATTATTTAAAAGCGGTCACTGGAAAATCAAATCAAATAAGCTTATTTGAACATTCAACCTTAGAACCAATACAATGCGAAACAACATTCTTAAATCACTTACATTAAAATATCCATATGTCTTGTTATAAAATTAATTCATGACTGTCCATATTTCTCATGGAATGTGAACATCAACCTAGACCTACAATTCCAAATAAAATTAATACTAGCTAAATTATGAATTACAAAACTCGGCTGCAATGAAATTTCCATTTATCTAGTTATAAACTTAATTCATGACAGTCCATTTTTCTCGCTGATCTTAAGAAACACACCAGGCCCACAATTACATCTATAAATTGAATACTCAGTAAAGCATAATTTGTAGGAAGATAGCATCCTATTTTAAAAATAATGGTTTTAAGAATTTCTGATGTTTATTTAAAAGAAGAGAACAGTCAATTCCTACATGAATAATAGTGCATTTTCTTTGTAACATTCATATACAATAACCTTTAATATCCCTATTTTTTGCAGCCATGCCATAGAAGGATTAAGATTAAGACCGATTCTGATTTTTTGAATTTCTACACAAAGTAAAGGTTTTGACAAATAAAAAAGATATGGGTACATATGTGAATTGCCCAGTGAGAACACTGTCATTTGGATTAAAAGTTTTGAGATTGGTACACCTTTTATTTTTCTTGAGAAAGTCAAGCAGCTTCCCGAAGTACCTTCTGATGTGGGAAGGGCTCCCACCCAGTAAAAACCTCTGCAGACAAAATATGATCTGTGGGATTTTGTACATTTCTCTTGAGAGCCCAAGTCCATCATAGCTCACTCTATTGGGCTTCAATATAACTTATCTGTGGTATCCTATTGAGACTATTCATCCAAGTGAGATTATATTGACATTTAAATACTCTACTCTTGCCAGATATGCCCAGGAGATCAACTTTACTTCACTCTAATACTCTATATTATGGACCCTTTTGGAATATTTGTACCTCTTGTTGTACACATATATTCCACTGGGTCTAAAATATCCCCTTTATCTCTGCCTAATATGTCAGACCCTTGGAGTGCTAGAGGTGGGATTTTATGCAAAAAGGCTTTTAGAAGTGGTGTGATGACCCCCCCCATACATACCATTATACATCACAAATGAATCCTCCTGTAATAATGCCATAAATTCTATTTCCTGAAGATGTTCATTCCAAGTCACCCTGGCATTGAACTACAATCCCAATTACTTAAAATATGTGGCTTCTTCTATTTACATGTTATTAATATACCAATTGAAGATTGGGTACTTCTTCAAAAATTAAGATTTTTGTCTTATCTAGAAAAATCCTCAAGTGATTTAGTGTGCAATATGCTGTCAGTGGATCCAGATTCTTCTGTAACCCTCTCAATGTATAGCCTATGGGCCTCATTCCGACCCTGGCGGTACAAGACCGCCAGGGCCGAGGGCAACGGAAGCACCGCCAACAGGCTGGCGGTGCTTCATTGCCCATTCTGACCGCAGCGTTTTCCCCTGCTTGGGCAGAACCTCCATGGCATGGAGATTCCGACCCCCTTCCCGCCATCCTGTTCCTGGCAGTTGTTACCGCCAGGAACAGGATGGCGGAAACAGGTGTTGTGGGGCCCCTGGGGGCCCCTGCACTGCCCATGCCACTGGCATGGGCAGTGCAGGGGCCCCCTAACAGGGCCCCAGGGAGATTTTCACTGTCTGCATCGCAGACAGTGAAAATCGCGACAGGTGCAACTGCACCCGTCGCACCCCTGCAACACCGCTGGCTCCATTCGGAGCCGGCCTCTGTGTTGCAGGGCCTTTCCCGCTGGGCTGGCGGGCGCTCCCTTGGCGGGCGCCCGCCGGCCCTGCGGGAAAGCCAGAATGGCCTCCGCGGTCTTCTGACCGCGGAGCGGCTATTTGGCGGTTCCCGCCAGGCGGGCGGCGTCCGCCGCCCGCCAGGGTCAGAATGACCCTCTATATGTCTGTAAGTATTATATGGGGGAAGTATATGCATGTTCAAGCTTTACACGAATCCTCAACAATCCTTAAGTGTCTTGTATACTTGAACATTGTGGCTTATATGTTACTATAACATATAGGATTCTTGTGACATTCCCAATATTAAACTTTCCAGTAAAAGTCTACTCCATGAGACAAGTGAGGTGTTTTGAAAACTAATAAGGAAATGTTGCCTAAAAATAAAAAAAAAGTTGTATACTTTATTCACAAGGTACTACATTGTGGCACATCAGGAGATATATTTATTATCTTCCACATGCATTTGTGCAAACAGTAGCGTATTTAGTTGCACAAGAGCATGTCATCATTAGTCCATTCATCCTCAGATTTGCTCTAAATAAGATTTTTGTTCATATGATGCCCAAAGTCTTGTTCAAGTCTGTGACGTCCATTGGATCTTCTAGGCGGTCATTCTGACCGCGGCGGTCGGCGGTCGCCGCCCGCCAAGCGGTTCCCGCCGAAAGACCCGCGGCAGCCATTCCGGCTTTCCCGCTGGGCCGGCGGGCGACCGCCAGAAGACCGCCGGCCGGCCCAGCGGGACAGCCCCTTCAACAATGAAGCCGGCTCGGAATGGAGCCGGCGGAGTTGAAGGGGTGCGACGGGTGCAGTGGCACCCGTCGCGATTTTCACTGTCTGCTAAGCAGACAGTGAAAGTCTTTGTGGGGCCCTGTTAGGGGGCCCCTGCACTGCCCATGCCAGTGGCATGGGCAGTGCAGGGGCCCCCAGGGGCCCTACGGCACCCGTTCCCGCCATCCTGGTTCTGGCGGTGGACACCGCCAGAAACAGGCTGGCGGGAAGGGGGTCGGAATCCCCATGGCGGTGCTGCAAGCAGCGCCGCCATGGCGGGTTCCTTGGGCCAGCGGGAAACCGGCGGGAAACCGCTGGCTCCCCTTTTCCGACCGCGGCTTTACCGCTGCGGTCAGAATCGCCCAGGAAGCACCGCCAGCCTGTTGGCGGTGCTTCCGCCGCACTCCGCCATGGCGGTCATGAACCGCCAAGGTCAGAATGACCCCCCTAATATTTTCATGAGGAAATGTCTTTGAATCAAGCCCACACTAGAAAACAGTTTGACTCTAGATCCTTCAAGGATGAACAAAATTGTCAAAATATATTGCTATAAGAGCCCTACATCACAAACCCCATTGCGCCAGTAATTTTAATATATATAAATGCCATGATTTATGAGTCCAATTTATGAAACTGTGAATTTGCATCTGAAATCTATTTATACATATGCAGAATCCCAGTATGATATAATTTTACATATATGTGTAAATCCTCCACTTGGGCTGGGGAATAGGTGTTGCAGGGTTGGGGGGGTTATAAATATTGGGAATACCCCCATAGCATCCATAACCTTGCTCAGCACCTATTTGCATAGTGAAACATTTAGAGATTGCTAATGACAGTGACAGAAGTAAATCAGTGTCTGTGGTTAGAACAGTGTTTATCACACTGTGGGTGGGTCACAAGCCGAATTTTCATGGGTCACAAAAGTTCAAGCCATAAATAAAGATTCCTGTAAATTCTGTAATTATCTTGCCACATTTGCTGCACTTCAGAGAAAGAGGTCAAATAACAGGCTATGGGGGTTATTACAACTTTGGAGGAGGTGTTAATCCGTCCCAAAAGTGACGGTAAAGTGATGGATATACCACCAGCCGTATTACGAGTCCATTATATCCTATGGAACTCGTAATATGGCTGATGGTATATCCGTCACTTTTGGGACGGATTAACACCTCCTCCAAAGTTGTAATAACCCCCTATATCTTCCAACAAACTGCTGCTTTTTGAACCCCTTGGGTAGGGAGTTTTTTGTTGTTGTTGTTTTTGTCATGAGGGGAGTGACCCTTCGGCAGGGGTTGCTCCCCAAGGGGGCAAGTTATTTTAAGTCCATTTCTGCAGCTCTGGGGCTGATCGTCCTATTCTAATTAGGCCTGTCCGCCCCCAGGGGGGACAGAAACCTCTAGGAATATTTTTTTAGTTTTTGTTTACTTTTTTACACATGGGGAGGAATTTATCTTTAGGCCATTTCTGCCTCCCTTAGGGGCAGATCGGCCTATTTTTATTAAGCCAATCTGCCCCCAAGGGGGGCAGAAACCACTAGACACCAGGGATTTTTTTTAGGTGAGTTTCATGTAAGGGGAGCGACCCCTTACGCAAGGGTCGCTCTCCTGGGTGGTGCAATTTTATTTTAGGCCATTTCTGCCAGATCGGCCTATTTTAATTAGCCCGATCTGCCCCCAAGGCACCAGGTTTTTTTTTTTTTACAGATGGGAAGCAACCCCTTAGGCAAGGGTCACTTCCCTGGGGGGCAATTTTATTTTAGGTCATTTCTGCCTCCCCTTGGGGGCAGATTGGCCTATTTTGATTAGGCCAATCTGCCTCCAAGGGGGGGGGCAGAAACCAATAGACACTAGGGATTTGTATGTGTTTGCATCAAGTTTACACATGGGCAGCCCCTGTGTAAACAATAGTCGTTCTGCTGCAGACCAAATTTATTTCAGGCCATTTCTGCCCCCCTTGGGGGCAGATCGGCCTATTTTTATAAGGCTGATCTGCCCCTAAGGGGGTCAGAAACTACTAGGCACCAGGGATTGTTTTTGTGAGCCAATTTCACATAAGGGGAACAACCCCTAAGGCAAGAGTCGCTTCCTTGGGGGGGGGGGGATTTATTTTAGGCCATATAGACACTAGGGATTTTTATGTTTTTGCATCAATTTCACAATAGGGGAAGTACCCCTTAGGCAAGGGTCGCTCCCCTGGAGGGTAGTTTATTTTAGGCCATTTCTGCCCCCAGGGGGGCAGAAACCAATAGAAACTAGAGTATTTTTATGTTTTTGCATCAATTTCACACATGCGGAGCGACCCCTTGGACAACGGTCGTTCCACTGGGGACCAAATTTATTTTAGGCCATTAGGCCATTTTCTATTTTTAGACGGCTGATCTGCCCCTAAAGGGGGCAGAAACTACTAGAAACTACTAGGCACCAGGGATTGTTTTTTTGAGCCAATTTCACGTAAGAGGAACGACCCCTTAGGCAAGGGTCGCACCCCTTGGGGGCAGATCGGCCTATTTCTATTAGGCCGATCTGCCCCTGGGGGCAGAAATCACGTAGGCACCAGGGATTGCTGTGTGTATGTGTGTGTTTTGTTTGGGGGCAGGCCCTTGGGCAAAGGTCACTCACCATGGGGGCACACTACTGTTGGTCACATATACCCCCCCTTGGGGGCAGATCAGCCTATTTTTGGAAAGCCCACCAGAGACAAGGGAAGATTATTTTTTTTCTTCAGTAAAAGAGGGTGGGAGCTAAATAAATGGGGCCAAAGTTGTTCTGCTCACTGCTGAGCAGGTGAGGCAATTACCCCCGATCCACTTCCCGGGTGGGGGCAGAAAGCCTACTAGAAGCTAGGGAATTAAAAAAAAATAGTGGGGTGGCTACCAACCAGTATGGGCATGGTTATGCTCCCACCTCAACTGAAGAGGGTAACAGTCTTTCACCTCTCCCCGCACACTAAAGCATCTGATCCCACGGCAAGCAAGAGGACATTTGATTATTTGGGGTTTTGTTTTACATTTGGGACATGAGAGCTTGTCTAACTCTCAAACTCATCCCACTTGGAATGGTGAGGGCTGCACTTTTTAGACTTTGGGACACTTTGATGTAGAAAAATCTACAAGACCTAGACACATTTGAAAAGTAAACATCTGGGTGAGTCCAGGGTGGTGTGCTTCATATGCACCCACACCATTTTCTTACCCACAATGCCCTGCAAACCTCCAACTTTGTTGGGAATCACACATTGTTCCCACATTTTTGTGATGGAACATTCCAGAATCTGCAGGAATCCACAAAATTCCTACCACCCAGCATTGTTGCATCTATACCGATACAAATTCTGACTGACATGTCAGCCTAAAAAGTTTTATTTTTTTCAAACTGTCCTTTTGGACCTGCTTTGGTTTCCCCTCAATTTTGACACGTTTTTGTCTCTTCCCTCTCACAGGCACTTGGCCCACCTACACAAGTGAGGTATCATTTTTACTGGGAGACTGTCGGGAACATTGAATGGTGGGAAATTTGTCACGGTGCAGTGATCCCATACAGAAATGTGGGGCACATGTGATTTTTTAGCTAAATTTGAGGTTTGCTGAGGACTCTGGGTAGGAAAACACTGGAGGATCCATGCAAGTCACACCTCCCTGGACTCCCTTGGGTGTCTAGTTTTCAGAAATGTTTGGTTTGGTTGGTTTCCCTATATGGCTGCTGAGCCCAGGACCAAAAACACAGATGCCCCCCACGCAAAAACAGGCAGTTTTATATTTAATAAGTCCAGCAGACATAATGGTATATTCCTTTTGAAAATCTGACATGGCAGGTAAAAGGTACAAAGTTAAATGTGGAGAAAAATTGCTTTTTGTACCTCAATTTTGTTTTATTCCAGCTGTTATTTTCTGTACGAAAACCTTGTAGGATCTACATAAATGACCCCTTGCTGAATTCAGAATCTTATCTACTTTTTAGAAATGTTTAGAATTCTGGAATCAAGCATTGGTTTCACACCAATTTCTGTCACTAACTGGAAGGAGGCTAAAAGCACAAAATAGAGTAAAAATGGGGTATGTTCCAGTAAAATACCAAATTTGTGTTGGAAAATGTGGTTTTCTGATTCAAGTCTGCCTGTTCCTGAACGCTAGGAAGATGGTGATTTTAGCACCGCAAACCCTTTGTTGATACCATTTTCAGGGGATAAACCACAAGCCTTCTTCTGCAGCCCTTGTTTCCCATTTTTTTAATTTTAAAAAAACTAAATTTTTGCTGCATCTTGGGCAATTGCTTGGTCTCCTCCAGGGAAACCCACAAACTCTAGGTACTTCTAGAATTCCTAGGATGTTGGGAAAAAAGACACAAATTTGGCGTGGGTAGCTTATGTGGACAAAAAGGTTATGAGGGTCTAAGCGTGAACTGCCCCAAATAGCCAAAAAAAGGCTTGGCACCTGAGAGGGAAAAGGCCTGGCAGCGAAAGGGTTAACATGGAGATTGACGTTTACAAACTCCTCTCACTTTGCAGTCAGAGGAAGAAAAGTAAAGTGAATTATATGACAATCTTGCAGGGATACAGAGGGTGTGAAAGGAAAGGTTGTAGGATGTAATTTATGTGACACACAACAAAATGTAAATACCTGTAAATGAACTGTACACATTCAGCAGTTGGAAAAGCAAAAATTAAGAACACTTTTTTGTATTTCTGAAGTGTGATGGATTTAATAGGATCAAAACAAATCAAGACTCTTTACTTGGTAATGCACAAATGATAACTATTCACTGAAACCCGACTTCCACACATTATTATGTGTTTGCACTATAGATTTATCAGTAAAACTGTATGTCTGTGGAAATTTAGTAGCTATTTCAATTGAAAATGTGCTGTCTGTAAATGACAGTGCGCTACCACACAGTTTCTAAGTTACATTAAAAAAATCACCCTCTTCATGTGCATTAAATCTAGGTGGGTTGCTAAACTTTGTTGTTCTGAAAATTGGGCCTTGTTTCTAAATAGTTTGAGAAGCACTGGCTTAGAAGACAAGAGCCCGTCTCTCAAAATCTATGGGGGTGAAGGGAAAGGTGCTTTACCCATAGAAAATAATACTAAGGGCCATACCTGTCAAGCTTTCATGCAGTGCTGTGCAGCAAGCCACCTTGCTGTCCTGCTCTTCGTTAAAGGGAAAGGGCAGGAATGTGCTGTATTTAACATTAGGTAATGCATTTCTGTCCTTTCCTTGTGTTGGTGCTTTTTTGGTTGCCTTCACTCAATGCAGGCATCTTTGTGCCTTGGTGATAGTTGCCTGCTATGTGGATAGGATTGAGTTTGTACAAGAAGGAGAACCTTTCCGCACAAAAACAATCCTCAGAGGCATTTTCCTCCTTTTAACTGTGCTGTGGAATGCAGCACACATAGATAGAAGATACAATGAGGAGAAATAAAGATATTTCTCCTCGTTGCACCTCCCTTGGGATGGCGTAGCAGTTTGACACTTTCCCAGGTTTACCAGTGTTGGTAAATCTGGGAATGCGCCAAAATCTATGGGTGGATACATAAGAACACCCATCCTCCACCCATGGAATGCCCCCTTGAGGCAGAGTAATGCATTGCAGTGATTTTCGCTATGCTGCGTCACTCTCGATATACCAAGCCACCTTCCATTGCTTGACAAATAAGAGTTAGGAGTTTCGTTGCCTATGCACCCCATTGCATTTCGCAAGGGCAATGACTTGTTGAGAAATATGCCCCTAAAAGTGTGTGTGCACTCAAACAAAAGTATTTTGGTATGGAGAATGGTACCATACGTAAAATTACTTAAGTGGAACTGCCTTCCCCTTGACATAATTGGATTTTTACAAAAAACCTCTCCAGAAATACCCAGAGAAAGTTGTAGATGTACCTGAAATTCACAAATCTGCACCCATGCGTGTGCATATCACGCAATGTTTTGTGACTCTAGCCCAGGTTTAATACCCTTTGGAGCTTAGTTGTCAGCCCTCCTAATTTACAAACATAACTTAAATTAGTTGGTGTCATGAAGTGGCTTAGATCACAGAATTTAGGTCAAATTATTAACTCAGGATAAGAACGCATGTATATGGGTTACATAACTACTAGAAAATATATAATTCCTCTAGCACTGTATAGAATATCACATCATTTACCGAGCAGGCATGGGTACCCCCGAAGACTTCATCTTATCTGACTTTTGTTGTTCCTAGTCATTAAGATAGGTTTGTGCCCTAGAAGAAAAGCATGGCAGGCCATTAGGACTCAGGGTTTCAGAATGATTGGCAATCGATTGAGGGATGATGGAAAAGGTCTACCAGAACAGACAATAAGATCTCTCAATATGTCTATTTCTGACACACTCCTTTCTTTTCATATTGAAAGAAAAGGTGTCGTGGAACTGCCGCCTGCAGTATGAGCTAGTTTGAAAAGCAGTCCAGAGAGGACAGCTTCAGTGATGGGACAATGCGACAATGACACATCAAGGGGAAGCCATGCTTGTGCGCTAGCACTGCGAGTAACTGCAGAGGAGGCGGAGAGCGGAGCGCTTGTCACTGTGATCGACGGCAGCCTGATATTTATGTTAAATTATGTACTCTATCATTAGCCCAGAGTAGATAAAAATAATACTTAAGCGGCAGGTGCAAAAGCAGGTGCAGAGTAAGAAGAATGCATGGGTAAGGTAGAGAGCTGGGACGGCGAAGTTCTCCTTAAATAGGCTTTGTAGTACAGAAATAATAATAGAAATGAAATGTGGTTTGGTTATTGCTTTACAGCTCTGCTGTATATGCTGACGAGGTATATTAAGAGTATAATGAAGAAAGAAGGCAGCAGAGCAGATCATTTCCTAAAGCGGGGCGTTAGTTCCCAAGGCCCATTACTTCCAGTGTGTCCCCTGATCCAGCCCCACACACTTTACAGAAGCCTCCTTCTTGCACTGAGTATTACCTGGTGAGGCCGAGGGCTCAGGATTCTTTACAATGTGTCCTGGAACTGCCCACCTCAATTTTCAAAATGCTAGGCTGATGTTTTCAACTGTAATCGGTCTTATTGATTAAGGTGATTTACGTACCTCATTTTAGCTCGATCTCTGTGTTTAATCGCTCCCACTCGTGTTGCATTTGTTGGTGCCTTCTTTCTGAAAAACATCGTTTTATGATTTTAGTCACTGACACGATATTTTGGTTGTGTTTCTTAGAACATTAATATTCTTGGTGTTTTCTAAAACTTTTCTAGGCTGGTTTAGGATGAGTGGAGCCCTACTTTCCAGCAGACAGCGTTTGACCCCTGCAAAGAGGCCTGGAAACGCCAGACTATCCGCCATGGTTGAAAAAAGGTCAGGACATCCACGCAGGCTCGTATGCCATTCCCAGGGACTCTACATGCATCATCACTGTGTCTGCTGTTTGCCTGTAGTTGTGCCTATCACGGCTGTATAAATGGAGGGAGGGTTGACATGTTAGTAGGTGGGGCAGTAAAGAAATGTAGGGATTTGCCACTTAAGGGTTTTATATTGTTTGTGTTGTCAATATAGTTCTGAATATGCCTGTTATCCAGTGAGTTTCAAACCTTGAAATAAGGAACCATGTTTTGGGTTATGAATTATTGAAGATTTTGTTTATGCCAGGTCCTGGGAATTGGGCATTAATATTATAACAAAATGAGGCATGATTTGGAAAATATGAAAACGACACAATGTTTTGTAGTAATTTTGTTTCCTCGTAAAAAAAACATAGACAATGTACTTCTCAGTTAGAAATATGTTTGGTATGTTAACACAACAATGATAATAATAATAATAATAATAATAATAATAATAATAATGATAATAATAATAATCATCATCATAATTACCCCAATCATCATCACTGAAAATACTTCGTTCAGAAATGTATGCACTGATGTTAGCACATTTCGAAGTCAAAATTATAATACATTAAATATTATTTTGGAGTAGCTTGAATCAACGGTGTTTTTATAAAACGACTATGGAAAATAAAATTGCATCAAGTTTTTGAAGGAAAACCAATAATTTCACTGCACAGATCTTAACATGGAAAAATAGTGCCCTTTGTAGTGGTATTATTATTAACAATAATAATAATGGTCTTGTATCGATTTGTGGAGCTTCTTGATGTTGCACAGGGAGCAGCACTATATATATATTTATTGTTTGTGATTATTTATAACCATTACAGCTTGAAAAAAAAGAAAAGCACTAGGCACATTTCACTACATTGACAGTAACAATTAAAATGGATCCAGTTAATAAAACAATGAATAAATCCACAATGAATTTGACAGTGTCATCAACATTAAAGACATACTTTAAAAACAGCACTGACAAGTTAAAAAGACACAATAATAGCATCAAAATTATCATGTTACTGACTCAAACCGAGTAGTTAACGACAATTGAACAGCAAAAATGGCAGCAAATTATTCATCAATAGTTGCCACACCGTGATATATTAAAGTGCTAATCCCTCAGGACAACCCTTTCACAACACACAACCGAATAAATAATCCTTAAAGAGGCTACCATACGACTGGTTACAGTGGGGATGGTTTTAAGTTGTCTTTGATGGGTATCAATGCAATTGTTAGTAAAGTGCTAGTGCAACGTTAGAACGACCATTTTGCAATTCGGGGTGAAGAAATGTCTCTGGAAGCAAACACCATCAAATTGCCTAACGAAGTCTGTTAACATAGCACAGTGTTACGTAACTAATCAGTTATTTGAACTAATATCCTGATGGACAAGGGGGCAGCACTAAAAAACTGTCAGTCAACAGAAGTCTCTGTTCGGCGATTTCACAATTTTTAGGTAGGCACGCTGTAATACTGCACAGACTTCCTTACCAGTCTCTTGACTAGTGATGATGGGCCAGATGTATGAAACACTTTTACCAGTTGCAAATGCTCCATTGGACCATTTGTGACTGGTAAAATGGTTTTAGGCAAGTACCAACCCTATTTTGTGAGTCAGTAACCTATTTCCAACTCACAAAATAGGGTTTGAGACCTGGTATTCGGAAATGGAGTGCCAAGGGTGTTCCTTCCTAATAGTAAGTCACACTGATATGTAGGAATGTTTTGCGACCAGTCACAGAACATTCACAGTTACCCCAAACTTGAAGTTGGTGGTAAGCCATTCTCAATGGGAAGGAATCCTCTTTGTGAATGGGAGTGGAAACATTTCTTAAGAGCAGGAAGTTATCCCATGGACCACTGCTTACTCTTTAAAAATTAAAAAAAACGTTTTCTTTTTCTTTTTGTGATGCATCACATTTTCCTTTAAGGAAAACGGGATGCATTACAAAAAAAGATGGCTTGATTTAAAAACAATCACAGACATGGTGGTCTGCTGACCCCAGTAGGCCACCATCCCTTTGATTGTGGCCATTCTCAAATGGCTTGCATCATTATGAATGAGGCAGGTCTCTTGCGACCCATTCGGAAATCGCAAACAGTGTTAAACACACTTTTGTACATAGTACTTTGTGATTTCCTAATAGCAAATCACAAAAATTGGCTATTAGGAAATCCCAAATGTGTAGCTACATACATCTGACCAGACGAGTATTCACTGTACAAGGAGAGATCTCTCAACCTTTATCTGCTCGTTAAATGTGGACATGTTTTAGGACCCTGAGTCTGAATAACACACTACAATTACAACTCTGGGTACAGAAAGAAACCACACTCCTATGCTAAGAGGGAAGGGGCAAGACTGCATCCTAATAATAGTCCAGCCTTGAGACATCCAAATAATGAATTTTGCTGAGTACCTATATATAATGTGTTGCAGGATTAACACTCTCTCTCTCTTTATATATATATATATATATAGATATATATATGTATATATATATATATATATGCGCTCTAGTGTTGGCCGTGAAATGACAGCTACAAACTTTGCCTTTTGCCTTCCTTGTATTAAAAAAAATATTTCTATATGTTTATAGTTTTGTTCATTGTGAAGGAATTGCACTTTGGTCAAATATATGACTCCACACAATATCCAGTACTCCTTGTGTGCAATGCAGTGCAGCACTCGTGCAGAAAACATTATTAGGTGTAGATTATCCCCATGTCTAGACTGGGAACCAAGGACAATCCTCACACATTTTGGTAAACCAGCTCCCTTACTGCATGTAACAAGCATGAGAGTCTAACCACAGCAAAGGGAGGCTTGGGGTTGTTCTCCCTTACAAAGATAATGTTTTTGAAAAAACTGCAAAAATGGTGCATTACACAAGTCATTTTTCATCACAGAATCGTGTCCAATCATTGAATGGATGGATTCAAATAGTAGACAGGGATGAATGGTTGAATGGATGAATAGTTGGTTGGTGAGGCGTGGGTGGATGATTTAGTTCAAGAATGAATAACAACAAATACAGACTTTTTATCTGTGTGGAACAAATGGTCTCAATGCACTGAACAATGGTGGGTGCTATGGGTTTCATTTTAGCTTCTATATTTAAAAATCATCTTTCCCAAACACTGCTATCACCAATTCTTATGAAATATGCATAGCCCACATGTCTTTACCACAGTGCACCAATTTAGTGCCTAAAAGAATCACAGACAAAACATTAAGCTTTGGTCTAAAATGAGCAGAGGAAGTTATAACCATATAGTGGCTGAGCTGTACAATGTGAAATAAGGAAACTTTGCATCAATCCTGACTTCACTTGAGCAAATTTTCTGACCTTAGGCAATTACGTTTTCACAGTGTCTCCTTTTTCTTCATCATCACATGAGAGCTTCTTGAAATACATTAGTTTGGGGTGTATGCTGTACATAAGCAAAAGACTATGGCCCTCATTACAACCCTGGCGGTAAATCCCGCTTTCTGCCGTGCGGAAGACCACCAACATACCGTTGTGGCTGCGGAATTCTGCTACAGGTATTACGACTCACAGCTCGGAATCCGCCACAATACAGACACCCACACAAGTCTGCCACACCAAAGATCAGTGATAAACTGGAGATACCAAAACCCACACCGTGACGCCAACAAGAATACGCCCACACTATCACGACCCTCGAATCAACGCAGCGGTCATTCAACTGCAGTAATCCATTGGCGGTACACACCGCCGCGCTCAAAATACACACACATTTACAAAACACAACCACATTGGACAATTCGAAATACACACACCTGATACACATACACACACCACACCCACACACCCAATCCAATATAAAGCACTCACCCACATCACCCACAAACCCTTACAACCAAAAATTTGAAAGAAGGCCAAAGAGAGAGATTAGCTAACACAACACCAGCATCCACAGACACACAACACCATTAATTATACAACATCCATGCACTTCAAACAACACACACGAACACGTTCCCTCACACATCACAACAGACAGCACCTCACACATCACCCACACCACATCATGGCACCTCAAAGACACCCTTGGTTTTCAGAGGAGGAGCTCAGGGTCATGGTGGAGGAAATCATCCAGGTAGAGCCACAGTTATTCGGATCACAGGTGCAGCAGACATCCATTGCTAGGAAGATGGAGCTATGGCGGAGAATCGTCGACAGGGTCAACGCAGTGGGACAGCATCCAAGAACACAGAATGATATCAGAAAGAGGTGGAACGACCTACGGGGAAAGGTACATTCCGTGGTATCCAGACACCAGATTGCTGTACAGAGGAGTGGTGGTGGACCCCCACCTCCTCGCCCACAACTAACAACATGGGAGGAGCAAGTCTTGGCGGTCATGCATCCTGAGGGCCTCGCAGGAGTAGCAGGAGGACTGGACTCTGGTAAGGCAAATCTTTACTACTATATACCCCACCACATCTGCATTCCGTCACATACTCCCACCCTCACCCTCACACCCATCACCGCAACACCCCACAGATAACCCACTACCACAACCCACACATCCCAAAACCAAGCCCTGCATGTTACACCAATGCATGGCCACCCGTCACCAAAGAATGTCCAGTAGAGAGACTCACTCATGCCCCAAAATCACCAATCACACAAGGGCCACAGCAATAATACAAGCACACAAGTAGAGGTTAGCTCACCCAACATACCAGACAGGAGATGCCAGACATATCCAGTCCCCCCACAGAAGAGGCCCACAGTGATGACAGCAGCTCTGCACGCCTGGATCAAGATGACCAGCCCGGCCCATCAGGGACCTCAGGACAGTCGGTTCCCCTGACACAGTCACAAACCACCACAGAACCTCCCCACTCAGGAAAAACCACCACAGCACCCACCCAGCGGGCCCATCAGTCTGTCCCCAGGACACGTCAATCAGCAGTGTGTCCACCACTACAGGGAACCCAGGCAAACCTACCAACCCAAGAAAATCAGGGACCTGGGGTCAGTGGCAGTGGGCACAAGGTTCAGGGGACAGAGGCACTGGATAACAGGGAAGCTGGGAGGACTGCTGTGTGACAGGGGGAGGACAGGCCCAGGGAACTCACTCTCCACGAGGCACTCTCCAACATCATGGGAGCTTACCACCATTCCCAGGAGACCATGGGCACGGTACTGGCCAAGTTTCAGGAGACCCAGCGGCTGCAGGAGGAACACTACCTGGGGATCAGGGAGGACTTGAAGTCCATTAACATCACCCTGGTCACCATTGCAGGGGTGCTGGCAGACCTTGTCAACACCAGGAGGGACACAGTGGCACACCAACGGGCCACTGACACTAGCCTGGACGATGAACAGTCCTCCACCTCCGCCGGCGCTAGTGGACAGGAGGCACCACCACAGGAACACCGCCTGCTTCTGCAGGGGCTCTCTGAGTTGCTGAGTGCCCCCTCTGTCTCCTCCTCCAAGGGGCGACATCCTGGTCCTTCCTGGTCCCCAGCAGCACCCAAAAACCTCTACCGCAACCCTTGCAGCTAGCCTCGTGGAGAGTGGGTTCCCTGGGCCAGTCCTCCCCCTGTCGCACAGCAGTCCTCCCAGTTCCCCTGTTTTCCTGTGCCTCTGTCCCCTGAACCGTGTGCCCTCTGCCACTGCCCCCAGGTCCCTGATTTTCTTGGGGTGGTGGGTTTGCCTGGGTTCCCTTTAGTGGTGGACACACTGCTGCTTGACGTGTCCTGGGGACAGAGGGATGGGCCCGCTGGGTTCTGCGTGGAAACACTTCTGCAACATCCAGCACGCCATGGGACATCTTCCATCCAAGGGAGAAGTTTCTAGCCCTTTTTGTTGTTGCAGAATCTTTGGCTTCTTCCACCCGGAGGCAGACCTTTTGTACCTTCATCCGGGGTTTCCTGGGCTCCTGCCACCCCGGACACTATCGCAACTCTTGGACTTGGTCCCCTTGTCTTGCAGGTCCTCACATCCAGGAATCCATCTTCAGTGTTTTGCTGGTGCTTGTAGTTCTTGCAGAATCCACTATCACAACTATTGTGCCTTTCTGGGGTAGTAGGGTACCTTTACACCTACTTTCTAGGGTCTTGGGATGGGGTATTTTGGACACACTTACTGTTTTCTTACAGTCCCAGCGACGCTCTACAAGCTCACATAGGTCTGGGGTCCATTCGTGATTCGCATTCCACTTTTGGAGTATATGGTTTATGTTGCCCCTAGACTTATGTTCACCTATTGCATCCTATAGTGATTCTACATTGTTTGCACTACTTTTCTCACTGTTACTTACCTGTTTTGGGTTTGTGTACATATATCTTGTGTATATTACTCACCTCCTAAGTGAGGGTATTCTCTGAAATACTTTTGGCATATTGTCATAAAAATAAAGTACCTTTATTTTTTAGTAACTCTGAGTATTGTGTTTTCTTATGATATTGTGCTATATGATATAAGTGGTATAGTAGGAGCTTTGCATGTATCCTAGTTCAGCATAAGCTGCTTTGCCATAGCTACCTTCTTTCAGCCTAAGCTGCTAGAAACACCTCTATTCTACTAATAAAGGATAACTGGACCTGGCACAGAGTGTAAGTACCACAAGGTACCCACTATAAGCCAGGCCAGCCTCCTACAGCATGGAGCCCCTGTCCCCCTCAGGTGCCTGTGTGTTTTCGACCTGATACCCGTGAAGTGTTCTCTCCGTATTGAGGCAGGAGTCAAGGGTGGCCTTGGCCTATGTGTTTTGGCCCATTGGGCCACAGACAATTTTTGTGTGGGCATTGTCCCGCCTTTTGTATATATTTGTATATTGTACATACTGTTTTTTCTTTATGAACATATTTCTTAAAATTACTAATATTACACTAATTTTACTCAATTTGTTTTGTCCTTGCGTTATTCCCGAGGGTTACGGGGTGTATATGTAATGTTGTTGCATGTGTTTGTGTGTTGGGGGTGAGGGTGGGGTGGGAGTGGGTGTGTTGCCTGTTGTATCTGTGTGTCACTCTCTTTTTCCTCCCCCCTCCACTGTGTGTTAGGTGAAGTACTCACCATGGTCGTTGTCACCAGCATTCATGTTCCTGGTGTATGAGAAGATACACCAGCATGGGGAATACCTGCAGCTCGGGCTCCATGGCGTCCTGGTTCTTCCTTGAGTGTCGAAAGATGAGTCGTTTCCGTTGTGTGTTCTGCTTCCGCTGTGCTTTTATTGGCGTTGGTACCGCCCCGGAAAAGGTGGTGGATGGGCGGGTTGTAATGCAGTGAGCGGTACATTGTCTTCAGCCTGGCTGTTGGTGGTTATCGCCACAGTGTTTGTTGCTACCGCCGTGGCAGTCGGTGTGTTAAAGTGGCTGTATCTGTTGGCAGTTTCCGCTGTGGTCATGATTCAATTTTTTTTACCGCCAGCCTGATGGCAGTATTACCACCGCTTTATCACCAACCGTTAGGGTTGTAATGAGGGCCGTAGTGTACAATGGTTATTTATAACGTGAAAGTAGCTAATTAATCTGCTTACACCAGAGCTAAAACAATTTATTCTGTTAATGGGCACAACAGTTTTAACCTGTTTTTTTTAAATATGGATGGAGTCCACTATAAGCCTACTGGTACAAATTAGATGGGTTTTCTCAATGACAAAAACAATGTTCAACTACTAGCCAATACAATAAAAAGTGCCATGATTCTATTCCAATATAGAATATTTTTTTTTAACGTACCAAAATACACAAAAACTTGGAAAAAAAGTAGCTATCAGGGCAGCGGTGGCCACCACAAATTTAAAGGGAAGGGGCGGGAGGGGTGAGCGGTGTGGGGGGATCAGTATGGGGAAATGAAAAAATAATAATAAAAAAAAAACTTACCTGTTTCTACCACTGCAGATGGCCACATCACTCCTCCTCTCTCAATGGTGTCCCAGCAGTCCCTGGGACACCAGCACAAGCTTCCCATGCAATCCCGGCACTGCTCTCATGCCAGCTGCTAGTCTCTTCATGGAAATTTCCACTCCATCTACCAATAGTTTGTTAAGGCAACATGAGAACATGTTGGGCTCGTGAGTGGACCCAGTATGTGGATTGAGGTACTAGGAATGGGATGCTGCCTCCAACATGTGCTTCCTTTTGGGCCAGGAAAGCATCAGGTATTCGTTGCATCCAGCATATATGTATACTACCTACTCTATAAAACGAGGAGTTCCTTGCAGAACTGGTACTACTCGCTGTAAATTTCTCATGCATTGGAATTCCCTGTGCATTTTCCGTAAGTACAGTTTGGTAAAATTAAACAATTAAATTGCTGATATGCATGCAATGTTTATCAAAGTTCTCAAATTGAAAACTGCACAAACAGGGGTTTGCACAGGGGTTGGAACTTGCAGCATCTTGTAATTAGGGCCCACGTCTGAATCAATTAGTAGTAATAATAATAATAAAATAAAAAAAAACACTTGCCAAATTTCTAAGTTTCTTACTCTCAGATAAAGTACAAACCGTGAAGGTGGCATCTACTTTTTTGATGAGACAATACCACTTTGCTATGCCATCCACCAGCCATTCAGCCCAGCTTCCCTAACCAAATACCAGTTGTAAGAAACTGTTTCAATACCAGCTACTCTTTATGTACAAATTTGAAATGGTTAGTGCACTTTGATGACTTCTAAAGCCTAACTTCATTTATAGCATAGGCACATAAAAAAGGCACGGCCATCTTGTCACCTTGACTAGGATTGTATTTGCTCCTTAACCAGGTCTCACAGCCCCAGTCAACCAGTAATCCGAAATCTAACAACAAGAATAACGGATTTTAATAGTACAAGCTTCTTAGCTGTGAACCGGTGGAGAGTTTAAATGCTAGGGGTTATATGCTCCCTGGCTTCTAATCAGAAGAGGAATTTTAGACTAGCTGAAGCTGTGTATGATCTTGCCCGGAAGTCTTAAACAGATGGAATTACCATAGTGAAGGTGTGACTGAATCAGGGCCATGACTGCTGTAGTGAGGAATTTAGGGACTTTTGCTAAGATGCTTAATGAGACAAAAACAAGAGCTGGTCAGTCTGGAAGTTTGCAATTCTAAAGAAAGAGGGATTGGAATATATGTATATTCCTTTATTTCTGTGACCACTGGAGGAGGGGTAGGAGAAAAATACATACTGGCCGGACAGTTTATAATGTTACAAATGATATAAGAAAATCTGATGATAAGGAGTACCATCTTGTTGGTACTGAGTTTAGAAATTTTTAAGATATCCTATAATTGATGTTGAAAAGACTTTTGCTAGAGTGTTTCTTACCTGATCAGAAAATGTGACAGAAGCTTTAGGGTTTGATATATAAAACAGAATCTATGTATCACAGGCAGACATGTACAACAAGTAGAACATAGAGTTAAGCACGGGAGCTACTGGCAAAAATTTTACGCTAAAAAGTAAAAATAAGAAGTCCCAGGGGGTTCCACAGGAAACTTTGCATGGGTTGGAGGGATAGCAATGGGTGAAGCAAGGTCATCGAGTGGTAGAGCATGGTCGATGGTGTAAAACAGCATTGTGAAGTGCAACACGAAAAAGGACCCTACCATGGTTGATCAGTATATGTGAGTCTTTAAGAAACCATGTGATCACCTGTTCTCTACTATGATCTAGTCTAAAGAAAGCCTAAAGAGGCTGTCAGAGAATGTTAGTTTCAATTAAAGAATGTAGTTCGATACAGACTATTCTTCGCGGAACTTTCCCACATAAGTGCAGCAGTGAGATTAGGAAATATTAGCTGTGTAAAAGTTAAGTTTGCTTCATTTGGGCTGTTTTTAGTTGGCATTTATGTGTGGAGAAAACTGCTAGATAGTTTCTTTTTGTCTCTTGCTGTACCTGTAATGCGATTGCCGCTATGTTCTCTTAAAATGGTGTTTCTGTGGTTGAAGGTACTGAGTAAATAAAAGGTTTTGTATATGCCCTTTGGAAAGTTTTATTTAAAGAGAGACAGTTTTTAGTGTGTAATATCAAAATGTATGGTCAATTTACGGTTAACAGCTTTGAGTGAGCTGGTAATGTCAATGTTAATATTGGTATTAGGCTTAGGAGTGAATGGAAATGCTGTTGGAAGAGAATCAGTCTTCAGTGTTGTTAGGAAAACGATGTGTTTTTTCTTATATCTGATGTCTTTTGTTTGGGTATGATGTACGAAATGGGACACCGAGGTGGACAGTTCATGCAAGAGGGAGCTCGGGTTTCGTTATGTATTAAATGTCAACAGAGGCAAAAACTACTATAATTTAGGTGGCCCATCTGATGAGTAGACTCCTTGTTGTTATGGTTGAGGTTGAAAATCTATGGTTTTGTCAGAAACATTAGGAATAGACCTTCAGTGGCCATTTTCATTGAGCATAAGTGCAGATAATATTGTAGTCGTATGAGGAGGGTTATACATTAAAAATAATTTTAGGCCCGTATTTATACTTTTTTTGTGCCACATTTGTGTCACTTTTTGACGCAAAAGTGGCACAAACTTACAAAATACAATTGTATTTTGTAAGTTTGCGTCGCTTTTTGATGCAAAAAATGACGCAAATGCGGCGCTAAAAAAGTATAAATATGGGCCTTAACGTCATATTACTTTGCAATCACAGGTTTACAGATCTTGGGAAAATATTGTAAGGTGTAGGGAAAAGATTGAAGGGTGCAGAATAGTATAAAAGAGATCAAGTAAACCATTGAGAGAATAGATGATTGACCTGGACACAGACCTACCTAGTAAAAGAATCAGTTATTCAGATGAAGCATATGGATGGATGGCTTGAGACGCAGTGTCTTGCATTGGCTTCGGCATCCAGTCACGAATGAACACTGACAGGTAAACCTTTTGCACATTTGGTGCATGTGAGCAGAGAATGGTACTAAATATTCGCCACACTCACCTCACATGGCAAAATCGAGTGCTTCAAGTAGGGAATGTTTCTCTCCCAATCAGGTGCCTGATGAAAAAAGCGGAAAGAAGTGTTCCGCCTGGGATAAACACACCAGACCACCCAAAAGGAAAGAGGAAAAGAGACCAGCTCATAAAAGAGAGGTATTAGACAGGTCAGAATAAGCCCAAACAGAAAGAGATCCCCAGTACCAGATAAATGTACCAACCATATACTGAGGGATAAGCGCCACAAGGGTGCATTAATACCAAGGCATCAAAATGAGTAGGATCTGGAGTTGAAGGAACTTAGACAGAATCTGTTGGCGGAAAATGTTGAATTGCCAACTTGTATACCATAGATTAGAAATCAGAATGTTATACTTTGGAAGCAAATGGTCGTGTTGTTAGCTTTAACTGACCTCTAACACTTCTGAAACAGACAAACTCAGAGAAGTACATAGCTATCAGTAAGAGTACACCTTGTTCACCATATTATCCAGGACACCGTCAGAAGAAATGTGTGAGCTTTATAAACCAGCTAAACAGTAAAATAAATAACAAAACAGTTCACGATGAGTTTAAAAATAAAGAAATTCTAAGATACATTTCACAATATTGAAGAAAATGCATAAGAGGTTTTGGGATTCCTGGATCAAATGAATCTTTATCAATGACAATTGGTGTGAAACATTGAAGCATTAAAAGTAATTGGGAAATGTATAACATTCAGTAAATGACAACTAAATGTCTGACAAGGACCTAGGCACGCTAGTGGTAACCCCGTGAGCACACACAATCAGGTACAAAGTGATGGTTTGTTCCAGTGCAGGAGTTTACCTTTGATTTAGCAAATAATTATGTTGCAAAAAACTGTTAAATGTGACAACCTGAAGACTCTCTCTCCCAACAATGGTACAATAGATTGAGTCTGAATCATATGGTTAAAAAGCACAAAAAATGTACAAACTTGAGAAATTGGGTTTGTTGGTAGTTGGAGGTATGAGTCATTCTCAGGCAACAGCTAAAATCTCTGTCAGGGTCAACCACAAACAGTCACTAAATTAAACTGTGCTTAACCCTCAGATGGCTTGGGTACAAAAACAGTCAGGCGTTACTTAGTGACAATGTGTCAAGTGTTTATGCAGCACACAAACAGTAATAGAGGTCAAACACAATGCAAGAAAAATCTGACACTGAGCTAGAAAAATAGAACAACATTTAACAATTTAATGACAGCAAAATGAGAAAAATTGAATCATTCGAACTAATGATATGAAATTTCAAAGATTTCAGGTAAGTAAAGTGCCTACAAGCACAAAGCACCACTCACAGTTATCTGGTCATGCAAGACTGGATGAAAATCAGAAGTTCAGGCTGACTGCAATAGAGCATGGACTGGATTCAGGGATCAGGTTAGTCCTGCATTTTTCCAGAAGTGACTACTGCCACAAGCATTTCTCAGCCCAAAGGAGGCAGCCACAGGCAATGACCAACACCTGCTCAGCACTATAAAGTGCATTATCACGTCCCATGGGAAGCGCCCATATCTTTCTGTAGGGGCCTACTGCAACCAGCATACCTAGGACCCCAGGAGGCAGCCCAAGGCAAACACCAACACCTGCTCAGCGGTATAAGGCACATCATCACACGCAATGGCGTGGGAAGTGCCTGCATCTTTCTGGAAGGGACTACTGCTTTCAGCATCCCTTGGGCCCCAGCAGGCAGCCCCAGGCCACCACCAACACCTGCTTAGCTCTATAAATTGCATCATTGTGTCCCACGGCATGGGTGGGTCATGCCTAGGCAAAGCATGGGCCAAGGGTGGGCCTGTCCTGTACCAGTCAGCATCATGGAGGAGGCAGGGCCACCCTCTCTGACCTGCATCTCCTTCTAATCTTTCTTCACTAAGGTCAATGGTCTTCAAGTCAGGGGTAGGTTTTATTGTTTAAAATTTGTGTTGTGAACACTCTGGAACATCTACATTTACAAAGGGACAGTCATTTGGCCCACCCATTGACTCTTAAGTAACTAAGGCAGCATGAGCGAAAGCAGTTTGTTATTTCCAATTTGAACCACACCACCCCATGGTAAAAGGATTGCCAAAACTGATCTCTCTAATTTCCTGGGTTTGTCCTGTTTATGCTGTGAGTAAAAGCCCCATTGCGCCACTGACTTTTTGGGGTGGAGGTTTCCTGGGTGAGACTTTGCCCACTTATGTATCACCTGCCACTTGTATAAACACTTAGCATAGATGGGTAGATCCTAGATCAGTAAACATACTACCGCACTGAAGGAGTTGACTGCCTTAGAGCCTTGGTGGGAGAAATCAAGCATCCTGTCCTTCTTGTCTTCAGTGGTAGATGCTCTAGAGAAGGAAATCACAAATGTTGAGAATGACATGGCCCACTGCAGTGGGGGAGATGCACCGGAGGAGGGCAATGAGGGCCCTACGCTGAGGGCCCCCTTTCCTAACACAAACATTTCTAGCTTGCAGACACTGTACACCGTCCAGCCACAAGAATTTGCATAGGATCACTCACTGTAACAGATATTGGCTCTGAACAGATGGCAAATTTCCTCCCTCCATCTCACAAACAGAAGAAGAGGGATTGCATGACACCAAAAGGTCACCATGGACCATACCTCGCACAGCTGCAATTGACTCCATAGCCAATTAAAATGTTGTGGTTGGATCATATTCTGGGCAAGAACCAGTATTGGTTGAGGGGGTCCCTCCAGCAGTAGAGGACCTATTGGAGTGTCACCGGTGGTGGGACCTCTGGATTAACCATGATTTGGAAGGATGAGAAGGGCAACCTAGATTGTCCTCTGGCCCCCTAAATTAATCTCTCTCTGAAGCAACTCCTTGCGTGGGGGTTCATGGTGACCTCCCACCCCTTAGGGGCCATGCCCAGGAATGATTCTCGCAGCAGAAAAATAAAGCATCGCATTGGATGGGTAGAAACTTGAAGCTGGGATCAGATATATATAAATCTATTAAGAGGGTGAGCTGGGTGAGACGGATGCAAAGACATTGAGGCGGTACTGCATAGTAACTAATTTTAACCAACCCCATTTAGTGGAGCAGATACTAGCTTTAACACGTTCTTTTAGGCATGCTACACCATGCCCCATCCAGGTACTCCCTCTGGGCTTCTTGCGTAAACCAGAAACAATTTGTTTTAGGGCCTAACTCTGTTTGGTCCCCGAAGGCTTGGTGGTCCTACCAAGCAAATTTCTCCTCATGTGGTGACCTACAACAGATTTGCTCCCTTGAGTCAATTGGACTTGTGTGATTGACTGGCGTTATCAGTGCCTTTATCTGCCCCAGCTTTAATGCCCTGCAGTCCCAATATCAACAGGGTTTACAAGCCTAGTGATGAATTAACATCCACCTGTGATGGCAGGTGATAAGTTGGAATTTTGCAGGGCTTACCTCTACGTTTACGGACCCACACTGTCTTGGGTACATTAAGGGGTTCCAGTTTATATGCC
The DNA here is from genome assembly GCF_031143425.1 of Pleurodeles waltl. NCBI lineage: Eukaryota > Metazoa > Chordata > Amphibia > Caudata > Salamandridae > Pleurodeles > Pleurodeles waltl. Next base: position 527,884,216 of record NC_090445.1, on the reverse strand, counting down.
TCCAAGAAACATGGGAGACCACTAGTACTTTTTTTCTTAGAGGGTTATGAAACATTTTTATTCTAGGTATTTGTTCAACCTAGGGTAGAGCAAAAGGCGGTATGATAATTTCTATTTCATTGGGGGCCTAGGACCGAGTAATCAAATAACACACAGGGGCCCTGACATTACAAGCCCTCAAGATGACACTTTCAGGGTTGTTCTCTTTTTATTTGTTACATTTGTATAATATGAAAACATGGCCTCAGATTGCATCTGGAATCTATGCCCTGGTCTCCTATAACCATATGCTGGCAATAAGTAGGAAAGGGCAGGCTAATCTAATCATAGTAGGTGATTTAAACATTCACTTATACAAAAGTGCAATCAAAAGGGTTAAATTTAGAACATGCTAAAGAAAGGACCAATTTGACTACATAGTTAAATGATTTTAACCTTGTTTTGCCTTGGATAAACTGGTCATTTCTATTAATGATTATGGAGGTCATTACGACCTTGGCGGGCGGCTGAAGCCGCCCCCCAAGGTTTGACCGCCGGGCAGCCGCCAATGCGGGCGCACTCGCGCCACGGCCATTATGAGATTCCTGCTGGGCCGCCGGGCGGAAATCTGGTTTCCGCCCGCCGGCCCAGCGGGGATCTCACCCGCAACACAGGAGCTGCCTCCAAATGGAGCCGGCAGTGTTGCGGCCGTGCGACGAGTGCAGTGGCACCCGTCGCGCTTTTCCCTGTCTGCATAGCAGACAGTGAAAAGTTGCACGGGCCGTGGCAGGGGGCCACTGCCCACGCCTAACAGAATAATTAAGAACGCGTAGAGAAATGTATTCAGAACTGAAAATCTCATCACATGAGTCAAGAAGCAGAGAACTCTTCGTGTTGATTTGAGAACTATTCCACAAATTTAATTATCATATACATTATAAACAATTACAGAGGCAGAGAGAAGCAATACCTCAGGGAGCTCCGGGTGATTGAGTATAACACTGAATGTCAGAGAGAATTAATTGTTAATTAATAAGAAAGTATAGTAACAAATAATAATGTGTCCCTAGTAATTGCGAATGTGATTTTTCAGGTGCCGTTATCCAGTCAAATAAGACGTGAGGTGGCAGACTGAGTATTTGATGAAACATCATCTCTGAGGCAGTTTCTCTGAATCCCATTCCCCTTTCCCCTTCCAGGGTGCTCAATACAGAGATTCTAATTCGTAGCAAGTATTCTGGGTTGGGTCTGAGGATTTATCTTCTGCTCCTGAGGAAATCAAATCAAGGTATTCTGACAAAGAGACAACACAGGGCACATGGCACAAGGCAAAGGGCTCCATGACCTGAAGGCATTCCACCTCACTTAAAATGACAGCAATATAGGGTTTTGGGACCGTTGCTGACTTTGACCCTGAATGCCGGTGTAGGGGAGGTAAAGGTAAATAAAGAAAATCCATAGTGCTATGGGCCCATATTGCTCATAGACTCAGTTGTTAAGGTCTTGAAGTGGGTGATATTAGACAGACTTAAAAGTTGAGAAGACAAGAATAACATTATTTCATATTCCCAATGTAGATTTAATTTGGGAAATCCACCATTGATCAATGCATGAACCTGTACACCACGATTTATTAATATACCACTGCCCATTTTGAATTAGGTCACTGGGCCTTTTTGGACCCTATGACTTCATTTGATCAAGTTAATTGCTATAAGCTGTGTAAGATCCTCATGGGGCTGGGACTGGACCCCAATATAGTCTACTTTCTATGAGATCTTCAAACAAATAGCACTGCCTCAGGAAGTTTTTCAAACGCCTACTCCTGCACTAAAAGCTTTAGTATGAGCTGTGGGGTCAAATAAGGGTGTATACTCATACCCTTTTTTATTTTCCCTTTAAATAAATGGGTTGGAACTAACTTTAATTGCCACGAATGCTGACAGTCCACTAATAGGGTTGTGTTCCTTACCCGTACTCCTGTATGAAGATGACGCAGTCCTGATGGCAAGGATGGCCAATGGTCTGCAAGGTCTACTGAATTCCTTTGACTCCTTCATCGGGAAATTACATCTGTCTGTTAACCTCACGAAGTCTTATATTATGGTGTGGCTGCAGTCAACTGCAACCAAGACCTTCACCATGAACCATTATACTCTGGCAAAAGTCATGAGATTTCCTTATTTGGGGCTGCTGTTCAATTCCAAACGGTGCTGGAAACCATTTACTGCAGAAAAGAAGCAGGAGCTCAGGAAGTCCATTGGTGCTGTTTTTATCTTTGCATCCAGGTTGGGCAGCAGACCTCTTAAGGCCAAATGTGTCTCAAAAGTACTTTACAGAAGTGATATTTGGAGTTTTCAGCTTAGAAATGAGGTACAGACTGAGGAAAATACTTCCTAAGGTGTATTCTGTGTGTCCCACAAGGCATGACTACATTATGTGTGCATGAGGAGCTAGGTGTTAAGTACTTCAGTGATCAGCTAGCCCTCTCCCAATTACTGAGTTGGACAGGATCTGGTCTAGGGAGGAGCTTAGTTTTAACAATTTAATAATGAGGGACTGCTTGTCATTTGATGGTGCTTCTAAAATAAACTGGTTTAGGTATATAAGGGACTTTGGGCCAGATGTAGCAAAACAAAAAATTGCGACTCGCCTTTTGCGAGTTTATGCGACTCGCAAAATGCGAGTCGCAATTTGTAATGCAAGGAAAAAAAACGTTCCGAAATAGCGACTCGCACCCAGACTCGCAACGCAGTGTGCGAGTCCGCAGATTGCGAGGTCGCTCTTTGCGAGTGTGCAAAAAACAAACTCGCAATTAGCTAGTAGGTGTCGCAAATTGCGATTACCTTGAAAATTGCTTACAGGTGCAGCAGAACACTCCAGAAACCACACCAGAACACTCTGGAAACACTTCCTGGCACATGATGATGACATCACAGCCAGGAGGTTTACAAATACACCTGGGAGGAGGGAGGACCACACCCTTTTATAACTGCTGAATTTCACACAGGACAAACAGCAGCTGCCATGGAGGGAACCCCAAGAAAGAGGAAGCGCACATTTTCTGAGAGGGAGCTGGACGTGCTGACAGAGGAATGCTGTCAGCACTATGATGACTTGTTTGGGAGAGCAGCCCACAATGTTCCTGAGGCCACAAAAAAACAACTGTGGCAGGACATCCAGGACAAGATCAATTCCCTGGGGGTGAGCCATAGGACCATCGACGACATCAAGAAGAGGTGGTATGACCTCCGCTCCCGGACCAAGGAGAGGGTGGCTGAAAGGCTCCGGGAGATGAGAGGCACAGGAGGGGGACCATCGTCTGTGCCACCACCCACACCCCTGGAAGAAAGGGTGGAAGAAACCTTGGAGCAGGAGGCAGTGTCTGGATTTGGGGACCTGGACACCTCAGAGCCCAGCACATCAACCGGTGAGTACCATGTGATATGCCTGTACCCCTATTAATGCCATACCCCCACCCACCATGTACTCAGGGTCATGCACAACCAAAATAGCTCCATTTCAGGGTAGCAAATGCCAGAATGATGCATTATGGGAAATGTAGTCAAGTAGGCAGTTCATAGGCAAATGTTTATTAGGAAGTGTGCAATAGATAGTAGACACTGACAGTCTGTTCCCCATGTCCCACAGGTCTCCAGCAAGACACCACCAACACTCCAAGCACCCAGGCCCATGAGGACACCCCAGGACCCCCCAGTACCCCAACCTGAACGGTCAGCAGCATCGCTGCAGTAGCCACACCTGCTGCAACAATTCCGCAAGAGGCTGCCCCAGCAACAGGCAGGGAGGAAACAGGTGGAAGCACAGGGCAGCCACCGCTGCGCAGGCGTCGCAGGTCAATACCATCTGGGCTGCAGTCTGCATCCGGGCTACTTCCTCCAACCACCAGTGAGGCACATCTGCTGCGTGGTCAGCGCCTGCAGAACAGAATTTTTGGCAGAATTAGTGGTGTGCTGCACCGCTTTGTGCGCAACAACCATGCCAGCATGCAGCACCTCAACACACGGATGGACATGATCTGCAGTAACACTGGGGACCTTGCCCTTGCCATGAGGGAACTGGCGGGAGGACTACTGGCCCAGGCAAAGGGTGGGCGGCGCAGGGATCGGCAGATCATGCACAGACTGGACAGGATGGCCACATCCATCGGCAGGCTCGCCATGAATACCACAGGCCTGTCGAGGAGGACAGTTGGGCTGCAAGTGGAGATGGGCCATTTCGCTGGGGATGTGGCAAGGGGCCTGGGACGTCTCACCCACATTATCGAACTGATGGAGACACTGGAAATGTCGAGGGCCACAGGGGAACACCCCAGGACAGTGAGGAGGGCTCAACAGTGAGCAGTGTCTCTGTCACTGACGCAGGCAGAGCACCACGGAAGCAGCAGGGACCAGCCAGGCTGGCAGGAGGGGCAGAAGGTCTTAGAGATCACCCTGGACCATTAAATGTGGCACATGACGTTAATGTGCCACATGCCTGGTTGGCATTTTACTGCCCATGGACAATCTTCACTTGTGAATAGTTGATTTAATACACTAATAAAACAGTTATTTTTTTGCCACTTAACAAATGGAGTTTTTGGTTAATAGGTGAGTATGGTTGGAGTTGACACGTACCGTCCAAAACATTGTGTTGCAATGTGTTCCCGTCTCAGTCTGCCTTGATTTGCCAAACTCCTATCCCCATGATGGCGATGTGGTTGTTCTTGCTCTTCATCATCAGGATCTGGGTCTGCAGGGGTGAGAGGTAGCCCACGTTGGGTGGCTATGTTGTGGAGGATGGCGCATGCGACCACAATTTTAAATGCAGTAATGGGGGTGTATTGGAGGGCACCTCCACTGCGGTGGAGGCATCTGAATCTTGCCTTCAGGAGTCCGAAGGTGCGCTCAATGAGGTTCCTGGTCCTCTTATGTGCACTGTTGTATTGCCTCTCTGAATCATTGCTGGGTGTTAAAAACGGAGTCATGATCCAAGGCCTGAGAGCATATGCACTGTCACCTGTTGGGCACAAAAGTACACTGTTAGGAAGTCCAGATTGTCGTGCACAGTGACCTGTGTGTATGTCTGCAAGTGTCTGTGGCTCTACATAGGAGGTAACCGCCTCCGAATTCCCCACGTTCCAGGCGTTGATGTATCCCACTATGCCTAAAAATGTATGAGTCATGGGTACTGCCTGGAAACTTAGCTACAATGTCAGTGATGACATAATGGGTGTCACAAACAACCTGAATATTGAGTGAGTGGGTACACTTTCTGTTGCGGAAAATGTGTTCTAGATTAGCGGGGGGGCATATTTGAATGTGTGTCCCATCTACACACCCTATGACATGGGGAAAGTGGGCACTGCGGTAAAAGTCCAGCTTGGTGCTGTTCATTTCTGCCTCATTCCTTGGTAAGTATATGAAGTGGGACATGTGCGTGACTAAGGCATCTAGGAAGGCCCTGAGGAACCTTGACACTGCACTTTGGGATACCCCACCTGCCACAGCAATGACCCCCTGATAGCTCCCTGAGGCCAAGTGGTGCAGTGAGCATAGCACTTGCACATGGATAGGGATGGCGCAGCCACGCAGAGTTTGGTGCTCTAGCTGTGGTTTGAGTAAATCTATTAATTCTAGGATGGCTGCGCTGCTAGGGCGGTATTTGTCATAGATCTCATCCTCAGTTTGCTGAAAAAGAGTCTGCCTTGTTCTATATATCTTCTCCTGTCTGTGGCCACTCCTCCTCCTCTGCTGGGCTGCGTAGACTCTCCTTCTCACTGCTATCAGGTATATCTCTGCCATCTTGTGTAACCCAGATGCCTTCTGGGTCTCCTTTTATACTTTGGTAATGGTTACCACCTGCTCTGAGTTAGTGGTAAATGGGACATGCAAAATGGCCTTTTTGCGACTAGTCGCAATTTGCGAGTTGCAATTGCATAAGGTTTGCGACTCGCAAATTGCGACTTGGTATTTGCGGGTCGCAAAATGGGGTCGCAACGGATGCAACTCGCAAACGGGTCCCATCGCTTTTTGCGAGTCGGAAATGGGCTTTTTGCATCCCATTTCCGATTTTGCACTGTCGCAAATTGCTATTCTGCCCGTTTGCGAGTCGCAAACCTTTGCTACATCTGGCCCTGTGTTACTAAATTGTGGAGGGCTGGGTTATATTCCCACTCCGAGGGCATCTGCAGAGTGGACCACAAAAGGGAAAAGGATTGTTTCAGGGAGAGGGTGACAATGCTTAGTGAAGAGTCGGAGTTGCTGAAGTCCTTGGTCAGGAAATATGTCATGGTTATTAACACATTGGATATGGAGCCATCTTTACCTCTTGTGAAAAACAATAGAGAGAGATTCTCATTTGGTAGATTTTGATTCAATCTTTTACATTTGATGTCAGCCTCTGCCACAGGTTGTTCCGATTCTCAATCCTTGGGTCCCTGTGGCTGTGACAAAAGGTCTCCACAGGTCTCCACTGCATTTTATAATGTTTTGAACATTTTTAAATGTACCTATGAGTAACTTTATTGTTTCTTTACTCAAAGGGAGAGTCTTCTTGCAAGTTCGCCAAGCCCTTTAATATTTACAGATGTTGGCAGATGAGGCCATTTTAACAAACAATGTTTGCTTCTTAAGAGCCATAGTCTGTATATGAAGTTCACAGGATGACTAATGTTGTTTTTCAATTCTTGAGAGTCATATTCTGTTCGGAATACATAGTACAGTTTTTATGGTTTTGTATGTATGCTTTTATGGTTTTGAAACATAAACCAAATAAAGAGAATTTGATTATTATAGTTCCACTGAAAACATTACTTTATAAGGTCCCACACAAAGAGTTTGCTGTAGCTGAAGAGCAAGCTGGGTATCACAGACAGTTGTTACTGTTGTGCAAAGATCCTGCCACGTGTTGTGGATGGTGGTTGCTTTAGATTCACAGGTTCAATCACCATGGGCTGACAATGATGTACCACAAAGTGCAGATCTCGTGCTGCTGGCCATTGCTGGCAGTTGCTACAGGGCAAGGTGTTGGGTTCCCTGGAGTTTTGCATGATGTTCAGCACGGGCACCAAGATGTAGGTGTGAACAGACCTGTTCACAGTTGCAAAAAGCCATAAATTTCAGGATTTCTCCTTTTCATTGAAAAGGAGCTCATCTGGTGCCACACCAAAAGCGCTGGACCTGAGGGGCACCTCTAGGGGATCAAGAACCCACTCCAGCAGAGGCTAGCAGGTTCAGGAAAGTCAAGTTGCAGGTCCAGGCAGGAGCAATGCAGCAGGTCAGCTGGGCAGTTGCAGGGAGTAATCTGGAGTTTGTTGGGTCCCTGTAGCTGAGAACTGGAGGTCTGTCAGCCGACTGTTGGACTCACTTCAGCCTAGGGTGAAGGTTGAAGGTTCAGTCTTCCTTCTAAGCAGGCAGGGCAAGCCTCAAGCAGAAAAGCAGCAGGGCATCCTTCTTCTGTAGTGTTACTGAAGATTGGGTCTGAGGATCCCCTTTTTATACCTGGTGGCCACTATAAGTGGGAGAAGTTTCTGGAGTTTCCCCCTACAGAGGTGTGTGGGATTTCCTGCCTCCCTGCCTGGTCCCAAACTGTCTGTGGTCACAACAGGCTAATGTGAAGTCCTTTGTGTATGAGCTCGGCAAGTGTCTTTGATGTCAAAATGTGGTAGGTGACAGCTTCAGGCCACCATCCTGCTAGAGATGGCCCATCCTACTAACACCCAGACTATTTAATGTGATGCTGTCTGGGAGGAATACAGAAATTCAAACTATGAACAACACCTAGTCATGTGACTTGGGGAATAGTCTGCAGGCACAAAAGGGTTAGGACAAGGAATTGACAATTTTCTAAAAGTGGCATATTAAGAATTGAGACTTAAATTCCAACTTTACTAATAAAGAGGGCTTTAAATTAGAATTCCACAGACACCAGACATATCATTCTTACTTGCTCCCACACAAAAGTCATCACTCATCAAATGTATTACAGTAACCAAAATGTATCATATGGGAGAGGGGGGCCTTGTAGCAGTGATAAACAACTTTAGGAGTGTTTCACTACCAGGACCTGCAAAAATTAATAGTACTTGTCCAACCTTTAAAGTACAATGCACTCTGCCCTATGGGTTGTTTAGGGCCTAGCCTAGGGGTGACGTCTTTGTATTAAAAAGGAGGTTTTAAGCCTGGCAAAAGGTTTATTTTGCGAGGTTGAAATGGCAGTGTAAAACTGTACACAGAGGCTGCAATGGCATGCTTGAGACATGTTTTTAAAAGAATACTTAAGTGGGTTGCAAAGTACATGCTGGTGGTTCACTGGTTGTTACAGTACCTCAGTACATGCAGTACCACTAACGAGGAACTTATTAGTGAATTAAATGTGCCAATTGGGCGGAAACCAATTTCACCATGAGTGAAGGAGAGAGCACAAGCACTATAAACCTGGTTAGCGGTGATAAGGTGTGCAGAGTCCTAAAGGCAGAAAAGAGGAGGGTTAAGGCCAAAAGGTTTTGCGAATCACCCTGCAGAGAGAGCCATGCCCAACGTCTATGCAGCTTTCACACAATGTCCTGCAAAACAAGGGATTCCAGACAAAAAACTATCTAAAATGCATTTTTAAAATTTACATGTAAAGCACACATGCCCTTTTGGCATGTGTGTACTTTACATGTTGCAAAAAATTATTTTGGGGTGCAGCAGAGGTGGCCTTAGGCCCCCAGCACCCTGAGATTTTGCATTTCCAAAATTGTGATTTCTGGTTAAGATATGGGTGTGAATGGGGCCGGTATTGCAATTTGCGATTCGGTAATAGCATTTGCGATTTTTAAGAAATCGCTATTACCGATTCGCAAATGTAATACATTGCATTTTGCGAATCAGAAATACCGATTTCTTAAAAATTGCTATTTCCGACTCGCAAAAGGCCTCCTTGATACATCTGGCCCATGGTTGCTTAAAGGGGAGTCCAATTGTACTACTTCTAGATTCACAATGGACCTCAAAGCGTGTTAGTTAACATTTCATCCTGTGGCATTCTTTTCTGGAGTGTGTTCTCAATGTACTGGTACTTCTAAACTAAGAAAATAAGTCCTACATAAGAACTCAGATATCCACCTTACGTACTCCTTTACTACCAAAAGGTCATTGTCCGTAGTACTTGCAGAAAGTCCCATCATAGGACCTTCTCATTTCAGTCAATCCAGGGTGACAGGAGAATGGTTCAATGACAGGATATTGAGGCTCTCCACAATAGTATCCATTTGCCATCTGGGGTCAAAATATGTGATTGACTGATTACAGTGGTGGAGCTATCCATCAGAGGAATCTAAGTGAGAGACTTGCACAGCTACCTAGGTATTTCTTCCACTGGGTGAAAAAGTGATGTTTTTCCTTCTTCAGTACTCAAACTTCCTTAATGTGAGTTGGGAGGGATATTTAAAGGGGATTTCCAGTTGGTCATGGCAGTTGTTCCTAACCCCCTTGCCTCTTATTTTCCTAAGTTCTCTGCCCCTTCTTCTGCAACAGCTGCAGGCATTTCCTACTTTGTGAGAGTAACCAGAGTTTTACTAATAAGACAGGGAGGTCCCAGTGGAACTTTAAGCAGGTGGCAGGTGTTTCGGCAATATTAGCTCCCATGGTTGCTGATTTGATTAGTTGGGAGGGGATGGAATTGCAATATTTCTCTATTCTCAAGAAGCAGGTGGTGGTTAACACCTCATCCGGAGGGCAAAAAGTAGTCCGGAAAACCATCCCCCATACACTGCTTGATTTACCTGGAGAAATAAGTAACCTGGTTAGGGCCCAGTATTTAGTTTGCTCTGAGGAAAGGAATGCTAGGGTCGTCCTCTTGAAAAAGAGAAAGAAGCGGTTGAATGTCCGTCTTGCAAAATAATTTGGGGATAGGCTTTGGATTTAGCTCCGGGAAGCCGCCACACAGGGCCAAGCAAGGCACTTTTGGGCTTTAGTGGGTGAAGGCTGTGGGTTGAGAATTTTTCCCTCCCCCCCGTCGCGATCACCGAAGCCCGCTGGTCTGAATTTATCACCTCCCTATATGCCTCAAATGGGGTCATTCCATTTCGGCCCCCTGAATATTCAGGTGCATATACTCCTTTTCCTCTGTCAATAAAAAAGATCGACTGTGTTGTTCACGATATGCACACCTCTGCTGCAATGGGCCCTGATGAACTTCCTATATCAGTTATAAAACAGGTCAGGAGTTCTTGGTGTAAGATCTTGTATGTGATCTTTAGTAGATGCTACCTTTCTAGATGTTTTCCACCCTTAAGGGTTGGTAGTATTATTGTACCCTCATTTAAGAAGGGCGACCCATCCTGTCCTGACAATTATCGTCAGATTGCCCCCTTTGATGCGCTGGGCAAATTTTTCACCACATGTTTGCTTTATAGACTAACGTCTTGGGCATAGGAGGATAATATCATCCCCTTGGAACAATCTGGATTTAGGCGCAAACATAGTACCCTGGAAAATATTGCTGTGCTACAAACTGTCTCAGAAAAATATGTAAAACTGAGAGCGGGGTTGGTGTATGCCGTCTTCATAGATTTTTCCACTGCTTTTGATAAAGTAGATAGCGATCTATTATGGGCTAAGCTGTGTAGTCTGGGGTTACCTATATCCCTCCTTGAGTTAGTAATAGTTCTCCACTCCAATACCTGGTGTAGAATCCTCTTGGGGGGTGATAGAGGTCTATCCCACAAGATATCTACATCCAATGGGTTAAAACAGGGTTGCCTATTGGCTCCTTTGCTTTTTCCCCTTATATTTCAGATCTCCCCTCCGCTTTGTCTCAGGGCAAAGGTTTTCCCCTGCTATTAGGTGGGTGCCCAATTTGATGTCTACTATGTGCTGACAACATTATATTTCTAGATTTAACCCATAAAGGCCTACAGAACCGCCTGCAGATATTATCAAAATATTCTGAGTCACATTATTTGAAGATCAATGTTACTAAAAGTAAAGTTCTCTGTTTTCTGGGGGGGGGGAAGATGACTTTTCCTGATTACCACTGGACATTGGGTAAGCAAGACTTAGAAATTGTGAAATGTTATCCCTTCTTAGGGAAAATAGTCAGTGGGAACCTTAGTGATGTTGCCTATATTGCCTCAAATAAATCAAAGGCTAAATGTCAGGCAAGAGGTTTGGGGGCCCTATATACCGCCACAGGGAGGAGGCATTTTTCATATCTTTTATCTGCATATCGAGTCAAAATTCCCTACCATAAGGGGTGGAATTCATAGATATTTCCAAATGGGGGTGTTGAATCAGTCAAAAGGCAAAATTCTTAGAAAACTATTTTCTGTTAATACAGCAGTTTCTGTGGCAGCTTTAAGGTTGGAATTGGGGCTTAGAAGTGCATATGTCCAAGGATTAGCAGGGTTATTTGGTTGGCCGCCTCAGTTCTAAAGATCGAGGAAAACTCCATAAGATCAATATTAAAGAAAGAACTACTTTTAGACAATGGTAAGGTCAAATATGCCTTTTGTAAGAACTTTTCCAATGCCCTTGAAAGGCTGGACCTAGAGTGTAGCCAGGTCCAGGAACTCTCTTCTTGGTATTTGAAAGTTATTTTGAAGAAAGCAACATGGGCTTTGAACTACCGCTTAGATCTTGAGAGCTGTAAAACAAAAAGTTATTTTGGGAATATAGTCAATACTCTAGTAATAACAAATTCTCAACCTTACATCATATGGAACATTCCTCATAGTGTCAGGCACTTTTGGATGCTGCTTCGCCAGGGATTGTTCCCCTGAATATACTATTGGAGAAATGGCATGGAATATCAAAAGAGTGTAACTTTTGTTTGGCGGAATATCAAGACCTAATCCATGTATAATTCATTTGTCCATCTCTTGCCTCACTCCGGCGTAAATGGCTAAAACTTATCTGTCTTCAGCTCTCTTTGTTGTTGGTGCCTGAGTTCCTCCGAGCCCTGTTGGATCCTCCTAATGAAAGATTCTGTTTCAATGTAATTTTTTTTGGTGTTTTTTTTAATTTATTTTAAGAGCACTCGCCATATGGCAAGTCGTGTGGTAAGGCTTAATAATTATTTATTGCCTTAACTTGCCTATAATAACATTATCACAATGGGGCAGAGATATCTAGGCTTCTCACGATAAAACGTGAAAAGTTGATTTGAGTTTGGTCCTTGAAAATCCTTTTTCCCCTTGCATGTATACATCTGTAATATTATGGTTAGACAGGTTCTGTTCGAAGTTAGTCGGTGTTGGTATCTTTGGTATTTCTCTTTTGTGTACAGTGTGTTTTACTTATACTTTAGCACTCTACGCCATGCAGTTATATATAGTGGGTGTTGCTCTTAAAGCCTTGAATATATATATATATATTTTATTTGTATTTTTTTTTATTACTTATTTCTGAAATTTTAATTGTACTGGTCTGAGTATCCACATTTTCTTCTCCCTCTGTGCTATTATTTTAGTAATGTCGCGTGTAATTACAAGGTTGGAAGATATCATGGAACATAGTGATACGACCTTTTACTGTATACATTTCTTCTCTGTTTTCAATTTGCTTTAAGATGAAAATAGTAATAATGACACGTTTTGTTGTATGGTGTATTTTATGTGGACCTCAGCTGAGTTCCAAATCATAAATCAATAAAAACGTAAATTGAGAGTGACTTGTGTTGTGCTCAATATTCTCATAGAGTCTGTCAGAAAAAACCCACTATAGTCATGTTTCATTAGGCAAGCCTGATCCATTTTAAAGGTATTGTGTACCCTACACAAAAGAAACAGCCAAATCAACCTGTAGAGACCTGCAGACGACAAGACATAGGATGTATTTACTTTGAAAGGCTAAACGTAATATCAAACAGGGCTTTTTGGCTTGCTACAAAAGGTTACTGTTTATTTACCTTTTCTATCGTTGTCTGCTTGTGTTCAGACTTCTTCTAATTGAACCAGTTGTTAACTACTATGACAGGATATTAACAGAAGCTAAGTAATTTGCAACATAAATGAGAGAAATATAAAACCACAATAATCAACTGAGATGTTCCTTCTCTTGTGTATGTATGTATACTAAAACTAATGCAGACTAAAGCTAATAAAATATAGCAATATTTAGGCCAGTAGAACACAATGTTCAAATCCATGTAAATGACCTAAAGGAAGGAAAAGCATATCAGCACGAAAAGTCAAATTATATTGGCCAAAATAATAACACATTGTTACCACATCACTATAAAGTATAAAAAATATGCAAATAAGTATATAAAATATACACAATAAGGTATATGAATATGCAGTTACCTTGCATGGTCTACCATTCATAGGAAATTGAAAATTAAACACATTACATGAAATTGAGCTATTTAGAGCCAGTACGATTAGCTCCAATTTTGTTTGCGTCATCCTTAAGCAAGAGAAAACAATAAACAGTAAAGAGGTATTTGCAACAAACACTGAAACAAACCCCTGCCTAAACAGATCACAATGAGCGGCCCCAGTGTTGCAATAAATCAGCTTGAAAACTGACTGCTGCATGATAACTCACAAGAAGCAGTCTTGGCTTGCTGTGGGGTAAAGGGGCGAAGCAGAGCACGGAGGATTAAAAAAAAAAAGTACCTGCTCCGTTGCCGATCCTCTTTCCTGGTCACTGCAGGCAGGCACAGACTCCCAGTCTACCCTGGTCCAATCCTGAGACTGCTCAGAGCAGCGTTAGGACTGGCCGGAGTGCCCAACCAGGGTGTGCCCAGGTAGGCTAGGAGCCTGTGCCTTCTCTCTCCATGCCGGCAACACAGTGCCGGATTGGAGAGAGCACAGTGCGCATGTGTGTTTGGCCAGACGTCTGCGCACTGAGAGGAGTGCACAGTGCACTCTCCCTCGTCCCCATCATCCTACATGGCGCTGCCCCTTTAACAGTGAAATGATAATTAACTCAGTTCATTATCGTTTCATTGTTAAAGGATTTTATCTGCTGCTGCTCGCGGGGGTTACGCTTCTCAGTCATAACATAGGAGCTGCCTCTGGGGAGAAGGTAGCATAGATCCTAAATTTAGACCCTATGGTCACATCATTTGATCTATCAGAAAATATTATTAAGCAAAGGTGCAGATTAAGCAAAGCAAACTCCTGCAAACAATGCCAATGTGTTTTGAGACAAAAACTGATAGGTCATGCACAATACAAGTACATGAATATAACTTCATATACTGCATCAGCTATCATGTGGCTGTACCCAGAGAACATACAGCACAGTGGATGATGTTTCACAAATTTCATTATGAGCATTTCTTCTAAATGATTTGGAACCAATCATGACCATTGCATCATTCTACCTTACATTTCCTAAACCAGGACCTAATATAAGGATAGCTTATAGTAATCAAAAGTGGTTAGGCTAAAGTGGAGAAAGGCCTCAGACAAAATTATGAGTGGTGTCCACGCACAGTGAATATACTCTAGCAATTGAAAGGAAAAACAGATTTCTGTGAAGTATCACAAACTTACACTTAGTATTTTGATACAAACTGCATGTCCTGTTTCAGAGAAAAGAATATGTGGTTCATGTAAAGCAATATTAAAACAACATTACCGTTACAAAATCAAAATGTTAAAACTCAAACACCAATGGATTAGGCGCTATGAAAATATTAAAAGTAAGCTATACATAATCAAAGAAATCCAGATGTACAATGTACTACAGACCGTTTTGACCAGGTCCTAGCTGTCCTCAGCTGACTAGCAGGGATCGATGGTTGATTTATAATCCAATGAGCTCAAGTAACAGCAGCCTCTGAATCTTTGTTATTGGGCTCACGTGATTGCCTTTTCCCTCTGTTGAAGTTTACCTTCTGATTTAGCATTTTCCTGGAGGTCAAAATCCAACAGGACAAAGCACTAGGTGACTTTTCTATCTTGTTGTCCTCCAGAGCTGAATATGCCTCTAATTAAGCCTTCTAGAATCTATGAAATAATTTATGACTTCTTTCCTAGTGCCCTACATCTTCCAAAACTTGAATTAAAGTAGCTTATTGGAGAGAAGGGTCCTTTAGCAAAACGTTTAGTTTCCCACAGGTCTAGTCCTTTCCCTTATTAAATTTCCAGGTTTGACTGGCTGGAAGTAATCGGGGAAATGGGAACTTTAAACCTTTACTGTGATCTCTGGACGTACTAACATTTGCGCAGCAGTCCTTAATTGACGTGGCACTCCTGCTCGATGCCTCTGATGTGCACATATGTTATTTTAATCTCATGTCTGCTTCTCTAAACTCTCCTCATTTAATTTCTGTCAATAATGTAATATCACATTGGTACATCCAGTTGGTCTCTTCTGTTGGCTTCATGAGGTTGCAGTGTGTGGCCCTGTGCTATGTGCTCTTTAGCGCGGTATTACGGTGATGTCATTTGCTGGAGTGATTTTAGGATTTCATGGTTCAGCTATACGTTTCTAGTGTTGATGACTGGCTGCGTCCATCAGTGCAGAAACTGCAGAGCTGCAAACATCAATACTTTAATAGTGTTGTGTTCACAACCTGAAAAAGCAAGCAGCAGTTAAAATGTTTAAGAGTATCCAGCAATCTGCAGAAATGTAGTTGATCCGAAAAGAAGATAAAACCAGTGCCTGGGTATCAAAATACTGCGTGAAATTGGCAGATCAAGCAACATAATTTAACAGAAACACTAGTCGCTTAAGGAGATGATACATAGGCTGTACTGTGAACCAGTTCATAGTATAAATCCAGAGCAAACAAAAATTGAAAACCCCTGTCATACAGAAGGAAACCGCATTTATAAAAGAATGTGTAAAAGGGCAATGATAAACAACCTACAGATTCAGTATACTCCAAAGCAGAAAAATCAAATTCCTCTTCACAGTTTTAACTTCTGTCCACTATATCACATGCGGGAGCCTCACAAAGGAACAGGTAGGTGGTCTTCTGTATACATATGGTAATTCGAAAGCATTTGCTGACACAAAAGGCAATGGACCATAGTAGACATAGAATGTTTTGTGATTGTAGGAAAGTTGGTTCTTCGTAGGTGTAGGAAAGTCAGTTATTTGTAGAGCTAGTATTCAACCACCTCAGCTAGTAATAATACAACAGTCACTTACAGGTCCAGTCAAGTCTCAGTAAATTAATTCTTGCTCAACCTTCTGTAACTTAGCAAATGAGCAGTCAGACTTAACTTAAGACACAAATATGTGTAAAGCATTTAATACCATCAAAATAGTAAATAAGTAAATGACACAGCACACTAAAAATCCAACATCAATTTATAAAAAAAGAAAATATTTGTATCTTTAAAATGATACTAAAATGGCAACAAATCCAATGTAGGAAACTTGAGATATGAACTTCTAAAGAGGTACTGCATTGTTTTCCATTACACTGCATTGGTTCTGAAGAATCTGTGTGGTAAAGGGTTTGCAAGGCTTCCTGTTGACTTGCACCAGTTCTGTTGAAGTTTTGCAGTGAGGTTTTGCAAGGCTTCATGCCATCTCACATTGGTTCTGTTGAAGCTGGTAGCTGAGTGGCGAGTCTCACAAGGCTTTGCGTCAGCCTCATCTCGTGTCCATTCCTATGAAGCTGCCAGGTGGTTCTTCGTTCCTTTGGGGAGATATGTGTCCGCTAGCACTGGCCAAGGGTTTCAAGGCTCTGAACTGCCACTTTGAGACTATGACTCCGTCTTCCACAATGCACCTGTGCAATCCAGGTCAAATCCACTTACAGTTGGTCAGTTAGGGTTTCATCTCTTCGGTTTGCAGATGACTTCTTCAGCTCCTTTGTACCTGTTGCTGGTCAGGACATCCACTCCTTTCCCTTTAGAGAAGGATGCAGTATTTTCTTGGTGGAGGCTTGTAAGTGCAGCTGGTGCAGTCTTTCAGAGTGCATTCCTCTCTTTGGTGCAGCCCACAGGTCCAGCAGGGCAATCGTCTTCTCTTCTTTTCCAGACAATGATCTGAGGAGCTTGCATAGTTCTTCCATATTTATCCTCCATTTGGCTACCAGGAGGGGTGCATCCTAATCAAAAGGGGTAAAACCACCTCCCTCTGCTATGGTCACTTCCTGTGAAGTGTGGCATATGCCTGGCCCAGAGAGCAACATTCCACCAAAAATCAAAATGGGGAAAATCTCTTCCTGCTGTGCGTTTCTCTGTAACCCAACCCAAAGGTGTGGCTAAAAACTGACTACACTTCCCTGTGATGGGAGTCTTCCCAATCTAAATTCGGGGACTCCAATTGTGCTAGGGATTAATGACGTGGGGGTTGGGCTGAGTTCTTTGACATCTTTTCTCCTTCCTTTTAAATCCAGCTTATCTCCCTACCCCCTTCCTCTTGCTGGCTTCTCCAGGAAGGTAGCCTCATCCCACCAAATGGCTGTATTATTGCAGCTCCAGACACCTTCACACCTACTGAGGTAGCAGCTTGGCTCAGGCTGACAAAGGCAGACCAATCAGAAGAGTTTGCTACAGGGATGTTTTCGGAAACTGTCACTAGCGGTATCCATTGCAAATCTTCACAGGAGCAGAATGATGCCTTCAGCCCAATGCCTTTCTAAAGTTCCCAGTCCCCAACCATATTCTTATCTGGAGACTAAAAACTCTTAGGGGGGGAAGGGGTTGAGGATGAAAGAAGAGACTGCCTCGCCCTCTACTCTGTGCTCGTCTATCCTTTCGCCTGTTGTTTTTGAGGATTCAATGTTTATCTTACTCAAGCTGTAAGATAAAGCAAAACAATAATATTCTCTCTCACTAGGTCCTACCTTATTTATTCATTTTAACTAGGATTAATATTTTCTTTATATAAGGTAACTTTGAGTAT
Organism: Pleurodeles waltl; assembly: GCF_031143425.1. Classification (NCBI taxonomy): domain Eukaryota; kingdom Metazoa; phylum Chordata; class Amphibia; order Caudata; family Salamandridae; genus Pleurodeles; species Pleurodeles waltl. The sequence goes on along the minus strand of NC_090445.1, from coordinate 527,866,430 downwards.
GACCTATCCCAATGTAGAGAGGCGTTAACTTCTCTTCTGTGTTTGCAGTTAGTGGTAATATTGCAATGACATGTTACTTGTGGAGTTTTTTGGTATGAGATTTTACAACTTCTGTTTTCATATTCTTTTCCTCTCCTTCAGCACACTGGATTTTATTGAAAATGAGTATTGTAGTAGAAAACCTGTTCTTCACAATTTTCACATGACAGAAAATGAATGTTCACGAAATAAGTGCTTTTCCTGCTCTTCCTGTTTTTTTCTCATTACTAAAACGAATGGTCTTGAAAATACTGCCCTTCCTGTACTATTCAGTTTTCCCATGACTAGAATGAATGTTCTAAAAATTACTTCTCTTCACCCTTTGCATGTGACAGAAAATGCTTATTCTTGAAATGAATGTTCTTCCTGCTCTGTACTGTTTTCTCAGGACTTAACAAATGCTCTAATAATAGCTGTTCTTCACTATTTTTATTATTACAGAAAACAAATGTTCTTGAAAATACTATTCTTTCTGCTCTTTACTATTGGTGGACTTTTTTGCTTATGCAGGGTCATCCCCAATCTTTTTTGCCTCCTGCCTCCTATTTTTTTCTGACCTGTTGCTGTTGGCTTTTTAACTCTGAGCACCTTACCACTGCTAACCAGTGCTAAAGTGCATATGCTCTCTGTGTAGATTGTATGTGACTGGTTTATCCATGATTGACAAATTTGATTTACTAGTAAGTCCCTAGTAAAGTGCACTAGAGGTGCCAGGGCCTGTAAATCATGTGCTACTAGTGGGCCTGCAGCACTGCTTGTGCCACCCACATAAGTAGCTCTGTAATCATGTCTCAGACCTGCCATTGCAGTGTCTGTGTGTGCAGTTTTAACTGTAAATTCGACATGGAAAGTGTACCCACTTGCCAGGCCTAAACCTTCCCTTTTCTTACATGTAAGGCACCCATAAGGTAGGCCCTAAGTAGCCCCAAGGGCAGGATGCAGTGTATGGGTAAGGTGGCACATATAGGAATGTGTTTTATATGTCCTGACAGTGAAATATTGCTAAATTTGTTTTTCACTGTTGCAAGGCCTGAACCTCTCATAGGTTAATATGGGGGCTACCTTTAAATCTGATTAAAGTGTAGATTCCCTTTGGGAGCGGATGGACATGTGGAGTTTGGGGTCTCTGAGCTCACAATTTAAAACTACATCTTTTAGTAAAGTTGATTTTAAGATTGTGTGTTTGAAAATGCCACTTTTTAAAAAGTGAGCATCTTCTTGCTTGTCCCATTTCTGTGACTCTGCCTGTTTGTGGATTCCCTGTCTGGGTCAGTTTGACAGTTGGGCTGGTTGCACTTCACACTAGACAGTGACACAAAGGGAGCTGGGGTGTAGTCTGCATTTCCTGATGAGCCATCTGTGCTAGGAGGGAGGGGAGGAGTGGTCACTTACACCTGAAAGGGTTGTGCCTGTCCTCACACAATGCAGTCTCTGAGTCCCTGGTGAGTGTCTGGGGCCTGGCCTGGGCAAGGCAGGATTTCACATTCAAAAGAGACTTTACTTTGAAGTAGGCCTACTTCAAAGGAGAAATTGGGTATAAGAAGGGCACCCAAAGCCACCGACGTTAGATCACTTCTGGACATCAAGAGGAACCTCTGCCTGGAGAAGAGCTGAAGATCTGAGGAGAAGTGCTGCCCTACCTGTGACTGTGCTTTGTGGAGCTATCCTGCAGTTGCTGCTTCTGCCAGAGTAAGAGGGCAAAGACAGGACTTTGTGTGCCTTCCATCTTGTGAAGAAATCTCCAAGGGCTTGATTTAGAGCTTGTCTCCTGTTGTTTGAAGTCTCAGGGACAGCAAAGACTTCTCAATAACAGCACCTGGAGTGTCTGGAGAGACCCCTGCTCTGACAAGTGTGACCTATTCTGTCCCTGAGCCCTTGAAAGGAAAGCTGGTGGAAATTCAAGGAAATCGACTTCGGACGACTTCGGACCGACACCACTGCTGAATCCGGTGATGCCGCCTGCAACCGACTCCGTGATCGTCGCTGGAACATACCGACCTTCGCAGGCCCGATGCCACTGCAGCCCCGCTGAAGTCTGCGACTCCGTGGAAGTCACTGCACCACGTCGTGACCGACGCTGCTCGAAGTGCACAGTTTCAACGTTTCGCACAGACGCCGCGAACCCTGACTTCGCGCATCAACTTGTTTTCACTCTTCACCAAAGGTACTGTACTTGAGGGTCTACCGGACTCCGTGTCCAATGCCGCTGGTGTCGGCTTGTTGGGAACAACTCCTTCACGACGCAGTGTTAACACCTCATCAAAGCATTTTGTGTTTCTAAGCGTTATTTTTTAGTTTAATCTTTAAAAATTCATAACTTGACTTGTGTATTTCGGGTTTTTGTCGTTTTGGTCTTGTTTTGTTTAGATAAATATTTCCTATTATTCTAAACTGGTGTTGTGTCATTTTGTAGTGTTTTCATTAAGTTACTGTGTGTGTTGGTACAAATACTTTACACCTAGCACTCTGAAGTTAAGCCTACTGCTCTGCCAAGCTAACAAGGGGGTAAGCAGGGGTTAGATGAGGGTGATTCTATTTTACCCTGACTAGAGTGAGGATCCTTGCTTGAACAGGGGTTAACCTGACTGTCAACCAAAGACCCCATTTCTAACTTTGGTGATCAGCGGTTGGTAGTTGGACTTTTATTTTTACTTGACATACAGTGATTAAGTGAACACTACTGTTTTGATCTCAGACCACTATGTGACCACATACTACTTGTCTTGTGATTTTGCTTTTCCTCTTTGGTACTCCTTTTTGTTCTACTTCCATGATTTTGCTGATCCCTTGACTGATTCTTTTTACTTAATTGGGAACTTGTTTCCTGCCGTTGGAACTTTGCACTTGTTGCCATCATGTCTCAATCTGGAGATGCAACAGCTGGAGCTGTGTTTGAATTAGGGAAACTAAAGAGGTACTCAGTTGATAATTGAAACAGTTGTTTGAAGATCTCGCCTGTCCCGTTAAGAGCTCTGCCAGGAAGGGGGAGCTGCAAGAGGCATTGAGGGCCTGGGTGACAGCCAAGGAAGCTGAGGGGCACACAGAAGATATGGATGGGAAAGTGCAGAGTCTACACCGTGGTGTAGTAGAGGTACCTGTTACACCTGGGGGAGGGTCTCCAGGAGTGGTAGATGTAGGTCCTATAAGGGTCTGACTCTTAAAGATGTGCAGGACAGACAGGCAGAAAGGGCTTGCCGGTTGGAGGCAGAAAAGTTGAGGATGCAAAGGGAGTTTGACGAGTGGAAAAGGGACTCAGAGATAGAAACTATGATTTTGGCTTATGAGCTAAAACTGGAAGAGCTGGAAGTCAGGAGAGCTGAGCCCAGCTGGAATGGTGGCAGCAACAATTTCATATCCAGTGCTGCTGAAGAAGTGCACATGCCCAGAGATGTGGTGCCCTACTTGAAGGAGGGATTTAACACACTCCAGGAGGTTCAGGGGTATGAGGTAGCTCCAGTGATGCACAGGGTCCTTGAGGTGGATTGGAGGACTGGCATGGGGAGTCATATTCCTACTGGTGGGAGGGACACTCTACTGACTCTAGGTGAGAGTGACAGGGAGAGGGGTTCCCCCCAGGTAGAAGGCATGGTTATGGAGTGTGAAGACATCCCAGAAGAGTGTGGGTTGAGTGTCAGGGACAATCAGGTACTGTCTCACCAGTCTCAGGAGGGTGATGTGGGATGCTTTTTTCAAAGC